>NC_087551.1:114918330-115594330 GCF_036250125.1 Pseudopipra pipra
AGATATTGTGCAACAACCTCTGGGTTATCCCTTCGATCATGGAATGTGTCTGTGCTGAAGTGAGGAAATTCAGGCAGTTACTGAACTTAGGAGCCAAGACAAATCACTTTTTTATGCTAATGAGCAACCCTTCTTGCCTACAGCTCTTATCTTCTCCCTCTTCCCTGTGCACCATTAGACAAACATCATTTGTGGTTTAGGGGTTTTAAATACTGTTGGAGTCCCTCATTTGGAGTTGGATCCAAAACAGGCTGTGAATAGACCTCCCACATAAAAATAACACTCTCCTGGTTCTGGACAAAAAATAGCTCAGATATATAAATTTTGGCCCCATGCATGTGCCCAGACCTTCCCTCTTCATCAGCTGAAGACCCAGTGGTGCTGAAACTGCACTGAGATTCAGAGACTGAATCCTC
Organism: Pseudopipra pipra; assembly: GCF_036250125.1. Classification (NCBI taxonomy): domain Eukaryota; kingdom Metazoa; phylum Chordata; class Aves; order Passeriformes; family Pipridae; genus Pseudopipra; species Pseudopipra pipra. The sequence continues at coordinate 114,918,747 of NC_087551.1, forward strand.
TATCCAGTGAAATTCCCAATCTCATAAATACACTGTGCATATACAAACCCCCCATTAGGATTGATTCCTTTACAAAATGTGACCACAACAATGTTCTCTTTTGAACTCAGCCACTTCAAACATTTTCTACTTGCTTTAATGCCTGGTGGATGTGTTAAAGAAGTCAGAGAACTGAGTCCACATCTCCTCAAAGAGGCATCACCCTTTCCAAAGAGAGGAGGGTGTTGTTCTTCACTTGGAGACAAGGCAGACTTGTGGAACCAAAAAAGATGGTGAAGGAAGTAATTTGACTTATTATTTAGGCCTCCAAGCTGGAAGGTGACTCCTGAGTTGTGGTCTCCATGATTATCTAACACAAATTGCACGGACAGTCGTGAGATAAATGACTGAAAGTTCTTTGGAGATGTCAAAAAATGTCTGTTTGTAGATGTTGTACTACAGAGCTTCTTCATGGTGTAAATAATTCAGTGGAAGGAGAGTAGGCAGAGACACTTGAGCAGAGGAGACATCTCTTCTACACACTGTGTTTTAGAGGGAATTAGTGCCTATTTAAAAGAAATAGAAAACATTACCAAAATTTTCTGAATGCTCTCGGTGAACCATTTGTTTCCTTGAGTTGAAGAGTCCTTGTAGTAATGTTTGTAACTTTGCCTTAAGACAAGATGCAGCTTGTGTTGCATGAGGAATTATCAACTTGCCTACAAAAAACCCTAAAAAAACCCTTAAAATTCAGCATTGTACCTGTTCTCAAATTTGGGGTTCATAACACTTTCTGTATTAATTGCACGTTAATTCTCTATATGGCCTGGAACTAGGGGTTGGGAGTCTTGGATCCTCTCAGAAATAAGGTGGGGAAAGGGAAGGAGACAGGCTGAAAGTGATGGACTTGCATAAGAAAATGCTTTTTAAAAATAAACATCCTCTCAAAACAACCCTCACTTCTGAGTTTGAGGTTCTGCATGTGTATGTTTTCAGATAATAGTTTAGTAAGAAATAAAACCCAGCAACTAGATCCTAATATCACAGCCAAAAGGGTTTTCTGTGGGATTTTTTTGTGGGAGAAGGGAACTACAGAATCAGCTATTGGGTGCTGTGGTGGGTGTTCAGGGTAGCTCTGATGATAGTCCTGAAGAATTCAGAATAAGATGTCAAACTCTGACCTCTCGAGTTTGTTTCCTCCTTCTTACAGCCACACCATTAAGGGTTTGGGGTTTTTTTTCCTAATTATAAGTATGATGACTAATTCTAATGGCACAGATATCCTCACACAGCCACTGTTTGTACAGATTCCGTTGTGCCACTGAAAAAAAAAGCCTTGGGAAAACACAGTTTTCTTCTGTAAAATACAAATTTCTGTAAAATACTGAAAGGATCTTTACAGCTTGTAATTATATCCACATCAGAAGGCTTTTCTGCCCAGTTATCCCACTGGTTATCCAACCAGGTGTGGAGGATTTTCTCCAAAATGCTTCCCCATAATTTGGTAGCCTGAAATAGAACTCTCCTTTCTGAGTTCTCCAACTTTATATTTATCCTGTGCCTTGTGTGGGTATTTTAATAATTCCTTTTAGTGCCAACCCTTTGCTTTCCATAGTGCCCAGCAGATAATTCTGGGATTAATCCTGTGTGCCAGTGGCTCTGCTAAAGGATATCCTGGATGTGAAATGCTGTGTGTGTTGATGCTGTAGGACAAGATTATCATATATAGATTATCATGTATTTTCCTGGACACCTGTATATCCCAGACACACATGTGCTGCTCCACCTGCCATTGTTTTCCATTTGGGATCTACTGGAGGAGTTAATCAGCTGCCACATCATGAGGAAGCATTTTTCCCCCTCTCCCTCCTGTGGTTATAAAAAGGTGGCTGCATCCTCCTCTATTAAAAAACATTGGAATTCACAATAGCAATTGAAGGTTTGGGGACTGGCTGTTCACCAAACATTCTCTAGAGCACAATAGTATCCCGACATCCAAGTATTTACAAACAAAAGGATAAAGTTGTAATCCCCTTGTCATAACAGCAGCTTTATGGGATCCATGCACCGCTTGAATGTGGTCAGGCCTAAGCAGATTATTGTACCAACAATACAGAAAATTTAGCTCCCGGTACAAAATACCCCAAACCCACAAAGCTGCTGCTCAGCCCGAGTTCTTGGGGGGTTTAGGGCCTTTATTTTGTTTTGTGTTGTTTTGAGTGAGCTGGCAAAAATTAAGTTTTGTCAGTAGAAACTAAGTAACCGCCAACTACGCCTGGAATGCCTTGGAGCTCTGGAGGAATTTTCCAAGGAACAGTGATTACCTTTGTTCCTTTGAGCTACACAAGTTTAGGCTTTGAACTGTGTATGCTTTTTCACATGCTGCTTTTTTTTAAATTTTTTTAATGTATTTTGGGATTTTGTTTTAAAGAGGCTGGTTTTGATTGCAAAAAATCTCATGCTCAAATAGGTTTTTTTCCCAGAGAGCTCAGTGTTGCTGTGGAAGTAAAACTGAGACTCCCTAAGAATAGTATTAATTGCAGGATATCCTCCAAAATTGGAGTCTGCTGGGACTCAGCATTTTGCTACCACTTGGCCTAGGTGTAAAACTGGGGAAAGAGCATTTATAAACTCTTAAACCCAATACTCTGAAGCACTTCACAGTCTAGAAATCCATTTCCCCAGAATATTTCAGAAGCTTGAAGTGATCAAACTTGATTCAGTTGGCTTTTCCTCTCATTGTACACCTGGCAGCAGCAAAATGTGGTACAAGTTGTATTTGTGTGATATGCAGAAAGAGAGGAAACAACCTCTCAATTCTACTATTCCTTATCATCTGTCAAACCACTGTCTTTCAGTTATGTCTGTGTTCGTAAAATAATGAAATTTATTGTCTACATTTTATTTCACCGTTGGCTGGCTTTTTTTTTTTTTATGCCAGGAAAGAAATTCTGCTGCTGAAATTTAAACAATAAAACTCTGACCATTGCAGTGGCTTTTCTAACTGCTGGGTCTTTGAAATACCTTATTCTGGATTCTTTATTCATACAGAATAAAACCAAAACACGAACTGCTAATTAAAGGATCTACTTCAGAAAAATAACTGGGCTCCCAAACTTTAGACAAATGAAGGATCTTCCTGATGTTTTTTTGTGTGCCTGAGTTGTTGGCCTTGAGACTTGCTGGTGTTAGAGCTCTTCAGGAATTCCTGCTGCACTTACCAGCTTCTCCAGCCTTGGAAGCTCCTGTAGCACGGTGGAGGTTGGAACAAGATGATTTTTAAGGTCCCTTGCAGTCTGTGATTCCATGAAAACAGTGTACAGGAGCCACAAAAACAGTGAAACATTATGGTTTTCCATGCAGGTACTATTTTGGGCCATATTTAGCCAGGGAACAACTAAATCTGCCCAGTGTAGCAGCAGTTCTTTGCTTTCAGGGAATACTTGATATATGATAAAGTTGTGTGTGTCAGAACCTGGTGTAGTTATTGTACTCCTTCTATCTGCAACATATAATCAATAAAATCCCAGAATTCCCGAATGACTGAGGTTGGAAGGGACCTCTGGAGACCTTGGGACATTTGTCCTTTAGGTGTTGCACTGGAGTTTTTCCTTTGATTCGATACCAAGAGCAAATCTGAGGCTGCTTTTCCTTTTGTGTTATAATTCCCATGGGTACATAGGTGCAGTTGCAACATGGCACTTGCCTTCCAAATTCCCCTGGAAGCATGGAGCAGGCATCATGGGTGTGAGTGTTATAACAGGATCTGTGGGGTATGAACAATCCACCTGATCCTGCATTTAAAACTATCAGAAGCACAGTGGTTTGGACTATATCTGTACAAACTTCAAAAGAATGAACTTCCTACAAAGTGGAGCTGTTCCTGAATCTGAAGGGTAAATTACTGTGACACAGGATGCCAACTTTACTTTAAATAAAATGTGTGTGAATATGAGTTGATTTAAGGCAAACTAACTCAGCTGGGAGCAGAAAGATGTGGCTTTATGGAGTGATCTCTGGGAGACACCAACACCTTTCCCTGCTGAGCCCCAGGGAGTTTTTGCCCCTCAGTGTGTTTTTCTAGTTGTATTTTTAGCTACTTTGTAGAGTTTTTGCCAAGCAGCTCCTGCTGAAGGGCATAAAATAGCACTAATTACACTGGAATTTGATATGCTTGTTTTTGCAATGGTTATGGAAGATTGAAAGTGGAAGGCAATAAGAATTTTTGGAGATTTGCTGAGATTTTCATAGTTGGAATTGTTCCCTCTCTCTCTCTTTTTTTTTTTTTTAACCTTCAAATTCATATTATATTTTGCTATTCCAGAACCTTCTGAAAATGACAAAAGGTTATGTTTCAGCTCCATAAATCCATCATAGCCTTGTGCCACTGGGCAGTATCAGCCAAATGTATAGTTTGGATGTTGTTGCAGTCGCTGTTGGCACAGGAAATGTTCTTTTTCAACAAAATACAGAGGAGACAACCCATGCCTGGCGTGTCAGCTCATGTCCTAGAGCCTCTGTACCTCTTTTCCCTGCTTCCTGCCTTGCCACCTCCCACCTTTTTCCTCCCTTTGCCCCATCTGCCTGTTTCTGATTTAGACAAGAAGGGAGATGTACTGTGACTGATTTAGAGCATGTGCTGATTTGCCAGCTGGCTGCTATCTGGGAGCTGTGGGGTCAGCCAGACAGAAGAGATAAGGGCTGAGCTGTCCTTGCCTCTTCCCAGGCTTGGTTCACCTCTGCTCATCTGCTGGAGTGTTTTCCCCATGAGATTTGCAAAATCTCAGATGTACTTAAGCTCATTATACCTTCCTTCCCCTTTTGAACAGGGAAAAACTGATCTGGTGTTTTATTAAAATGCCACTAATCACTGTTATTGAACAGAGGAGTTTATTGTGTTTGAATATATAATTTAATTATTCTCTTCTTTAAAGAAACAGAAGCATATTGCACATATACTGCACATATACTGATGGTCTCAGCTGGGACCTGCTCTCATTTTATCCATCTTTTTAAACTGTGCCTAAGATTTGTGGAGCTACCAGCATGTTTGTAGAAAAGCAAATGTGTCCTGATCAAAAAACCTGATCTGGACACATTTACACAGTGTAAGAGATAGTTTAAAAAGAAATGCTTACTCGGTCTTCAATTCAATCTCAAAACAGCAGATATATTCATGGAATCACAGAAGGGTTTGAGTTGGAAGGGACCTTAAAGACCATCTTGTTCCAACCCCCTACCATTGGCTGCAACAACTAAAATAGTGTTAAATGGAGGCAGTTGTTTTAGAGTGTTCTTTCTCCCTTTTTAATTTTAGAATCAAATCAGATACATTAGACTCCCCCTGCTTCTGTTTGACATTGAGCTGAGAAGAGATAAAAGAGGGGAGCTGGCAAAAGAGAGTCCTGTCAGTCTGGATCCAGGTGAAAACAAGTAGCTGAAAACATCTCAGTGACATCCCTCAGTAGCTAAAAGATAAGTTTTCCCTTCCTGTCCTGGCTGTTTCTGCTGCACTCGAGATAGATGTGAATTGTTGGCTGTCAGCCAAGGAGCCACAGTGAGTCCTGCCTGTCCCTTGGAATGGCAGCATCCTTGGGGACCATCACAGTCCTGATGTGCTCCTTTTCCCTGCCTGCCCTGCAGACACTGGTTTGGACGTGGCTCTGGTGTGAGCAGTTTGCAGGGACACAACTGAAGTGACCTTTGCTGCTTTAGAACTACTTACTCATGGTTCTTTGCTATTCATTACAAGTTGTCAGGGTTGGGATTCTCTGGGGTTTCTTGCTAATGCCAGCCTTATCCATAGGAAATCGTGGAATCCCAGAATGGTTTGGGTTGGAAAGGGCCTGAAAGATTGGCTCATTCCAACCCCCTGCCATAGGCAGGGACACCTTCCCACTATCCCAGGTTGCTCCAAGCCCCATCCAACCTTTCCTTAAACACTTCCAGGGATCCAGGGGCAGCCACAGCTTCTCTGGGCAACCTGTGCCAGGGCCTCCCCACCATCACAGCCAAGAATTTCTTCCTTGTATCTAACCTAACTTTCCCCTCTTCCATTTGAACTCATTACTCCTTTTCCTCTCACTACAGTTCCTGACAAAGGGTCCCTCTCTGGCTTCCCTTGAGGCCCCTTCAGATTCTGGAAAGTTGCTCTGAGGTCTCCACACAACCTTCTCTTCTCCAGGCTGAACAGCCTGAACTTTCTCAGCCTGTTTCCATAGGGGGAAGTGCCCCAGTCCTCTTATCAACTTTGTGGCCTCCTCTGGACTTGCTCCAACAGTTCCATGTCCTCCTTATGTGGGGGGCACCAGAACTGTACACAGGACTCCAAGTGGGGTCTTACAAGAGCAGAGTAGGGGGGAAGAATCACCTCCCTGTTCTTTACAAACATTGCTGTTATCCATGGTTTTTGTAGGAGACACTTCCCTGCTCTGTAGGTGATGCTGTTCTTAGTCTTTACCTTTTCATCACCCGTGGCATGGACTGTGATGATGCACTTGGGCACAAACACCCAGCACTCCCAGTGTGTCCTTGTAGCTAAAGAGCCTGCTGTGGGTGCCCTATTTCCCTATCTGTTCATTTCCCAAGGGATTTAGGATCAGGCTGGAAATCTTTTCATGGGTTTGTGGGCCCAGCACGCAGCTGCAGCGTTAATGGGTTGGTGTGTGCACAGCACAATGCTGTGCCATGCAGGCTGCACCCTTAATGCTTTCCTTGGGGAAACATTTGTCCCATTTATTCTCTTCGTGGTCAAAAGTGCACAGAACACAGCTCTGTGTAGCTGTGCTGTATCCTAAATTCTGTGCTCTGGGTTTCTTAGGGCTCACGTTTGGATTAAGCAAGACCAGAGACGTGGTTTTATGTGTTTGAACTGCTCTAGAGAAAATGAGATACTTAGTTCAGACTAAATGCCTTAAATTAAGCTCGATGATACATAGCCCAGCATAATCCATCCTCTTAAAACTGGATAGGTGATAGAACTTCTCAGATTAGATCCTTATTGCTGTTTTAACCCAAATACTCAATAATACGTCCCCTACTGGGGGCTGGAAAGATCAACTGCATTGTCACAATATAATCCTGCCTTGGAATTGGGCTGGGGAATGTGAGCACAGCTGCTTGAATGAAAAGCAGTCTCATATCTCTGAGTGCTAAACTCAAACTGTGAATCCAGGCTTGTTATTCTCTTTGTTTTACAACAAGAATGCTCGTCCTGTAGGAATAGGAATTAGCCTGCCCTGTCAGCAGGAGCTCCCTGAAAAGCCACTTAGCAGTTTCCAGCAAAGTCCTTCAGCAAAATGCTTAGTGGAGCACAGAAAGCCATGAAATGCTCTCGTGTCTCTCATAGAAGAATCCAGAAGGGCTCTCTGATGTCTCCTGTGCCTGGATCAAAGCCCTGGTGGAGGAGATTCCCTCGATACACCTCCTTATCTGTGTCTCCCCCAGGAGCATCTGCAACAGTCCACACCAAACGTGCTGCCAAGGACCTTGGGAGAGCTTTTATTCCAACTGATCCAGGTGGCAGGGGAAAAGGGGACATGTTGTTACTGCTGACATGAATGACCCTGAGACATGGGGTGACCTTGACTTAAATAATCATCCTGCAGAGCAGGTCATGCCGACAGCTCTCCAAGGTCACTTTGGTTCCTGGTCTGTCACACACATACCACACAGTAGATCCTGGCATGAGTGAAGAGAGGTGATGGGTTTAATAAATAATTAGTTTTGAGAGGCAATGATGAAATTACTATTTTTAAGCTCGCTTCTCAACCCATGTGAGCAGCAAGACTTCTGAGGGTAATCTTGTATGGCTCCCACGTCTTTCTCCTGCTCTGTTCAAAAGGAATCAGTGTTGCTTGTCACAAGACTTTACTCGTTACTGATGTCAAGAGTTTCCTAATGTCACGTGGAATGTCCAGGACAAGGAAAATATCAGTGCTTTGTTGTGTGTTTACTGCTTTTTTTCCAGTCTCTGACATGCATAACCTGGGTCAGGGCACTGACTGATGCTGTGCTGTTATTTGAAAGGTCACTTCAGTGATTTTGTATTTGTTTGTTCAAAAACGAACAAAAAAACCCCAAACTTTTAAATTCTGCACAGAACAGATGAGAGGAATTGCTGTTCTCTGCTCATTCTTTTAGGGAAGCAAATGTTTGCTCTGCTGTCTGAGCAACCGTGAGAGAGCTGAGCTGGGCAAGGCCAAGGGTTGGACTCTGAAATTTCCTCTTGAATAACACTCCTGAAGTTCCTGTTCAAGTGGTTTTGGAAATTTTTATGTTGCTTGGGTACTTTGTTTTTTAAGAGGCAGTGACACTCAGAGAGAGAGAGAGAGAGAGCTGTCACAACAAAAATAAACCTGGGAGAGAACAAGGAAGAGGTGGTGGCAGCATGAGGAAAATTAGTTGGTTTGAATTTAAAGCCAACTTAGAGTAGGATCTCAAATCTTCCTCCTAAAAAGGTTTATAAAATGACTTGGGGTCTGTAAGCAAGGAGAGATCTGAGGAGAAATATGAACTTTTAAAATGCAGCATTTCAGTGATTAGTGAAAGCATAATTAAGTTAAAATCACAACTAACAGACCTTGTTTCTGTTTTTTCTTTTCTTCCCCTGACCTTGTACCAAATCCTTTCTGCTCCTGATGCATTGGGGAACAGTAGGAGCCACCCAAAGGTAAGGGCTTTTATTGCAGGTTATATCAGTGTGTGAAAATTGTCCTATCTCTTATTTATTCTTGGGATATCCAAATATTAAAAGCATTTAGAAAACCAGCTCTGCCGTTGATCAGCTGTTGAGTAAGAAACTCGAAGCATCTCCTTGCTGCAGAAAAGCTCTGAACAGCCTGTGCCAAAAAATGAGTCAGAGGAACAAATGAGAACATCCACACTCAGCATTGCAGGCTGTGAATGGAAGATACTTGTTCTTTGTAGGCTTTTAAAAGCATTTTCTGGTGTTTGTGTTAAAGCAAACTCGTTTTTTTTTCCTTACGATCCCATCACTTGTATTTGGTTTGAAGATGTCTCTCCCTGCCCTGGCATGTCAGGATTCACTTTATTGATGTGGTCATGTAGCCAAGGATGTTTTACTAAATGTTCTGAAGGCATAAAATGTTTAAATAATACATTAATTTGTAAAATAAATTCAAAGTTAAAAAAAAAAGCACCTTAATTTTAAATAAACGAGCTGTTGTCTCCTCAGTTAGAGGATATAAAATAACCACTTTTATCTCTTGGTGCTGGGACATCGTGTAGTATGGGGAAAAAAAACAATGTATTTTTGAAGATAAGTTATTTAAATTTCAAGGATTTGGCTACAGTAGGCATTTTCATAAATGTGGGTTGCAATGCAGGACATCCAAAGGGGAAAGAGCAGCTCCCATTGAGCTTAGAGGGGAAATCCACAGCCAAAGAGCCCCACATTTCACTTCCCTTTTCCTGCATCCTACAGAGTAAATTTTGCCTATGTGAATGTAGGTCAGACATTACCCTAATTAATTTTTTTCCTTGCAAATGCATACCCAGAGGAGCTGTTTTGGCAAACATCTGTCCCAAAATATGCATTGTCTTGTTTCAGGTCAGCTTTTAGGATGAAAGGTGCCTGTGGACCTTTTGATGGATTTACCACAAAATCAAAACTTTTCTGTTGAAGGAGATTATAGTGCTACTCCTCTCATGATAAAACTAATTTGTTTTATATTATTCTTTACAAATATTAGGCTGTGATGACTGCTTTGTCATGGTATATGAATAAATACACACTCCTCTTGTATTGGAAAGAGGTTCCAACCCTAAGGCTTGTTTTTAATTTATGCAGACAAGAGGCACGGGGAGATGGGAGGCAGAAACAGCTTGAGGACATCTGTCAGTTTGCAAAATAGAAACTCTTGTGAGAAATGAATTGCAAGGATGGGTTTAAAGGGAGATACTCAGTGCTCCTTGACATCCACTCGGTTGGCACATGGAGAGCTTTTGGAGAGCAGGGAATGGGATTGGCACAGAAAGGCAGAAACACAAACAAGGAGCAAAGAGAAGCACACAGGAAGATGAAGTGTTTGTTTAGGCTTCAAGAAAATGAGTAATTCTGTGGGAATGTGTATTATGTTCAGAATGTCAAAATTTGGATAATGTGTTTGATTTGGCAGCAGATTTTATGAGGTGTCCTGGTTGTCTCCCTACAGGTGTTTGCTTATGATCACTGCTTTTGGTCTATGGATGAATCTGTCAAAGAAAAATATGCAGGTAATATTAATTGTGGCTTCTTATCTCCAAGTGGGAATGATCTAATTAAAATAGAGTCTTTGCTACAGGGCACAGGCCATATGGCACAAGGTGCTCTCCCCTGTATGGCTGTTTGTTGTCAAAAGGAAAAGGGAAATCTTCAATCACTTCTGTTTCTCACAACAGCAACGGGCCCTGCCACCCATTTGCAGTGTAGGGAATGGAGAAATCCATCACCTTGATGGGTTACTCATATTTACACCTTTATTTAGAGTACTTTTCCAAGTCCATCGTTGTAAAAGCATCAAAACCATTTATTTTCAGTGTTTGAGGAGCATTGTTCTGTGTAGTTTCAGGTTTCACAGTGCTGATGGGAGTTTGGCATCACAGTACAACTTAATAATGAAATATTAATAAAAGCCTAATTTAATATAGACAATGTGAATTCAGATGCTCAGGTGAGAGTGTGCAATGTATTTAATGAAAAGCTTTCTATGTATTTTATAACTCCTTTTGGCAAATAATTATGATAAAATATGACTTAACACTCCTGTCATCTATTCCTTTCACACTTGTTATCTTTTAAAATTTGGGATCAGTTGAACTTGTTACTGTTTATTTTCAAAAAAATCACAAGAAAAATCAAAGGAGCATCCACTTCTTGATTTTTACTTCTTTAACAAATAACTAATGAATATTAATTAATCAAGGAACTGAGAAAAATGTGACACTTTCAACCATACAAATTACATAGGCAGGTATATATTTTGTTTCTCAAAGTGGTGGAGGTGCCTATATAACTTATATTATGGTCTGTTATACAGTGGAAGGGTTTGGTCCAAAACCATTTCACTGTGCTTAGCTTGGCCCAGCTATTAGTGATCTTTATGGGGAATCTAGCATGGACTTGGATATGAAGATATGAACTTCAATGAGAGAAAAAGAAGAGCTTAAAGGAACACTAACTTATTTGAGAGGACTTTCAGTCCATAATGTTCTACCATGTCTTGTTCCTCTGCTTATAAAAGAAATTCTCAAAATAGAGATTTTTTTTTTAAATAGATATTATTCAGACATTTTAAGCCTTTCTTCCTCTGAGTGGAAAAGGAACTGAAAAACTCAAATTTCCATTACAAAAGAAGTGATACACCCTATATTTTGCTAATGCATATCTTGTACTTGTCCATATCTTCCACATAGTTGTGATTCTTCCTCTGCAAAAATCTCCTCATGGTGTTATTTAATATCTGATACAGTAAAATTATCCAGTGCTCTAGTGATTCCCTTAGATTAAAATCAACTGACTGTTGTTAAAATGTACAGGTAGAGTATATTTTGAGGGGGTATCATTCACCAGTGGATTAAATTCTGCAGGTGGCAGCAGATTCTCTACTGATAAAACTCTGGAGTATAACATTGATAGGATGTTGCTTTAAACACATACAGGTATGGGCATGATAATCCCAGATTTTTACAGAAGCATCTTGTGGTGCTGCTGGACTTGCTCCTGTCCAGGGAGCAAACACTGGATATTATTTAGGCAACAACAGCAGGAAAACACCAACTACTTTTACATAATCCTTGAAGATTCCAAACCAAGGGACAAATACCTCTTGCTGTGTTACAATGTTCGCCTCTGTGTTTTATTTTTTAGGTCAAGATGTTGTTTTCAAGTGCCTTGGGGAGAATATTCTTCAGAATGCCTTTGAAGGCTACAATGCTTGTATCTTTGCCTACGGGCAAACGGGTAAGTCCCAGATAAGCAAAAATATTCTTCCCTCAAAAGGTGTTACTGTCCTGACTGAGGACTCTTTTCATGCCTGTTGTGACATTGTTCCAGGAGAAATGGCTTTCTAATGTAGATAAGAAATGTTTTTCTCTCCTCTAACATCAGATATGAAGTGGGCAGGATGAGAAATAAGATTTTGTTGCTGCTGGCTACCCTTATTTCTCACAGTTTAGATTATGATCTTTGGAATGACCCTGGTTGTCCTTGAGTTCGGAGCATCGCTCAGATTTTCTGCCTCTGCAGTTGGAATGATCTTGAATTGTCATTTGAAATGTAATATTTAAAGAGTAACATGAAGAGTTTTCTCATCATGGCCCATCTGTGGATGTTAGTGGGCTGTGATTTACTTTATCTACCTGAAAAAGTCTTCTCCAGCAGTTGGAACTAAATTTCTTGTTTTCCTTTTAATTAAATAGCCTTTAGCTCAGTGGCATTTTGGTTAATTTAAAGTAGAAAAGTGAACAAATAATCTTTCACCGAATGATATTAATTAACTTTTTAACCTCTTCTATTTCCTATCAATGTTCTGCCCAGCAAGAACCCTTGTTGCATGTACACTAATCATAGATTCCCTCACTCAGGATCTGGAAAATCATACACAATGATGGGGACTGCTGACCAGCCTGGATTAATCCCTAAACTGTGCAGTGGACTCTTTGAAAGAGCACAGAAAGAGGAAAATGAAGAGCAGAGTTTCAAAGTGGAAGTATCCTACATGGAGATATACAATGAGAAAGTCAGAGATCTCCTTGACCCAAAAGGGTGAGTAACCTGTGTGTGATCAGCACTGTAGAATGTTGTCCCACTCTCTCTCTTTCCATAAGCAGTTTGCCTTAATGGATCCCATATAAGGCATTTGCTGCTTCCTGATCTCAGCATCCTCTCATTTTAAAGCAAAATAAAGTAGTAGGACTAAAAGCTTGGAGTAAATTTGCCCTAATGCCACTTTTTATGAAGTGACAAAACTGTCTGTGCCAGCTTTTTACGTGTAGACATAAGGCTTTTTTGTTTGCATTATAGTCCATGTTCTGTGCTTTATTACAGTATCTGCGAGACCATCCTGTTTGAGATCTGTCAGTGAGAATTGACTTTGTGTAAATGTTGTCTCAAGTCAGTCATGTGCTTATAAATACCTTTTTTTTCCCCAACCAGAAGCCGTCAGTCATTAAAGGTTAGAGAACACAGTGTTTATGGCCCTTACGTAGATGGCCTATCCAAACTAGCTGTTGCTAGCTACAAGGTAAGGATCAATTTTATGAAAGGCTTGTGTTGACACCCTAAACACCAGGGTACTGTCCCCTAAGCAGGACAGAACTGTTAAGCTGCTCCTCATCACTGTGGATTTTGGAGCAAGAGAGCTGAGGATTGTCGTGTTGTGATCCCTGGGGAGAACAGGGTTAAGAGCAGAAACTCACTTCATCCTGTACTATTCAATAATTCTGGAAGTAGTTCAGCTGTTTAATGAAACACATTTCCTCCCAGACTTAAGATGAGTGTATGCTGTCATGGGAAAGTGTCCTGTGATTAATTACAGAGCCAGGATTTAGCAGAGACCGGCTCTCAGTACCCACTGTGTCACTTTTTGGCTGTCGTGCTCCAGTCTAATAATTTCCCCTCCCAGTAGCACACAGTGGAATTATAAACTAATGGTTGTTTACAAAGCAAATATTTGAGAACATCACACTGAATTTGCTTGCTGGGTAGTAAATGTTTATATATGCATTGAAAAAACACCGTATTTTTTAAGAAGCATCAGTGTACTGTGGGAAAAATGGATAAATAAGGGATGCAATTCTGTCATGAAATTGAATTGTCACCGAAATGGGAAAATGGTGCAATCCCTCCTATTGCAGTTTCTCCAGGTGTTCATTTACCACTTCTTGGTGGTTTCTGCTAAATCAAGACACATTTCATGCTTTGCTTCTCCATGTTGCCCAGCAGCTTTGTGTAATCCAGCATTTGGAGTCAAAATGGTCTGTGGTGGTCTGTTGTTTGACTGTTTTTTGAGTTGTTTTAGCATCACCCAGGTAGAGATGCAGAAACAGAAGTTAAGCCCAAGACTCTGAAGTTTTAACTGTAAAACCCTGAAGGAGGGGCCTGCACCTTCCTCAAGTATCACAGCTTAACACATCTAAAAACTTGATAACTTTTAAAACTTGGAGGAATATAATGACCTGTTCAGCCTGGTTCTGTTTATAACCCTTTGAGCCTCCAGATTCCAAGAACATGTGTCTGACAACTGAGGCTCAAATGTTACAGGGTTCAAACGTGAATTGCTGTTTCCTCACTCCTTTCTTAGCTTTTGAGTGTTTCTGTCTGCAGGCAGGTGCATAATTTTGATGATAATTTAATATCTATGTCGGGGAGTGTCATGACTCTGTAATTTCTAGGCTTTAAAGGAGAGATCACAACATTTTACCCCTCATACTTTATGAATAAACAGTGGGAAACCCATGAGAAAATGCTATATTTTACCAAAATGAGATTATTTTTGAGGATAATTGAGAAGAATGTTAATGCAGATATTCTCCTGGCTGTGAAAATTGTCTCTAGGACATCGAGTCCTTGATGTCTGAGGGCAACAAATCCCGAACAGTGGCTGCAACCAACATGAACGAGGAGAGCAGTCGGTCCCACGCAGTGTTCAAGATTATCCTCACCCACACGCTCTATGACGTACAATCAGGGGTAAGAAAAACAACTTACAAGGTCCAAATGTCAAGCATGGATATGTTTCTTTAATGTATTTCATAGAAAAGAAACCCTTCCTTTTAGGAAGCAGTGTGTAGGACATATGAAAGACAGAATGTGTAGATGGAAAAATAGAAGAACACCTGAGTGTCCCTCAGGTTATTTCATGCAAATATATATAAATCATCAACTTTCTAAATAGAAAAAAAATTACTGATTTCAAACATTTTGCATTGTATGCCGTTAATATTTTATGTGTATGTATTAAATATCTAAAAGACATTTAAATGTGAGAATATTTTTCTTTATGTTTCCTTATAAAAAAATATGCCTCGCAGTGGTGTGTGAAATACATAGTGTCAATATTATTTAGTCCCTCACAGAACATGCTGATAAAATTCAATTGAAATAAGTATCTTTAAACTTTGTTGATAGATTCTGTTCTTGGGCAATTCTTTAATACTTTCAAAGCTTTGGAGAAAATTCGAGTGTCCATGGAGCAAATCTAAGGCATGTATGTGCCTGAATATTGAATATATTGGAAAAACATAATGAGCATTTGGACTTTTTTCCTCCTTGTTTCTCAGTTTCCACTGATCTTCTTATCTGCATCATTTCCCTCGGTCTTTATTTGGATTTTTTTTCCCCTTTGCACTTCAAATCAGCATCATACTGTGCTGAACTCCTGGATTTTCCATGGTTTGTCACTCCAGTTTTTCTGTGGCTGTGCTGCAGGCTCATCACACTTAGTTTTTGGGTGGCCCTGCTCAGCCTGGATGTGAGGTGGTCGACGTCCTGACTGTCCATCTTTTCTACATCTTCCAGTGACCACTGTGTGAGCTTCTGGGACAGATTTCTCTGTTTTTCCACCTGCTGGTCCTTTCAGCCCTGGAAATGACACATTTCCCTGTGGCTTGATGATCACACCATATTTTGAGAGGCTCAGGGTAACGTTTTTGAAAGCACATTGATTCTGATTATCCCATTCATTTAAGGGAACGTTGTGCTTTGTGATAACTGAGATGCTGAAGTTGCAGATGCTGCAGAAGAACATGATGTGAGCAAGCTGTTCTCAAAGGCAGTTGGCTCTTCAGATTGCTGTAGAAAATTCATGGAGTGTTTCACAGTGTCATTTTGGGTCAAATGAGATAAAAGGATTTGTAACAAAATCTGCATTACAGGTTTAAATACTCTTGTAGCTTGGATTGCATTCCAGGAGGCTGAGAAGGATATAAGAGACTTTGCAATTGTAATAATTTTCATAGATTATTGCTGCTTGTCGTGGTCATTCTTAGTCTCTGGAAAACAGAAGAAAAGTGGTATAAAATCTGAGATTTTTAGGAGACTGTTTTCAAGGTGGGATTGTAAACCCCACGTCCCTGGTTATGACTCCTTTTCCTGTAGTAACTCTGCATTTTTCACGGTTTAACACTTCACTAAAGTGCCCTGTGTTCCTCTCCTCTGGAGATTTCTGAGATGTTTTGAAGATATTGGTGTCCCAGACTTGGCTTCAGATCATTCAGTGGTTTCTGAAGCAGCAGGTGGTGAGTTAGCACAGGCCCCTGTTCAAGTCCAACGATTCTCAAAGGTTTTGGAACAAGAGTCTACACCAAAAAATGAAACTTGATTCTTGTTGGAAGATACATCAAACTATGTGACTTAAAATAAGTAAACTAACAGTGGCTGGTCTCTGGTTCCTTCCACAGACATCAGGTGAGAAGGTGGGCAAGCTGAGCCTGGTGGACTTAGCAGGGAGTGAAAGGGCAACTAAAACTGGTGCTGCAGGGGACAGGCTGAAAGAAGGAAGCAACATTAACAAGTAAGACTTTGAGATTATTTATTTTCCTTTTTTATCAGTACAATCATGGCTGTTAAATACAGCCTCCTTGGAAAATAGGCTAAAGTCAATATAAGCTCTTGTATTCAGTTTTCTTTCTTTTTTTTTTCTTTCTTTTTCTTTTTTTTCTTTCTTTCTTTCTTCCTTTCTTCCTTTCTTTCTTTCTTCCTTTCTTTCTTTCTTCCTTTCTTTCTTTCTTCCTTTCTTTCTTTCTTCCTTTCTTTCTTTCTTCCTTCCTTCCTTCCTTCCTTCCTTCCTTCCTTCCTTCCTTCCTTCCTTCCTCCCTTCCTTCCTTCTTCCCTCCCTACCTCCTTCCCTCCCTCTCTTCCTTCCCTCCCTCCCTTTCTTTTTCTTTCTTTCTTTTTCTTTCTCTCTTTCTTTCTCTCTTTCTCTCTGTTTCTCTTTTTGACATGCAATACTCTTTAATAGTTGAAGGAGGTCTCCATGTATTTAAAAAATACTTGTGTTCTTGCAACTACCACAACTGTCATCATGAAAACCTGATTATTAAGGGTGAAAACATACTGAAAATAAAGGAGTGGAGCTTTTGTACTGGGAACTTTTCCCTGGGAGCACACTTTTGGAGAGAAAGTCACTGTCTAAATATGCATTTGGCTTATGAATATTTACCCTCGTTAATGACTTCTTGTGTTCTCTGGGCAGATCCCTCACAACTCTTGGGTTGGTTATTTCTGCCCTGGCAGATCAGGCTGCTGGCAAGAACAAGAACAAATTTGTTCCATATCGTGATTCTGTGCTCACTTGGTTACTTAAAGTAAGTAAGTTGGTTGTTTTTTTTTAAGTGAAATAAAAGAGAGAAAAAGGGGAAAAGGTTCTCATTTAATGAAATGAAATTCTGTTCTTTTTGCCTTATTTTCTGGGTTTGATGTTAACCATAAGTGTCTTTGGCAAATGAGCTGGATGGAAGCCATCAGTATCTGTACAGACTAAATATGTTCCCTGTCTTCTGCAATGACCTGCAACGGCCTAAAGACTAAGGAACTTTAGGAATAAAATTAAAAGCAGTGGTTTTTTATGGGTCACTGTATGTACAGCTTCACACGCAACCTCAGGGCTAATTTAATTTGGGCTATTTTTGCACGCAGCTGAATTTTACATACTTGAAATCAACTTGAATCAACTTCGAAGATTTTTATGAAGACTATTACCTTTTCCTGATTGTCTTGTATATTTGTTAATATACTTTTGTCAGCAGAGTATAATTGCAGAACATTGTCTCAGTTAACAGTCTGAGAAACAGATCAGAAGACTTTAGACATGCTATTCATGTGAAATGAGCAGTTAAGTCATTCTCTGAGCTGCATAGGGCTCTATCTGTTATTATTTTGGGGGGAAAAAAGAACATATCCCGATGGCAGTTGGCTGAAAACCTGTAAGGTCTAAATGAAAAAACCCAATTGTTAAATATGAGATTTATGTATGTCAAATTTCTTTTTTTTCCCTTGTGCTCTGTTTAATTGTTATCCAGGAGCAACTATTTGTTAGTAGAAAGAGGTAATCTGGGAAGAAACTGATTTTTGCCACCACCTGCCTTTTATTGTCCTCTTTTGTAGGTGCTCTGGCTACATTTTGTTGTCCTGAATACTCTGCTTGGCTTCCCCATCCATTCTTAGCAATATTTTTAGATGTTGTTTGAATTTCATGTCCCTGTGATTTAACTGCACATGTGAAAAGAAAAATACAAAGTTACTTGAAGGTTATACAGAGGTGTGGAGATAAAAAAAGACATTTTTCTTAAGGAGATTTGAAAACAAAGTTGACTTCAGTGCTTAAGTAACATAAAATCTCTGCTCTTGTAATCTCTTGACACCACAAACCTTCATTTTTCTCAATGCTGCCTTTTAATAAACCTTTTAGCATGACTTGTGAAACAATTTATCTCTACTCCCTGGTGTGAACAGCACAAATACTGGACATCAAATAGTCACGAGGGCCATGTAAAAATCCAACTGGCACAACAGAAATAGTGTCTGAGTAAAATAAGTCCTCATATCACAGTGTCCCTTGCCCTAAGACTTTTTTAGTTTTTAAGTATATTTTTACCTCTGTGTATTTACACCGAGTTTTTCCTCTAATTAATAATAAACAAGTGATTTTTTGGCTCTCTGCAGAGACGGGAACAAAACCAGTGCCGTGTGTGCTCAGGTTCCTGATGTGGCTGTAACACCCCGAGCAAGCAGAGTGGAAACTTTCCTAAGGAATTTCTAGTGTTGTTAGAATTAGTTATGCTGCCCCATTGCTAAACAAATCCAGGGAGCAGACTGCAATTCCTGTTTAGCACCTGTCCAAGGCATTGTGGCCACGATGCCAATGGCTCAGAAATGGGAGCTCACTTTTGTTCCGCCTTCTTTCAGGCAAACCTTCTTTGTGTCCAACATCCAGCCATGTTAAGTGCAAACAAAAGGGTTGGGGCTTTTGGATTTCTTACAAACAAGCTCATTGAAGCTTTATTTTGAAAGGGGGAAAATTTAAACTTTTTTTTTTTAATTAAAGATCAAAGGAGAGATTTATTTGTAAAGAGGCCTGTTTGGAGAAGCCATGAGATAGGGTGTCTTTCTCTGTAGCTTTCAGCTTTTAATTATGATACCAAAGCAGACTGAATGTGTTTTAGCTGTAAGAATATCTGTCATAAAGTGTCTCACAAATCTGAGAAACCAGTAGAGTTCAGGAGACCTCAAGATCTAACGGTTTTTGCTTAATTTTGTTGAGGATCTTTAGGCAGAAGTACCAGGTGAAAAATATTCTTGCTTGAGGAGTAGCATCAGGTTATGTGTAGGAAGCAAAATAGCTTGTCAGTCCTTTAACTTCTTGTTTTTAGCAAAATATTGGCACAAACATCTTGTTTTCCCCTGATAATCAGAAGCCCTGCGTGGCTTACTGATGGCTGCTATTGAAAATATAATTTCTGATCTCGACATTTTGAGTTGTTGTCACAGTAATCTTGGTGTTAGAGAAGACTGGGCTGGTTTAGGCTTAGAAATAACTAAACTTACTTATTTCCACTCTGTCTCTCTATCACATGCAAGCCCAGGCACTGTCTTTGCTAATGAGAAACTGATTTACTATTTGTCCACCTTTCTTGATTAGCATTAAAGAAACCAGTGAAATCAGCACAAGGGTTTTATACATAAAACTTTATCAGGCAGTCTGGCATTGGGCTTGAATTGCTACAAGAGGGACTTTACCCAACTTATAAAGGGTGTATTGTGGATTCTGGTGTATCACTGTTACAGCGTTCTCAGCTGCCTGTACAGCAGAGTTGCAATTCAGATAATGAATTAATCCTATTTTGGAGCTAATTAGTGCAGTGAAGGGCATTCCCAAGTAGTATTCCCAAGTATTCCCTTAACAGGCTGTTAAGTTTGGGTTTGGAAGGGGAGTACCTGGCCAGCTCCCTGCCAAACTTCACCTTTTTATGCAGAACAGGGATTGCAGTTGCAGGGTGTCATTCCTAATTTTTGGCCCAGAAATCCCATCAAATGAGGCATGTGCTGTTGTTGGTCTTCATGTTTTCAGTGGCTGCCTTGGAGAAATTCTTCTGTGGTACAGAGTGGACCCTCCCAAGCCATGTATTTATTGGAGTAAATGTTGGTTGCTCCTCAGATGAGAAAAAAACCCACGGTGGGATCAGACAGAAAACTGGTTTTTGCAGTTGACTTCTTTATAACTATTCTTACCTGCACATGCTAACCATGCTGGTGCACCTCAGTGTGCTGAACACTA
Organism: Pseudopipra pipra; assembly: GCF_036250125.1. NCBI lineage: Eukaryota > Metazoa > Chordata > Aves > Passeriformes > Pipridae > Pseudopipra > Pseudopipra pipra. The sequence goes on from NC_087551.1 coordinate 114,939,002, forward strand.
TAAATACATATATATATATTTATATTCATATGAATTTCATGGCCTTTTGCATGAGAAGAGACAGCAAAGTGCTACCAGCTCATCAGGCTGTGTGCCCAGTGCTTGTCTGACCTCTGGAGCAGCCAGACGGCTGTCAAAGTGTTTTAGGCATCATCCAGCCAAAAACTGTCTTGGGGAAATACTTAAAGGGGTGTTTTAATGATTTCTGGGGAAAGCTGCACGTGTGCCGTGTAATCGAAATGGTTGAACAGGCAGCTAATGCAGTCAGATTGTTCTAATGGCAATGCCTGACCTAGATTTCATGGGTTATTGGAGATGAAAATTAATAGCATGGTTCATCTCAGGAAGGGATATCGGGTAAAAAAACCAAAACACACCCCCCCCAAAAATCCAAACAAATGAAAAAAAAACCCCCAACCAACCAACCAAAAAAAAAGAAAAAAAAAAATCTGCTGCAAAATTTAAAAAACCAGGATATTTTATCTTTTAGACTGGCCAAAATTGTAAACCACGATTTTATGATCAATAAAAAGATCGAACCCTTCCTTCCTTCATTTTTCCTTCCTCCTCTGCCCCTGACACTCTGCCTTGCAGGAATGTGGTTTCACGCCCTTCTTCTCTGTCAACCAAATTCCGGGAGGGTAATTTCTTATGTAACTTGATTTAGGTTTGTGAGCTGTGTCAGTGGGAGGAAGGGAAGAGCCCCATCCTGAAATGTTTATAGGAATAGAATCAGCTGTATTGTTTATGAGGAGATCTTTTAGTAATTTAAGTATTTATTGGAGAGGTCTCTCTTCTAGTCTTTAAAATATTTTGAGTTCATCATGATCTTTCCTAAGCTCCCTTGGCAGTATCTAAGAAGTTTAATGATGAAGTGCTTATGTTTCTAGTTTATAAACCTACACAGAAAACATTGAATTAAACTTTTGAAGCCCTTTCCAGGCACTGTAAAGCCCAAAAAAGGGACTTTTTTTTTCATTCCCATTGCAACTAAAACTGATTCTGAAAGCCGAGAACGACATTTCCTAAACGTGCTTTAAAAAAAATCATATTGAAAATTACAACTTTTTCTCGATTTACACATCATTTAATTTTGAACTGCCAACAGTATTTCTGCTTTTATCTGCACCCATCTACTCCAAACTTTGGGTTATCATTCGCTGCCTGAGTTTATTGACTGGGTAGAGCAAAAGAAGCCTGCTGTTTTAATTCCATGACCTCTCCCACCTTCCAGGATAGCCTTGGTGGGAACAGCAAGACTGCCATGGTGGCAACGGTGAGCCCAGCAGCGGATAACTATGATGAGACCCTTTCCACCCTGAGATACGCGGACAGGGCCAAGAACATCGTCAACCACGCCGTGGTCAACGAGGACCCCAACGCTCGCATCATCCGGGAGCTCCGGGAGGAGGTGGAGAAGCTGCGGGAGCAGCTCACGAAAGCTGAGGTACAAATTTGAGCCTTGAACTAAGGCAGGAGATCCTGTGAAGCCCGTGGTCAGCACCAGCTTACCCGACTCTAGAAAGCAGATGCCCCAAGGCAATGCTACTACATCATGCTATATAATTATATATATATATATATATATATGAAATATTTTTAATAATAATAATACTGCTACAGGGTACCCATGAGAAATCTTCCTTAATATGATTTTTTTCCACCTTTCTCTATGTTGGTCTTGAAACGTGGGTGTTCAATCACAGAATATGCTGAGTTGGAAGGGCCCCACAAGGATCATCAAGTCCCAACTCCTGGCCCTGCACAGGACCAGCCCCAGGAGTCACACCATGTGCCCCAGAGTATCATCCAAATGCTCCTTGAGCTCTGGCAGCCTTGGTGCTGTGACCACTGCCCTGGGGAGCCTGTTCAGTGCCCAACCACCCTCTGGGGGAAGAACCTATTTCTAATATCCAACCTAAACCTGCCCTGACACAACTCCAGCCCATTCCCTCAGGTCCTGTCCCTGGTCACACAGAGCAGAGCTCAGTGCCTGCCCCTCCTCTTCCCCTCCTGAGGAAGCTGTAACTGCAGTGAGGTCTCCCCTCAGTCTCCTCTTCTCCAGCTGAACACACCAAGTGCCCTCAGCCACTCCTCACACGGTTTCCCCTCAAGGCCCTTCACCATCTTTGTTGCCTCCTTTGGACACTCTCTGATACCTTAAAAAATGAGATACCAGGTTCAGTTTGAACACCGTGAGCAATCTTGGTTTTATGGTGTATTGCAGAGGACATGGAGACAGGAATAGGGGTGGATTCTTAAGACTGGGTAGTTTGTGGGCAGAGCTTTGCCTTTAAGAATTCAGTGTAGACACAGTGTAGCCTGGGAGATGTGAATTCAGTTAAATGGAGTTTTCTTGCTCGTTCACAGGCTGTAACTGTTCTCAGTTGAATCTCTTAGAGGCACTAGACAATATTTTTAATATCTGCATTGCTTCCTCAGTGAAATTTTGAGATGACCTGTTAGATGAAGGCCAAGAACTAGTGTAATTCTGAGTCCTGTTCTCAAATGGGGCAAAGCAGTGGTGATGTAATCCCTCTGCTTTGCTGTTCAGAAAAATTATGATTACAGGATTTGCCTCATGAGGTATGCAGGGAATGCTGGCTGTGACACTACAAATGACTAGTGAATTTTGGACTGTTCTCACTTGAGCTGCCTAATATCCTAAGCATCCAATATGTGTGTATCAGTTTCTTTGAGGTATCTCAAATATCTAAATCTTAAATATCTAAAAATTCCTCTAAAATATCAACCACAGACTTAACAGTACTCTGGGAACTGCAAGTAACTGCAAGTAACCCCCGTTTGTTTAATTTTCTAGCATTAGTGCCCAAATAATGGCAGCTTTCCAAAATAATGAAGTAATGTTTCCTAAAGATGAAGTAATAAATATTTCCTTTCCCAAATATTAAAATCCCACCCTAGTTGTCATCTCAGTGGCATTGACAAAGAGCAGGGAAAAACCAGAGCAATTTGCTGTTACAAGGCTGCACAGTAAAGGTCAAACCCCACATTCACAGCCTTGTGCTCCTTTCAGTTCATTACATTTGTTGCCCATCTAATTGTTCTTACAGAAATGTGCATAAATAACTTCCTTAAGTGAACAAAAACACTGACTCATTATGACAGGTTACATTCTCCAAGCTCATTTCCAAATATAGAGGATGCCAAGTTGTGGGTTTGGGTTTTTTTACCCTTTGGTGTCAGTAGCCTTTTCTCTCCTGAACAGCCAAGGCAGAACAGAACTTGACAGTTGACTTTTCCCCCCCCTGAAGATTATGGCATTATCCTCTTTTCCCTTTTTCTTTTTCAATCCACACATTTAGATATTTTCTTGTTGAAATTAATATCACATGTTTTAATTTATCTGAGCCAAGACCACCAGCTTGTCCTCCCTAAGCTGGGAATGTACCTGTTTTCAGTGGAGCAGCACGTCTGTGGCTCTGATGTCAGCCTAAGCCCATATCTCTGGGGTTTATATGAGAGTTGCAGGGAGGGAGGAGAGTTGCCCAGGTCATTGTACATTTGAAGCATGTGAAAATGTTCACTGATTTTGCCCCGGGTCCAAATAAATGGACAGACAAGACTTAAACCTTGAGAGTATCTCAAGGCTTCATCTTCCTGTCCTGCTCTGTGGGGTCCAGCCCCTTTGCACTGATCATGTTTTGTCTGTCATGATGCATCTTTGTTCTGGAGATTGGCTGGGCTTCCCTTTCCTGCCTGTGTGGAATTAGAATCACAGAGTGGTTTGGGTTGGAAGGGACCTTAAAGATCATCTCGTTCCAACCCTCCTGCCATGGACAGAGACACCTTCCCCTATCCCAGGTTGCTCCAAGCCCCGTCCAGCCTGGCCTTGGACACTTCCAGGGATCCAGGAGCAGCCACAGCTTCTTTGGGCAACCTGTGCCAGGGCCTTACCACCCTCACAGCCAACAATTCCTTCCCACTAATGGCAGTGGGAATCCATTCCCCCTTGTCCTGTTCCTCCAGGCCCTTGTCCAAAGCCCCTCTCCCTTTTACCCCATATTTAGGCATTTGAAGCAGAAAAAGCCCACACAGGACACATCAGCTGACAGTTCCTAGACTGTTGTGTCTTGAGGCAGAGGAAACTCCTTCTCAAAACAGGATTTTCCAATCCTGGCACTTGCTCCTTTTCTTGAACAAACTGCAGTGTAATGAGGCCACTCTTTGATCTGGATTCCTGTGAGGAGTTTTGGTTTTGTGGTAATGGAATATCTGACAGAGAACTATGCTTACATTATTTAATTGGCTTTGCATAAACACCTACCAGCCAAAACCATTTTCATCATTAGCAGTAATGAAATGATGAGATAAGAAAGTCCACAGGCTTTTTGATCAAGGTAGTCGAGGAGGAAATGCCATTACTGAGAATGAAGGAAGAGAATACATGTAATAGAAAAATCATACAGTAGTTTGAGTTGGAAGTGACCTTTTAAAGCTCTTCTAGTCCAACCCTCTGCCATGGGCAGGAACACCTTCCACTAGCCCAGTTTGCTCCAAGCCCTGTCCAACCTGTCCTTGAGCACTTCCAGGGATGGGGCAATGTTTTTGAAGTGTCTGATGGGTGGCAGTGGGGGGATCCTCTTATTCTTAAGTTAGTCCTTGGACAAAACTCTTGCCTTTGAATATTTCACAAAATAACATTAGAGCTGTGATGGATTAGCAAGAAAATTGAATTTTGGTGCCTTGAAGCACACTTTAGGCTTGTTTTGATGTTCACCCTTTAAACTGCATTTCTAAATGCAGAGGTGGACAACTAGAACACCTCAGGTGCCTGAACATGTGCTATAGAAAAGAAAAATCACACCAATCAGGCCATATAGAAGTGAACAATAAAAATATTTTGGTGGCATGGCAGTTTACTGAGAAGGGAAGTGTCATTTTGAGGGTATGACAGCTGAGAGGATGGTGCCAAGCCAGATCACCAGAATCTTGAGAAACCAGATTGATTTTGATATGAGTCATTTGGGACACTCACATTGGGATAGAAAAGAAATTAGTTTGTGTTTGAGTATCTTTGTGCAAATCTACCAGTATCCTGTAATTGGTTTGTGTCGAAGTCTATAAACTCCACATTAATATTTGTACTTGAAACTAATTAAAGTAACTTTCTGATGGATTCTCATTTACTTGAAATATGTATTTAAAAAAACCCTTTACTTACTGCTTAGTCTGCCCTGCAAAATGAGTCATGTTGCCTTTTTTCCCCCCATCTGTGTGACACTGATGTGAAAAAACACAAAGCACAACAAGCTTTCTTCTTTCATTTGCTTTTATTCCTGCAGGCTATGAAATCACCCGAATTAAAAGAACGATTGGAGGAATCTGAGAAGTTGATTCAGGAGATGACTGTGACCTGGGAAGAAAAATTACGAAAAACTGAGGAGATAGCTCAGGTTTGCTACTTTCTTTCCTCTCCCCTGCCCCCATTTTTTATGAAAAATAGGTTTGTTTTCTTTGTCTGTCAGTTCATAGAGGTTGTCTGAGTCTCTCCCCACATTTATGGGTAAGTAGGTCAAGCTTGCTGCCCTTTTGAAAAGCTTCACTTAATTCCTGTGATAGATGGGTGCCTCCCAGATTACTATTGCAGTGACAATAGTAAATTGTCACTGTATGCAAATGGAGAAGTTATTTAAAAAAATAATAATCCAGGGATGAGAGGATTACAAGGATTTTATATTCTTCAGGCAGTAAAATTGTTTGTGATGAGGGACAGGAGCATTCAGTGCAAGGTTGTGAGCTGACAGGCTCAATGCACAAGGCAAAGGGCATCCAGAATATTAAAAATTAGAGCTGTCCAGGATCTCTGTGTGTTTTGATAGCTCTTAAACTGATATTTAGGGCCTCAGACCATAATTGAAGGTGATTATGTTGAAAAATGACGCAGGTCACCACGATGATTCCATGACACTTCTAGTTCTTCCCACACAAATGCTGATGTAGATATTTGCAGAGGGGAGCTCTGGAGGGGGAGGACTGGTTGGAAGGTGATGAATAGTGTGTAATAAATAAGGAGAGAAGGGAGCCTCTGGTACAAAGCCCTCTTGTAGATGCCACAGTCAGAATAAACTGTGTTGACTTTGGTTTTAAAGATCCATTGTAAGAGGTGCTGCTTGTGACTCTGAGGGTTTCCTGGCTTTCAGTGCAGATTGGTACCGTGGATTTTCCTCCCTGTGTAAAAAAATAAAATCAAAATAATAAAAAATTTCTGCTCTCATCCTACCCAATAGTTTCTAGAAATCCTGAGTGTGTGAGGAGGTTGAAAAACTGAACTAGTGGGGTCAGCTCTACAGATTAAGTGTTCCTTGATGTTTGCATGTTACTGTGTGCTCTAGCTCTTGTCCTCTCTGTCTCTAAATTCCCAGCCTGATAGGATGTTTTGGATCTTGGAGTTTTACAAGCCTTGGAAAAGTGATTTTTTTTTCTAGAGTGAGGTAAGGACTGTACAGCACAGGCTGATTCAGGACTGGTTGGAAGACAGTAAAGGAACCTTCTGACATCTTCAGTGGGTTTGGTGGGTTGGGCTGGATGCCAAGTGCCCACCAAAGCTCTTCTGTCACTGCCCTCTTTAGCTGGACAGGGGAGAGAAAATGTAACAAAAGGCTCACGGGGTGAGATAAGGACAGGGAGAGATCACTCACCAATTATTGTCATGGGCAAAACTGGTTTGACTTGGGAAAATTAGTTTAATTTATTAGCAATCAGATCAAAGTAGGGTAATGAGAAATAAAAATAAATCTTAGAACACCTTCCCCCTACCTTTCCATTCTTCACAGGCTTAACTTCACTTATGATTTTCTCTGCCTCCTCCCCTGAGTGGTGCAGGGGGACAGGGAATGGGGGCTGTGCTCAGTTCATCACACGTTGTCTTTGCCGCTCCTTCCTCCTCAGGGGTTGGACTCCTCACACTCTTCCCTACTCCAGGGGTCTATTCCACGGGAGAGCCCTCCAGGAACTTCTCCAGAGTGGGTCCTTCCCACAGACTACAGTTCTTCCCGAACTGCTCCAGCCTGGGACCCTTTCCATGAGGTGCAGCCCCTCTGGAACAGGCTGCTCCAGTGTGGGTCCCTTCCACGGGGTCAGTCCTTCAGGAACAGGCTGCTCCAGTGTGGGTCTCTTCCATGGGGTCAGTCCTTCAGGAACAGGCTGCTCCAGTGTGGGTCCCTTCCACGGGGTCAGTCCTTCAGGAGCAGGCTGCTCCAGTGGGATCTGTCCCCCGTGGGGTCCCAAGTCCTGCCAGCAAACCTGCTCCAGCGTGGGCTCCTCTCTCCATGGGGACACAGGTCCTGCCAGGAGCTGCTCCAACCTGGGCTTCCCACAGGTCACAGCCTCCTTTGGGCATCCCCTTGCTCTGGTGTGGGGTCTCCAGGGGCTGCAGGTGGATCTCTGCTCCCCCATGGACCTCCCTGGGCTGCAGGGGCACAGCTGCCTCTCCATGGGCTGCACCTCAGGCTGCAGGGGACCCTCAGCTCCGGTGCCTGGAGCACCTCCTGCCCCTCCTGCTGCACTGCCCTGAGAGTCTGTTCTCTCACATATTCTCACTCCTTTTTTCTCTGCCTGCAGTTGTGCAGGATTTTTTCCCCTTCATCCCCACCATCACTGATGGGCTCAGCCTTGGCCAGTGGTAGGTGTGTCTTGGAGCTGGAATTGGCTCTGTTGGACCTGGGGAAGTTTCTGGCAGCTCCTCATAGCAGCCACTCCTGCAGCCCCACTGCTATCAAAACCTGGCCATGCAAACCCAATGCTGCAGACTTAGGCAGGTCTAAGGCTAAAGACATTTATACCATGGCTTGTTGAGTGATTTTGTTTCTGGCCAGCATCCACCAACGTCTGTCTGTCAAATTGCAGCAGGTAGGACGGGGAGATAATTGTAAATCTTTGAGGAAAGGATGATTCCTCATAAAACACCATCAAAGAGGCAGTTTGTAGTGATGGAGTGACAATAAGGCTCCACAGCCTCAAGGAACAACAGGCAATTTTTCACATTTTCAGTGAATATTTGACACACTTTTAATGTGTTTTTGAGTGTTTAGGTTTATTAACTTAGGTCTTGAGTGAAAATTAACAGAAACTGGCTCGTTTTCTTTCAGTTAATCCTGTGAGATTTAGACTGTGGGCCAAGTTCTCCTTTGGGCATCACGTTCTTTATCTCTGTAGATAATAAGGAATTCTGTGAACTTCGGAGCCTGGCACTGCTGATCGGAAGAGGGATCTTTGACATCACCCTGCAGTTTTTCCTCTGTTCTTTGTTTTCTCTCTCTCACACACATGACTTTTCCTTACAAGGACATTATGTTGGTTTTGTGAGCCTGTGGGGAGACAGAGAAGAGAAAATCAAGAGCAGGTTGTGCTATTCTTTGCAATTTAATCTTCATTAGACCTGGTACAACTCCAGTGCTGAACAGAGAATTACACTCAGCAGTATTCATACTCAGTTTTTAAATACAAAACACACTGGTAGGCAAAGATCAGAACTTTAATAAGCATTCCAGCATTATTCCTACATATCTTTGCTAATTTTGTATTTTTTAGGAAATCTCAGCAGCACAGGCAAAGCACTGTAGTTATCTTGTATTTTTTTTACTAACTAGTTTCACCCTCTCCTGTTTCTGCTTCCCCTTAGTAATCCTGTGAGAAGCCTCCCATATTTACTCTTAATTTTTTTGTAGACAGCGAGTCTCACTTGAGTTTCTGTCTGATCCTGGGAACAATCCTCGAGGTTTCTATCCCCATGTGTTTTTTTGTAGAAGAATCCCTTTCTGTTCCTAAGTCAGAAACGTTTAATGTTCCTCTTTCACTGCTCTGGTCTCACCCAAACACTTCCCTTTGAAAGATGGACATTTTTGCACAGTAATGCTTTGTTGTGCATTTCTATGAAGTCCATTGACAAGAACAAAACACCATCCAAAACGCTGCTATTCTTGTTCAGCAGGAAGTGTTCTTTGCATTACTTAAATAGCAGGTTGCCAGTTTTTTGTCATTTTGATTACTCTGCAACAAAAGACAGACATGGAGCTTGACTTGGCAGGGATTTAACTTAACTTGTTGCTTTTTAGCTCCAAAGAGAAAATAAAGGGCTCTAGAGATGGCTTTGTGGTAGCATTTTGCTGTCCCAGTGAGGTCATGGAGAAGCTCCACAGAGCTGCAGTGTGTTGCTCTCTCGGCTGCTTTCCTTTTCCACTGGGAATATGGGACTGTGTGAGACCCCAGCACGGAGCCCTCCGAGACCAGAGGTGGAAGGACAGGAGAAATTAAGGATAATCCTGATCAAACCTTGGTAGAACTGAGGCTTTTGTGTCTAATCTATCTCAGAAGAAAGAACTACCTGTCGTAGAAGCATCAGTCCATCATTTTTGTCCCGTTGCTCTGGCAGATGGGAATGGAATTCCGGAGGGTTGTACATCAGTCAGCCCAATTTTGATGGCTGCTTTCTTGCAGGAGCGTCAGAAACAGCTGGAAAGCCTTGGCATATCCCTTCAGTCTTCTGGAATAAAGGTTGGGGATAATAAGTGCTTCCTGGTCAATTTGAATGCAGATCCAGCTCTCAATGAACTTCTGGTGTACTATTTGAAGGTAAATATACGTATTTATTATAAATATGATTTAAATAATGTTTATTATAATATAATTTTAAATATATTTTTAATGGTAGAAGTGGGCCTCTAATGCTATTGGCAGAGGTGTACTTAGAGAGTTTTATAAAAACAGTATAAGTAAATATATTAAAAATATGTGCATGTTAAAATTCATATGAGTATAACCTTTTTATTTCAAATTTAATTCTTCATGGCAGAGGAAAGTTTGGGGATTTATGTTTTTGTTTTGTTTCTGTTTGGGTGTTTTTGAAAGAAATCTAGACATGTTCTTTTTGAGAAACTGTCTCCTGTGTTGGGATGTGGGTTTTTTTGTTGGTTGGTTTTTTTGTGCCAACTTCCACAAGCCTTTTCCCATAAAATTGTTTTATATAGAGATTGGACATATCAGTAATCAGCTTCTGCATTTGTAGTCCAAATTCTGAGTCCTGTCTTCAATTTATAAAATGCCTTTTTTAATCCTCTTCATGCAACTTGCCAGGAGTAAAAATCAAGCTCTGTTCTGCCTCAGCACTTCTGTTGATGTGCAGCCCCTGTTTCTGATATTAAACATGAAACACGTGACTTTTGGACTCTGTGCTGAAACATTTGGGTGGTTTATTCTGGTTTTTACAACTTATAGGTGTAGGACTCAGGAGGAGAAATTTTTAAGTCACATTTTGGAGTGCAAGTTCTAAAAATTTAGCAGTGAACATCAGCAGTTTGAGCTTCACATTAAATCGTTCTCTTCCCTTTGAAGTGGTCTGTAGTAACTCTCAAAACAGCCACAAAATCAGCAATTAGGCTGAAAGATGGTTTTGGTTTAGTTAGTCTTGGGAAGTACATGATCCTCTTTTAGATCAGTCATCCTGGCTCTGTGATATCTCAATAAAAATGAGGAAAAAAACTTTTTCAGTGTTGTAGCTGCTAAAAAAATCTTTAAAAAGGACAGAAGAGCTGAGGTTCTGGGAGAAGAGTGGAATCTTTCTGAGATGCCTTGTCCATAAATGTCCACAGTGGGACTCAGCTGCTAATTCAGCCTGGACAGTGGCAGATGTTGAGGCAGAGCCCAGTTCTCCCAGTGGTCACTGGGAACACAGAACAAGACCCTCCAAAGGCAAAGCCTGCTCAGAAGACAGGCCTTGGCCCACCAGTACCAGCAAGAAAGTCTCAGGTGGTTCTGGGCTGCTTTCCTTTTCTAGGGAAAACTCCTTGGAGTAGATTTTGTCTGCTTCAGTTAATCTTTATTATTTTTTTTTTAACAACTCAATTTTGGTTGAGCATCTTGGTGTAGAAACTCCCTTGCTTTGAAATTCTTTTGATAAAGTGACTTAGGCCTGGTTTTCCTAAAATCCTGAGATTAAACTCAGAGTATGCTGCCCACATTCCCTTCAATGCTGAGCTGTGTGTGCACTGGGTCTGACAACTGCTGAAGAACAACTTGAGCTGGCCTGTCTGTTGCATCTGTTCCCTAAAAATTACTTAGAGATGCCTAAAAAAGAAATTTCAGCCCCAAAAGGATTGTCCAGCCCTGGCACTGCTGCCCAGGGCTGTGGTGGAGTCGCCATCCCTGGAGGGATTTAAAAGCTGTGTGGATGTAGGGGACATGGGTCAGTGGTGGCCTTGGCAGTGCTGAGGGAACACTTGGAACTTGATGTTCAAGGTCTTTTCCAACCTAAATTATTCTATAATTCTGTGTGTGGAGTGATCCTTCATCTGCCAAATCCCTCCTGCCTCTAGTACCTCAGGAATTTCTTTCCTAAGGTGTTGCTGATCCGGATGGAACCTGTGCAATAGCCATGGATCTGTGAACCTCCCTTATTTCCTCTTTGGAATTCTTTATACCTTTAGCTTCTACAGCGTCCCAAGGCACTGAATTCCACAATTAAATTATAAAACTCTCTTCATTTTTGGATTTAACTGTTGCCTGTAAACTTTCCTGAGTGCTCCCTGCTTGCTACTGTAAGACAAAGCATTGATTTGCTTCCAATGCTTCCTTCTTTTTCCCTCTAAGGGAAGTATTAAAGAGCTGTCAAATTTTGGAACTAGATGACAAGATACATCCAGAAGGAGATAGAACTAGTGAACTTTTGCAATCCCTTGCTAAAGTCTAAATTAATTTCTCCCCAGGAGCACACGTTAATAGGCTCAGACAACTCCCAAGATATCCAGCTGTGTGGAATGGGAATTCTTCCTGAGCACTGCATCATAGACATCACCCCAGAAGGCCAGGTTATGTTAACTCCTCAAAAAAATACTAGGTAAAGTTAAAAAATACAGCTCCAGTTTTATAATAATTGTCATTTTATTTAGTATAGTATGATTAGTGGTGCAAAAAGATACTTGGAAAATAAGCTTTTCTATCTGTTCTGAAGCAAGAAAATTCTACTTCTTGTATCCTGATTTTACATTTTAATTGTCATCTGCCTCTCTCTCAGTTCTCAATTCATGTGCTTCATTCTAATGAGATTTCTCTCAGAGATGGTGTTTGTAGCCCAAGTTTTCAAAGAGGGGATGAGTAAATTTATGTGCCTTCAACAAGTAGATACTCCCTGATTTGCAGCTGCAGAGATGTAACTCTATCCAAGTTTGAATTAATTTTCTAGGAAATCTGTTGATATGCAAAGAGCTGCTGAAGCATTTGTTGCTTTATTTGATTAAGTAGCACTACTTGAGAAGCAGATGGTACATTCAAATTGATCACAAGATGACATGCAGTGTCAGCATCTCCAGTAATTTCTTGTTAACACACAAAATTCACCCTTTTCACATTTACCCTGAGCTGTAGCTGATCCTGCTTGCAGCAGATTGGAGTGGATGGCACCCTGAGATTCCCTTCAAATTTGAGTTATCCTACAATCCTATTTTCAAACTTAATCTGACTCTGAAATAAAAGTAGTTTCTGATTATTTTAATTAGTTTATTGTCTTTAAGCTATTTAAGTAGCAAAGGTGTCTAATGTCTTATTCAAAAATTTCTGCTTTTTGTCAGTATTTCAAAGCAGTGTGAAAGTATTTCTTTCTAGTGACATTTTTTTTTTCAGGCCCTTCCTTTTTAAGCTCTAATTTTACTGCTCAGACACAGTGTCATAATATCTGTCTAAATATACTGAAATTCATAAGCTTAAGAGATCAAAACAAGCCGAGTTTGAGGAGTGTATGAAACTGGGTAGATCAGTGAACTTTCTGGGGATATTTTGTCTGTTTGCAAGACATAAACCTGTTCTCCTACCCTTACTTGTTCCAGTAAAGAAAATAGTATAGGGAGGGGAAAAAATTAAGCCTTATATAGATGCATTTGCTTTAGATTTTTTCCTCTTCACAGGACGTTTGTAAATGGTTCTGCTGTCGTGTGTCCAATCCAACTCCATCATGGAGACAGGATCCTGTGGGGAAACAACCACTTCTTCAGGTACAAAAGATATCAAAGGAGTTGTGTGTTTGCCCCAACCCTCTGAAATACCTTAAAGATCGGTGGATTTAAATGATAATCTAAAACTTCATTGTTTTTTTTAAGCTTGAAAGAAGAATTTGCATAAAAAGCAAGATATCAGTTCATTATTGCCTCTAAATTGTTTGGATGTGGAACAACTGAAAAATTTCATGATGTATAATTGATAATATCAGGTACTCTATTATTAATAGAGTACAGAATGGATTGGTTAGTTTGCCTTCTACTCCCAAACTACACTCACTGGAGATCAACAAATTTTGAAAGGGAAGAATCTACTGATTTGGATTTCAGATCTGTGTTTCAGACTTGAGCAATTAATGGTTCTTTAACAATTTCCCTCTTATTTAAAGGCTGAATTTGCCAAAGAAGAAAAAGAAGGCAGATCATGAGGATGAGGAGCGGGACAACTCCATGAAGTGCAGTAACAGTGTGGAGCAGCTGGATGTAGATGGAGACAATTCCAGTGAAGTGTCCAGTGAGATCAACTTCAGCTATGAATATGCCCAGATGGAAGTCACTATGAAGGCCCTGGGTAGTAATGGTAAGAAGCACCAGAAATTATTGGGAATATGAACAGAATATGAGGTTCCATCTTCAGGGACTCTTCAACCACGAACGTTTCCCCTCATAACTTCCCACTGGAGAATTTTCCTTGTGACTGACTCATCAGAGCCATCTTTGTACTTGAGGAGGAAAAATGTCCATGGCAGCCTGTTTGCTTTGGCAGTTCTTGTGGAGGGAAAAGCCAAAGCTGGAATACTGGTGGAAGTGCAGCCTCAAATCAAAGTGTTTTCTCTTTGTTGTTTATTTTTCTTGTGTTATGTCTCACTCAGGCATTAACTGCGGGGATTTCTGTCTCTGAAAGCATGTTCTTTAATTTTTGTGGTCTTATGTAGCTGTCTCAGAATGGGATTATTTTGGGAAACAGGAGGAAGGGGTTTTTTCAGCTTGGTCTGTCCCTTTTCTTAATTCTCTTAAATCATCTGTCCAGTATGTTCTGTAGAGGTTTGTTCTGCTCCACAGTTCAGCAGCATTTTTAAAATATTTTTTAAAATACATTTAAATATAAATAAAACACATTTTATTATACTTTACATATTAAAGTTTAAATACATAAACATTAAATAAGTAAATAACAAAATGTATTTTGTTACATTTTACGTATCAGTATGTAAATCTATAAATGTATAGATATATAGAAGAAATATATAATCTATAAAGACATAAAAATACAGATAAGAAATATATAAAATATATAGTATATATAGAATGTATGCTAATATAGAAAATACATATTATATATTAAACATATAACTATATGTAAAATATAAAAAATATATAAGAAGTATATACTATATAAAATATATAAATACATAAGAAAATATAAGAAATAAAAATTTAATAGATAAGAAATATATATTATATAAAAATATATAATATAATATATAAGCTGATATATAAAATATATATTAATACGATATGTAAAATATATAAATATATGTAAGAAATATATAATATATAAAATATATAAATATATAAGAAATATATACTATATAAAATATATAAATATATAAGAAAAATATGATGCATAAATATTTAATCCATAAGAAATATATTATATAAAATATATAATATAATATATATGTTAATATATGAAATAAACATATATTAATACGATATGTAAAATGTATAACTACATGTGAAATATATAAATATATATAAGAAACTGATAATGTATAAAATATAACATATATGACACATATAATATATAAAAATATATAATATATAAGAAATATATAATATATAGTAGGTGTAATATATTATATGTTAATGTATAAAATAAATACTATATATTAAATATATAACCATAAGTAAAACACAGAAATGTTTTAAATATTTTAAGAGAAGTTGCAACAAAAATGTAGTCCCTTTTTCCATGATAACTGTGTTTCCATCACACATCACAAGGACACTCCTTGACACGGATTTCACTGTGCCACCTTCTTTATCTCCCACATCTGCTCAGATCCGATGCAGTCAATCCTGCAGAGCCTGGAGCAGCAGCACGAGGAGGAGAAGAGATCTGCCCTGGAGAGGCAGAGGCTGATGTACGAGCACGAGCTGGAGCAGCTCCGGAGGCGGCTGTCGCCGGAGAAGCAGCATTTCCGCAGCATGGACCGGTTCTCCTTCCACTCTCCCAGCGCCCAGCAGCGCCTGAGGCAGTGGGCCGAGGAGAGGTGGGTCAGCACAACTCAACAGCAGCAGCATTCAGGCAAAGTTCTCCAGTGCTTCTGAATTTTGGAAGGTTTTAATTGTGTTGCAAAGCTCTGATGAGTTTCTGGCAGGACTCCTGGAGAGCTTGGGGAGGGCACAGCCGAAATATCAGTCTAAGAATTGTAGAATGACTGAACAGTTTGGGTTAGAGGGCACCTCAAAGCTCATCTCATTCCAATGCCCTGCCATGAGCAGGGACACCTTCCACTAGAGCAGCTCCAAGCCCCATCCAGCACCTCCAGAATAATCAGATTTATAATGGTGGAAAAGCTGAGAAAGAATGAGTTCCTGCTTTGTTCTTAAGGATAAACTCTATCCTATTCAGCAACAAATTTGACTAAAGATGAGGTGATTGGAAGAAATTTTGAGACTCCTGTATGAGTTTGTTCTGTGGATCATGATTCAGCTGCTGGAAGGTTGTTTTTCCTCTTGACTTGGATCTGACAGACCTGACAACCACAGGAGTGCAGAAAGAAAAGGGAGTAAGAGGATGGTACAAAGAATTTTAAACCAGAGCATTGCAAAAGCAATTTAATAACCACAGAGGGGTCACTGTCCTCTCTGCCTCCTCCTGAGGTTTTTTACTTCAGCCCCTCCATGATGTTCTCCAGTGTTGCTGTCAAAAAGAGCAGCAGTGGGAGGAAGATGAAACTTAACCCTAAATCAATGAGTATGAAAAAGACATTGTCATGAGAAAATACAAATCTAATATATGGGGCTAGAAAAGCAACTTTTGAAGTAGAAAATATTTGAGACAGTCTAGCGAGGTGCGTGGCTGGAATATTTTGTGGTTCCAGGTTCCTGTGCTGCACAGTTGACTCTCTCTCTCACACTTGCCAGGAAGGCCAGTGAGCAAGTGGGTCATGTTGTCTGAATAAACCTTTCTCTGTAAGATGGAACATCCACAGCTGTGGTGGGAAAGCTCTGGAATGAGCCACACAATAGCTGACTGTTCAGCAGATGCATGGAGAGGTCTCCAAAGCCATCAGTATCCTAATTTTCATACTGCTAAATTCATAGTGATAATTTTTTTTTTCAGAAGAAATTTAATTTAATTCACCTGATTTTTGTGTTAAAATTCATAGAATGGTTTGGGTGGGAAGGGACCATAAAGCTCATCTCATTCCAACCCCCTGCCACGGGCAGGGACACTTTCCACTATCCCAGGTTGCTCCAAGCCCCATCCATCCTGGCCTTGGACATTTCCAGGAATGGGGCAGCCACAGTTTCTCTGGGCAACCTGTACCAGGGCCTCAGTGCCCTCACAGGGAAGGATTTCTTCCCATTATCCCATCTAACCCTGTCCTATTCCAGTGGAAATCCATTCCCCCTTGTCCTGTCCCTCCATCCCTTATCCCAAGTCCCTCTCTGGCTCTCCTGGAGCCCCTTTAGGCGTTGGAAGGGGCTCTCAGGTCTCCCTGGAGCCTTCTCTTCTCCTGGTGGACACCCTCAGCTCTCCCAGCCTGTCTCCAGAGCAGAGAGTTCCCAGCCCTTGGAGCATCTCCGTGGCCTCCTCTGGATTTGCTCCAGCAGCTCCATGTCCTTGTGATGTTGAGGGTCCCAGGGCTGGACACCAGGATGTTTTACAGGACAGTGTCAAATGCTTTGCATGAGTTCAGGTGGATGACATCAGTTGCTCTTCTCTCATCCCTCACCTCTGTATTCCACTGTACAGTGCCACCAAATTTTTAAGGCATGATTTGCCCTTAGTGAAGCCACACTGGCTGTCACCAGTCACCTCCTTATCTTCCATGTGCCTTAGCACAGCTTCCAGGAGGATCTGCTCCATGATCTTGATGGCCATGGAGGTGGGACTGGCCAGGCTGCAGTTCTCTGGGTCTTCCTTATTTCCCTTTTTAAAATTGGGAATTATGTTTCCGCTTTTCCAGTCAGTGGGAACTTCACCAGACTGCTACAGCTTCTCAAATATAATGGACGGTGTCTGAGCCACTAAATCCATCAGTTCCCTCAGGACCCACAGGTGGATTTCATCAGATCCCATGGATTTGTGCTCCTTTATGTTCCTTAGATGGTCTCAAACCTGATCTTCTCCTGCAGTGGGTGGTTCATTATTCTCCCAGTCCCTGCTTTCACCTTCTATAACTTGGATGGAACACTTGATGGTGAAGACCAAGGCAGAAAAGCTGTTGAGTACCTGAGCCTTCTCCATGTCCTGGGTAACCAGGTCTCCTGTTTCTTTCCAAGAGGGCCCACATTTTCCTTAGTCTTCCTCCACACGGGAGCTGTTCTTGTCCTTGACATCCTTGGCCAGGTTTAATTCTGTCAGGACTTCAGCTTTCCTAGCCTGATTCCTGTCTGCTTGGACAGGTTCTCTATATTCCTCCCAGGCTACTTGTCCTTGCTTTCACCCTCTGTAGAATTGATTTTATGTTTGAGTTGGTCCAGAAGCTCCTTGTTCATCCACACAGCCCTCCTGGCATTTTTGCCTGACTGCATCTTCATAGGGATTCGTCACTCCTGAGCTTGGAGGAGACAATCCTTGGATATCAACCAGCTTCCTTGGGCCCCTTTTCCCTCCAGGGCGTTATCCCATGTGACTCTACCAAGCAGATTCCTAAAGAGGCCAAAGTTTTCTCTCCTAAAGCCCAGGGTCACGAGCTTGCTGTGTGCCCTCCCTGCTTCCCTGAGGATCTGGAACTCCCCTATTTCATGGTCACTGCAGCCCAGACTGCCCTTGAGCTTCACATTCCCCACCAACCTCTCCTTGCTGATGAGAACAAGGTCCAGCATGGCACTTCTCCTCCTTGGCTCCTCTGTCATTTGGAGAAAGAAGTTATCACCAAGACATTCCGGGAACTTCCTGGATTGCTTATGTTCTGTTGTGTTTTCCCTCCAACAGATACCGGGGTGCTTGAATTCCCCCCAGTGTAATGTCACCTGTCCCTTCCCTCCCTTTAATCCTAACCAATAAGCTCCCAGTTGGCCCCTCATGCCTTTGTTTTGCACTCGGTTTCAGTACTTAAATATCATGATTTTTCCTGTCTCCCCCTCCCACTCCCCTTCTTTCAGAGAAGAAATGTTGACCCACAGCCTGAGGAAGCTGCGAGAGCAGATTGTTAAAGCCAATTTGTACGTGAGAGAAGCCAATTTTATCGGAGAGGAGCTGGACAAGAGGACAGAGTACAAAGTGACCCTCCAGATCCCAGCTTCAAGCCTTAATGCCAACAGTAAGGTAAGGTCACCCTGATGGGATTATATTG
This sequence comes from Pseudopipra pipra, assembly GCF_036250125.1. Classification (NCBI taxonomy): domain Eukaryota; kingdom Metazoa; phylum Chordata; class Aves; order Passeriformes; family Pipridae; genus Pseudopipra; species Pseudopipra pipra. Next base: position 114,957,543 of record NC_087551.1, read on the forward strand.
TTGTTTTAGTAAATTTGCCTCTCAGTGTTCATATTTCTTTTATTTTGAATTTAATGGTCAAGATATTTTGCCAGTCACGTGCATTAGATATGGCTCTGTTAGACCATGCTACATCCTTATTTTATTCCATGAAAATCCTATAATGTGCCATAAATGGTACATGTTTTGGTGCAAGACCTTTCCACTGGTGTTGAAGTTCACACTTACTTCTGTTGCAGAGTGACAAAATCTGTGCAGGTTGGGTACCATCTATTTCAAGTATTTACCATCATTTGCATCATCCCAGTGAGCTGTGAAAATGCTGCCACCCCCATTGTGGAGGGAGCACCTGGAGCAGAGAGGATTTGGATTATTTGTTCTCAGTCATCTTAGAAATTTTGGAAGGAGGGAGCTGAACCCAGACTTCCCTGTCTCAGGCTGGCTACCTAAGCTGGTGTTATTTCTGTCCTTCAAGTTAATATTTGGGTGATACTCGGGCCATTGTTAGTACAGTACGTGGATTTTATTCCAGGTTTATAATTTTTATCAGTTGTTTTAGAAGTTTTTCTCACAGTCCTCTGGAGAAGACACATCCAGAAACAGGATGATGAAGGGGGTTAAGTGTCTGCACAATTGAAAGTTGCAGGCAGTAGTAACTTTAGCTGGAACTCCAGGCCTGCTGTAACTTGAGGATATTTGTGAAATGCTTAAATGTTCCCATTTCTAACACTTATGCAGGGTGAAAATCCAGGGAAACTAGTGCCTGTAGCTCTGATTAGATTCCCAGTTAAACTGAACACAAATACACTATGACAGCTGAACTCAGAGTCTGTCACGCTTGGATTTGGTTGCTCAAGCTGGAACAAAAAAAGAACAGACTTTTCCTAAAGATATTCTCAACTTTGTGTTAGTTTTAAACTATTTCTTCCTTGTTGTGACACAAATGCCTCACTGATATCTCTTTAATTGCTTCCCAGAGAGGTGCAATTCTCAGCGAGCCTGCTATCCAGGTGAGAAGGAAGGGGAAAGGCAAACAGATCTGGTCACTGGAAAAGCTGGAGAATCGATTGGTGGATATGAGGGATCTTTACCAGGAGTGGAAAGACTGTGAGGAAGACAACCCAGTAAGTAGAAAGTACTCCAGTCATTGTTCTGATGGAATTACATCCTGTTAAATTTTCAAGAGGGGGGTTGGGTGGAGGTGAGGAGTGAATATGGAAAGAGCTACGTTTTCCTGAGGTTTTGCTTTTCCTAATACAGAGGGGATCTTCAGCATTTCATTAACACTTATCTTGTCACTTTGATGCCTGTTTGCATGCATAGTTTGGTGACAGAACAAATCATATAATAAGAAGCAGTAAGTAATACAACAGCAGTTAATGTTCAGGAATCTGACAAAGTTAAGGAGAACTTGCTGAGGATGGGCCTTATCCGAAGTAAAAGGGCCTAATCCAAAGTCAAATTCTTTTCCATTCTTCCTGTGACCTAATCTGTCCTCTTGCTTGAGTCCCTTTTTCTTTCACCAGGCTGGTTGTGCAAGACTTAGGAAAGTGTTTCCTGGGAAGTTTGATTTCCTTGCATTGTTGTGAACTTGCTTGCAGGTGATGAGATCTTACTTCAGGAGAGCTGACCCGTTCTACGACGAGCAGGAAAACCACAGCCTTATTGGAGTAGCCAATGTTTTCCTTGAGTGCCTGTTCTATGATGTGAAGCTACAATATGCAGTTCCAATCATCAATCAGAAGGGAGAGGTTTGTCATTCTCCTATAATCCATCGTTACTCAACTGTTTAATTACAGCCTGTGGGTCTTATTACCAGTTTATGGTAGATACTTTCCAGTTTCGTGTGCACAAGCTCTTTGCTAACAATATGGAATTATGCAAGTCCCATAATACCTGACTGTTGCTCTGAATCCCAGCACAGTGATTGTGAAAGGAGAAGGCTTTGTGAACATCTTTTTGAGTGAAATAGCCCAAAATAAATAGTAGAACAAGTATGAGCTATAGCTCCACTGGTTTCACTGACTGGCATCAAGAGTAAGTTTTTAAATATATACTGTGAGAACAACTTCAGAGGCAGCAGAGCATCCCAGGCAACATCCTCTGTGCTGTGCCTCATGTGTGCACTTTGGAGACTCTCTAGAGACTGGTTTGAAGGTGAGATTGTTCCCAAAGTCACTCCAGTTGCTCATTTCTTCATGGTTTTTACAACAAAGGCTCTTTGATTCTTGCTCCAAAGCAAGTTCTTCGTGTGGTGCAACAAATGCCGAGAACAAGAGCAATAAAAAAAAGGATAAAATATTGGCTACTTACAGACTAGAAACAGCAGTAGTTGTAGAAGGGGATGAACTTGTCACTGTTTTCTGGCACACAGGTAATTTTTACTCCTTTCTTACCAGGTATCAGGTCGTCTCCACGTTGAAGTTGTTCGAGTGAGTGGAGAGATCGACGACAGGCTGGTGGGAGGTGAGGATGGTCCTGACTGTTCCAGTGAAAACGATGTTCAGGAGAGAAAACTTGTCTGCAGGGTGAGTTCCAGGAGTATCCCAACCTCTGAACAACCTTCTCTCTTTCCATCCCAAGTCTTAAAGAACTTCTTGGCTTCTGGCTCTTGGATGTCTCTTTGTAACCTCGTTTTGTTTCTGGAGAGGCTGAAATAATACAAGATAATTAGATGGGGTTTGGTCCTTTCATTAACTGTGTTTAAATGCCAAAGTCTCACCCCAGGAAGTTTATTACTGTCTTGGAAGCCTTGGAAGATCTATGTGTTAGGATTAGTGCCATAATAGTTAATTGAAAAGGAGTCACAGAATGTAATAAACTCCCATCATTTTGTGAATCATTCTCTCTCAATATTTCTTTCTCTATATATTAAATATTCTGGGAAATATATGTAGTGTGTTTATTACTGTTAATAATAAAAAGAAAATTAGTAGGAAGTATTTACTAGCAGTTCTGTGCTGTAGTAAAACACAAGGTAGACCAAGGTACAGGTAAAAAAAAGCAAAAGGCCAAAAGAATTAGAGGAAGTGGTCCCCAACCTTGCTGACTTCTGGACAATATGAACAGTTTGGGAGAAATTGTACTTTTTTTTCCCATTTGTTTATCCTGTTCCATAGAACTCCATGTCCTTACAAGCAAGATGGGACATTGTGGGAGGAAACATTCCCCTGAGGATCCTGAGTGCTGCCTTACTGTTGAAGTCTAACTAATTTGATCTTAATTTGACAAATGGAGAATAGAGGCTTATTAAATACATGGTTAATTTGATGGCTTTGTTTAGATCAGAATGAGTATTCAAAACCTTTTGTTTCTGTTTGGCTTTGATTTTGAAAAAGAGGGGACAGGCTACTTTTGCATTGTTGGGGTTGGTTTTGTGTTGTTTCCTGCATCACAGAATAAGGACAAGCAGTATTTTATAACAAGGATTTTTGGAGAACAGAGGAGCCAATTGTGGTGGAAGTATGAGATTTTTAATGTGTTCCTCTTCTATTACAATGTTTTTGGTGTATATTTCACCATTGAAAACTAGCAAAATGTTTTGGTGTGTTTGTAAAATTCATCCCCTTGGTTTCTACTCCCAAGAAATATGAATGAATGTCTGGTGACATCTAGTGACAGTGTTCAACTGCTGCACTCAAATATTGTCTCCAATGAGTTTCAATGCAGAAATTCTATTTTCTAAAATCTTCTGCCTTGCTGCTTTTATTTTTTTGTTATCCTTTGCAGTGGAACAGACTAACTTTGTTCTACCAGGAGATATTTTTCATTCCGTGCCTAATGAATAAATGCTTTTCCCGTGTTTCTCATCTCTTTTCTAGATTAAAATACTTCAAGCTACAGGTTTGCCACAGCACCTCTCCAACTTTGTGTTCTGCAAATACACATTCTGGGATCAACTGGAGCCTGTCAGTGTTGCACCTGAGGTGGATCCTTCCCAATCTTCCATCAGCAAGGAGCCACGGTGCATGGTGGTCTTTGATCACTGCAATGTAATTAAATTTTCTGTTTTATTAATGAAACTCTAAGGCAGGCAAAGCAGTTTTATGCTTCTGTAACAGTTTTAGTTGCCTCTTTGCTCACATTGTAATATTTCAGGAGGTTGGTACCCTACTAATACCGTTTTTAATAAGGACTTAAACATCTTCAGAGTCCATTTAAGTTTGATTCTTCTACACTGTTCACCTGTACAAAACTCAGAGGTGAAGTGAATTAATAAAGGAAAACATCTGTTCAGCAGAGAGACTTAGGTTAAAGTTTACCCACAGTAAAAATTCAGTGTGATTGAAGGAGATACTCATATGAGTCCATTTGATGTCTATAGCTGAGCTGATCACTCTACACTGATGTAATGAGGAGAAATGTCCCAGTCCTGGGACGTGATCCCTGTTATCCTGATGTAGATGTTGAAGTTGGATTGTTAGAACAGACTATTTCTTCCCATTGCCTTTGGAGCAGCTGAGTGGAGGCGTCTTTAACAGAGACATCTAAAGTCAAGTTGGCTGAATCCCAGCCAAATCACCTCAGTTCTCATCATGTTCTATCATTCCTCATTACACTGAGCGATTTATTCCACTTATCATTCATGAAATGGATATAACACCTTCTGAGGAGTTTTGATTTTCAGATTCTGAACATTAGAACATATGATTTCGTTATTTTTGAACCACTGGATCAAGGCTTGGAAAAGCCTATGGTCATTTTTCAGCTCTTTATAGACTTTAATCTTTAGAAAATCACGTACCTTTGCTTTGCCTCCTGATTTTACAAACCGAGGTGGCAGCTCTTCCTTTCCTCTAAATTGTGTCTTGGGGACCAGGGTGACTTTGTTAAATGCTTATATTAAAGTCGAGGCAGTAAATCTCACGGCCTTCAGTTTTGTAGTCACAGTCATCAACCCCATTTGTCCCTCACAGGAAGTTTCTGTCAATATTTCTGAAGACTTCATGGAACACCTCTATGATGGTGCTTTGGCCATCGAGGTTTATGGGCACAAGCAGAGTGGTGACCGCAAAAATCCAGCCCTGTGGGATTTGGGAATAATTCAGGCCAAAACACGCAGCCTTCGTGACAGGTAAATATGGAAAATGGATCCTTAGGTTGGAACTGTGGAAAAATCACTGTCTGAGGTGCCCAGTTTTGAAACAGGTTTGGGGGAAGTAATCAAATGTTGAACTGAAGACCACTGTGAATCCATTAATTCTTGGCCGTGAAATGCCATCCCTGTAATGCTTCCTTTGGAATGGTTGTATTGCTTATTATCTCAATTGAAATAAATATGCAAACAATATGGTAATTCAACCTGAAAGAGGGGATTGCTTGTTTGCTGGCAGCCATTTGTTGTCCCAAAAATAAACTTACAGTAGCATTTTCTTAAAAGTGAGTTGTTTTACCTCTCTGATTAGACGGCAGCTCAGCATCTTAATTTATTGGCAGTTATTTCTCTTTTTACTTCCAGCTCGTGTTGAGCATGTTGAGTATTAAGCTGTATATGGGGAAGTTTAAAAGAAAAGTCAGGAATATATGGCAAAGAAAAGGTGGGAAAACATGCTGTAAAATAGTGAGTTATGTTTGGCAGCTGAGCAATGAGTACCTCTGTCCTTTCAAATTTTGAAGTTCTACAGAAGTGGCCATTTCTTCTTTGAGCTCTTGGAAGAATTGGAGAGAAGGCAGTGATATGATGAAGTTCAGGAAAGTGCTCTGAATCTTGAAAGCTTGTGAGACAATGTCATATTTCACTCTGCTGTCTTCTGTGTAAATCTGATTGCCCTGACAACACTGGGCTTCTGTGGCTGGAGTTGAGACCAGAGCTTAAATGTGGGATTGGGGTTTGTGTTGGAATCAAGAAAAGGCTGAATTCTGATGTTTGACTAAAATATCTATCAGTAAAATTTATGAGTAATCCTACATAAAAATGGTGCTGCTTCAATCTGCAGCCTGAGCTAATGCTTTGGGATTTTTCTTCCTTTTTAATTTGGGGGAAGAGAACCCAAAAGAACCACTATTTAATGTGTTCTGCAGGTGGAGTGAAGTGACCCGCAAAGTAGAACTGTGGGTTCAAATTCTGGAGCTGAATGAGAATGGGGAATATTGCCCAGTGGAGGTGACTCCTGCCAAGGATGTCAGCACAGGAGGCATCTTCCAGCTCAGGCAGGTAAGGTGGCACGGGCAGGATTTCAGCTGTGGGAAAAGCACAGAAAAAGCAAAGAAACTTTTTATTTTGCGTGGTGAAAGGGTCATGTCCAAGCTCAGGTACAAAATATGAGATTGTGTAAAACACATATGAGGTACAAGAAAGTGGAGTCCCTCTGCCAGTGTGAAAAATTCCACTGTAAAGGTGATCAAAGGCTTCCCTGGAATCTTTTTGCCCTGTTCTGTGATAGCACCTGGTAGAAAGGACACCAATCTCCACTGAACTTAATTATTTTTTAAAGAGGTCCAGAGTTCCCCTTTATTTGATCCTTCCAGCCAAGCACTCCTTTGTTCTTTGAGTTCTACATGCATTAAATTGTTAATGCTTAACTGAATAGTTGACATTTTTAAATGATAAGCCATTGCCCAGAGAACACAGGGAGTTAGTAAAAGTTAGATACAGGCTGCACCTCTGACCTTGCCAACTCCTTAGATTTTTGTTTTCTTTTTTATTATTATTATTATTATTTCTTTTTTTTTTTTTTCTTTATGGTTTTACTGCAGAGCAGTTGCTTTGCTGCACTGATAGCATCAGTGGGTCAGAATTTTCAGTCAGGGAGACCAGAGTCAGGAAAAGTTCACTGAAATTCCAGCAGCTCACCAAATTATTTACACTCCTCTTTTGTAGTTGGGGAAGAGATCCTATTTTCCACCTTCAGAAGTATTAAAAATAAATTCCTTTAAGTGTGTTTGAAAACCCTTCAGAAAAGTAAACTGGGGAGTTCAGCTGAATGCTGAACTATTGCTTTTTTTTCTGTGGATACATAAATCCTGTAAACATAAATCCTTGCAACAGAAGGGGGATCTCTTGAACACTGGGTCATTGGGATTCTCAAACTGACCACTTTGTTCTTCCCAAAATAAAAATATAATGTTGCTTGCCAGTGGCTGCCAGTAGAGGTCTCTCTGGAATTAAGCTTTCAGCACTTTATAAGCCTTTTTTTCCAAGCATTTCAAATTGTTCTTTTGGGCAGGGGCAATCTCGACGGATTCAGGTCGAAGTGAGATCTGTGCAGGAATCTGGGACCTTGCCACTGATGGAGGAATCAATATTGTCTGTTGGCATTGGCTGTGTTCAAATAAAACATGTCCAGTCACAAAATTATCAGGTAAGAGTGAATATTTCATGTCAGTTCTGGCTATTTCTGAGACATGTAAAGCCATAAACTGATGTTCTGTTTGCTGCAGTTGAAGTCAACTCCATATGTTTCAAGTTTTGGGTTGGTTTGGGGGAATATTTTTTTGAACCTACTTGAATGTATAAATCAAGGTCAAGATGAATTATCAGAACTGCTTTGATGGTGGGTTTAGAGATTATTCAGGGCAGTTTAAACCTCTGTCCTTCAGAAATTGTTGTGGAAGATCTTCCTCTTAATCAAAAATCATTTTCCCTGGCAAAAAGAATATTTTTAAGACCACCTTCTGTGTCTTTTCTGGTTTTGGCTGATTTTTTTTCCCTATCCTTAAATGCCACAGCCTTAACACACCACTCAAAGAAGAAAAGGAAATGCCAGTGTTCCTAAAATTCATTAGGAGTTTGTCCTGTAGTTTTTACTTAAAATATTATTAGACATGGCAGCAATTTTAAGTAAGTATTCAAATTAAAATAAACCAGTTGAACATATATTCAAATAGTGTCCAGTTACAAACGTTAGAATTACATGAGCCAGTTGTGGCCCACAGTATGTGTTGGCCAATTGTTTGACAACCTCACACACAACTGCACCTCATGTTAAACAGCAAATATATGGATCTCTTTTTAGGGATTGTCCTCTTGCAGTGCTCCCATCGGTTTTTTTGGTGCAGTTTGATTTTTTTCCCCAACAAATAAATTAAAATTCCATTGCTTTTCAGAGGTAACAAGCCAGAATCTGGTGCAACAGAACGAGCAAGTCTTTGGGCTTGTTTGATTAACAGCCCTGCTTGAGCAAGGCCAACTAAATGTCAAGTAGTTTATGGAAAACCAGGAGATGTCCCAAAATGGTTACACTTTTGACAGAGTATGATTCAATCTATGTCTGCTCCCCTTTTTTTTGCTGAATTATTATGGCTTTTCCTTTCAGATTGGTACTTGGGGTTTTTTGTTGTCTCTTAACCTGAGTGTTCCCCTCCCCTTATGTGTCAGGGTGCAAAAAGGGGAATTTTTTCCTACTTTTGCAGAAATCTCCCTTTCCAGCAGCATCCTGGGCAAATTATTGCTGTTGTTCCCCATTATTCTTCTCCTAGTGACTCCGCTTGCAGCCTTTGCATCACAGCAGTCCCCCATACCCACATTTCCTTCCTATAAAGTCAGGAAACTCCTGAATGGAGCATGTTTCCCTCCTGAGACAGAATGATTGATTCTTCCAAATTTTCCTTGAAAGCTCTCACAGACCCACAATGTACAAGGGCCCCTTTTAGCCTGGTTTGTAAGGACAGGTCCCAGGTGAGCATCCCCTCTGCCTCACCCTGTGAATTCCTGATCCATTGACCGGTTTCAATCTTATCCCACAGAGCTGCCAATCCCCAAAATAGTACATTCTTTCAAAAAGAAAGACTTAAACTCCACTTGAGAAGAGAGAGAGACTAGTGAGTTGTGCCTGACACTGATAACCCCCATGGGAAAGGGCTACTGAAAGCCAAGTTTCATTAGCCCTGCTGCTCACAATGGCCTTCAGACCTGAGCACCTGGATTTTTAGTCCCCTTATTAGCATTTCTCTTATCTCAAGTAAATCAGTATCTATGGAATGTGAAAGATTTTCTAAAGACCTTGAACTCAGGAAATGCCTCTTCTATATGGCTTTTTAATTTTAGCTTAGCGAAGTTTTTGCTTTCATTATTAAGATACAAAAGTAGACTCCAGGGGCTCGTTATTACTTAAATAGATAAGTGATAACTCCATGAGGATTGGAGCTCTCATTCCTTTTCCATTCACTGTGAGGAGGGGCAGTTGTGCTCAGTGCAAGTGGCTCTGCTTGTGGTGAAGGTCGAGGATTAAAGGTGGTGTCTGGCATCAGAAAATAAGGGAAATAAAATGTTGAAGGTCTACATTGTGACTCCTGCTGTGGCTGTCATCCCAATTCCTTGATAATTCACAAAGATGTTTGCAGTTCTTCTTTAAATGCTGCATCAAACTTGCCTCAAATCCTTTGTGCACACCTTGAATCCTGGGGGCAGTTTTGGGCCCCTCAGACAAGAGAGACACTGAGGGGCTGGAGATTGTCCAGGGAAGGGAACAGAGCTGGGGAAGGGGCTGGAGCAGCAGGAGCAGCTGAGGGAGCTGGGGGGGCTCAACCTGGAGAAAAGGAGGCTCAGGGGGGACCTTTTCCCTCTCCACAATTCCCTGACAGGAGGGGGGAACCGGGGGTGGGTCGGGCTCTGCTCCCGGGGAACAAGAGACAGGACAAGGGGAAGCAGCCTCAGGCTGTGCCAGGGGAGATTCAGGTTGGATATTGGGAACAATTCCTTCATGGAAAGGGTTATCCAGCCCTGGCAAAGCTGCCCAGGGCCTTGTTGGAGTCCCCATCTCTGGAAATGTTCAAAAAGTTGCAACTGTGACACTTTAGGACGTGGTTTATTGGTGAAGATGGTGGTGGTGCTGTTTGATGGTTGGACTGGATCTTAAAGATCTTTTCCAGCCTTAATGATTCCATGATTCTCTGATTCTACACCAGACTGTGATTTTTCAGCACCTACTGTAACATTCACATTTCTCCTGCCTGTCCAGGATCAACAGGTTTCAAGCTGTTTCACTACAATTCTATTTTCTTGGTGCAATTTAAGTATTCCACTTGCTTTCAATTATTAAGACTCCTAATAATTTTATTACTCTGAATTTCTCCATTGTGATCATTGGATTGCTCTAGTTTGGGTTTAGATGAGCTGATAGCAGCAAGTGTCAGTGTGTTTTAATTCTGTGATCATACCATTGCTAAGCTCACACTTTTATGTAAGACTGCTAAAATTGCTTAAAATTGTTACACCTTTTGCATTCAGTGTAGTTTCCTGCTATCAAAAAAAAAAAAAATTAATGGCATGGTTTTGTATGTTTTGACCTAGGAAGAAGAGGATGAAATGGACAGTTATCAGGTAAAAATCTTGAATTCTGTCTTAAAATTGCAGGCATTTTCAGATTAAAACATGTTAGAGGAGGATCAGCATTTTCTTGATATGCAGAAGAGACAAAAAACTTAGGAACTTGTTAGATTGTTATTCTCCAAAGCCTGTGGTGGATGAGAGAGATGCCATAATGTGTATTTCCAGTCTAAAATCCAATTGTTTTTTGGCTTGAGGGCTTTGGGGGGAACTGCTGGGGCAGGGATGGATTCCTTATAGGAGGAATCAGTGGGAGTGGTGTGTCATGGTTAAGGACTGAGGTTTCCAGCTTTGCCACAAGGTGGTGGTTAGTGAGTTTGGGAGTAGTTTGGGGGCAAAGAACTGTATAAAATGAAATTTTTTTTCGTCTGGGTAGCACAGAAAAACAATTAGAGAAAGAAGTGTCTTGGGCTGGCAAGCAAAAAGTACTTCAAATAAGATGTGGAAAGTTGAAGTGTTGGGATTTGTGAAGAAAGATTAAGAGAACTGGGGTTGTTTAACCTCGAGGAAAAGACAAGGCTCAGGTGGGATCTTGTCTGTGTAAGTGGGAAGGGGTAAAGAAGGCAGAGCCAGGCTCTTTTCTGTGGAATCCAGGGAAAGGACAGGAGGCAAGGAATCTCCACATTGGAAACTTCAGTTATTTATTTTTTGATTTTACCATGGTGGTGGTCAAACACTAGTACATGTTGCCAGGAGAGGTTATAGAGTTTCCAACCTTGGGGATTTTCAAATCCCAACTGGACACAACCCCTGAGCAAGCTGCTGTGGTTGACCCTGCTTTGGGCACAGGAGGGTTGGACTAGACAATCTCCAGAGATCCCTTCCAACCTCAGCTTCTCTTGTGTTTCCATGCAAAGGAAAATAGGGAAGAGCAAAGCGATTAATTGGGGGTCTGCTCTGTCTTCCTGATCCTCTTCTTGAGTGCAGGATTAGCATAAGGGCTGGGGGAATGTGTAAGCCACAGATAGGAAACCTTGGCTTTCCTGGGTCAGTATTTAAGATGATTCCTTTCCCCCCTTTGCAGGACAGGGACTTGGAGAGGCTCCGTCGGAAATGGCTCTGTGCCTTAACGAAGCGTCAGGAGTACCTGGATCAGCAGCTGCAGAAACTTGTTGGGAAGCCTGGTAAGGAAAATGCTGTTCAGGGTAACAATGTGATAGACATGTGCATACAACTTTTTATGCTGATAGAGTGTAAAATTTAGAAAACAAGTTAAGTCTCTGAACTCGGTAATTTGCCTTCAGTGAAAGTAAAGTTAGAGAAGCCTGTATAAAGTTGGTTGTTGTGTGTTCCTTTGTGTGCTGAATTCCGAGCAGAGTGGGGTTTATTCTGTTCTGGGTGGTATAAAATCATAAGTATGTGATAGAGGCACTAAGAGCTGCTCTCTGTTGCCATCCTGCTTCTCCAGATAAAACAGAAGATGATGCAGATCGGGAGGCTCAGCTCTTGGAGATGAGGTTGACCCTCACAGAGGAAAGGAATGCTGTGATGGTCCCTTCTGCTGGCAGTGGGATCCCTGGAGCTCCAGCAGAGTGGTATGAGCACACATTGCCATGGGAGGAATGTAAAGATGATGCACTGAGCATTCCTGCCTTGGACTGTGGCCAGTTTTTTGCTTTCCTCAGTCTGGCCCCTGTACACTGTATGAGCAAAGCTGTTAAAATTAGGCTTCTTGCTTAAATTATTTTATTGGGTTATGTATCCCAAATGCAGAAATGCTGTTTGGTAAAGGATCCTGCTATTGATCAGGGTGTAATTATAACCTTCTGGAAAAAAAGGAATCAATATTTATTACCACTGCACTTACCATTTTAAAAAATTAGCTAATATGTTAATTACCTAGTTCATTCACTTAAAAGGCTGCTCCCTCCTAATAAAACTGCATCTCCAGGAGCATTTTGTTGTGCTGCTGGTTTGAGAACAAACTCTGTTTAGTCAGCAAGTGTTCCATGTAATTTTCTAAACTTTAAAAATAGTAGAGAACACTTGACTGTAGCTGCTGAGCTGTATCAGCTGTGAAGAACAACTGCAGATAAGGATTCGGGGTTGTGTCACCTCAAACCTCTTGTCTTCAGTTGCTTTCAACTTCCTGAATATCTTTCCTGAGCAAACCTTTAACAGTATTTATTGATGGAATTGAGTGTCGTGGAGTTTTAAGCTGGAGTTTGTTAAAGCCAGTGCTGCTAAAACCTAAAAATAGCAAATTCTTGTTGGAAACAAATCAGCCTTTACATCAAAGTGTTGGTTGAAAACAATGAAATATTCAGTATGATTCAAGCACCTTCTATGTTACATAAGACTCCAACCTGCTCCTGTTCACCATAAATTCATCAAGTTTATCATGAAAAGCCCAAAAGTCTTTTGTGCCCCATGTTACATTTCCAGTACCTTATTAATACTGTGTGGCTTAGTTTTTCATTCTAAAAACAAACAAAACACCACTTCTGTAACCTCTTCTTCCGTGACATAAAAGATGCCTTAAATAGCGGGTTTGGCTCTTAAATATGTGTTTTGTAAGAATGAGTAATAACTGTGTGGAGTGGCAGCATCAATGTCAGTTTGAAAACTTTAAGACTGGCTTTTCTGATTCTCTCTCTGCTGTCTTCCATCACTAATGCAGGGGAGTTTGAATTTAATAAATGTGTGTGTCAAAGTAAATAAACTTAATTTTGCTATTAGCATTTAAGAGGGGGGAAAAGATTTTTCGGAAAGCAAGAGGCCAAAGAAGATCATAATTCTAAGAGAGCTGGTATAAAAGAAACACCAATTTATTTGAGTCTCTCAGACTCTGCTACAGTAAATTAAAATAAGGCTGTTTGCCAAGGTTATCAGTGGTCTGGCTACAAATTACAGTTGTACCGAATGTAATGTCCTGTGGGTTTGTATCATCACAGACGTGTGCTGGGTAAATCTCTTACTTTAAATGCCACCATTGTCCCTGTCTTGCATTTTAGGACTCCTGTGGCTGGTATGGAAACTCACATTCCTGTTATATTCCTTGATTTGAATGGTAAGTGGCTCTTAAAATGACAGAGTACTTCAAAACAAACTTTATATAAACCAATGACGTTATGGAATTTCAGCAAACTAATAAAATTAAGAAATGCCTGGGATGGCAGGTAGATTAACTGCAGAGTGCACATTTTTCACTGAAACATATTGTTTAATGCTTCAAAACACACAGTATTATATATGGAAGGTTTTAATAATCCCGTGTTTCAATACATCCCAATACAAGATCCAGTTTGAACAATGTATTAGCCAGATACTTCTACCAAAAATGAGAAACTGGAACCAAGAAACCAGCAACCCCAAAACAAGTCCAGGGAGCCAACAGGGCCTAATCAGTCAAACAAAACCTTGTTAGGATGTTTAGAAGAGGGTTAATATTTGGATGGGAAGTGTCAGGTGAGAGTGGGGAGGTGGCATTCAGCCTGTTGGGAGGAGATCTGTGCTGCAATCTCCTGACACTGATGGTTTGTCCACCTTGGAAAGTGCATCCACAGATCCAATGGCTTCAGAGAGGAGCTGGTTAATAATTCCTTCATGGGGAGGGACTCAAGCTAGGACAGGTTAAGCTTCTCAAACCCCAGATTTAAGGTTTTGTTTAGTCATGATCTAAAAGTAGTGTTTTCACTTGTTCAACCAGCCACTTATCTTTAGTTAAAAATCCCACACCACCTAGCTTATGGCAAATGACCAATGTATTTCATGTGTATGTGTGTGTATGTATATATATATATATTTATATATACCTGCAGGCAAGGAGGGGATGTTTGCAACTGAGAGTCCTCACATAACAGAGGACTTTAAAAGGCATGTTTGAGTCTGTGTCCCCAAATCTTTGTGCACACTTTCTGTATAGAAATGAGACTCTTTTTGAAGGGGAACAATGCAGGAGCTTTTCTTTCGTAGGTGGAGTGGAAACAGCCAAGCTGGGGAATTGGTGATGGAAATGTGAATTTGTGTCTTACCAGATGTTTTTAAAGGGGGATAATTGCTTTGTGTCTCCTCACCTTCCACATTCCCTTCTGTTTGTAGCTGATGACTTCAGCTCCCAGGACAACCTGGATGACCCAGAAGCTGGAGGGTGGGATGCTACTCTTGTTGCAGAAGAGGAGGAGGAATTCTTTGAGCTGCAGATTGTGAAGCATCATGACAGTGAGGTAGGTGAAGATACAGACCAGTGTCTTTAGTTTAGGAGTCTTTTAATTGTTCTCTTTATACATTCACCTGTGAAAGCAGTGCAGCAAAGATGTTTCTTATATGAGTGACTTTGTGTTTTTAGGGAATAATCACTAGGAGCATAATCATGATTTGAAAAATAGTAAATCCAAGCGTTCCAAAAGCTTGAGATTCAATATGTGTTTAACAAACCAAAACCCCTGAGCAAATTAGAGTACAGGAGCCCCAGCTGAAAAAACCAAACAACCTTAATTGTTAACATATGAACCTCTGCATTGTTACACTCATTGTCCCCCATTTTGCCACATAACTCTTGGTTTTACAGCTTTACAATTGCTTGTTTAGAATTTTTTGCTGTTAGGTTTAGAATCTCTGATTTACTTTTTTCCTTAAAATTTTGGTCCTTTCTCTGAAACTTATTTTTTCTTATATTTTTACAGGAGCTTTATTCCTGGTGGTTTTGGTAGGTTTTTTTGTTCTGGTTTGTTTTTAAAGTCTGGAAAGATGGCTACTAAGCTATTTTTCTTATGGCTTAAAAATAAACCACTTAAATCTTCAGTAATATATGTATTTTAACATTCAGGAAGAAAAAATCCAGCTTTTGCTGTATTGCTAGAAATGTTTCAGCAAAGTTACTTCTCAAATACAAACAGGAGAATTTTTGTGGTGTGATGGAAGATTTTCACTGCAATCTCTGTTGCTCTCTGGTTTATCTTAATAAATTAGGCCAAATGGTCCTGCAGTTCTGCATATTTTATAATTTATTTGCAATGATCCTGGGTATTCAAAGCTCTTTTTTCAAGAGGAAATGTTCCAGAGTTTGAGCAAGTTGGCATTTTTAATCCCAACGTCTTCACTTGGCGAACTAATCTTGATTTTTAAATGGCCTCTTCTAAAGTGCAGGGGATTTTTTCTTCATAGGGAGCGAAACGGAGAAGCCGACTCTCAAAATTTATGTATTATGTATTTTTCCTAATTATGCTTAATTAATTATAGTTAATTATACACCTAATTATGCTTATTAGAGGATGCATTTTTTTTTCTCCCCTTTGCAGGTGAAAGCAGAAGCCTCTTGGGATTCCACAGTCCACGACTGTATCCAGCTCAGCAAGGGAACGGCAGCGGATGAGAGGGTTTATCTGATTGTCAGAGCCACTGTCCAGCTCAGCCACCCTGCAGAGATGCAGCTGGTGCTGCGCAAGCGCATTTGTGTCAACGTCTATGGCAGACAGGTAGAGCTTTTCCAGTCCTTGCCACTTGCTGGGACTCTCATTTTCTTGTCTCTCCCTTCCTCTCTGCCCCAATGGAAGCACCGTGTCGATGGCATCCATGGAGACGCTGAGCTGCCAAGTCATTTTCATAGTCTCTCTTATATTGTGGGTGATCATGCAGTTTGGTTTTAAAGGCACCTAAGAGTGCGAAATTTTGTCATATTTGTACTAAGTCCTAAGTGTTTTATCCCCCATCACTGGAAAAGGTAGGAAGAGTTAATTTCTCATGAGCTCGGAGTTCATGTTTTGCAAAAACTAAAGCAGGAAGAGTTAATTTCTCACAAGTTCATATTTTGCCAAAACTGCATCAGAAGAAACGTGTGTGTTTCCCTGCTCCTGCAGCATGTTCACACATTGCTGACTAGTTCTATTCGTGCATCCAGGTATTTAGAGATAAACTAGGAATAGCTGGAGGAGAAATCTCTTTGTGCTAATTTGTCAGAAGTTAATTGCTCTTGGTCTTTTTATGTTTTCCAGTTGGTTTGTGCTCTTACAACAATGTGTAGGTGAGAGCAGGGTGTTTGATAAATGGAACGCAGCAAGGTTGTCATTCCATTTGCAGCATCATGTCCTGAAAAATACATAAATCCTGAGAAAGATGGGGAGGAAGAGTTGGTTCAGCATTGTCTCAGAATCCCCTGGCAGTGATAATGACAAAGCAGAAAGCCTGAATTGTTATTCTGGTTGCACATGTGTAGTTAAAATGTGAAGCAAGAGCAAAGAGAAGAGGTGCGGTCACACCCAGAAACCCTGTAAGCAACTCCAAACTGCTCCCAGTGCTGGGAAGAGAACTACAGTTCTTGGTGTTTTGACCAGACAGAAGCTTTTTCTCAGCAAGGGACCAGTGAATTTTTGTCATCTAGAACTGGGGGAGAGTATCGAACAGATAAATAATTCCAATAATGCCAATAATTCCAATTGTGTTAAGTCTTCATCAATTCTGGTTTCTACAGGTTTAGTCGATGCTGGGTTTTGCCTTCATTTGACATAGAATCTTTGGCTTTCTGGCTGTTTTTCTGAAACTCTCCCTCAATAACCTTTCCCGGGTGTTGTTCTCAGCAGCATCTTTGAATGACTCATCTCTGCATTAATTCACCAGGCCAGTTCTTAACCCTGCAAGGCGCCAAGTCAGCATAAACAATGACCATGCCCCTTAAATCATTCTTCATAACGATCTCTTTGGTCAAGAATTTAATGTCTGTACTTGTCAATATTCAAGACAAGTCACCTAGGGCTCTGTTAGAGGGAAAAAAACCCCACCTCTCAAACTAGCAGATGCTTTGTGTGCTGGTGAAGCAGTCACCTTGCAGGGAAGCGAGTGAATATTTTCCGTGTATCTAAAATACAAACAAGCAAATTGTTTTCTCCAAGTTAAAATCTTTGACTCTTACATATTTATTGGTTACACTTTTCCACTTGGACTTCTCTCATTGCAAACTGTGTTTATTTCAGCTGAAATCTGTTAAACCCATGCTCTCCTTTGGTTGCCTCCCCACAGGGCTTTGCACAGAGTTTCCTCCGAAGGATGTCCCCTCGAAGCTCCATTCCTGGCTGTGGTGTCACTTTTGAGATAGTCTCAAACATTCCAGAGGTGAATAATAAACCAGAGTGTCTGAAACTGGGCTAAGAGCCTCTAACTTTCTGCTTTTCCCCTTACTTTGAGTGTGCTGGCTCTTGCTGCTGCAACTGTGGTTTGTAAAAGTTGAAGCATGTTCCTTCACACGCTGTGACTTAGCAGCAACCTCCATCTTATCAGTGTCACTGTGTATTTTGTTGACTGAGCATCTATTTGCTCAGCTCCTTGAAGAAACATTTTAAGGAGAGGGGGGAAAAAGAGGAAGTAAAACTGGGGGGGTGAAGTGCCTGCTGTAGGGAGCACGAGAATCTGTAAAACATGACAAAGTGGCTTTTTTCTCCGTGATGTCTTTATGCAACTCTTGATTCCTGAGCGTGTTCCTAGTTAGATGCTAATCCTTTCCTTCCAAAGAGATGCTCTATCAGAGCACTTGGAAAAACATTAACACATGAAGAGCCAAAACTCTGATTGCTGCCTGACTCTTTTGTATTCTGCTGCAATTTGCACTCTGTGTTGAAATGTTTCTCTAGCAACGTTCTATTTTTTTCTTGCAACACACTCGAAATTCTGTTTTCCTCTCAGTTTAGATAACTCCCCAAAATGCTTGAGCACTTTTTAATTATGAAATATCTGAATGCAGCCCTTTTGCTAATTAATAGCAACGTCTTGCTGTGAGACTCAGATTAAAATACCTCAAAAAACTCCAACAATAACCAGGTATTGCTTGAGATGTCTGCGACAGGGGTAGGAGCAGCCATGCAGGTTCCATGGCACAAGGCTTATTTTTAGATCAGAATCTTAGATTAGGTATTAGGAAGAAATTTAGAATAGATATTAGGAAGACATTCTTTGCTGTAAGGGTGGTGAGGCCGTGGAACACATTATGGACTCCCCATCCCTGGAAGTGTTCAAGGGCAGGTTGGACAGGGCTTGGAGAAACCTGGGATAGTGGAAGGTGTCCCTGCCCATGGCAGGTGGTGGAACTGGATGAACTATAAGGTTCCTTCAAACCCAAACCATTCTGTGATTCTCTGATTCTGTGATTCTAATCTGCCCCGGAGCTTAAGTACAAGCGATGTTAAATCGGTGCCGCGTGGTTTAAAAACACATTTTTTTCGGGGCCGATGTGGGAGATTTTTTGTTTTATTTTAAAAGCTGTCATTTCTTTTCACCTTCCCAGGATGCTCAGGGAGCTGAAGAGAGGGAGGCACTTGCCAGGATGGCAGCAAACGTGGAAGATGCAGCCTCAGCCGACTCTGAGGCCTATATTGAGAAGTACCTGCGGAGCGTCCTGGCCGTGGAGAACATCCTCACCCTGGATCGGCTGCGCCAGGTCTGGCTTAGGGCTGGAGCAGAGGAAACACTGAGAACATCTATGGCAGCACAAGTGTTCTCCTAAGTGCTCACAGTGGCTAACAACCAACCCAAAAACCCCACTCCAGTGCACACCTCAGCCTCCCAAAGTGGGCCTGTGGCAAACATCCAAGGAAGCAAATGTAGCTCCTCTTTGCAGAGATGCCCTCACTCAACCCCCTGCAGGATGGATGGGGCTTTATATTGAGTGCTTGGTTTGGTTTTCAGTCTGTGCATTATTGTTCAGAAAAAATAATTGTGTGGCATTAGCTTTTGATTTCTGAGGCTTTAGTAGCAGTTCTGAAATTACCAGTAGAATTTTTGACATTTTTCCCCACATCTTACCTTGTAGTAACCAAACCCATTCTGTCCCAAAGTGGGCCTGTGGCAAATATCCCAGGAGGCAGATGTAGCCCTCTTTGCAGAGATGCCCTCACTGAACTCCCTGCAGCACAGATAGGTCTGGGAGTTTTATACTGGATGCACTGTTATGGGATTCTTGGTTTGGTTTTCAGTCTTTGCATTATGGTTCAGAAAAAATACTTGTGTGGCATTAGCTTTTGCTTTCTGAGGCTTTAATAGCAGTTCTGAAGTTACCAGTAGATTTCTTGTCATTTTTCCCCATGTTCTACCTTGAAGTAACCAAACCCCTTCTGTCAATAAAAAAGACATTGATTGGGTTAATTTTAAGTGCTATAACTCGATCTGTTTACCAGGAAAAATGCAGGAGAGAAAAACATTTATGGAAAATTGTTCTTCTGGGTATGAATTATGCAAGCACAAAAGAAAAGTTATGCAAAACAAGCTCCAGCTTGTGCCTGCCCGCTATAAATTCACGGTGAAGTGTGATGCACTCTAAATACTGAAAGCAAGTTTCCTGTCATTTATAATTAGTTTAAAGGATTAAAATAGGAGCTCAGCCTGGAAAAGGAAGTCAGTCTTTGCATCTCTGTCATCTCCTAGAATCAGGACTAGCTGTAAAATCCTGCATGTGTCAGTCAGCAAAATACTAGATGTTAAAGTTTATCCACTCTTAAAATTTTAGCCACTTTATACACAGATTTTATATTACAGTAAATTTTACGGGCAGGAGCCTGGGCAAGAAAGGCAGTTTAGAAGTATTTGTCTCATATAGACAAAACTATCCTGGGATGATCAGGGCTCAAATTCTTGCAAAACATCATATTTTCTTTGTGTTGCTTCTCTGTGATTGGCAGGAAGTTGCTGTGAAAGAGCAGCTAATGGGAAAAGGAAAACTCTACCGCAGGAGCCTGAGCTCTCCCAACGTGAACAGGGTGAGTATTCCATGCTGGAATCTGCAGCAGGTCCACTCTTTCAGTTCCAGGTCCTTATGATGCCAAAGTCATGGACTATAGCAATGAATTTCCTTCTTTTTGACCCTTCTGTGCTATTTGTGATTGAGATCAAAGTGCAGACAAAACCTGCACATAATCCTGCTTTCATCATACAGGCAAGTGTGCTTGGAAGCACCTCCCTAAATCTGGAATGTCTGAAAAAGCGACATAAAAAGAACTTTGCATCTTTTTTTTCTGAACACCGGAGATTTTTCATTTACTTGCCAAGTTGAAGAATTTTTTCCCTTTTTCTTTAGAAGATTTGAAGTTACAAGTATTTACTGAACTTAGAGTTTGTAACAGCATTGTGCATAAGAAAAATGAGTCTTCTGCTGTCCAAAATTTGGAAATAAATCCTTTGATAGAACTGGTAATCAAACTAGTCTAAAATTGTGGCTCCTCCCAGGTCAATAACTGAGATTTCACCTTTTCTCTCTTGGATTTCAGTTCTGCTTTAACCACAAAACTATTTCTTTTCAGCCTTATTAGTCAAGAGGAATATTTATGAGTTCTTGAAGTTCTTGTTAAGAAATAATTTGACTTTTCTTAACTATTTCAGCTCTCTGCAAGCCGCCAAGATTTAGCACCCCCTTACAACCTGAGCAGTAACCGGGTGAGTACCTGCAGGAAATCCTGGGAATCTTCAGTAGGAAAAAGCAAGTGACTCCACCACACCAGTTACAAGGGCTTAAGTGGGAAACATCTGTAAAAAACAGGGGCAACATCCATGTGCTGCTGTATCCTTGGGACTGTTCCTAGGATGTAAATAGGTCTGGATGTGCTGCACTAGACCTTTCTGGGAAAATTCCCAGGTCTTTGTCATCCCAAGCACTGTGGGATGTACAAGGGCATTGTCAAGCTAAAGAGCTCTTCTAAAGCTGTCACCTCTGTGGATGCAAATCTTCTGGGAGTATGGGACAGATTTGGGTTCATATATAAGTTCAGGTCAACATCCAGGACAGAAAAGTCCTATGAGGAGTGTCTCTGACCTTCCAGTGGCCTTAGACTTGTGGTGGGTGATAATTCAGCCCATCCCACTCTGTAAAATCACCAGGATAGATCCAGAGTATTTCTTTAAAAGGGGAAAGATTAAATTTAAACTTATTTTCCAAATCCTAGATAAACTGAAAGGTCCCCTCCTGATAGATATTCTGCCCAGCAAGCTTGTAGTCATTTTAAAGGGGAGAATCTGGTGGTGACAAGGCATTTTAATGCATAATGCAGTTGCATGGAATAATAGAATTTTGATGTAGTGCTCCAGCTTTGGTTGCTAAATCTGCTACATCTGATCCATGTAGGGAATGCTAAAACATGTGCAGGTGATAAAGTGCTTATAGCAACTTCTATTTGGAGACAACTCTGGGATGCTTCAATATTGTAGGTTTGTAAAGCCAAAACTTAAAGGGCAGAGCTCTTAATGATTTCTGTTTTTCTCCTCCCTTCCCCTCAATGATTCCTCTCATTGCATGTTTCAGAGTCCAAAGGTCCCAGCAGAGGTAATGCATTAGGTCCACCTAATGAGTGGGATAATAATTTTATCTCACTATAAAGTTTATTTTGCTCACTCACGTGCTTTTATTTCCTGCTTTGAGGATGCTGCTGGTGGTGTCTCGTTTGCATAGTGCACAGCAAAGGAGTTTTTCCATTGAAAAGCTGGTCATTAATGCAGAGTGAACTGGTACAAAGCAGAGAAGTTTCTCCTTGGGTGCATCTGATGGTTTGTTACAGAGCTGGAGCTGTTTAGTGCCATTTTGCCCAGATTTTTGGACATGGTGAAGTTATTTTGGAAATGGCCCCATCTCAGCTAAAAAAAATAGACATGAAAGCAAGCAAATATATAAATATATGCCAGTCATGTGGACATTGGCCTGGAGATAAGATAAACCCTAACACTTTCCTTCCAAATCCTTCTCAAGCTTTATGGCTTTTGTAGTTCAGTGTGAACAGCTCTTGGTTTCTATGAACTAATGATTTTAAAGTAACACTGGGCCAATGGAAAACACGTTTATCCTTCGTTTCATGTTAATGCTCCCGGAGCAATGACTCTTTGTCCCAAGTTTTGGTTAACTGGAGTTAGCTGGTAGTGGCTTGCATGAGGTTTGGCAGCTCTTCCCGTGGTTGTAGGTGCTGACAGACACTGTTGTACTGCAGGAACGTGGAGCTGGGGTGGTGGGGATCATCCCTTTGCTTGCAATGAGCTTCAGTTCAAGGCACTTGTTACTCAGGACATGGAGGGTGCAAACTCCTCAGCTGGAAATTTGCGGTTTCAAATGAATCTCTGGTTCCAAGGCCAGGTTGGACAGGACTTGGAGCAACCTGGGACAGTGGAGGTGTCCCTGCCCATGGCAGGAGAGTGGAATGAGATGGTCTTTAAGGTCCCTTCCAACCCAAACCATTCTGTGATTCGATGGTCCAGTTTCCATAGGGGGATGAACAAAAGCTTTTGTAATCACAGTGAAATATTAAACAAGTTCTTAAATGTTCCTGTAGCATACAGACATCATAAAGCTCACTGGTGATATCAGTCCTGTCTGTTGTAGCATAAAGGACCTGAGAATGGCTTGATAGGCAGAGCTTTGGCTAAGTTGGGTGTCTTTGTCACTTGGTGAGAGAGTTGGTTAGAAAAGAAGTCTTCTCCAATATTCATGTATTGTTATTTTCCCAGGAATTTGGTGTTGTTTACAAATAACTATGAGAAGTTAATCTAAACAAGGGATATATTATATCATAAGAAACACCAGTCACAGGGTAGTAACAGCACCTAGAATTGGGTGCAGAACTAATGTGTCAAACCTGTGTACTTAATATTAATTATTTCATATTAGTGGGAGGCCTCAACATGTTCCAGATTATTCCTCTCCTTAACTTTTATTCCATGACTTCATTTCTCTATTTTTAACATGGTTGTTCCTTGCATTCCTGCTGCCTTTACCATGGATTTTTAGCTTTGTGGAAAGGGGCTCTTGAGTCTCATTCCTCTTACATGAAGCACCATCCATGCTGGTAAAGTTTGGAATGTGGATGCTGCTTCATTCTCCAGCACTGTGAAGAGCCAGGACTCATTCCCCTAAACGACAAGAATATTGAACAGTTTGGGATAAGAAGTAAAGATGGTGTTGGTGCAACTAAAACAGGCAGCTTGGAAGTTTCCAGAATTATGGCCTGGATTCCTCTTGCAGACACAATTGACTGATTTTTTTCTAAAAACACAGATGGATGATCACACCTCCATGAAGAGCTGGAAAAGCCCTTCTCCAGGACTGGAACAGAGGTGTGGGTTTGGCACATTTTGGAAGAAAAACATGAAAGGATATCTCTGTGTGCTGACACCACAGAGAGCTTCCACTGGGATTTTTTTTAAATAATAACTCATAAAATTAAGCTGCTTAACTGGCTGAGAAGGCAAGGAGATACCTTTGAAATTCACTTCAGAAGACAGTCTGATGGACTATTCATATTCTGTTAACAGGACTCCATGTGGTCCCACCTCTTAAGTTCCCTCTGCTTGCTTAAATGAGAAAAAGCCAATTTTTACTCCTGTTATCACCACAGATATGGCTACAGGAGAGTGAGATGAATTTGATTCCTTCTTGCACATCAGCACATGTCAGTGATGCAGGAGCACAGAGTGTCTCAGTAGTGATGTAAGATAGAGATGAATTTTTGTGTTCCAGGGCGCTCGCGTTGGAAATTTAAGTTAATTAAATTTACTTGGAAACTGAATTTAAAAACTGAGTTGACTTAGCTGGATGAATCAGATGCACAAAGAATGGAAGGCACCTCTGACTTGTTTTACAGGTCTTCTTCAGACTAAATCACATACTGATGAAAAATTTCATGAGTTGTTGTTAAAACACCTTTACACAAAGAGCCATCCTGTCTTGGACAATCATCCCTCCTTTCCCAAATGTCCAGTATATGTAGCTCAAAAACCAAATAAGACAAGATTGTGCCACTTAACCTTCAGGTTTTTCTGGGAACCAGAGTTTTTTTTCAGCAAATTGATACCAGGTAGATTGAATTTGAATAATCTTGCTGTTCGTGAGAACAAGTGCCTTTGTCCCAGCTGTGTGTCCCAGCTCTGTGCTTGTATTTAAGTGCTACATGGTCACCTTTTCCTAAGCCTTTGCTGAACTGCTAAAATAATAAAAACACAAGAACTATTCATTTCTCTTACCCAGTGCCTGCATTTTTAATGGTCTGTCAACCTCAAGAAAAGATTTGTCAGGTAAAGCCTACAGATTTCTCAGGTAGTGATCACCCCTGTTTGCCCTAAAGATTTTGTGCATGTTGGGGGTGACCTGGAATAAATTCCATGGGGGTTTTCGTGGAGGATGTGTGAAAGAAGGGAAGGCAGAGGAGAAGAAGGAGAAGGCATTAGAGAAACAAACCCCTTTATAAACAGCTCTGCTTTAAAGTACATCAAGGGACACACACTCTTCTGGTGGCTATTTTTGATTTGTTAATTTAAGTCACTTGACCTCTGTTTGGTCACTTGGCAGAGACCAAATATATTCATGAAGTGATGGCTCCTCTGGGCAAATGATTTACAAGCTTCCTTTCTTTCTCTCACCACCCTTCTTGATGGGGGAAAGATTCACAGCACTTAAATAATAGTCATTGCTTAGATTTAAAGTTTTAAGTCTTTCAGTGCAGATGGGAAACTTGGGAAGTTCATCAAGTTAATATAGTTAATAATTCTTTTTTTTTTTTTTTTGAGATGGATTATCTTTCAACCCAGCTTAGTAAAGTCAGTCATTCATGAACTACCTCTTGCCTCTGCAGATTCTGTGCACAACAGTTGACCCTTTCAGTTGTCTCCAGTGTTTTCTTTTGCAAATATTTCTGCATCTGTTGCCCTGGTTGACCTGATTTTAATGGTTTGCTTTCATCGTGGAGTTGAGCCTCTCAAATCTGACCTTCAGTCCAAAAGGATGATCTTTCCATTCTCTCCAAAGCAAGTGTTATTTGAAAACTCAACATGCTTAAAGTATATGATCAGAGAAGTCCTTTTCTCGAGGCATATTCCTGTCTTCATTTTGTTTAAGCTGGAAAAATACTTAAAATCATGTAGAAAATGTAGTCATCCATGGTATTAAAGCTAAAGCAAAATTTCCAAAAGATCTTGAGAAAAAAGGCTTTTCCTAAGGAAGAAGTCCCTAAACATAACACTAAACACTAAACATTGCCATTCTGAAATGAATATTCTCAAAGTGTTTTGCTGATTTTTACCTACTCCATTTTTTTTTCATCCTTCCCAAACAGGGTAGAAAGTCAAGAGACTTGCCTGAACTCATTTTTCTTGGTACAGTCAGTGAAGGGCACTTCTGACTCAACAAATCATGATTCAGGAAATGATTTAGTTGCTCCTTACCTGCACTGAGTCCATGTCCTAGTAAGCTGGGATATTCTTAGTATTTGTAATATCCTTGCTGTTTCTTATGTCTCTGTGGTCTCCAGAAGCACTTAGACTTGGCTTAAGACATGTCACCTTTATCCATTTGTCTGAGATACAAAAGGAACACTAATCAAGCTTTGTTATGTCCTCCAAAAACAAAGCTTTCAGATGCTTTTCACTCTTCCATAGTTCTTTATCTTAATCCAATGCCAACATCTGCCAGGCTGGTGGCAGAACAGACCAGAAGGCAACAAAACCAAGTGGTATTTCAGGATTGTTTTGAGTCTTTTGAGGTTTGTTTTGAGTCTTGTATTTTTTTATTAAACTCCTCCAGCACCACTGAGCTGGTGCCTCTAAAAAATACTGAGTTATATGAGATATTTTCCTGGTCTGCAGAGAGTATGAACCATTTTCTCATGGTTTTGACTCTTCTCTTGCAAACTAATTCACCAATGGGAGCCAGAGACTTCAGGAAATATTTCACATCCCAAAAAGAAAAGACAGGTTGAGCACAGTCTGAAGTTGCTGGCTGTTTCCAGGGTGGCTCTCAATGTCTGCACGTGAAATTATTAAAATATCAGGATGAGAAAAGCAGCCTCTGAAGCAGTATTTGGAATGGATAGAAGTGGGACAGGGCTGCACGTGGTGAGGCCACCTGAAAGAAACCTGCACTCATAGAAACACAAGACTGCAAAAGCCTAAAAGGAGTTTGTGGATGAGGAGTAGGAGAGACTGTTTCACAGAAGCATTTGGTGGAATTTTCCAGACTTTCTGATGTAAGACATGAATGAGTTGCAGGTCAAAGACAGTGCTGAAGTTGGGGGCTGAAGGTATGGGTAGAACAGCTCTGCCATCTGTGCTGGTGGAGCAGGAAGGGCTTAAACACCCAAGTCCTCAAAAACACAAGACTAAATAAACCCCTGGTGTGTCACTGCTGGTCCCAGCCTGGGTTCCCTCAGTTGGACATTCAGGATGGCTCAGAACTCAGACATCCATCAGCCTTTAGTTATCCCAAATTTTACTTCCCAGATGCAGCCCCTGTCTCTGCATCCAGCAGGAGGGATGTGAGTCCTGGTTGAAGTCTGAAGTCCTGCCAAAGTGCAAGTTACTTGCTATTCAAAGCAGGGGAGCTTTGATGGGACTAACCTATAGATCCAAATGGAAATGATTTTTGCCCTGGGCTGCTCACTGTGACCTTCAACCCATTGGAGAAATCTATTCCTCCTATCCTGGCTTATTTATTATTTGTGAAACATTCATGGCTTGGAGTTACAGTTAAGAATAGTTTAGCTGCCTGTCGTTTCTCCATTCAAGGTCAGATTAATTCCTTGCATCCAACAGTGTGAAGCTTCTTGAAAAGGCACTTTCCCCCCCTCTTCCTCCAGGAAAAAAATATATTAAACTTCTGCTCTGGGATGGAGCAGGTTCATCCATCCCTTGTTACTCCTTTTGAGTATGTTCACTGTACCATCTCACTGCAAAAGTATTTTTATTTCTGTTATGTCTTTTAAAAAACAATCAAGGTTTAGGTACAGTATAACCCAGATGAGTAGAGATGTTGTACCAGCCATAGAAAAACTCTTTGAAAAAATGGGATAAAATCAGTTTGACTGCACCATCCTGTCCTTGCAACCTCTATTTTCTGGAAAGGTGAAACTTTCCAAGCTTTTCCTGAGAGGACTTTTTCCACGAAACACTGAGATTTCTTGTAGCACTTGAGACTGGATGCTTTTGACCGCTAGACTCATAAATGGATGTTGAATTGCCTTAAGGTCTCCTATAAATTAAGTAAATTAGAAGGAGCTGCTTTGGCAGGCATTGCATGTGTGCCTCCCATCAAAAGTTTGCAGGACAACCACGTGGATTTTGGTGCCTCTGCACAACTAATGTGCTCAGATTGGTGAAGGAATTCACTGTCCTGTATCCACATGAAACTTCCAGCAGAGACACATTCTGGACAGTCACTTGGTGTAATCATTGCAGATAAATTTTACCTATTAAGGATGATAGAGTTGGGGAAAAATGGATTTGGCCACGTGGATTCTTGACACCCGTGTGCCAATGTGAAATAGTGCTTGGGGATTCTCCTTGTTAGCCAAGATCTTTGTCCTTGAGCCAGTTTCTGGCTCTAAGGTTGAGATGAAAACCACAGTGGACCTTTGTAAAAGCCAGAGAAATCCCCCTCCATGTGCAGAATTGTGTGCACCTCCCTTAGGATCCATGAGAAAACCCAGCTAGAGAACCCTGGGATCTTGGGAAGGCAGATGACCTGCTGCTTCTCAGTCTCTGTTTCTCCCTACCTCATCTCCACTCAGCCTCTTCTAGGTCTGAAATCATGTTTCATCTTCACTAACCATGTCAAAACTCTAACCTGTCTCTGATGGATCTTTTTCCTGGCTTCTGGTGTCCACAGCTTGTTCCTTTGTATTCCATCTCTGTCTTTTCCAGGCTGTTAGAAAACTTGCAGTACTCCAGTTGCTTCCTGTTGATCTTGAGCTCATCCTTTCTCTGACTCCAGGCACAAACATGCAGCCTTTAGGTCTTGTGTTTCTTATCCTGTTCAGAGCTCTGTGTGTCCTCACCCCTCTCTGACACTACATTCAGACCCCACTCATGAGTAGATACGCAAAATATTCAGGAATTTCGGGTAGACAGTATTATATTTTCACCTGGTTGTAACATTCTCAACTTCCAAAACACAGCTGAGTGAAATATCACAGCTCTGAGGTCTAAAAATAAACTTTTCCTGTGCCTTTATGCTGAGAGTGCTCCATCTTTGCAGGGCTGGGTCTTCCACCTGAAAGTGCCTCCGCGGAAGGGTCTTTCCTCAGCTCTGGAATTCTGACCTTTGCAAAGGGGCTGTGCAGGCTGGTGTGGGGTCTCAGTATTGCTGTGCTCTTGCTGGGGGTGCCATCTTGGAAAAATACAACTTTTTTTCCCCCTCTAGGGTCGATGGGAGAGTCAGCAAGATGTGTCCCAAGGTGCCACAAATTCCAGTAGAGGCATTAGTCCATCTCGTACCTCCCTGCCGGGCTCTGGGCAGCAAAACCACTCTCCTGATCCAGGTAAAGAAATTCTTACAGCTAAGAGAACTTCCCTGAAAGTGTAGTGAAGCTACTGCAGTGCCAGATAAAGCTGAGCTGCTCTCAGAGAGTGCTTTTCCTTGGCTAATTCTTTGACCACTGGAAGATGTCATCACAGACTAAAAAGATAATAGTGTGATAAATTTTGTTGGGGGGGGTTGGGTTGGGTTTGGTTATTTTTTTTTTTTCTTTCCCCAAATAATAACTGTTGTAATTTTGTAATGTTATTTTTTCCAACAGGTATTGGTAGCCTGGCTGCTTCCTACCTGAATCCTGTCAAGTCCTTCGTGCCTCAGATGCCAAAGCTGCTGAAGTCTCTCTTTCCTGTTAGAGATGAAAAAAAGGGCAGGCAAACCTCTCCCCTTGCACAGCAGGTAAAGCATTAAATCACCCAGGCTCTGCAGCAATCTTGGTGAGTGCTGTTAGACTTGCTGGCAAAGTGCTGTTTTATATGTTGTTGCAGAGCAAACCAAGCTTTTAGTCACAGCAAAGCCTCGTGATGCATTTCCCCTCCACTGTCCAGAGATAGTGGAGCTGTTTGAACTTATTGATACACTCTGCCCACTTGGCTTTTTACAAGTGCCAGCTCCACTCCCAGGGTGATTTATGGGGCTCCCACTCGCAGCAACAATAGTAAAATTTATGAAGTGCACTTAGTGTTGTTTGGGTATTGCCAAGAGGGAAATGTAATTCTATTTTTAATTTGTTGTTTCATATGCCCTTCCCTCCCACCCCTTACCCCAGCTCGTGTCACCTTTTACCATCTTCTGCTCTGTACTTTGGGCAGTTGCTTTTGTTCATTCTCATCTGTTCCACGTGTCAGGGAAATACTTGATTCCCTTATTGGTTTGGATGTTGGGCAGCAAAGCTCCACCTGCTCCAGATGTGGCTTCTGTGCTCTGAGTTAATGCATGGTCAAGCTGACTAAAAATAAAGCTCCTGTCTTTGAAAAAACATCAGATGAAACACAGAATCCCATTATAAATAATATTATCTCCTTTATTTGCAAGGTTCTGGTTTATTTATAAAGCAATAGTTCTCTGTAGTGTAACTCTGGAAGGTTTAACAAACTGTTGGGAAGATAAATCTGGAGCCAGATCTCATGTTAAAGTTTTTAGGGGTCTATTCTGTCCCTGCTTTAACCACCCAGGTCATTCTGCTGTCAACTTGTCTGAAGTTCTGGAAGCTCCTAACTTGTTAACTTAGACCTCTCCTCACCCCTTGCCATGCAGACAAAATGTTTTAAAGAGTTTCTTTCTCAAAACAAAGCAGAATAAACCCTGAAATCCTCAGAAAAACTCTTTTTTTTGTGGTTGTATCCAGGCATTCTGTTGCATTTTTGCTACAGCTAAACTTGCTGTTGCAAGAACATCCCAGGACTGCAGGAAGTTGTTTTGGCATCATAAAAGTACAGTAAATATTAAGTAAATAGAGCAAAAATAAATCCACTAGCACTTAAGTATTTTTAGAAGTAACTTATTACACATGTAGCACAAATGAGAATAAGGCAGATTTAAAATATTTTTGGTTTGACTGGGGATTTATTCTCTACAAAGTAACAAAAGGAGCAAATTTTACTTATCTAATTTAATGCTTTGCCTTCTCATGTTGCCTTTTGCTTGGTGTTGAGACTGGAATCATATAAACCTACTCATTTATGAAATGTAGGGAATTAAAATGAAGACAGTGGCTTTCTTTACAGGTATTTGGGTATCAAAAGATGCAAATAGATGCTCTTTACAATTGCAGTGAGAGCCTTTCACACCTTCTTGAATTCCTACTGAACCAATGAGAGCTGAGATGAGAAATGAGGCCTAATTTCCTGTCTCTAGTCTAACCACCTGTTCCCACTCCTTTACTGTTCAAGATCAGTCATGTATTGTTTGTCTGGAAGTCACTTTTTAAACTACAGAGACATCTCTTTAAAGAGATTTTAATTTCTGTTATGGATTACTAAGGCAAGTCAATCAGATCGTGATCTCAACACTTTTTAATAGGAGGGAAAATGCTATAAATGCTTTGGTTTTTAAAAAGATAAAAGCTGATCTATAAAGAGGAGTGTGATGCTTTAATGCTTGGTTGCACTGGGGAGCAAACCAGGTTTTTCCACGACCACTGGATCTGTATAACATAATGAAATGGTAAAATTATTCTCTAGTTTTGTAATAGAACAAATCAGTTGTGTTACAAATCCAGTGGTTTGAGAGGTTTCTACGTATTCTTTGGAGCTCTGTCTGTAAGGAAACATGGTTTCTTCACTCTTTGTTAGAAATCCCAGTGAGTCACTGAATATCCTGAGCTGGAAAAGACCCACAAGGATCAAAGAAAGTCCAGCTCCTGGCTCTGCACAGACACCCCAAAATCCCACCCTGTCTCTGACAGCGTTTTCCAAACCCTCCTTGAGCTCTGCCAGGTTTGGTGCTGTGCCCACTGCCCTGGGGAGCCTGTTCAGTGCCCGACCACCCTCTGGGGGAAGAATATTTCCCTAATCCCAACCTAAGGAAAGAAGAGAGAGCAAAATCAGAAGGAACTGCTCCAGAATTAGCTGAGAATTTGTGCAGCACAAAAATAAAGAGGTGCTGTTGCGGCAGGGCCGGCTGGAAGATCATAAATATCCCCTCTCATAATCTTTCTTGCTGTTCCTTTCTAATGGCCTGAGGATGCAAATGTGGGCAGAGGAATTGAGCTGGAGGGGGTGATGGATGGCCCTGGTGCCTGGGGGGACGTGGGGGCTCTGGGGGTCACTGCTGGGCAGGCAGAGTTAACACCTCATCGCTTACCTGCCACGGCAGGGCAGCCAGCCAGGAGTTCCTGGGCAGCTGTAGGAAACTGTGCCACGGAGAGGACACAAAAATGATCTTTCTGGGTCTCAGAGAATACAGAACAGGGCATCATGTGTGCTATGGAAGGATAAAACTTCAGTGCACAGTGGCAGGGGACATAAATGAATGTGCAAGGTGGGAGTAGGTGAGTGATGAACTACAAAAGTATAAAGGGAAGGAGAACCCAAAAGGATTTTTCAGCTTTAATTGCAAAGGAATCTACCCCCTAACTGGGAAGTGATGGAGTTTTCTTGCTGTAAACAACAAACTGGGAGAGGAAGGTTCAGGAATAGAAATGACAAAGCAAATGGAAGGATCTAAATCATCCTTTCCCGGCTAAAAGCTGAGATCTGGGGGGAGGTTTAGGTTGGTTATCAGTTTTTCACCCAGGGGGTGGTTGGGCACTGGAACAGGATCTCCAGAGAAGTGGTCACAGCCCTGAGGCTGCCAGAGCTCAAGGAGTGTTTGGACAACGCTCTCTGGGACAGGGTGGGATTGCTGGGGTGTCTGTGCAGGGCCAGGAGTTGAACTGAGTGATCCTTGTGGGTCCCTTCCATAGCAGGATATTCTCTGATTCTATGAAAAGCAAATGAGCTGATATGTAACAACAGGTTTTTGAGCATAAATACCAAAAATCTAAGTGGATCCATTTAGTACTTTCCCCTGATTCCTCAAACAACTACAGTGAAAGAGAAGGTCCAAAGTTCTTGTCAAGCTCCTTTTTCAGTGCATGTTTTGATACTTTATTTGATGGTACTTAATTATCTAATGTCATTTAAACTTGCTCTGGAAAAATGCTGGTGAACCATCGTGAACTGGCTGGCCCAGATGTTGAATTAAATTTCCAACATGGTATAATTGAATTATCAGGGTTAGGTGGCTGTACAGCTCTGCAGAAAGCCTCAGATGCATTTTGGTACTCCTTGTAAGCAGGATCTTATGGCTAAAGGTGATTTTAGTGCTTCTGAGCATCATTTCCAAGGGAGGAGGACTTCACCTTTCCCAGGTTTATAACTGAAGTTAAGTTCATCATGACCAAGCAACATTCCAAGTGGATGTGATGCCAAATCTCTGATTCTGTGTGAGTAAACAAGAGATCAGTTCTGATCAGTCGTTGAGAAAATACCCTTTTTTTATTATTTTATTATTTTAGCTGCTTTTTATTTCAGTTGTACCACTGCTCAGACTGGCATCAACCTTGAAGCGAGTGAGCACACACCGAATTACCTTCACAAAATGATCTTTCCTGGTGCTGTTTGTGTTTGTATTGGTTGCTTCAGTTTCAAAAAGAAGCAGAGAAAATACAAAATACCTTTTTTATTATTTTATTTTTATTATTTTGCCAGCTTTCTATTTCAGTTGTGTCATTGCTCAGACTGGCATCAACCTTAAAGCGAGCAAGCACACACTGAATTACCTTCACAAAATGATCTTTCCTGGTGCTGTTTGTGTTTGTAGTGGTTGCTTCAGTTTCAAAAAGAAGCAGAGAAAATACAAAATACCTTTTTTACTATTTTATTTTTATTATTTTGCCAGCTTTCTATTTCAGTTGTGTCATTGCTCAGACTGGCATCAACCTTAAAGTGAGTGAGTACACACTGAATTACCTTCACAAAATGATCTTTCCTGGTGCTATTTTTGTTTGTACTGGTTGCTTCAGTTTCAAAAAGAAGCAGAGAAAATAGAAAATACCCTTTTTTATTATTTTATTTATTTTATTTTAGCTGCTTTTTATTTCAGTTGTACCACTGCTCAGACTGGCATCAACCTTAAAGCGAGTGAGCACACACTGAATTACCTTCACAAAATGATCTTTCCTGGTGCTGTTTGTGTTTGTACTGGTTGCTTCAGTTTCAAAAAGAAGCAGAGAAAATACAAAATACCTTTTTTACTATTTTATTTTTATTATTTTGCCAGCTTTCTATTTCAGTTGTGTCATTGCTCAGACTGGCATCAACCTTAAAGTGAGTGAGTACACACTGAATTACCTTCACAAAATGATCTTTCCTGGTGCTATTTTTGTTTGTACTGGTTGCTTCAGTTTCAAAAAAAAAAAAAAAAAAAGCAGAGACATTCCAGTCAAGGTGGTGGCAGTGAACAAAATTGCTGTCTTTGACCTTCTGAAGCAAGTTTAGTAACTAATCTGGAGAATAATGAACCGCAATTAATGAAATCTGCTCTCGTATTCAAGTGTGTTTCTCAGACAGCACATAAAATAATTGAAAGAACTTCCTGCTCTCTAATTAGTTAGATTGAATTAATTTGGCATAATAGGATTCTTTATGTAACTGGCAGAACGGCTTCCGATGAAGCTGTTTATGTACCTAAAAGATTGGTTTCTGATGAAGCTGTTTATATACTTTAAAGTTAGAAAATGCCTATTGCCTATTTTCTCCCTTATCTGATGCCTTTAAATTAATTGCCAGTAGTCTGTAAATAAATTTTAAAAAAAGCCAAATATTTAAACCTTTTTCCATGGCTGGAATTGCTTTTTATTTCCCAGCTTGTTCTTTAAAAAGCTCACAGAAGTGTGAGATTTAGAGCCTTCTGACCCTCATTGCTGATGGGGAAAAGTGCAAAATACTTGTGTAAAATATGCAGGTGGGTGAGGAATCAGGGTTTCACCTCTCTGTGCTTAATTGTATGATGTAGGAACTGAAGTTCCTTTCTTTACTGATGTGCTGAGGCTTTCCTGGTGTGCACCAAGCAGAATTCCTGGTCTTTCCCTTATGACCCCGTTGATCTCCAGGAACTGCCCGTGTAATTACATTTTAGGACATCACTGGGTGCCAACATTAAAAATGTACATATGAAATTCAGCTTCTGGATTTTGACATTGCCATGGCAGGAGCAAAATTCCCGTGAGCAGTTTGGTGAGTGGATTTTGGTCACCTTCGTACTCAAGAACCACGTTGGATGCTCAAATGTCTTTTTACTGGCACATGGCCTAAATGAGAAGTCTTAAATCACAGCTATCTTTAAAAAAAATAATAATAAACTCCTTGAATATCCATGTGCTAATGTAATTCATTTTTGTTTCATGGTGTAGAAATGTGGTGTAGACACAGGGAGAGAGAGGGCAGCTGTCAGTTCTTTTCTCTTTCACCTTCTCATGCAGCCACAGTAATTAATCTTAAAAACTAATGAAATGCAGTTAATGAAAAGCTTTCTAAATAGACAAAACCCCTTTTCTGGCAGTCCATTAAAAAAATAACAGTTTCATGGATGGCCATGGTGCACAGTATAATTGCTACAACTGACATTCCTTAATCAAATCTAAATAATGTGGCCTTGGAGAACCTTCTTTAACATCTTGAAGGCCCTTTTTTTTTTTCAGAGTTTCAGAAAGAAACTCATTTGAATGCTATAATCAGCATAACTCACCAGATCCTCTGTGGCCAGCTGAGCTCATATGTGTCCCCTTCTTGTGACTCAGTTGTTGGTGTTTTGATTTCTTTCTGAGCTCAGTTTTCGCTCTCATCCTCATACAAATAGTTTTTAATGAGAATGAGGATGGAAAAGTGGCTCTGAAAGCTTCAAACCACTCAAACTTCTTTAAGAACCAACTTAAAAATGGTGATGAGTTACCCTTTTAATCTGCCAGGACCTAGAAATGAAGTAATTTAGCTGCACAGAAGATGGTACGGTTAATTTTGCATAAAATATACCAGAAATGGGGAATTCAGAAGTCACAGGCTGAAATGTTCCCCATATGGAGAGTGGAATAAGAGGGGTTTGTTTGGGTTAATATTTAAATTAGTCTTTAGAGAATAAAATGAACAAACACCAAAAAAATCATCAAACCAACTTGTACTGGGTTCCAGATCTCCTTTTGGAAGGCAGGAGAATTTCTATTTGAGTGATAATTGACTTTCCCCTCAATTTTAAAATAATTTAGAGAGGAATATTGTTGGGGGAGGACCTTTTTAAAATGGATTCAACTTTTTCTGGCTGTGCCCTATGGGATTTGGAATTCATCCTGCATTTCTGTGGATGTCTTGTGCAAGTATTTTACCCAGAGTGCTCAAAACTGATTTAAATCTGTTTAATGAACTGTTATGCCCCACTGCAGAACTTTCCAGTAGATGCTGTTAAAAAATTATGTGATCATAAGTCAGTGTGAGGGTCCCTGAGCTCAGTCATTCCTGTCTGTGGACGGGAAAGCACAGGAAAAAAGCAGTGGAAGTTTTGGATAATCCCCTTTTGGGATTGCATCAGCTAAAACCTTGGCTAAACCATTCCTGGAGCTTGGAGGATAATTCTTGGATGCTCTGGCCTGATCTGTTCTGTCACTGCCACTGAACTTTGTCCACAGTGGGTGTTAACACTGAAGGATTTTCATCCAGTGACATGAAATCAAAGGCTTTGTACTGAAGTCATCAGTCACCATTGCCAGAGGTGTTTTACAAAATGTTTAATGGCACAGAAATACCAAATGTGTTCTTCTGAGCTCTTAGAAGAGGTGTCCATTGTAGATATGTAAAAATGGTATGAAAAAGAGTTCATTCAGGATTAATTTTGGTGCCTCTGTAAGTGGGGTGAGATGCACAATTGCTTTTCCTGTTCAAGCTCAGCAAGAGAGACCAGGTTGGTCTCTCTTTTGGTCACCTCAAAGTATGTGCAAAGTGACCTCTCATCTGACCAGAAAATGTGCACTCTTAGAAATCAAAAATTTATGAATCATCATGGAATGGTTTGAGTGGGAAGGGACCTTAAAGATCAGCTCATCCCACCCCCTGCCATGGGCAGGGACACCACCCACTAGTCCAGGTGGCTCCAAGCCCCATCCAACCAGGCCTTGGACACTTCCAGGGATCCAGGGGCAGCCACAGCTTCTCTGGGCAATCTATTCCAGCTCCTCACCACCCTCCCAACCAAGAATCCCTTCCCAATCTACCATCTCTCCCTGCCCTCTGGCAGTGGGAAGCCATTCCCTGTGTCCTCTCCCTCCATCCCTTGTCCCAAGTCCCTCTCCAGCTCTCCTGGAGACCCTTTAGGCTCTGGAAGGGGCTCCAAGGTCTCCTTGGATCCTTCTCTTCTCCAGGTGAACCCCCCCAACTCCCCCAACCTGTCTCCAGAGCAGAGGGGCTCCAGCCCTTGGAGCATCTCTGGGGCCTCCTCTGGACTCTCTCCAGCAGCTCCACGTCCTTGTGCTGTCGTTCCCCAGGGCTGGAGGCAGCTCTGCAGGTGGGGTCTCACCTGAGGGGGTAGAGGGGCAGAATCCCCCCCTTCCCTGCTGCCCAGGCTGTGGGATCAGCCCAGGACATGGAGGGTTTTGGGGCTGCCAGTTGAGCTCCTTTATATCCTCATAAACTCACTGCAGCTCTGAGGAAAAAGCCAATTTTTGTTCTACAAAGATTCAAAGATGCTTTAAAGTGAATTGCTTTCATGGTCCCTCTTAGTCCGTGTTTTGTCAGCTTGGTTGAGGAAATTGTGCCAAAAATTATCACTGTAAAAGGGTCATGTTTTGCCAATGGATAAATATATATATGTCTCGTTTAGCAGTCTACAAACATTTAATGATAGAATTTGGCTCTCGATTCAGAAATATTTTTCATCCAGTAATGCCTTCACAGAAAGTCAAACACTTTTGTTTTCAACCTTCCCACCAAGAAACTTGACTCCATTTCATCCCCTGGGTCTGGTTTGGTGCCCTTCCTGCCCCACTGAGGGTGTTTCTGCCCATCTGCTTCTTGTCAACACCAAAGCTGGGCAGGTGCCACTTCTCATAATTGCTTTTTTTCTCCGTGTTTTTCTAAATGTTGCTTGGCAAAGTTACTGTAGTTTGGAGATCTGTCATCCTTTCAGGAGGAGAACTTGATGGGGAGTGATTAAAGAGTTTTTCTCTTTTGCTGTTTTCTCTCTTTTGCTGTTTGATACCAACTGGAGTTTTAGATTTTTGTGGATTTGCAGGCTGTAAGACTGAGGGGGTTTGAGAGATAAAAAAAAAAACCAACAAAAAACCACTTTTTCTCTGTTTTATTTGTTTTAAAGGGAGAAATGGAAATCAAAGGAACTGAGAAATGGCTTTAAATACTTTTTCTTATTCCAGTTCTGAGTGCTTATCTCTGAATAATAATGCTGGACCTTGGAGCAGATCCTGGAGATGGCACATTTACTGGGAGAAAATGGGAGAAAAAGAGCAAGTTCTGGTGCCAGTGGGAGAGCCTGGAGCTGGCTGGAGCTCCTGGTCCCTGTGTCAGGTCACACACAGTGATGTGGAAACAACATAGACAGTGCTTTTCCTTTCCCCCTCCTTTGTGAGCTGCCAAAATGCTGTTTTTAGCACTGGCCCATGGAGATATTTAACCAGGATAATTTGAATTCAAGAGCCTTGGCTCCTCACTGGGGTTCAGCCAAAGGTTTAAAGTGCTGTGTCAGTGCCTGCCCAGGGATTAGCCCTAAAGCCTTGTGACTATGGATATTTTTGACATTAAAGGTGATATTTAATAACACTCCCAAAATGGACCAACCCATGGCTCAGAGGTGGTGGAAGAGGAGAGAATAAGTGCTCTGCCAAACACTCTGCTCCCTTTAACACCCTGATAAGCCTCTCTTAAACCAAAATTTGCAGGATTTTCTCATAGGGAAGTTAATCCCTCTCCTCTCTGGTCTTCATTAAAGTGAAAGACTTGGCTTTTACAATAATCAAGTTATCCTTGTGTGTCTGAGTTACTGCTTAGGATGAGTCTGAGTACCTGCACCTTTCATTGCTCTAAACTATCTCTGGGCTTGGTCACAAGTCAGCCCTACAGTTGTTCCCAGGTTAATTCTTTTGTTTTAGAAGATTAACACTTCATTCCAAAGGAAGGTGAAGTTCTGGAGTACAAGGTGTGTGAAAACCCCTGGGTCATGAGCCCCAAAGCTGTGTTTATTTTATGATTCAAGTCATCATTTGCTTCCTGGAGCCCCAGGTCCTGTCCAATGAGGACCTCAAAATGCTCATACCTTGTGCCCCCAAAATTGAGCCAGTTTCCTCTGAATCCAATTTCGGTGGTGAACTTCCATTTAACAGGTTTAATGACAGGCAAACCCCTTCTCTCCTTTCTTTTATTGAAATGAAGCTTTTATGCCTTAAAAAAAAAATTGTTTGGATCCCCTATGACCCTGTTGGAGTTTTGTCCACCTTTTGTCTTTATATTTTTGCCATGTTTTATTTTAATGCCTGGCAATCTCTGTATAAATAATAGCTGTTTTTTTCTGCCATGTTTATTTCTCTTGGGGATAAGATTAGTCAGATTCCTGCTTTCCTGTACTTAAAGGGATGCAAGAGAAGATTTCTTACTCTTCAGCTGGAAGGTTTTGGTTCTTTAAATAGATTGTTGAATTCTGGAAATCACTTGTCTGGAAGATGCCACTGCCTGTGTATTTGTAGAGGAAGAGTTCTTGAGTCACTTGGAGAAAAGAGGATAAAAGCAAACTGCTCCCAGATTGTCTAGTATGCCTCCCTTAAAGAGCTCTGTCCCTGAAAGTGCACCTGCACCTGTAGGATGTCATTTAACAGTGCTAGAGAGATGTTTCTGCCTCTTTCTTCTTTCTCTTTTTCCTCATGCTTCCCTTTCCCAAGGTTCTCCATTGCACTGGTGTCCCTTTCCCTCCTGTGTCACGACAGCCCAAGTTGACAGCCTCAGATTTATAGTCAAGTGTCACACTGTGCTGTTCTAGTCTTAGGAGGGTGATTATTTCAGATCTTTAACATAAAAACCTGAATATGGAGCAAGTGAGGGACATTCCTTGTCAATGCCTTCATATCAAAGCCTGTGCCATGAAAGGCAAGATGCTGTTCCAGTGTTTGATGGACTAAAGCTGAGGATTTCACTGCCAGACCAGGGTCACCTCAGCTCTCTCTGTCATCTGGTTGCTCAGGGATCTGCCTTTGAGCAGCTGCATGAAAGAAAACTTTGTCCACTGTGAATTTTGTCCTTGTAGGTGTTTGTGTGTTACAGTTCAGGGATGCCTTGGTTAAGGATTTTACCTCTTCAGAGTGTGTCACCAGAATGCAGTAAAATAGTTGTAGAATCATGGAATGGTTTGGGTTGGAAGGGACCTTAAAGATCATCCCATTCCACCCCCTGCCATGCACAGGGACACCTTCCACTAGCCCAGGTTGCTCCAAGCCCCGTCCAACCTGGCTTTGTACACTTCCAGGGATGGGGCAGCCACAGCTTCTCTAGGCAACCTGTGCCAGGGCCTCACCAACCCTCAGAGGGAACAATTTCATCCCAATATCTCATCTAAATCTCTTTTAGCTTAAAACTCTTCCCTCTACCCATGTAAAAATTCCCTCTCCCTCTTTTTTTAGGGACTCCCTTTTCAATACTGAAAGTCTTGTTTAGTTCTCCATCATCTCATGACAGAGGTTTACTTATGTTTCCAAAATTTCAAATACAAGCTTTAATCTTCACCAGTTTGACAATATTTAATCCTTTAACTGCTTGATTCTCTTTTTTTTCCCTTCCCACAGGCTGTCCCACGAATTATGGTTCAGTCAGCCAGTGTGGATGCCAGTGCTGCCAGGATAAGACAGGTAAGCACACCCCAGGATGTGATGAGGGAATTTTTTACATTCACCTTCCAGAGGTGGCAAAAGCAACTCCTGCATCAGCTGCTTAAAACCTGTTGCACTTCTGTTGTTGCCTCACAATGAAATGCAGGGAGTGTTGCTGAAATTTTTTAGGTCCTGTTAAAATCTCCCCTTCTGTTGTTGGTTACACTTTTATATTTAAAAGAATTAGCAGTTAATTAGCTAAAATTTAGCTGCTTTGCTGCTTTAAAGGCTAAATTTCTAGGCTCTGATACTGTCCATAAACAGAACATGTCTGTTTTTCCAAGTGTGGAGTTAATTCTCGATTTTACCATGATAAAATGTGGAAAAAGTACTCTTGCTAAGATGGAGAGAAAATAGAGCCTGTGATCTCCCACTTTTCAGCAGAACTTCAGCCTCATGAAGTTCTCTCTCAGCTTCCTCCCACTGGGCTTTTATTGTCTTAAAAAATTGTGTGTTATCTGAAGGGAATACCCAAAGGGAGAGCAGGACTCCCAAGTCCATGTAGACACCACCCTGGCCATAGAAGAGCTAAAAATGTCTTTAATCTGCGGGAATATTTTTTAAAAACCCCTTCTATATTACATTTCACTTAGCAATAGCCAGCCTTTGGTTCTGAAATTCCTGTAATCCAGTCAAATCTCTCTTTCTCCAAACGCTGCTTACACTTCCAGTGGAAAAGACATTTGAAAATAAGAGGAAAATCCTGTAGTTTGGGACACTTAACCACTATAAAAATCACAATATTTTCAATAATAAACAACAATGCCCACCTGAGACAGGGTATGTCCAAATCTGCCATCCTCCAACCTCTCTTTTCCCCCCCCCCTCCAGTCTCCTCCCTCCCAAAGAGATTTAGAGACATCCTAATCTTTTAGAGTACATGTGCTGGCAAAAGATATTGATCTATCAGATTTAGTAAACTTTACAGCCAAGAAATACATCACTGAAATGGGCTGTTAATCTCATGAGGGGCAGTTAATTTCATACTCTGGAAGTGCGTGGTGCCGGCAGCGTTGAGGTGGGAATGGCATTTGGAAACAGGGACATAAATGACAGTTTAGGGGGAGAGATGTGATTTATCAATCTGGAGAATTAAGCCAAATAACTGTGAGAGACTTATAGATCATGGCTGGTTCCCATTCCATATAAATCCTGCTGTTCAAACAGCAAATGACCATTCCTGTAATATAAATAATTTCTCAGTAAATATTGGGGGACGTATTTCTTGGGGTTGACACTTTTCTTATTAATGGAAGGAATGAGCTGACAATCCTCCCAGGTTTGTAGAGCTGACTTGGGATCAGCTTCCATCTTCTGCAGGTTGCAGCTGCACGGGGATTTAGAGAAGCTGAAGGCCTTGGGACTTCCCACAGGTCTTGTACGTGTGCTTTTAGCCCACATATTTTGGATAACAGAGCCCCACGTTCCCTGTGCTCTTTGTTTCAGATGAACCAAGAGGAAGTAGGGAAGCAGCCATTCCAAACCACGGTGCAGGCGCCCGAGGTGGACAAGAGCCCGGAAAAGACACCCAAAGTGCCTTTGCAGCAGCCCACGGGAGATTCCCAAGCACAGGACTCCCAGGAGGGGCCTCCAAGCCCTCTGAGTGAAGCCTCCAGTGGGTACTTCTCCCACAGTGTGTCCACAGCCACCCTCTCGGAGGCCCTCGCAGCGGGAAGCGACGCTGGGGCTCAGCCAGGGGGTCAAATCCCTGCAGGGAGTGACTTCCCGGCTCCCGCGGTGGCTCAGGGCTCCTCTGACATTCCAGGACACTCGGACGGTGCTTCCGAGAGCTGCTTTGGTACAAAGAGGGAGAGCCCACCCGCCTTCAGCCTTCAAAGTGCTCACCCAAGACCCAGAGACGGCCCTGAGGTGAATGGAAACAGTTTGAAATCAAAATCTTGCACATCTCCTGGGACTCCGAGCGAGCAGGGACACGATGCCTCTGTAGCCACTGATGCAAAACCCTTTCTCTCTACCTCCACTCCAAAGAAGGAGTCGTTGTCCAAACAATCAGTGGAGTCAGCAGGACAAGCTAAGAAAAAAGAAGTGGCTTCTGGGGCTTCGGAAGGTTGGGGGTTTCCCAAGCCACAGGTTCATCCTGACCAGTTGTCCCAACCTGGCACTGCAGCCTCCCCCTTCAAAATCCAGAAAGTCAAGACATCGGAGCTGAAGTCCTTCACAAGCATGTTGGGGTCAGATCCCACGTGTTCCCTAAACACAGAAGAGCAGCGAGAAGGAGGGAAGAGCGCGGCCACTTCCCGTGGGCTGAACCACAACGGATCAGAGACGGAAGAGGAAAAGCTGGAGGTGATTTCCGACTCCGAAGACGCCAATGAAATTCCCGAGTGGTTGAAAGAGGGAGAATATGTCACAGTTGGCACCAATAAGACAGGCATTGTTAGATATGTTGGGCCCACAGACTTCCAGGAGGGAACGTGGGTTGGTGTCGAACTGGATTTGCCTTCAGGTAAAATGTTTTCTGGAGCAGGTGGGAAGCAGCCGGTGTGTCCATGCTGGCAGTGCTCATCCCAAGGCTGCTTTTTTGGGGTGGGGGGTTCATTACCCACTGCTGGGGGGATTTTGAGAAGGGAAATATAAAAGGTTTTCCCTGCTGTAACCTTCTTCCAAACCAGCTCTCACTTCCAGCCTCTTCTACCCAAACCATTCTATGATTCACTACCCTCACTGTCCCTTTTCAGTCATTTCTTTGGCTTCTTGCAGTGGAAGTAAGAACCAGGATTGCTTTTCCATGCAGTTTTGGAAGTAATAGCTGCAGGAGACAGGCCTTGTGTCCATAGAATTCCCTTCTAGGCTTCTACTCTGAGGATGAAGGTGTCCAAACACAGCAGGAGTTGTGGGATTTAACTGAGAAAAGGGACTTTTAGGCTAAATGAGTTGCAAAGTCTCTTAATAGGTATTAAGAGATAATAGGTCTCTTAATAATCTATTTTAAAATAAGCTGTAAAATTGCAAAAGACTATTTCTGTATGTGTGTATATATATATTTTTATATATATAAATATATATATACACACCCCTATATGTGGGAAAACCAGTGGGAAATAATCATACACTGCCCACCAGGTCATACAGGTAAAGTTTCTTTCACCTTCTCATTTATCATCCCAGTCTGACTCTTACCTGTGCAATTGTGGAATTCCCAGAATTTAGGCTGTAATACATGATTTTTGGAAACCAGGGTGCAGTTCCTGGGGAGGCTGTTCCTGTTCCTCTGTGCTGTTGTGGAAAAATAGTGTCTCCAGCACCAGAGGAAAGGAAGATGGTGGCTGGGATTTGATTTCTGCTGGAGCCCCAGGCTTCCCAACCCCTTTCCTCTGCAGGTTCCTGTCTTCTTTCCTGGCATTTTTTTTTCTCCAGGAGCAGGCAGGATTTGGGGAAGGCAATGGAAAATCCAAGAGACAGGCAGCAGCTGCCTTTGATAGTGAGAGAGTTTGGGTTACCCAGGGCACGTAAAGCTCCTTATTTCCATCCTTTTGGCCAGGCTGCAGCATTCACAGTTTGCAGTGCAGCTCTGTTTGGTGAATCAGCACATCCCAGGGTGCCCAAGGCTGCACATTTCCCTGGGATGGGAGCTGTTCACCCAGGTAAACACTGTGTCCAGGATCCAGAGCTCCCATGAAAGGAGCAGTTATCTTCCCTGTGCACGGTGTGCTCATCAAAGCTAAACTGGGCCGTGTGTTTCCAGCTGCTTTGAGAACACCCTCCGGAGTTTGCCATCCTGGAAAGCAAACTGGAGCTCTGATCCCTTTGAAAGCTCTAGTCCTGTTTCTCAGTCCTGAATTTGTACCTTATTAAAAAAAAAAAAATAAAACTTATATATGTATTTACAGATTTACTTCAATTTTGGAAGGTCACCTTCCCTCCCCGTCAGGCTGCTCTAGCCCATGGTACTAATTCCATTTGCACATCCCAAGAAGCATCAGCTTCCATGGAAGAGTTGTGAGATTTTTGGCCTGCTGAGAACTCAACTGCTGATGTTACTGGATTTTTTTTTCCCCCTTCTGTTTCCACAAGGATTAAGACCCTGATTTGTTGGAGCTTAAATGGCTTCTGGCACATCTGGAGCTTCACTTGGGGAATACAGTCACAAAACTGGTGTCTTTGTCACACTGCAAACAGGGATAGAAGTCCAAGTCCTGGCCACATGAGGGTACATTCAATGTGGTGATGGTGATAGAAAGAAGGAAACACCCCTAAAATAAATGGGGTGACTTTATGTCATTTAAAGAGCTGTTGGATTTTTTCCCCATTCTCTTTACGGATGGGAGTGGTCTCTCCTGGGGGAAATTGAGATTTTTGATTTCTTCCTGTTCTGTGGAGGGTTTATGACATGGAAACAGTGACTCTTCTCAACTACAAACATCAACTCAGAAAGCCAAATGCTCTTTTAAATGTCTTTTTCCCTTCCTTCCTGCTCCTTTGCTAATGGAACAGATTATTTACCACTTTTGGGGAAATCAAAGAATTCCTCTGAACAGCAAGTGGGGAGGGAAGGACAAGATGGAGTGTCCTGTTCTGAGTCACTGTCTCTGTGCAGTGGCTTTGCTGTTGTTCAGCAGGGAAGTTTTACCTCCTGAACAATCATTTCTCCTTCCAGAATGTTCTCCTTGCCTTCTCCTTGCATTTACACAGAATAAAACCCATTTTCTAGGAAGAAAATCCTTCCCTGTGAGGATCCTGGCACAGGTTGCCCAGAGAAAGCTGTGGCTGCCCCACTCCTGGAAGTGTCCAAAGCCAGGTTGGACGGGGCTTGGAGCAACCTG
The DNA here is from genome assembly GCF_036250125.1 of Pseudopipra pipra. NCBI lineage: Eukaryota > Metazoa > Chordata > Aves > Passeriformes > Pipridae > Pseudopipra > Pseudopipra pipra. The sequence continues at coordinate 115,002,164 of NC_087551.1, forward strand.
GGATAGTGGAAGGTGTTGGGGTTGGAATGAGGTGATGTTTTAGGTCCCTTCCAAGCCAAACCATTCTGTGATTCTCTGGTTCTCTTGCCACAGGGAAGAACGACGGCTCCATCGGAGGGAAGCAGTACTTCAGGTGCAACCCAGGGTACGGATTGCTGGTGAAACCGGGCAGAGTCAGAAGGGCCACGGGCCCGACGCGCCGGCGGAGCACCGGGCTGAGGCTGCAGGGAGGAGCCGCCGCTGAGAACAGGCGGAGCGGCAACTTCTCCGGCTCAGCCTCCAACCTGGCCTCCCTCACAGCCCTGGCCAAGGCAGAGGGAGGATCCACCCTACGGCTGGAGAAGAGCCAGAAGAACGCGGAGAACAGGAAATCCTGGGCAAACTGAGGCAGCCCAACCCGGCGCGGCGAAGGCCGCGGGGCGCGGCCGGCGGAGCCGACGGCTCTGGGAAGAGAAAACCGACCTATCCGAACTCCCAGTTGATGGCAAACACTAATGAAGGGTTTCTTCTCTCTGCTTTGGGTGATTGACACGATAATTCCTTGCCTTGTCGTGGTGCTGGATCTCCATCCTTCGTTTCCTGTTACAAATCGTGGCGCTCCGGGGGGTGACCGATGACGGCCGGTGATGGCGTGTGGCGGTGGGTGGGTGTGACCTCCCTGTCTTCCAACTTCCAGAGGTGAATTGTTCAGATCGTGGCGTGGCTTCCCAGCAGCTACAAAATACCCCCCTCGGTGTACAGGGCGATTCTAAGAAGCCTCCCCAAAACAACAGTTCTTTTCCAGTTCCGTAAGAGCTGCGTCTCTGTGGTGGAATCCACAGTGAAAGGGCGAAGTTGGGATGATTCCAGACAGGCAGGGAAGTGAACAGAGAACCTTTTGGGAAATAAAGAGCCCTCAAACCCCTTATATTTAAAAAAGCCCATGGGTTTTGTGAGTGGAACCAGTGCCTGTGTGGGCTACTGTCCCATTGTCCCACTCTCCTGTGGAAATCAGCACAGTCTTTCCACCTGGTTTGGTGGGAATGGGAGAAGGCCCATGATGTGCTCTGTAATATTTTTGATCCATTTAATGTACACTCTCACCGTGCCAGGATTCCCTCTCACTTTCCCCAGAGTGGCAGGACCTTCCCCTTGGTTCTTCCCAGTGGACCAAGAGGATTTTTGCAGAGATATCAGCACTCAAGTGCTTCCATGTTCCCACCCAACCTTTGGAGACCCTTGGAATTTTACCAGTTAAGCAAAACAGGGGATCTCTGTCCTCACAACGGGGTTAATCCGGTCTATTTATTTTTATTTATTGTTTTAAAACACGAAATGTTTTGCGCTTTACAATCATCCGCAGAGGAGCCTCTCCCAGCACCATCCCGAGCGCCGGTCCAAAGAGGAGGTGCCTCCGTCGCCAGCTCATCCCCAAAACCCAGCTCCCTCTTTAAAGTGGGAGTTTTTATAAAACTTGATTTTATTTGTGGTAACTGTGGCTGGTTTTTAACTGCCTGTGGCACAGGTGACGTCCGTAGGTGTGTCCATACCTGCGCACAGATCAACCTGCACACACTGATTTTCCAACAAATCATGGAAAAGCCACAGATTTTACTATTCTGAGCTGTTTGTGTCCTGTTTAGTCATCCTGGGGGGACTGGAGAGCTTGAGCAATAGATGTTTTAGCTGTGTGGGGACTATTTAGGACGTTAAATCAATGATTAAACTCTAATATCGATCCAGCCGCTGCCCGTGGGTATCCAAGTGCCTTAAACCATCTGGTTCCGAGGTCCAAGGGAAAGCTACATTGTCATCAGAGGAGATAGGGATGCTCAGAGAAGGAGCTAATTATGCTGATTTACTGTAATTAATATCATTTATGCAGAAGGAATAAAATTAAAATAGAAACTAATCTGTAGCTGAAATAAGTGAGCTGGGTTCTGATGCAGCCTGCATAGGACTTCCAGGGATTTGTGTATCCTTCCAGCTTGGTGTAACTACTTTTCAGTGTTTCCTAAATTTTCCTCAAGAAATCTTAATATAAAATGTACAGAGCAGCTTTTAAAGATATTTTTAGTGTACAGTTTTTCCCTCCTTTTCCTTTGCACGAAGCTCCTGTGCATCCAAGCCGCGAACGGCAGGAATTTGGGAGTAAAGAATTCAGATGCTAAAATCCCGGGTTTTAAAATTAAAACTGGTTTTATAGATACAACTCTGGGGTCTGATGAGTCTTGCTGGTGAAAGACCACCCTCTAATGAATTCAATGCCTCTTAAACACTGCCTGGTCAGTTCTCTGAACTCCACCCTGACCATGTTTCTGATGCACTTTGTTCCGATGGGCTGCTGGAAGTAGCTGACGTGAAACAGCCCCTCCCCTGTAGTTGTGTGGGTTTAGTCCCAGCATTTCAGTTACTGGATTTAGGGGTGTCTTTAAAACTCCTCCATGTTTGCCTGGTGTCCCCTTTGGGGGAGGTATGAAGGGAAGAACCTGCCCAAGTCCTTTTGAAGCCTCTTTTCTTGCGCCGCTGTCTGTGAAACCAGGAGTTCCGTGGGACCCACGGAAAGGTGTCCAGGTTGCAGGAGGGAAGGGCCCGAGCAAAGGCAGCTGGGTTAATATTTCACTGGCTTTGCTGCCCACTATAAATTCCTCTGGCCTGTTTGTGCCCCAACTCCGACCACGTGAGGACGTATTTTGGTGTTTGCACACCTGGGGCACGTGGTTGGAGGCTGCACCCGACTGATCCAGGCTGGATTGCCTTCCTCCTACCCTCTGTCATGTTACAGAACCGTGCAGAGGGGTGTGAAGGATGGTTTAACAGACCATCCTTGCTGCCTCCTCTGGGATAACTTGTCCTGGAAGCAAAAGTCTTCAACAGGGCTGAGATGTTTCCAGGCATCAGTGGGTGATGAGCACGAGCGGCTCTGCCACCAGAGCCCTCAATGGCTTTGTGGAGGGAGAGTCTCAGAGCTCTCTTGGGTTTCACCATCTTCTTGGACTTCTGAAACTAAACCTCTCCTCAAATTCCACCCTAAAATCACCCCGATGCAGCACAAGAAAGCCAAACTCATCAAATTCAGCCATGAGGATGTTCCTGGAGGACTTCCCTGACTCCCTCCTGCTCCCCCACAGCTTTCCTGGGCACACCAGGTTTCTCCTAAAGATATTTTCCAAGATTTTGGCACGGTGAGTGCACATTCCTCTGCTCAAAGCCATCTGTTATTTCACACCAGCTAAGCCAACTAACCAGAAACACAGTTAAAAACCATCATGAAGGTAAATAATACATATTTTTTATTGTTAACATTAGAAAATCTCTACTCTCAGCCTAAAGGAGGAGGTGCTCTTAACTGGAACCGCCCAGCACTGAGGCTGCTGTGTGAATAGCTATGCATATTTTCCAAGATTTTCATGCACTTTATACAGGGAAGGAGAATATTTAATGCAGGAAAGTGTAATTTGTTGTGAGTGTCTCATCTCTGGTGTCTCCTTGGGGGTTCAATCTTGGCTGTGTCCCTGAACTGTGGGGTCTCGGATTCTGGTGTGGAAAATTGTTGGTGGGTTGGAAAGGCACCATCCATTCCTGTGTCCACAGGGGGGTCCTTTCCTCCCCACGTGGGTCCCTTCTTCCCCATGGGATGTGGGGTGTCGTAGAGGAGGCCTCTCAGAGGGACTTTTTGGGGTTTTTTTCCAAACCAAGGCTTGTTCCTGTGTTATGTTCAGCTCTTGAGGTTTTCTGATCTCCGTGTCCAAAATCCTGCCTGTTTTCTCCAAGGGCCTTGGCTCTCTGGTGGCTGATGATGTGGTTTAGTTGAGGAAAACTGATGGAAACAGATTCTGTGTGGAAACGCCTCCCGAGTCCTTAAGCAGAGTTTTGTCCATGGTTGAGGTGGAAGCTCCTGGGAAGTGGGATATTCAACCCCCCTGTGCTCTCCTACAAACCAAGAACCCCCTCATTTCCCACCCAGTGGTGAATCCCTGTAGGAACAGAGCCTGGGTGTTGCACATCCCAGTTGGTGCCGTCTCGGAGCTGCCAGAGCTGTGCCCGTGTCGGTGCCCGCGTTGTCCTTCCACTGGCACTGCCAGTTCTTTGCACAAGACGTTGTTTCCCAGTGCCTTATCCCTGGAGCAGCAGCCAGAGGGGAGGGGCCGGGTGGTCTCCCAGCCTTGGACTGCCTGGATTTTAGGGAAGGACGGTGGCGATAGGGAACGGTGCAGGCTGGTCACACTACACGACACCCTGAGCTGGGGTCATGAATAAGTGTCTTGTTCCTCCATCTCCTCTCTTTTTCTGCCCTCTCCACCCTCCTCCTAACCCAGGGACTGCTGGGGTTCCCTGCAGCCCCCACCCATGTCCCTTGTCCCCCCAGGGGAGCTGGTCCCAGCTCGTGTGTCCGTGTCCGTGTCGGGGGTCTGTACATACCAAGGGGTCACTGCCACTGAGGGGGGGGGCTCTGTGTACTTTAAATGAGCTGAAATCCAAAGAGACTTTGTAATGAGCTGTAAAGTTTTTAATTGTATCTGTACAAAACTAAATGACTGTAATATTGTATTATATACGTGCGATGCCGCCTGCAGGACCTGAATAAACGTCTTCTTTAGAGCTGGGAAGTCTGTGCTTTGTTGGGCCAGTCTGTGTCACCAAAGTGTTTAGAATCAGGGATGGTTTAGGTAGGAAAAGTCCTCCAAGATGCAGTTCAGCTATTCCCAGGCCACCACTGAGCCATTCCCCAGGTGCCACATCCACAAGGATTTTAAATCCCTCCAGGAACGGGGACTCCACCCTTGGGCAGCTGTGCCAGGGCTGGACAACCCTTTCCATGACGAAATTTTTCCTCGTATCCATGGCAAAGTGGGAGTCTGGGCACAGCTGCAGGGGAGGAGGTTGCTGCTTCAGGGAACTGCCAGAACCCACTCTGTGGGTCAAAAAGGCCTTGGGATGACAAGTCCCCTCTTCAATATTCCAGGGCACTGAGATGATCTTAAAACCCCTCCCTGGGGCACATTATTCCCTTTCTCGTTGGCACCATTTTTCTCCCGAATACAGCTTCATGTTGGAAACACCTGACAGGGTTTGACTGATTTTTTTCTTGAGGGGTGGTTTTATTTTATCTTGGCTCTTTTTTTAGGCAACAAACACCGCGTTGATCCCACCATCCCCACTGGAAGTCGCTGAGCAAAGAAGTATTTTTATCGGCGTTGTCTTGCAATCAGCACACGAAAACACAGCTTTTTTTTTTTTTTCTCCTTTTAAAGCCACTTCCCTTTAATGTTTTACCTTCTGAAATTTAAAAAAAAAAAAAAAAAACACAAAAAAACCCAGAAAAAAACCACTTTTTGGCTGAAACACAGGAGCTGTTTGAAGTGGCATCACTTTGTTCAAACCCTGCTCTTCCTGGAAGGTGGTTGTAACACCTTCCCTGTGCTGCCACGTTCTGTTCTTCAGCCAAAGCTGGTTTGAAAAGGCACTGATCAAAACAAGCAGGAAAATAATATTAAAAAAAAAAACCAACTCACCTTTTTCCCATTTTACTTCAATTTAATGCCACTTCCATCGGCCTTGTTTGCCTTCAGCAGCCCCTGAGGGAAGGAGGAGCCTGGTGAGGAGCTGTCCAGCCACGAGCTGGGCAGATTTCACAAGGGGTTTTACTCACCTTTGGACACTAAACTCTGATGAATTATTGTTTTTTTCCAACTCTCTGCCCTCATCAGCCAGTTCCTTGTGGGAAAAAAGGCACAAAATGGGCTAGACTGGAGCTTTTTTGCAAAGCACAGGCCTCCAGGGTGGGTTTGTTCATCTTTTTTTATTTGATTTTTAAAAGATCTCCAAATGGAGCTTTTCTGTATTCCCAGTTTTCATTTGTGAAGCAAGGAGAGGGCTTCATCCCTCATCCTCAGCCCATGGCAGCAAGAGGAAGTGCTCTCCCTGGGAAGGGGCTCCATGTGCACCCAGCCATGCTGGGAAAGGTCCTGTCACGATCCCTGCTGTCCAAGTCCTTCCACATTCCCCTTCTCCCAAGAAAATGAGCTGGGAGAACCAGCCCTGGTGGGCAAGAGCTCCATCATAATGGCCAAGTTGTTCCTTATAATGGCAATTTCTTAGAAAGAAACAGTTTGGGGATTAACTTGTAAAGAAAAAAAAAACCATATCCAATGATAAAAATGGCTCAAAATCCAACACTTCTGGGGGCTTAGCCTTTGATTGCAGAACTTGAGCCAGCACTGATTTACAGCAGGGCCTGGTTTTTTTTGTTATTTTCCATGTGCCCTTTGGAAAGCTGGGGGGCAGGAGGGGCAGACAGGTGATGACAACCCCATGGTCCCCATCCCTGGAAGTGTTCAAGGCCAGGTTAGACTGGACTTGGAACAACCTGGGCTAGTGGAAGGTGTCCCTGCCCATGGCAGAGGGTTGGAACTGAGCTTTAATGTCCCTTCCAACCAATTCCATTCCATGAGTCCATGATCCCCATCCTGGTCCCTTCAGAAACCCCCTCCCAGCAAACACAGGAGGTCTGGTAGCTGATGATGGGGGTGGGAGTTTGAGACCCCTGAGATGCTGAGCCCAACCAGGCCAGGACAAAACTGCAACTGCAGCCCCCTCTTGCCTTTGGCGTCTCAAAATTACACCTGTACTCAATAATTCAACATATTTTTTTGTTTTATTACCAAAATCTCCTCCCTCCAGACCTTCAACAGCTCCTTGAGCAAACAAGTCAATATTTTCTCCATTCACTAAGTTCTCATGACACATTTTAGGTCTCACTTGCACCCAGTCTTGGCTCCCACCCCAAACCAGCTCTGCACAGAAAGCACAACAGAAGAAACGTGTCAGTGTTGAGTTATACATTTTTATTTTCTAATAGGTACAATACTAAAATAAACACAAATTAAAAAAAAGTTTTATTAAAACAAAACTGTACAAAAAAGCAGTTATACTACATTTTAATTACAGAACAGTCTACTGTCCAAAAGGCACTAATCCAGAATAGGAGATACAATGATACAGGACTCATTTGAACTATTTTAATCAATACAATAGAGCACTTGTTTCTCTGTCCATTCACATACAGAAACAAGGACTTTTGCTACAGTCATTACACATTGTTATAAATATGAGCCCTACGTGTAAAGGTGCAGTATCGCTCTCCCTGGGCCGCGGGTCGGTTCAAACAACGAATGATTCTCATTAAATTAAAAAAGAAAAAAAGCAGGAAAGGACACAAGGGAAGAGGTTGATACTTGGGGTTTTCACAGCACCTGCCAGCAGAGGAAGGTGTGTGAGGGACATAAACCTTCACCTGCATTTCGGGTGGGAACACTTGGGCTGGTTTCCTCAAGGGTCTGGGGTGGAACTGAAGGGGAACTTCCATCACCTCGTGCCCAAAGCTCTGCCTTAGTTATTCCACTGCATCCTGTTTTATCCAGTTCTCCTCTGACCCTTTCTTTCCCTGGATAAATAACAATTCCCAAACACACCAAGGGGTCTCAAGTTTTCTAAACTATTCCTTCTCTCCTTGCAATGAGCCATTGGCACCTTGCAGGTAAAGGCAGTGATTTGGAGAAGGTTTTTGGAATATTCTTAACCATCAGTGTCTTCACTGCAAGGGCATTGTGAGCAGATGGACCCTGTCTCACAAGGCTGCTCCAACTGTCCTTGAATCAGAGGCCCAAACTGCCCCAAAGCCACCAGAGATGCCCCTGGGATGGAAGGATGTTCCTGAAGCAGCACAGGGAGAGTTACAACCCACCACCTCTCCAACCTGCCTTCCTGAAAGCAAAGCTCCCCCTCAGCAGCCAACTCTGGGGAACAAACCTCCCCGTGGCCCCTTCCTCCATCACCCCCTTCATGGTGTTGCCAGATATCCCCCCCGGGACACCCCACTGCTCCCCTGGTACCTCTTTATCCATAAACAACTTCCCACCACGAGGATCTGTTCATCCTCCCCTCAAATTTATCTGACTTCATGTTTTCCCCCCCGAAATGTCAGGCTGAGGGCCACAGCAGCAAGGACACCACGGACTGGGGATGGTGCTCAGAGAACAACCACACGAAAGGGAATCAACCAGCACAGGAATATTTGACTTGATGATGATGAGCAACGTGAAATATCTTGTCTTTAAGCTGAACGAGCAGCCCTTAAGATCAAGACCGGGGTGTACCTGAAGGGTTTGATGATGATGAAGATGATGATGATGAGCAGCATCACCTGACTCATTCCCGGTGGAGGAGGCTGAAGGCGGAGCGGGAGAGGGATACTGCACCTTTGGAACAGTGTCATACACATAAGACAAAGACAGGCATCTGGATGTTAACAAAAATAAGTAACAAAGAAATATGATTAAACAAAATCTCTTCTCACATCATCCTATACTACATCCTCCTTCTGCTTAGCAGAAAATTGTACGTACACAAAAATACAAATACACAATTTTGTAGAACAGTCTGATTTTAATATATTTATATATATTTATATTTATATGAGTGGCAGGTTAGTTCATTATATAGAGCTTTTTGCACTTTTGGCTCATATGCAACAAGGCTTTATAAATTCAGCTTTAGCTTTCATTCAGGTTTTATAGCTTCTTGAACATTTGTTTTCACATTTAAAGCAGCATCCAATTTGCAAGAGGAGTTGGTGGTGGCTACAGCAAGGATCGGGTCAAGAGGTTATTTGGGGGCGAGGGGGAGGAGAATATACATTCCAGTGTGTGTGTGTGTGTGTGTGTGTGTGCGAGTGCTCATGGAAAACAGCCCAGAGTGGGAACACACCACTCCAGGATCCCATGTTTTGCCTCTTGAGGTAGGTGGGACACCTACAGCAGATGAGACACAGGGGCCAGTTTGGTCGGGGCAAACAAACAGGAAGGTGGGAGATGCCAACAGAGGAAGGGATGGACAGGAAAGGACCCGCTGGAGCGACCAGCAGGGATGGGACACTCTTGGATCACTGATCTGGTGACACATGGAGTGACAGGAGGCGACTGGAGCCATCCCACACGCCCCTCCATGACCTGGAGACACGGCTGGCACGACCCCCAAGCCAAGATCAGTGGGACAAAACCAAGACACACAAACATGGACAGGAGGAGCATGACCCTCCCCCCGTGCTCTTCTGGGGGTTTGGTCCATTTTTGTGTGGCTCTGATGCTGTTCCACCACCCTTTCACTTCTAGGTTTGAGACACTCCCTACACTGATCTGTTGTCACCCACTGTCCGTGACAATCACTTGGTTCAGAGAAGAATATCAGTTCAAAAAGGCATCTCAGAGCAGGGGAAGGGTCCTTGTGTGCCACAGGCTCCACAAACTCTTGATTCCCATTAGGATCCCCACAGGATCATTGCTTATATCAACTCCCATCCACACCCTACAGGCTGATTTTCTGCTCTCTGCAGAAGAGTCCTCACAGCTTTCCTTGCCAACAGACATTCCCCAGGCTTTCCCACCTCGCATGTTCAGTTGTCAGAGTGAAAACATTTTGTTCCTAATGAAAAATAAAACATCTACATATGGATTGCTTTCATTTGCTGAACCCTTAAGTGGTACTAAAACACCTTCATAGTGTTCTGTTATCTCCTTTCACTCTGGTCAGAAGAAATTCTCCTTTAACATAAATTTTTAAACTACCATCGATATCTTTTTTTTTTTCCTTTAAAACCCACATAAAATTCTCACCTTTACAAAATTATAACCACCTGCCAACAGTCAGGATTATTTTGATAAAATGTTTAGCAGGTGCCACTATGATAAACCTAGAAATAATTCAAAATATAGGAAGAAACTGCCTCTGGGATTCCAGAGAGGTTTTGGTTGCCCCATCCCTGGAAGTGTCCAAGGCCAGGTTGGACGGGGCTTGGAGCAACCTGGGATAGTGGAAGATGTTCCTGCCCATGGCATGAGGTGGGACTGGATGATCTTTAAGGTCCCTTCCAACCCAAACCATTCTGGGATTCCAAATGAGAGATTAAAGATGCATTTTAGGTTTTTCCATCCAGAGTCTGGTTATCCAGAGGTGGATGTTTAACACACAAGGCCCTTTGGATCTGCAATCCAAGAGGCAGTTTCCTACTGAATCCTATCCAGGCTTCCCCCCTCTTTGCCATCCACCCCAAATCAGAGATTGCAAAGGTTTGGCTGAGAAATGAGATCCACTCCCCATCCCCACCAGACTGAAAACCAAGAGGAGGAAGGAGCAGAGTTTTTTCCAGCCAGATTCTGCCGGGCTCTGGACTCATCTGGAGGGATGTGTGGAGGGATGCAGGGAGGGCTCTTTTCTTAAGAGGGAAATGAGGTCTAATCCTATTCCTCCAGCTCACTCTGGAGTCCTGTTCCTCACTTAGGCACTTTTAAAATTGACACTAACTAAAAAACCCTAAAATTCAAAAAGTACTGCACACACTTCACACTTCCCGGGCTTTCGGCAGCCTTGGGAAGATCATGAAGACCAAGAGGAAGACAGCCAAGGCAATTTGTCAGGAAAATAGTGCTCCCCATGGCCACAACTGACTTGTACTTGTCACCCTTTGACAGAACTGCTATGGAACTACAGGGAGTTTAAACCTGTTATTCCTGGATTATCTTTAAGGTAAGAGCCTTTCCCCCGGGGGGGTTCTGTCGCTTCATCCTACTGGATTTGACATCTGACTTCCAGAGGGATATGGGGCTTTCCCAGTCTAAGCCAGCAGCACTGGTGGGAGAAGTGCTGCCTGGAACCACCCAGGACAACTCTGGCAGCAAAATTAAGGAGGGTCGGCTTTGCTGAGACATTCCCGGAGCCAAAATCAAGGCAAAAAGGGGTTTTTGTTTTTGGGTTTGTATTGCAACGGGTGATGGGATGGAAAATCTGTCCCTCAGGAAGGACCAAACAGGGCTCTGGTCCCACAGCAACTAAAAACCAGTCACCACCTTCAGTTCAGCACAAGTTTCTCAAGATGACACTCAAATTCAGGCAGAAGCCAAAAAAAAGAAATAGAAAATTCAGTGTTATCCACTGAAAGATGGGAAGCTCAAAATCCAAACTCTGCTTTTTCTACTTTTTCATTTGGAAAAGTAACTTCAAGTTTTTCCAATCATCTTAAAATCTGAAATAACTTAATAACAACAATAATAATAAGTTACTCTGGCTGCAAAAAGTGATCCCAAACCCTGGGTGAACAAAGTGACAAAGGGAACCACCACACTCCTGGGAAAGCTGTGCAAATCCAGGCATCCTGTCCCAAACTCTCCTATTTAAAGCAGGCAACAGCACCTGAACCAGGAAAATCCACTCCAATTTAAAACAGGTTCCAATACTAAGAGCAAGCAAGACAAAATAAAATGGAACAAGAAAGGTTTGGAGCAACCTGGTCTATGGAAGTTGTCCCTGCCTATGGCAGGGGTGGGAATGAGACAAGCTTTAAGGTCCCTTCCAACCCAAACCATTCCATGATTCCATGAAAAAAATGCTCCCACCTTGTCCCTCTTCCATGATCCAACCACCTTCTCTCACACAGGAGGCTGCAGGTGAAGAACCTGTTGTAAATTGGTTGAATTTATGAGCTAATTTTTTTTTTAAGGGTGAAAGTAGGCAAAACTGGTCACATTTACTCTCTGCTGTGGACAATATAAATTTAGACTTCAATTAAATAATGGATACAGCACCATCTGAAAGGCCAAAGGAAAGGTGAATGTCTCTAAACTTGGACTGAGGAAGTATTAAAGGAATTCAAAGAGGTTTAACCAGAAATACACTGTTTGAAGGTAATAAAGTGCCTGTACAGGGAAAACAGAAGGAGAAGACCAGGCTGGATGGTGCTTGGAGCAAGCTGGGAAGGTGTCCCTGCCCACACCAGGGGGTGGAAAAAGATGGTTTTTAAGGTCCCTTCCAACCCAAACCATTCTGGGATTCTGTGAGAAAGAAGATGGCACAAGTCACCAAGACAGTGAAAGGGGAGAGAGGGCATGGAAGTCCAAGAAATAATTTAAATTATTATACTTAGAAGTCACTATTTCCCTGATTTTCTTATCTAGGCATCCAAACTGCAGTGAGGGAAGGCAGAGCTGCTAGTTTTCCATGCTGGGAAAACCCTGGAGCAGAAAGTTGGGAAGATTTCATAAGGCTGGATCAAACCTAAGCTTCAGCCCTACACTGGATTGCTTTTTATTAGGGTGGAAACAGTATATATCCTGTATTAGGGGACTGTAAAAACAACAGATTCAGGTCAGAGCACTTCAGTATGGAAAAAACCATTGGTAAACTAGGAAAAAATAGGATGATCAGGATGTGAAGGAGCTTGGATGGAAGATAAAAAGAAACTACCTGTGGAAGAAGCATTGAAAATAACATGTGACAAATTCAGGACCAAGAATCAACTTGTAAGTGAATGATCAGAGCTGTTGGAGGAGGGACAGCTCAGAACACTCCACTGGAATTCCCTCAAGGAAATACAGGCCCCATGAAGGAAAGAAAGGAGACATCAGTTTAGCAAGAGGACTTGTGAGATATTTCTGAAGCACTCTGGCAATTGATGAAAGGATTTGTGGAAACCAGTTGCTTGAGGCACCACAGCTGGAAAGAAACGGTGGTGACTGATCAAACTTGGTTCATGTTGAATGGTTTTGGGTAAAAGAGATTTATCAACAGAACTGGAACTTGGGTTACAGACATAAGGCACAACATGTTCTCTGATGGAAAGTTCTTGCTGCACAGAACCCCTGCAGAACTCGAATCTCTACAGATTACTCAATGTAACAAGTTATAAAGGTAAAAGACAGATCCACCTCTTTGGAGTCACAGATTTATACAATTAAGGCCAGAAGGGACCAGTCTGTCACCTACAAGGAGACCCTGAATGTCAGGTGGCCTCCCACAATCCTCATGCAAACTCCCTGTTCCATAAACTTCATCCAAGGGGATGAATAAACCGTCCTGCCCTTCCAAATACAACAATGAAGAAATAAAAATCCCCTAATTGAAGTTTCTGCCTTTTTCACATCATTCTTTAAAACCTGGCCATATATATCCAATGGATTTATAAACATTCCCTCATCTCAAGAGCATCTATCTTCTCCAAGCACCTGGAGAAAGAGGACTGTGACTTAAAAAGCTCTAAAGGAAGGAAGTGGTGTAGAATTAACCAGTTCCTGCCCAATGAGCAGCTGTGCCAAGATGGAAAAGTTTAGTTAAACTGAGAGGCAACTCTCTCTGTGGGAGACCTTCTAGCACCTTCCAGAGCCTAAAGGGGCTCCAGGAGAGCTGCAGAGGAACTTGGGACAAGGGCTGGAGGGACAGCACACAGGGAATGGCTTCCCACTGCCAGAGGGCAGGGAGAGATGGGATATGGGGAAGGAATTCTTGGCTGTGAGGGTGATAAGGCCCTGGCACAGGTTGCCCAGAGAAGCTGTGGCTGCCCCATCCCTGGAAGTGTCCAAGGCCAGGCAGGACAGGACTTGAAGCAACCTGGGCTAGTGGAAGGTGTCCCTGCCCATGGCAGAGGGTGGTATGAGATGATCTTTAAGGTCCCTTCCAATCCAAACCATTCTGGGATTCTGGGAACTGCCCCTGCAACAAACTGAACAAGAGCATGGCTCAAATTCCCATCACAACTCCTCAGCTGCTTCAATTACCACATCAATAAAGATTCCGGGATGTTTCCTCTTCTCAAGGAGCAGTTACAGATTTTGTGCTGGGTCTTCCCCAACAATATGTGGAATTTCCTCTTCACCACTCTGACCCTAATGTACCTCCACCTAAACTCAGCCCCCTCCATCCCACACGCTGAAAGGTGAGATGCTCCTGCTGCTGGTTCCACTCCAAAATTCCATCAAACCTTTGAAAGGGAAGAACAGCTTGAATGTGGCAGGCAGAGTCCATGTCACTCTGGGCTCAGATCTGCTCACCTGCCATAATGCAGCAATGAAATGGAAAACCTGGTCAGTGAGTTCATACTCAGAATTCCTGGCTCTGGTTTGCTCCTGAAGGATGTTTTCAGCCCTGTCACTACAGCCCTGTCAAAGAAAGAGGCAGAAACTTCACCAGCAGACTTAAAAAAAAATATATCCAAAGTCAAATGTGCTTTGAGGAATGGAATATATGCTTAATAATCTTAATGGAATATACTGGGTGAGAGATATTAATTAATAATTTACTTTCATTATCTCTTTGCCCTCCTCGAGCGATCTGATGGATAAACTGTGTAAGTAAAATGTATTTTTAAATCTCAAATGATGTCAAATATATCTCAGAAGGCTGAATTCAACCTCTTAATTAAAGAGGTGGGTTATTTAAGCTCCATGTGCCATCTCAGCGTTACATGGAAGACTTTAATTAGTCGAGGAGAGGAGGGCAGGAAGCTGAATTGAGGCCAGTGACAGCAGCAAGTGAACACCTAAAAATGTATATTCTTGAAAAGAAGTTGTTCCCATTGGTACTGTGAGTGTAGTGCTGGAAGAACTGAAGTACCCACAGCTCTGCTCTGAACCACAGTGACACTGGGTGAGAGTCACACCAGGATTTCAGTGCAAAGAAGCTGAGAAGTAACTGGAAGATTCAAATAAGAGCTTGAGGAAGTTCCTAAATTCTTTTTTGATGGTGCTCATTTTAGTAAGTTTGACTAAGAATCTCTTCACACACCAAAAAACCCCGGAAACCTGTCTGATAAGTGACTGCAGTGGGAGAACAGCACTATGGAAAAATCTGGTCAACTTGAGGGTAAAAATGGAGCTCAAGCTCTGCAGTGCTCAAGGGCCAACAAATATTCACAGAAACAGAATTAAAAGGCACAGAAAACCCTCTGGCAGATGTTTTTTGAGAATCTAGCAACTTGTCAGGGAAAAATGATGGTGTTATTTTGGGTCACCACCACACACCGCTGGTGAATGGCAGGGATGGTGTCCAGCCAAACCTGCAGGTGCAGGATATTCTGAGGTTTTTTAAGGAAAAGGGGAGTTAGCTCCTGTCCCTACAGCATGTTAATTGGGACAGCAGAGAGCTCGAGGACACCGTGGCAACAAGTTCTGGTGAGGCTTCCAAAGAGACACCAGGAAGGGGAATTGGAGGAGGACACAAGAGCCAGTTCCATTCTCTGCTCCAAGGGACTGGAGACCAAACAGTGCAGAGGTGACATGAGATGAGTTCAGTGGAGTTCATGGCTCACCTTCCTCACCTCTACAACCCCAAAACAACGAGGAGAGCTAAACCAGCCCCTGGGCAATCTGTCACATAACTAAACATCCTTTTTGTCTCCAAAACTCACTGAGAAGCGACACGTACATGGAGTGGGGAACGGAAAACCAGGAGAAGCAGCTTTGCATAGAAAACTGGCCTCAGCTCAGCCCCTGCTGTTGTAAGTCACCATTCATTTAGGTCATTATTTAAGTTTACAGAGGGTCTGTGTTCCAAGTGTCACTAATAACAGTGGTATTAAAGAGAATTAGGGGGCGGAGGATCTCCTGTTTTCAGTCACAGAAAAGACAGAAATCCTTTTAATCGCGACCATGCCAATCCCCAGCGCTCTAAAGCAGCTAATTACACGTCAGGGACACCCAGTCATTCAAAGGAGCTGCCATCACTTCTCCTGCCATACTCCCATGCATTTATCCTGCCCATCCCAATTACCCTGGCTGCAGTTTGAAAGGATTTAGCACAAGTGTGCTGGGTGTTTTGATCAGCAGGATACACCCGCTGCCATGGAACTGAGAGGGAATAAATGGCAGGGAGAGGCTCCTGCCAAGCCATCTGAGGAGGAGATGCACTGTACATACAGAAACATCAAAGGCCCATCACCAGCTCACTCCAGTTCAATGCTTTTGGTTCATTCCTGCTTAAGCTGTTGGCTGGAGCACTCCAGACCTTCCTGAAAGAATGGGATAGAGCCCAGCACTGCAGCCATCCAACCCATTAGTTCATTCTCTGGATCAGCCTCATTAAAAGGGGCGTTTAAAGTGTTTTGTGAATTTTCCCCCTGCACTCCAAATAGCAAATCCTTTTCTATCTCCATGACAGTTGTGGCTGACCCATTCCTGGAAGTGTCCAAGACCATGTTGGACGGCACTTGGAACAATCTGGGATAGTGGAAGGTGTCCCTGCCCATGGCAGGGCGGTGGAATGAGACGACCTTTAAGGTCTCTTCGCACCCAAACCACAATTCTTGGATGAAAGCCACATGAAAACAGGCAGGAACAAACAAATCCAGCCTATTTTTAAGTGACAAGGCCTCTGTCTCACTGGTGCCACTGACATAACTTCCATTGGTCTGATTTGATTTATATTTGTTGGACAAAAACCAACATCAAATCACTGTCATGTTATTGACAGTCCTCAAAACACCCAACCCAGCTCTTCTAGTGATAACACATTTCTCACAAAGAAGATAATTTCTGTGTATTTCAAATTTGGATTTGTAGCTGCCATCTCCAGAAAGCCTCTGGTTTTCATCAATGTGCAACATCTTCAGTCAGACAGTTTAAACCCCATAAATTTGACAACAGTAGGAGAGGCTAAAACGAAGGTTTTAGGGCTGTGCCAAATGCCTGTTGGCCAAGAACTGCTCCAATATCCTGAGTAAATATCCCAGCTGCTAAAAAGCCCAAGAGGGAATGCTCTAGTTTGAAATGTCTCTGTAACTCTTTTTGGGAACTGCGAGGTACTTTCTGGTCAGGTCATCAACATTCCCTTCCAAGGGATCACAGTGAAAACTCCCAACTCCACAAAACTCCATTAAAATGGCTGGGATCAGGATACAGCCCTGACTGCTGCCACAAACACACACCAAATCTGGGCCATCAACACATATTAAGGTCACTGACACAGAACACAGTTTTAAGACCAATCCTGCCACCAAAGAGTCCTGCCAAAAGCTACCCCAAACCAAAGATTATTGCCAAATCAAAGCTTAAGACTTTGATTGAAATAACAATATCAAGTTAAATAACTTCAGAGTGCAAGGCTTGAAATAAGAGCAAAGTTTATTTTAACAGAAACTCCTAAAATCTGCTGGTTAATTATTCAGTGAGTTTGAAAGAAGCTGATGAGCACTGGGAGGTGAGGGCTGCACTATGCTGGAGCTGGGCTGGGAGGAGGAACATAAACCTTCTGCTAAGAAAATTATTAATTAAAACAAGCTCAATTCCAGGGATAAAAAGGGGGGGGGGAGTGTGATCTTTTCCAACTGAACATCCACAGCTCAGGATTATGGGCAAAATCTCACACTGAATCTTAGTAATTTGCAGGGAAAAGTGTGACTCCAGCTTTGGACTGGAGTTAAGCTCACACCCAGGGAACCACAATCCTGCATTAAGGCAGCAATTAATTTGAGTTTTGGAAATTCTTACACTAATTTTAGTGGTTTTATCCATATGAAAAATCAAACCTTTTTCTTTATGAAACCCTGTTACAAGTACCATGGGTTTCTTTTTTCTAGCAGTGGCCAACAGCAAACACTTAAGGAAAGAGGACCCAAGCAATTATAATGTGACTTTTTCCCCATCAAACCCTTTCAGCTTCTGATAATGATCAATTTGTGATTTACTGACCCAGAATTTGTAGCTTATCACAGTAGTCACCAGTGGGCTTAAATGAACCACGATTTCTCCTCCAATATGTGGAATTTTTCAGCAGCAAGACAAGGATGAACCCTCACAAATGAAGGCAAAAACTGATCTACAAATCACAAATGTTACAAAAACATGAAAAACTTACCAGTCTTATGTTAGGCAATGAAACAGAGTTAAGTCAAATATCCCTGAAGAACTGTGTAAACAGAGCAAATAATTAATGAAAGTTCTAACTTATGGCTTGACTGGAGCCTGGAGCCAGACCCTGCAAATAAAGCTCCTCTCTATTAGTAAACTAGAAAAGTTAACTTTTATGAACAGCAAAACAGAAAAAAACCCCAACAAATTAAGAGGATTTCTTTTAACAAGTCAACATGTATAAATCAGAACTAGGGAACAGCCCAACCTGAGCAGCTCTGTTACAGAATCATAGAATAATTTTGGTCAGAAGAGACCTCTGGAGGTCTCTAATCCAACCCTGTCCAGTTGAGTTTTGAATATCCCCAAGGATGGGAATTCTACTGCCTTTTCAGACTGTTGTTCTGCCCCTCTGAGTAGGAAAATATTTCTCTTTATATTCATCTGGGATTTTCTTTGACGCAACTTTAGCCCACTGTCCCTCACATCTTTGCCGTGCCCTTCTGAGAAGAGCCTGGCTCTGCCTCCCCTGGAACCACAGAGTATCCTGAGTTGGAAGGGACCCATGAGGATCACTGAAGTCCAACTCCTGACCCTGCACAGGCCCCCCAGTTAAAACCAACCTATAAGACAGTCAAAAACCAAAATACGGGACGTCCCCAGAGCCAGCCTGGACAAACCCAGCTCTTATGATCTCCCTCCATGTAATTTGTGCTCCAACCCTCACACCTCCTGCCCACACAAGGGTCCCACAAATGCTGGACAGAAAGCTCTAATCCCTTTCCACAACCTGCTGAAGACTCTTAATGAGGTCCCTTAATTGCTACAAGAGTGCACTGCTGACTCAAAGCCAACACATGAGTAATGGGATTTCATTATAATCACATGTATGTTTATAGAGCATTCAGAAGATCAACAGAAACAAGTCTGCTGATTTTTATCAATTCATAATGCTTTTGCAAACGTTTGGGATCTCATACTTCAGGAGAAAAAGGTGGGGGAATTAAAAAAACAATCCATAAAAAAAGTGGAGGTAGAAATTGTTGTTTTAAGAAGACGGTAAGAGACAACAACTCAAGTATAAGGACTTTATGAGGGAAAAAGTAACAGCCAGAACTTACCCTATGAAGTTAAAAGCAACCTGTGCCCACCACAGAGGAGGAGCATCTTAAATAATTTCTTCTCTATTCACAGAACAAAAAGGTAGATCTGGTCTGCCACCAGATCCACTTCAAGGGAACCCACACAAGAACAAACTGCAGTAACTCCAGACTGGCTACAACAAACCACAACTGAACTGCAATGCTATAAAAACGAGGCTTAATTTCCAAGGAAGTCCAGAGACAGAAAGACAAAGAAGAGTCCCATAACATGGAAAAAAAACCAGAAGAAAGGCTAAATTCCAGGAGACACTCTCCACCAATTCTTTCACTTACTCCAGATCACATTCACTTCTCCTGGTACCATCACACCAGCATCTGTTCCATCATGGCTAATTAATGTCAAACCAAAAGGTAATTCACTAACTGCAAATTGCTCACTGCAATCTTCCAAAATCAAGAAAACAGCCTTCCACAAAGACCCCGGGAACAGCCGGGCTCTCACTCCTGCCTCGTACCTCTTGACGCATAAAGAAAAGCCAAAGCAGACAGAAACACCCAAACACTGACACCACAGACCCAAGTGTCTGATTCCCCAGTTATTTGCTATTTCCTCTGGTAAGAGGGAAATGTGGGAAAGCAGAAAACTGGGATTTACCAGGAAGCTGCAGCCAAGGAGGATCTGCTCCTCTCCAGTCGCTCACCAGGGGTTTGTTTACCTGTTTAACCTTCAGAGAGGATACTGGTGCATCATGTCAGCGGCTTCCTGACAGTGACAAACAGAATTAAGACCAGATAATTCTACATTTGATGGTACAGACATACAGTTCCAGTGGTGTTACTTTGATCCTGCATCACATGAACCTAAAACCAGGATACACAAGTCCTAATACTATTTTCATTCTCCCCTATTGCTTTAAAAAGGCAACGCCTCAAACAACGACTTTTTTTTTTCTTTTACAGATACTATAGTAAGCAATATTTCTTTCAAAATTGCAGCTGTCCAACACTTTGAGTCTGTTCTTTTTAAAATGAAACAGCCAGAACAAATGGTGGTGGCAAGACCAACGTAAAGAGGTCATCGATTATTAAAATCTCCTTACTATAAATCGTGGATGCTGCTTGTCAGCTCGGTGTGTGACTGTGGAATGAATAAGTAGGTAAAATTCCACTAAGGCTCGAGTTTGCTCGATCATTCTGCTGTGCAAAAATAGAAATAAAAGCTCTCCCCGTCCTTTCCCTCCTTAGTACCAAAACATTCATACAAAGCAGTGAGAAAAGAACTGCAGTGGTGCAACGTTGCTGATCCCAGTCCTGCCTTTCCTGAGTCTGCCCCGGTGCTACTTATGAATTTGCCTACTCGAGAAATGCAGTAAAACAGAAAAAAAAAAGACGGCTTCATTCTGCTTCAGTGATCTATATCCAAGGAAAGCACATAAATTTTCCAATGAAATCCATAAGTGAGAGTCGAGGCCAAGCCCTACCTATATATCTTCAAAGGTACAGAGACAAAGAGGTGCCAACCCGGTGCCCTCTGAAAGCACAAAATCTCCTCCACACTCGGGTCAGCAGTTTTCCCCCAGATTAACAGATGTAAAGCTGATCTCGTCAGCCTGTGCCTGGAGGGGTTTGGGCTGGCCAAAAACCTGCTGAGCAGCCACATTTGAGGGGTTCACGATGCTCTCTGAGAGTTCACAGTGAGGAAGGGATGAGAACAAGGCGAGTAACAGCAACTTCCCTTCGTTCCCTCTGCCTCCAAAGTGGGAGAGAAAGGGAAGCCCATCCCTCAGACTGAGCTGTTCTCCTCTTTTTTAAGCTATTCCCACATAAACTGGGAAGGTAAAATGGAATGTCGAGGAAACGCTGTGGAGATTTTTATACATCTCTCGTACAAAAATTTCCACGGGTTTTTAATTTTTTTTTTTCCTTGTTAACGTTTTTCTTGCCCGTCTCTAACACTTCCCGTGCTGTTTCCATCAAAATGTTTCCTCTTACCGGCAGCAACATATCATTTTATCAGGATGCCAGGAGATCATTTCCACACAATGCTAGCAGATGTAATTTTCTTAGATGCACACACAGTTCATCATTTAGATACTAAGATGACAAGGTGATCGCAGGGTGACTCTGCAATGCAAGTTTGCTGTTTGGTATTTGGAATTCTCAAATGATAAAAAAAAGACTTATCAAATATAAATATCTTTAAGAAAAAAGTAACAAAAGTGCTACATATGATCAAGGAAAACAATTCCATTAGTTCCTGCTACTTAAAGTAGGTTTGCTTTACAAATATTACCACATCCATTATCAGTATGGCTTCCAATTATTAATTAAATTGCTCGTAGCAGTATAGCTTTCTCACACCTTAACAAAGACAGAGTAAAGAGAACACAAAACATTCACACCCCATTTCTCAGGTAAGAGATCCTCCTGCCTTTAAACAAACAAAAAAGTTCATATTTAGGAGAATATTTATGCTCTGATGGTTTCTCTAGCAAAGGTCAGGTGTCAAAGTTCTCCAACAACCTTTCAGGCTACTCAGGACGTAGGCATCGGTTACACAGATGTGTAAAAATCCACTCACCCATTTTATGACCTTAACAACCTTCCTGGAAAACATTGCTTTCGAAAGTGGCAAAGTGGAGAGGGGAGGAGGGCGGGGACAGAGAAGGCGAGAGGAGGAATAAAAGGTGAAATAGTTAATGACAGATCAATAAGAGTCTAGACCTCTTCTGAGCAGGCACTGCCAGCCATGCCAAAAAGGAATAGTGGTTCTGAGAAGTGGACTGTTGTCCATTAGACATTCAGCTCATTTGTCATTTGATCCCAGGCTGGGCTTCAACCCATGGTCCCAGAGGCAGAAGGCAGCACTTCTCCACTAAGCCACGCAGCTTGTGAGAGCAGAGGATGTCTGTGTTGAATATGTGAACGCCAACGGAAAATATGGGAATGTGTTTCCAATGGACATTCTCAGCACAGCACCCAAAAGTAGATCAAGTCACTGTATGACCAGTGAGGCACGGCTTATTGCAGCTGGAAATCATTTATTCCCAGGCTGAAGTGGGGGTTCTAAGTGTTCTTTTTACTCTCTGTTGATGCTCCCAGTGTGGTGTCCATCGACCCTGTGCCACTACCTCAGCTTGCATCCTTTCAGTCTCAGGGAAGGGAAAGCGTACGGACTATTGTTTCAACACGATCTCTAAGGTTATCCAAGGTTTTTAAGTGTAGCCTAAGACTTGGAATCGAGGGCTGTCTAAAATACCTGGAAGCACTTTGAATGCTAAGACAGAGCAGCAAGATTTTTTTTTTTTTTTGATTTTTTTTTTTGATTTTTTTTTTTTTTTCTAGCCACTTGGGGCCGGGAGAGGGGAGGTTGGTTGGTTGATTGATTATTTATTGGGAATTAATACTGAGAGAGTATATGCAAAGGCTGAGGGCACCATGCCATCTTCACAGAACAAGACCCTAACAGCTAAACTGACGTACAAGAAACTGCAAAGTTATACTGTAAGAACACATATTAAGGACCGAGGAAAGTCTGCTAAGGTGCTACGTCTAAAACTAAGTTACTTCTTGCTTTGACCCTCCCCTCTCTTTGTATCAGTCGTCGTCGAGAGCCTCTGTCTTGATCTCGTTGGCTCCTTGCCGGGCCAGTGCCAGGATGGTGTGGTTGACTGCTGCCATCTCCACAGCTAAGGAAATGGGGTCTTGGTGGTCACTATGGCTAGTGCTGTCATCCTGGGAATGTGGGAAGGAGGAGAGAGAAGCAGGGTTATTCCACAGGCAGGAAATCGGTGGGTAAAACGAAGTGTGTCCAGTAATGAGCTAAGGGGCAGGGGACTGGTGGTTATGGGGGCAGAAAGTGAATTTACAAAGTGGGTTTAGGGTTGATTTCCCTCACTGTGCAGACAAAGGAGTGGGGGACCCACCTTTCAAAGAAAATATTAGATGATAAAGATAGAAGTGATACACGGAGTAAGTCAGGAAACCAAATTAAGACAGGAATCATTAGGCACTGCACAAATTCATGGAACAGACAGTTCTGGTCTCCCCAAGGGCATCCCTGCCCATGGTAGGGGTTGGACAAGAGAAGCTTTAAGGTTCCTTCCAACCCAAACCATTCTGGGATTCTTGGATTCTATTTAGAGGACACAAAAGAACCAGAAAGGCAGAGAGAAGAACATCCCAGGGAAGAGGCAGGAGGTGGCTTCCTTACGAGGAGAGGTTCAACAGACTCAGGTCCTCCAGTTTGGGAAAGAAATGGCTGATGGTTGATATGGTAAATGTTTATTACAAATAACTGGGAAACAGAGAACAATTGTTCATGGCTTCGTTATGATTTCATAAGCAAAGGCACCCGCTGGAATGTGTTCCAAAGCACTGCTTCACTTAGTTCAGCTTGGGATTCACTCATTTTCAGGTCAGACACAAGTAAAACTGGCTTTAAAAGGCAGGGGTTAAAAAAGATCCAGGGAAAATTAGTCCACTAAAAAGTAGGAAAAATGAAAGTGGATGCATGGCCTGGTTCAGGAAGCCTCTCAAAAGTACTGACTTCCACAAGCTCGAAGCTACTATAACGAAATAATTCTACATGTACTTTAAAAGTACTTTTTCTTTAAATGTTACTACTGATCTTGCTCAGAGCCAGGATACAAACCCAGCCTAAGCCAGTATCCTGTGAAGACACTGAATTCTCACAGGTATAAGGAAAAAGATGCTGAAAAACTCCTGGGCTGCCAAGAAAACAAAGGGAATGACTGTGGGGGACTGGAACCACCATAATTCAAATATGGCACTTAGGGCAAAATCATGTTTTCCCCTTTTTAAAACAGGATACTAATAGTTATCACACAGTTTTAAAATTACTATTAATTACAGAAAGGAAATTATAAACGTTTCTCAGTCTCCCAACAGCCTTTAAGTGGTGAACTTGTGAGATTTAAAATAAAATGCATAAAGCATCTTTAAATGAAGATGACAGATGGTAAATGTTGAGGAGGACAAAAAAACCCCAGGATTTGGTAAAATCCTGAGGTTATTTAAAAGAATGCATTAATTTACAACAAGTGTCTGGTAAACACTGTGATGTGCACACACTCTAAGGGCCTCTCAGTAATCTGCAGAAATACAGAGCCCTTAATTCTGGAGTTTAAGGCACTTTGTTAGGATTTGAATGAATTTGTGTTTTAAATTTTATTAGAGTTTCAGTGTTGTTGTGGAAAACAGAATTTCTGGTTTTAACAGCTCAGGGATGTTAAATGGTCATCGAGAGAACTTCCATTTAATCCTCTTTGCTGCTAATGCCCAATTACAGCTCACAGAGGAGCCCAGCCAGATTACTGAGAAATGTCATTTTGAAGGCCTCTAAACAAAGATCTTTAAATTTTAATAACCAATTTATCACTCTTTTCAAAGTATTTTGGTTAATGCACAGAAGAAAAACACAGCTGGGGAGTTTACACCACGTTTCACCTCAGCATTCCAGTCCCGTTTCTGACTGACAGGGAATTATCTGTGCTTAGAGCACTTTCTAAATATTTCATGACAGTCACAGAGCAGCTTCTCCTCATCCAGAGCCAGAAAAGTTGGTTCCACCAAATCTGCTGGTGATGACCTATAAAAAAGGCCTTAATACCCATCAGCAGCAGAGCAGCTGGGGATGCCTGTGCCAGATATTCCTTGTACTGGGCCACAGCCAAGTGTGTGAGGGACTCATTCCAGGACACTCAGCAGCAATTACACTCCACCAGCAGCTTTTGGAGAGGGAGAGCTACTTAATTCTCCCCAAAAGAGTCAATGGGAAGTGATGTGCCCACCCCAGATGTTGGGGCAGCACAGAATCATTTCATTTCAAAACTAAGAGAGAACTGGTGGAATCCACTGGTGCCAAGCACACACACAGCCCTGGGGGGGGTTGGCCAACACTGGAGGAAAATTGGGAAGGGGGTGCAATACCTGTCAGGAAGGTGTGTGAAGGAAGGGTCACCAACTTTAGGGTAGGTGAGGGCTCAGAGTGCGGGAAGGGGTATTCTTTTGCTAGAGAATTTAAAAAAGAAGTTGCTGTCAAGGGTTAAAAATAACCAAGAAAGGAGAGAATAGGCAAGAATTAAAATGCAAAAACGAACAAAAAAAAGAAGACAGGTAATATGTAAACAATCCAAATAGTGGCACATTGCTGCAGAACAATAGGGAATAGGCCAAATAAAGGTCAAACTTAATCAAATCCTTTCCCCCCACCCTTCACCCTTTGTCTGTCAGTGTCTTAGGGATGGATCCTGAGATGCTCCTGAAAGGTTCCCCCACAAAACAAGCAGAGGGAGCTCAGGACCTTCCAGGAGGGTGCTCAGTGCTCATTTTCTTGCTGGGGAAGGCTGACACAGGGAATGTAAAGTGTCCTGGGCACAGTGTCTGGGGTCAGATCAGCCACTCATAGCAGCCTTAGCCCAGGTCAGAACAGGGCATTTCTTGGAGAAATAAAGAATACGTGCAAGAGATCCCCAGTTTTCAGGGAAGCTTGTTGGTGCCTGATCTACAGGAGCAACTGTTTAAAGACCTGTACATCCTCTCCTGAGGGAGGGCAACTATAACAGAGCCAAGGAGGGTACAAGGTGTGGTGGGCACTGGGTGAGCTGACACTCTCCCCACGTGTATCATACACTGCCTGTGGTGTGAGGGGTGTAACTTGCTTGTTTGGAGCAGATCCTCCTGTCTTCTTCTACCTTCTCTGCTTCTCTGCCTCCCTCTGAACATCTTCCCTCCTCCTCCCCGTTGCGTACTTGCCAAGCGTCCTGCGGGGAGGCAACAAATCCACGGGGGTGAAATGCTGAACGCTCACCCTTTCCCCATCAAAATGACATAAAACCAAATTAAAACCAAGAGATTACTTTCAAGAGGTCAAGGGCCTCCTGAGGTGTGAGTGAATCTCCCTTTTTGGGCCCCGTGGCTCAGCCCTGGTTCTCACCTGCTCTGAGTAGTCGTTGCCATCCACGTCGTCGCTGTTGGAATGGCCTCCCGGACTCTGTACATCTATTCCATGGCTCTCCAGGATTGCTGCTTCTTCGAAAAAAGCAAATGGATCCCTAATTTATCTGATGCATTGGGGTAATTTCAAGTAACTAGGTGTTTTGTTTTTTTTTTCCAAGGAGTTGGAATAACTGGAGGAACAGAGTTTGTTCTCAGCCTCTTCCTCTTCACTCTCCAGTATTTGGGAGCACATGTACAAACACTGGTTAGCCTGAAATCCTTCCTTGCCAATTAACAGATTTGTTGGAGAGTGAGAATTCTTGTTTTCCAGCCAGTCCTACTAGAAATTAGCTTGATTTCTAATGTACTGGAGTGGCAAAAGAATTCCCTGTAGCTCTTCCCACATACTTTGGACTGGCAGGGCTTGAGGGGGGCAGGGAGTGTCTGCAAATAGATGGAGAAATTTTTGAAGGCACTTAAGGGATTTAAAAACAAACATATCCATCTTCTAGTAGGATCCATGCATCTAAAGCTTCCTCTGGTTCTTTTAAATCTCTTTCTAGTCCTTCTGCCCAAACAGCACAGATACAACTCCCACTCCACCCACCTTGGACTAAGTTTGCTTTGTTCCCCTCCAGTCTCTTCTAGAAGCAATTTCTCATTTAAAAAAATAAATTCAGGTTATATTTCAGTAATGCATTAAATCATGCAAAAAGAATTTTTTCTTACTCAGAAAAAAAGCAAAAATAAAGAGCATTTGAAAGAAATAAAAATCCTGGTAATAGGCAGGTATGGATCTCTGTTCATCCAGGTGCTGCAAAAGTAACTCTGCATAAAGTAAGGGCATAAAATTTGGCATAAATGGCAGGAGTTTGTTTAATCCTGGCCACTGAGGTGAGTTTATTCTCCTTGGAATGTCTTTTCCACATTAGAAAGTATCCTTCTTACAAGTTCAGAGTCACTTCTAATTTCCTTACGATCAACTCCTCACACTAAAAACCTGCAGAGTTCACTCTGAAGTGACTTTTGTTTTATCCTGATCATCAAGAAAAAAAAATTACTTTGTTCCAGCCACTTGTCACTGTGGAAAACCTTGGCAAGCTGGAAGGAGCAGAGGTATAACCAGAATAAACAGCATGGCAAGGCTGTGAACCCACCAACGTTTCAATCTCCCTTATTTACAATTTTGAGGTTTTATTTTAGATTTTCTGGACACCCAAAGGAGCCTGAGCATAGGGAAATACAACTCCAACAGCAGACTTCTCACTTTGCTTTTTAAAGCTGATCTTCCAGTAAAACTTTGTAAAAGCACCACTTTTCCTGCACTGATGATGGGCTTCCACAAACTCAACTCCTGCACGTATTCCACAAAAAATCTGGAACAGCAAGGGGCTGATTTTCATAATTCCTCCACACTTCTACAGAGACTGTCAGAACCTCCAGTGTTCCCACTAATATATTCTGATGTAATTGCCACCTCTCCTGAGCAAGTGCAGCCCCTGCAAAGAGGCTCTGTGATACATTACCGATATTGGCTCTTCTCTTGATCTCCTTCCTCCTGTTGGCAAACCAGTTGTACACTTTGAGGGAGGTGACTCGCTCCAAATCCGACAACTTTTTTCCTAGGAAAGGAACAGAAATAAAAATAAAGACCCTCAGACATTTGCCCCCCATTCCTGGAAGTGCCTGAGGCCAGGTTGGAGGGGGCCTGGAGCAACCTGGGAGAGTGGAAAGTGTCCCTGCCCATGGCAGGGAATTGGAATGAGATGGGCTTTAATGTCCCTTCCAACTCAAACCATTCTGTGATTCCAAGAGATAGACCCCTGAAACACAGGCAGCACTGAAAAGTTATTGTAACTGAGAATAAAGTGAATTTTATGTGAATCAAAGTCCTGTGTGTCCAGGTGTTACGGCACTAAATGCCAAATATCTCCCTAAAAACAAAAGAGCCTTTCTTTTTTTTCTTTTTAAAATCTGAAATACAGGAATTTCTTTGAAGCTTCAACCAACTAAGTCCAGTAGTGTGGGAGAAGGGAGGGCTGCTTTTCTAGTTTGAGCACAAAACTGGGATTCCAAAAACTCAAATTCAATCCACAGCCCTGCCACAAACCCCCTTCCCTTGGGCTCCTTCTCTTACTCTGTGCCACGAGGATACAGTTTTCTTCAGCAGAAAAATGAACTAGAGATTTTTTTTTGGCATCCCCCTGCAATCTGCTTTCCTTTCTCTCAACCCCCAGCACTCATCACACCCTCCCAGATGTGCCAGGACACTCATGATCTTTTGGGAGAATGGGGGGTGGATGCTGGAAACCAGATCACTGGATTTTTACCCTTAAACCAGCAAAAAAATTCCTGACTACCACAAGGGAGCAATGGAGAACTATTCCTTTTTCTGGTCATCAGTATAAAAGAGGGGAGACTGGAGGGGTTCAGGATCACAGTTGCCCTCTTCAGTTGGCCTTGTCCCTGTATAAAATACTCCCTGTAGCTGCATCAGTGCTCTGCAGGCTCCTTAGGGATGAGACTCCCCTGCTTCTGAGTCTTTCTCAAAGTTTATTTATTCAGCACACAAAGCACCTGTGTAATTGCAGCAATCTGCACACTTAAGTAAGTTAGGAGAGATGAGACAACTGAAAGAAAGAAAACTCTGGAAACTGATAGCTATGCTGGTGCATCAGCACCACTGACAGTATTTCACTGCTCCTGAGACAGGAGTGTGTTTCAGCAGCTTGTTCCAAGCTGCTCCACAAACCAAATCCTAACCTCTTTGGTGCTCTACCCAAGAGATCTTTCTGCTCCCACAGCCAAAAGACATAAAAGCTGCAAGAAGGGAATTTTTCAACGGGTATTAGGAAAAAGTACTTTGCCATGAGAGTGCTCAACCTTGTGGAATAGGGGCCAGAGTCAGGAAAACCTCCCGTTTTGGAGATACTGAACTAGGTAAAGCCCTGAACAACCTTATAAGCTGGTCCTGCCTGACCAGATGACCTCCAGAGGTCACTTCCAGCCTAAACTGGTCTGATTCTGTGCTATCCTGGGACTGTCCCATCTCTCTACAACGACCTGAAAGGATAACGAGGTGGGGATCACTCTCTCCTCCCAGGTAACACGTGATGGGATGGGAGGAAACATCCTCAAGTTCCACCATGAGAGGTTTAGGTTGGATATTGGGAACTATTTCTTCACCAGAAGGGTTGTCCAGCCCTGGCACAGCTGCCCAGGGCAGGGGTGGAGTCCCCACCCCTGGAGGGATTTAAAAGCCGTGTGGATGTGGCACCTGGGGACACGGGGCAGGGGTGGCCTTGGCAGTGGGGGGGGATGGTTGGACTGGATGATCTCAGAGAGCTTTTCCATCCTAAATATTTCTGTGGGTTTATGTTCATGACTCAAGCTTTAGCTTTCCGTTCGTTAATTTTTATTCTGGTTATATAAAATCTAAATATATCCAAAACACAAGGTCTGACATCTATGTAAATGTTTGGTTAGCAAACCAAAGCAAAGGCAGGTGCATCCACTAACACCACACTGAATATTCATGCTCCTCTCCCAGTCTGACTTCTCCAGGAACAGGGAAAATGCAGCTTGTTGACCCAAATACAACGTCCTCAATTAATATCCATGTTCTAATCCGAGATCCCTGTCTAGAAGCTGTGAAGAAAATTGAAATCCAGGAAAGATGAGCTCCTTTCAAGGACCTGCTCTATCAGGTTGGGCTCAATGATCTTGGGAGGTCTTTTCCAACTCAATAATTCTATGATTTTATGTATGATCTCCTGCAAACATCAGTCTGAACCCAAGGTGTTGAAATCCAATTGCTTTTTGGGAAGGACACCAGGAGCAGCTCCTCACCTGGTTTCTGGATAACTGCATTACAGGCATTGGCAATTTCTTCTCTCTTTGCCTCGTCTGGATATTGATTCTCATTGAAGTAACTGCAAGGAGAGGAAAAAAAAACAAGATTTTTTCAGAAATCAGAGAGTGAAGGTTCCAAAGCAGCTCCACTAAAAGGTGTCAACTGCTAATTTATACACCAGTCTTAGAGAGGTACCACAGATACAGTAAATTTTATGCATAAGGTAACATCAGCTTGCACTTGCATCCACGTGGAGTGGAGGAAACTTCCCAAATGCCTCAAATAAATTAAGATTATCTCAGCATGTGCAGTGTCACCTCAGCATATGGAGATAAAACAACTTAGACAATTCCATGGGTATCAGATTTAAGACTATCCAGTGAAGCATCATGTCTTAGACACCACTAAGCATGGTTTTTGTTTATTATGATTTTTTTTTTCCCCTGCCATACCCCAGCTTAGGTAGAAGGATTCACGAATATGGTGAAAACAAATGTTCACCATTTATTTCCATCCCTGGGTTAATAGATACACATCCATACATACTTATCAATATGTATGACCCACAAACACACAAATACTGAGATACTTCAGACAGCTACGGTGTGGAGATGGCACAAAATTGACACAGGAAGGTTTCCAGAGTCAGGTTATGTTTTTTAAAAACCACGATTTAAAATGTTTAAATCTTCCTCAGAACACCACACTGAGTACATATAGCATGTTTCCAACAGTATTTTTTTCCAGGATAATTGTGATTTTATTGTACTTCATGTGCAGTAAACATCCCGCAGAAGTTAAAACTGT
Organism: Pseudopipra pipra; assembly: GCF_036250125.1. Lineage (NCBI taxonomy): Eukaryota > Metazoa > Chordata > Aves > Passeriformes > Pipridae > Pseudopipra > Pseudopipra pipra. The sequence goes on from NC_087551.1 coordinate 115,032,535, forward strand.
TTCCTCTTTCACTTCATTTAACTGCTTTACAAATTTTAATGAACTGATTTACATTCTACAGAGCTTATCAGATCTGCACTAAAAACACCAAAACATCCTGTTTACTTCAGTGGACTCTGATAATCACACCATAAGCAAGGACTACCACTGTTTTTTTCCTGTAGGTTATCCATAACACATAATCCTAGGAATTCTTTCATCAGCTTTGATCAGCAGCAGGTTCAGCTGTTGGACAGCTGCTCCAGATTGGAAAATCAGATATTTCCTTTAATTGTGGATCATTTGGTAGCAGGAGATTCAGGCATATTGAGGCAATTATTATTTTCCATGCTCTTATTTCTCCTCCAGTGGATTGGCCCCAGCCCAGTCACTTTCTATGGAAATCTGGATTCTGTTCCACGCAGCAACTGCTTCTGTCCCACTTTGTGAACACTCACTTTGGATTTCAGGCACTGCTTCTTCATCCCATTGCTCCCAGGGTTACTTACACTCCCAGCTATCCCCACAAACAGGGGCCTATTCCAAAGTTGCTGCTCAGTGAGAATGAGAAATCCCACATTAGCCCAGTGAGCTGCTGCATTAATGTAATTCCAGGGGATTTGCCAGCTTAGGGAGCAAATGGAATCATAGGAATAGCTCCACCTTCTCTAAATGAAGGGCAGGTCATGTCCATAAGACCCACATGGGCCTTGGAGGCAACACATTTCCACAGGAACACCCACTGCTCCTTCCCTGCACCTCTGAGCTGCTCTTGGGAAGGAATTTGGAGGCACAGGTTGCCCAGAGAAGTTGTGGCTGCCCCTGGATCCCTGGAAGTGTCCAAGGCCAGGTTGGATGGGCTTGGAGCAACCTGGGCTAGTGGAAGGTGTCAGAGTTGGAACTGGATAAGCTTTAAGGTCCCCTCCAACCCAAACCATTCTGGGATTCTGTGATAAAGGACAATTGGAATCCATTTAGAGGGATTTTTACGGAAGCTGGGGATGTGATTCAGAGTGAACCCCCTTGTTTCCTAAACTCCTTCTCAGAGAGGAGTTGGATGAGGCTGGATCCAGTCTTAGGCTCTGGACACAAGCTAGGAGATCTGGGGGTGTTCAACTGGAGAAGAGAAGGATCCAGGGAGACCTTCCAGCACCTTTCAGTGTCTAAAAGGGCTCCAGGAGAGCTGGAGAGGGACTTGGGACAAGGGATGGAGGGACAGGACACAGGGAATGGCTTCCCACTGCCAGAGGGCAGGGAGAGATGGGAGATTGGGAAGGAATTCTTGGCTGGGAGGGTGGGGAGGCCCTGGCACAGGGTGCCCAGAGAAGCTGTGGTTGCCCCATCCCTGGAAGTGTCCAATGCCAGGTTTGCTCTAAGGATTGGGAGCTTGATGAAGCTGTAAGGGTTGAGAGCTTGTCAAGCACTTCTGAGACCTGGAGTTTGTTGTGGGAGTTGGGAACTTGTTAAAATTTTGTTGAAGTTATTTGTAAAGTTTGAGAACTTGCCAGCCAATGCTTCTACTATTACAGAGTGGGATAGTGGCTGGAATTAAGGTGACTATCTAACAAAAGGATGAGTTCCCTGACACATGGACTGGTGTCTTTGTTCGACCAGATGAGAACTTGTAACAAACATCACACCCTCTGGACATGGTCATTTTTTAAACTACATTCTCCCCTCTTCCATATCCACCATCCTTCCCTGATTTCAGCCTTTGAAGTGATGTGTGGGTCTATCTGAAAGTGCAAATTTCTGTTCAAAGGGGTTGTGTTCTGCACAAAGGTGCATTTTTTGGAGAATGAAGAACTTGGAAAACAGAGTAGAAAATGCTTTTTGCAGTAGTTAGTGATGGAACAGAAGCTCAGGGTCCCAGTTCAACTGTCTCATGACAGAATCTCAGCTCTCACACCTACAGAGCACTCCACTCTCTGTCCAGAGCCAAGAATTATTTCCTCTTGGAAGTGCTGTGGGATAAAGGAACATCAAGACATCACAGCTGAAAACTGCTGTACTATTATTTACATGAATATATTGTATGACCTCGACTCCTAATCAGGAATCCAGGTCAACACCATGTGTACAAAAATCAACTCAGCCCATTTTGGGAGCCATAACAGCAGTTTTATGGACTCCCTTTGTTGAAGGGAGAAGCTGTGGAGTCTCCTTCTCTGGAGATGTTCAAACCCCACCTGGACATGATCCTGTGCAAACTGTTCTACTGAACCTGCTTTAGCAGGGAAACTGGACCAGATGATTCCAGGGGTCCTTTCCAACCCCAACCATTCTGTGAATGTTATTTATTTTACTTAGAGGTACCTGTCAAAAGCCAAGAGCAAACATCATAAAGGAAACCCCACAAAATTAGAAAACATGATGGATCTACACAAAGATGCCCTAAAAACAGATATCATCTGATATTATGGCTCGAGATCATCTGTGGTCACGAAGCTCCTGGACAATGCCTAATATTTATGGGAAAAAGATTACAAAATACATAAAATTAAGAATCAGTTTGTACTTGAACTGCCCTTTCTTATGTTGATGCAAGAACGTGAGACATCAATTAACACAGCAAAGACAACACAAGAGCCAAGAGTGATCCTTCTCTTGGCACATAACTCAACACCATCCCTTTTGCAAGCCACAACTAGGTTTTCCCTGGCTCCAGCAAAGCAGCTCATTTTTTCCAATCACAACAAAACTTAGGCTCACACTTACAGATTCTCTGGGACAACAGGAAATCTCCCCATGATGGAACTAAATTCCAGAACTGGGCAATGAACGAGGCACCTCTGCTGGCAAACGAGGAAGTTTTGTGCAGTCCAATCATTTTTTTTTTATTTAGAAACTGCTGAAAACAGTAATTCTTACCTCTAAACATTTTACAGCTGAAGCAAAACTTATTTGATTAGATCAAGACGTATTTTTTGGTATTCTGAAAGATCTTCTTCAAATTCTAACACAAATTCCTTAACTAAACGTTTTTACAAGAGAAATGATTCCCACTTGAAAATCTGAAATTTTTTTTCATCCTCAATTCCTGTTCTAAAAAAAAATTTGAGAATTTTTCAGGCAGCTCCTGTGGCCAGTAAGATGTTTTCACGGAGATCACGAAACCAAGTGGGTACCAGAACTGAGCTGGAAAGGCACCTTCCAGACTGGTTTGGGTGGGAAGGGACCTTAAAGATCATCCCATTCCACCCCCTGCCATGTACAGGGACACCTTCCACTAGCCCAGGTTGCTCCAAGCCCCAGCCAACCTGGCCTTGGACACTTCCAGGGATGGGGCAGCCACAGCTTCTCTGGGAAATCTGTGCCAGGACCTCCCCACCCTCCCAGGGAAGAATCTCTTCCTAATCTAACCTAAATTATTAGGGCTATAATATTTTTCTCCATGACCATATCCTGCTTTTACCCTCTGATGGGGTGCAAGCTGCTTTACCAGAGATCACAGTCAGGAGCTCCCACTCTTAAAGGAAAAGGTCTCACAGCTACAGGTAACCAAAAACATACAACCCTCAGCCCCAATTGCTGATCTGCAGCCTCAGCCCCCAAATTCTCTGCACACCAAGCTACCAAAGCCTCCCAGTTCATTCCCATCCCTTCCAGGTCTTAATGGGTCTTGTGGGTGATCCACCAGGAAACAAAGTACAACATTTAAAACCTCTCAACATGTGGCACTTGAGGACATGGTTTAGTGAGGAACATGATTCTGGGCTGATGGTTAGACTTGATCTTAAAGGTCTTTTCCAGCCTTAACAATTCTATGGTTCTATGATCCTACAGTTTCTGGAAAGTAGGAGAGAATAACTGAGTTTTCAAGATAGAAAAGTCATGGAAAAAAAATTCAAGACTTCATCACTTGTAGATGTAGAGGTTGTGAAAACATTGTGAATTTTTTTGACTATAGTTCTTCTTGCAGGCAGTAAATTAATTAATCTGCCTCCAGTCCTCTTTCTTATCAGCCAGGTAGACAGGGGAAGAATGCAGGATGTCTGAATTTCTCTTCACAGCTACAAACCTCAGCCTGCTCACAGTCTGAAAAGTTCCTGAAAGCTACAGATGAAAAATTTGAAGAGATATGAACTTAAAAGGAAGAGGAAAAAAGAGCAGGCACAAGTAACTCTGCAAAGGCACACTGCTTTCTAGACAAAGGGCAGCTGTCAGCTGAATACCTTCCATGAAGAAACCAAATGATCTCTTTTGTAGAAAATGACAGTGGAGGATTAAAATGAAAAGTGGCCAAATAATTTACATGAGATGAGAATCCAGATGATGGTAAAGAATGTAGATATCCTTGAAGCGGTTTCATTTCAATAACACTGAAGCCCAGAAAAATTGCAGATTCAGAGAAACCCTCTTTCTTTCAGGGATAATGTGCTTAGGACAATGATGGAGAGGGAATCCATCTCAGCCCCGGGCTCTGTAATGGAAGCAAACACCTCCCCTCCTCTCTTTTCCAAGGTGCCCCTCTCTGAATTCCTGCAATAGCTGCCAATCTTTCTTTCTGTTGCTTCTGTTCTCCAGGCTGAGCTATCAGATGCATTAAGCATGTTCCTGATAATCCACAGTGGAAGTTTTGCTGGTTTGTATCAGCTCTGCAGCCGCCAGTGAAAGGTCTGAAACAACCCAAGCTACGGAGCGGTGGAAGGATGGGCGGGTTCAGAGCTTTTCCAACCAGATAAACTCCCCAGAATTGATCCAAGGCCCCCCAGCTGGGGAAATGCTTAGTTTACAGCATGACAGAGTGGTTAAGCTGCCAACTGGGGGAGTGATTTAAAGTGGAGAGGCTCAAATGTGTTGCAGGGTAACAATTCACGTCGGCGATGCTCTCAGGTGAGCTCATCCAGCTGTGTGCACACAGGGCACTGTCCCTGGAACAAGGATGATTTACCTTGCAAATAACAGGAGGCAGGAATACACAGATGGGTATTTAATGGACAACAGCAGATGTGCTGCAGGCTCAGTCCCTCCCTGAACTCTGTGTTTGCATCCCTGGGCTCCCACTTCCATCCATGTGGGAGTTTCACCTCCCAGCACTCTTGTTGGGATCCCAGACAGAATTACTCAATCATGGAATGGTTTGGGTTGGAAGGGACCTTAAAGATCATCCCATTCCACCCCCCTGCCATGGGCAGGGACACCTTCCACTAGCCCAGGTTGCTCCAAGCCCCATCCAACCTGGCCTGGAACACTTCCAGGGATGAGAAGTCCATCTTCCCTGAAACTCAGGCTGCAGTTCAGCTCAACACAATTCAAGCACAGACCAAAGAACGATCCCATCCTCTCCTTCATTCCCTTTCTGTGGGAATGTTCTCTGCCCGGTTGCTTCCCTGGTCCAGCTTCCCACCCGTGCCAAGAGCAGCAGTTGTGCAGCCAAGGGAGGCAGGAGATGGCTGGAACAGGCAGCTGGGACCAGCTCCTCCCACAGCAGCTCCCACACATCCTCCTCAACTGGTGCTGGAAGCAAAGCCTGAGCGACGGGCTCCGGGGATGGATGGATGGAAAAAGGGATCAGCCCGTTTTCCCCAGCTGACCCCTGCTGATGAACAGAAGATCCTGCTGTCCCCAGGAATGGAGCTCCCTGCCAAACCCTCTGCTGTCTGAAAATACACAAGAGAGTCCAAGCTGCTCCTTTATCTCTGATAATTCCAGCTGTAATTCCAGCTCCCTATCCACTTTCCCTCCAAAGGCTTCTTCTGCTTTCCACTGACAAGTCACAGAAACCACTCACTTACCTATTTATCTCTCATTAGTAGATTTATCAGCCCAGTATCACCCAGCAGCCAGAGGTCACTGTTTGAGTCTTTGTGGCTTTTAACAGAACTATTATTCAGGCTGTCAAATCAATGGAAATATTTCTGAAGTTGGTCTGTCATCTGTGCCTCAGATCTTATCTCCACGTGGCACGAGACAGACTGTCAGAGGAGTGACATTCAAAGCATAATCTCATCAGAAAGTGTAATGACTAGTTTATTTCCCAGTAAATACTGGCCAAGAATATCCCTAATGCCATTTCCAGAGAGGTCAGCAGATGACACCATCCTTTTCATCTACTGATATTTCTACAGATCCTGTAATAACGACAGGGGTGTCAACTGAAGAGTTCACCCCACAATATAAAGTCATTTCTATTTGTGACAGCAAAATTAAAGCTCAGAGATACCACCCTGCACAGATAAACTCTGATGGAGCCGAGAACTGCACCGAAGGCACCGTCCTCTCCTTCCCCCAGGACTGCAAAACAACCAGGCAAGGTTGGCAAGTGCAGCTCTCTGGATGCAATTCTGCCATTCCTGCAGCAAAACAAACCTAAGAACAAATCCCCAGCCCAGAAAAACCCACTGCTGAACACGGTGCCTACAGTTCTCTGCTGTTTTCCCCACAGCACTATCCCTTAGCTAATGCATTCCACACTTCCACGGATCCACAGGACTGGAGAAACCACCCGACCTCTTCTACAGCTCTGACCAGAGGTTTCTCAGCTATTCTGGCATTAAGCCCAGATCTTCTGTTTGACCTACAGAGATATCCAGCCCCTATGTGAAAAATTGGGGTTTTATCCAATGTAGGACCTTTACCATAACTTTAAATCACCTTTGAAACTAAACTGTAAAAATCCTCGTTTTTTTAAAACCTGCATCTCATTCCCAGCTCGAGCTTTCAAGCCCAAGGTATTGCCAGGGACAGCACAGTTTTTAAGCCTCTCACTGTAAGAAATGTTTCATTCCTGTACTTCTTTTCATGGCAAATCTGGAGGAGATCAACAGGACTAGATCACTTAGAGCACTTATATAAACTGCAATTATTTCCCATGTCAGGATGTGTTTGTGTGTGTAAATTCCACAGTCATGTCAGTCAGTACACATTAAAAAACTTCATACAATAGAGCTGGCTCTATTCTGGTTTTACAAATCAGTGCCTGAACTCCAAGACAATCATTTTACTGATGTTTCTTAGCAGGAATCTACTCTACAGTGTAGATTAAAATGCCAAAAATACACCTTGCACCAGAGTGGAGAAGCTGTATGACCTTCAGAGCTAATGCAACAACAAGCTTTTCATTTTTAAACATCACTTTCTCAGTATTTTGACAGCGGTCTCAAGGACCACAATCCTATCAAGCTGTTAATATTATCCTAGAATTTGTTTAAAAACAGAATTAATTGATAATAGCTCTGAAAGCCTCACACTTGCAGCAGATAATCTGTGCCTCCTAATCTCCAGCACCCTACTGTCGAGATAATTAACAATTAAAAAAAAGAATAGTTGAGACATCGGAGGTGGTGATTTACTCTTCCTTGTAATTGGATTTGGTGATAAGAGTATTTTTGAAATGACACAACAGGCCTCTTCTGAACAGAGAGATCTGGAGTTTGGAGCAATTTGTAACACACAGGTACCTCCTGCTTAAGGCACCTTGAAGGCCCTGACAGCAGACAACAGCTACAATTTGGACTATCCTTAAATTTAGAGGCATCACAGACCCCCAGAGTCAACAGTGTTCACTAAATTGTTCCTAAAACAAAAGGAAAAGGGGAATTTTTTTGAAGCCAGCAAGAAACCAACATGATAAAGTGAGAACTGTTCTATAATATTTCAACAGGAGGTTGGTGTGAGCGAACAGCACCTTCAAAGCTCTTCCTAACAAGGCATCCAAGCATGAATAATGGGATCTCTTCCTCTCTTTTATTTACTGGCAATATTTAAATTGAGACCTACATGCTACAGGGATATTTATGTGCATTAAATCCTCTGGACTCAGTGACTGATAAACAAGGACTTTATGAAAACAACTGTGGAACAAACATCTCATCTTTATTTTTTGACTTGGGGCAGGGGAAGTGTTATTTTAGTTGCATCCTCTGGATTATCTGGTTCTCCTGAGGCAAGCAGAGCTCAGGCAGGGTCAGCCCATGGATGAAACATCTCCAAAGGGATGAGGCCCTGCAGAAACCAGCCCTGGCTGGTTCCCACCCACTGGGAAGGGCTGTTGGTGACCCACCATTCCAGCCAGAGGTCCCCTGATCTGTGGTTATCAGAGAGACCATTTGCAGGCCAACAGAGGATTCCAAGGCTTTATATGGACACATGAACAAATGGCAAAACTGGGATTTTACACTGCTCAACACAAACTATCTTTTTCTGCTCTCCTGAAGAAAATTTTACACTCACCAGAGCCAGAACTCAGTTAAGTATTAACTTCAGAACTGAAGTTAAGTATTCCCAGGAGAACAGCCTATCCTTCCCTCAAAATTGTGCTTTAATGGGAAGTTCAGGACTGGATAACAAACAATGTGTGTACATCATGTCAGCAAGGCCCCTCAGGTTGTTCTTAGTTTAGCCTCAGTAAGGTCTTGTTTTCCAAAATTTTGTAGTCCTCCAGGTTGGGAAACTTGAAGTCTCCCTTTGTCCTAAGCCTCCAGGAGGGGAAAAATCCCAGTCCTGAGATTTGTGATAAAGCTTGGCTTGAGCTGACAGCTTCCAACATCATCACCAGCATTTCCCCTCAAAGATCCACGAGTTTTTATTTTCAATTTTCAGGCTTGGACCAGACTCAGCTCAGCTCAGAAGAGCACTGACAGTCATCACTGCTGCTGCATTTTCAGAAAATAAAAAGGAGGATCCTACAGGATTCCAAAGACAAGGCAAATTCCTGCAGGATATCCAGCACCTGAAGTCAAGAGGCTCAGGATTAAATCTGATTTTGGGCTTATTACATGTATTTTTAATGCCTGGTACCTCCAAGATCTGGGCTAGAACTGTTATCCCATTAATTGTTGTACAGACAGAAAGCAGGAAAAGGTATTTAATTTTTTAATATCAATCTACTGTCTGCCTTGCAACCTGAAAGCAACACAACAGATGGATTTGAGCAACTGAGAATGAGAAATAATGAATGAACACAGGCCAGCAATGCCAGTTGATTGAACTACTTCGGTGCCAAGACCAACTTCCTGGGGTTCTTTGCAGACAACACAGCAAAGGAGGAGATTTAAGGGAAGTTTTAAGCCATCAGGTACCTCTGGGATCCTTGAAGAGCATTTCTCAGGTCGGGCAGCAGCAACATCTTGTCATTTATTTTTATTTATTTCCTAGAGATTATTCAGTGACCATTCACCATCCATAGGGAGGAAATAGCTGGGTTTATTATCCAACTTTTTACTTTTTTTTTTTTTTTTTGCCTACAGGACTGTGAATTACCTCAGAAATGCTAAGCTCCAAGGACTACAACAGATTACTTCATTTAGCAACACCTTTCATGCTTTGTATTCCAAGAGTGCTTTCCATACCCAGACCATCAGCTCCTTCAAAAGTGTTCTGGAATTGTCTTCTTTCATCTTATTAATATTATTAGAAGGTAATATTCTACAGGTAGAAGAGCAGCAAAGTTAAGAGATATAGACCCAAGAAAGCAGCCACAGAGCTGAGAAACCAACCCACAGCTCCTGACTCCAAGATTTGTGTCCCCTCATGGTTTTTTCCACGTGTTTCCTCTGAAGTGTCATTGTCACTCTCCAGATCAGCCAAATTCCCTTGGAATAGTCCTTTTGGGAGGTCTGATTTGAACAATGTTGGTAGTGATGCTCCAACAACTGAGGAGTTGTTGACTGCATGTCTAGAAAAATTAATTATTCCTGTCATTTTTGGGCTCCAGTGAAGTATTTGATGAAGTGACAAACGGGGAATTATTCCTAATTTTGGAAAAGATAAAGGTGAGTACAACTATGAGATAGGGTAGAAAGAAACATATAAACAAGAAGAAGACTAAAAAATGAAGCTAATGGCTTGGAGGGCAGTGATCAGTGATACTCCTCAAGTATCATCTTTGGAGCACCTTAAGAAGGAAAACGCTCAATGATCTCGCCACAAAGTGTGCACATGGCAGTGAAACCTGCTGATGACAAAGTCAGAAGCCACGTCAATACGGTGAATTCAAGCACCATAAAAAGTAATGGACAATCCTGAGGGCAAGAACCAAAGAGAAATGTAATGGTGCAGCTTCCAAGGTCACCCACTTTGGGAAGAACAACTCCACAGACACAGAAAGATCATCGGCTGGGAAGACTGTTTTCTGTGAAGGCCCTGTGACCAAAAGACAAAGTTCAACAAAAACACCAAAAAGGCAAAGCCTGACAAGAGCTGAGGATGCTGCTATTCCCAATCCAGGAGGAAAAGCATAAGGAAAAGCATTAAAAAAAGCATTCGCCTATGGAGACAGGCTGGGGGAGCTGGGGGGGGTTCACCTGGAGAACAGAGGATCCAGGGAGACCTTGGAGCACATTCCAGAGCCTAAAGGGGCTCCAGGAGAGCTGGAGAGGACTTGGGACAAAGGATGGAGGGACAGGACACAGGGAATGGCTTCCCACTGCCAGAGGACAGGGTTAGATGGGATATTGGGAAGGAATTGTTGGCTGTGAGGGTGGGGAGGCCCTGGCACAGGTTGCCCAGAGAAGCTGTGGCTGCCCCTGGATCCCTGGAACTGTCCAAGGCCAGGTTGGACAGGGCTTGGAGCAACCTGGGATAGGGGGAAGGTGTCCCTGCCCATGGCAGGGAGGTGGAACTGGCTGATCTTTAAGGTCCCTCCCAACCCAAACCATTCTGGGATTCTATGCTACTCTTTCCTTGTCAAGGAGCCTGCTGGGCAGCCACCCCCCATCCAGCTGTTGTGCCCTTGGCTGTATTTGCCTCAAAGACAGAGAATTTAATCAGGTTCTGAAAAGGATATAATAAAGGCTCAAGGAAACAAGAGAAGCTGAACATGAAACTGGAAGTCTCAGTCCAATGTTCCTGTCCAAGGGGCATTAAGCAACTGAAAAAGCACCAGCCCATGTACATAGTAAGCAACAAATCAGATGACTTTTTTCTATATATCGTGTACTTATATGCCCTATTTTCTCATTCTTTTTCATATTAAAAAAACCTCCTCGGACCAGGTCCATGTCTTCTACTCTGTTGATGGAGTTCCTCACAGACAGCACAATATTCAAAACAAATTAAAACTTATGCATGTTCCAAAGGAATGTCAACCATAAAAAAGGTCAGTTGTGCTACCCTGGATCACCAAAAAAAAAAATTTAAAAAAAGAAATAAAAAAGAATCTAGGATGTGGCAGTGACTTCTGTGGGTAAAGCCCATACAGTTCTCTGAGAGAACATTCTTTTTAGTCTCTTTTAAGTGCTCCACAGCCTGACCAAGGAGCCCATAAATACATGATGCAACACACTTAAGGAGTTTTACTTAGGAATTTTCCTCCCTCACTTCTCCTTGTAATTACTCTGTTTATTACTTGCATAAAGACCTCACATCTGTTACTGGATGGCAGAGAATTTCCCTTCACCGAGGTAGGTTTGGACTCTGTTCAGAGAGGAGCTGCAGTGAGAGTCAGCAGGAACACTCTGCACAGTTCCAGAAACCAGGAATGGGCAAATCCAGCCATGCTCCTGGATCCTCCTTGCTGACAGCTGGATGCAGCACAGGCAGAGGGGACAAGGTGCCAACCTGATCTCTGATTCCTCCTGAATGCTTTCCAGATCCCTCAGGATTTAATTCTGTCATTCACTCCAGTGGGTTTTTCCACAGGTAAAGTTACAGGTCGGGTGGGTCCCGCACTGAGGGATGGCTGTTCCTTCAGCTAAACTTGGACCTGGACAGCCCAATATCCCATCTAACCCTGCTCTCCTTCAGTTCAAGGCCTTTCCCCCTCGTCCTGTCCCTCCAGCCCTTGTCCCAAGTCCCTCTCCAGCTCTCCTGGAGCCCCTTTAGGCACTGGAAGGGGCTCCAAGGTCTCCCTGGATCCTTCTCTTCTCCAGGCTGGACACCCCCAGCTCTCCCAGCCTATCTCCATAGGCAAATGCTTTTTCAAATGCTTTTTCTCCAGGACTGGGAAGAGCAGCATCCCCAGCCCTGTCAGGCTTTGCCTTTTTGGTGCTTTTGTTGCATTGTGTCTTTCTGGTCACAGTGACTTAACAAAGTCATTATAAACCAGCCACACAAAATGCAGCCTGAAGGTGTCAGGGGCCACCTCACACAGTCTGTGTGACAAGGATGTCCTGGCTTGCCCTGCCTCCTGAATTCATGGTAACAGCTAAGAAAACAGCAATTAATAACTATTAATATGAGCTTTTTGCTACCAATTCCTTCTGCATCTTTTGAACAGAGCAGTCACAGGGAGAAGAACACCATGAGGGATTACAGCAAGTCAAGCGCTGGCAAAGAAAAAAACCTCAAAGAGAGAGAAATCACAGCACCAGACTTGGATTTTCACAGTGTCCTTACAGCAAACAGCATCTAGAGGTCTCAACATGATTGTAAAGAGCACTGGGCTCTGTGCATGGACAGAGCACAAGCCCTGGGCTCAGAGAAGTTGTGCCCTAAGATGACTGGCATTAACAGTTAATAACGTTCTGGAAGGTGAATTATTTATACTGGATATAAATAAAGCAGGTATTTTTGAAATTCACAGCAATTAACACTCTCATAATTCAACTTTATTTGCTGTCTTAGGGTAATGCACACAGAGAGGAACAAATTCCAACCCCTCACATATATGAGTGCATCCAAATTATTGTAATCCTTCAGGAAAGACTGTTCAGAGAAAAGATACTCTCAGTCAATACACAAAAGTGATCAGCAAAAAATACAGATGCTGGGCTGGAGGTCAGAGAACAACAGGAATCAGATGCAGCTGTTGTATAAGCTGGAATATTCACCCTGGAAATATGGAAATCAGTTCTGCTTGGGTCCCTGCTCACCTGCCCCGGGTCACTAAAAATTGAATGTAGGAATAGAAAAGGTCCAGAGAAGAGTGACAATTAATATTATTAAAGGCAAGGGAAGCCTTGGCATCTGAGAAGAGATAAGAGAGTTCAGAGAGGAGATAAATGAGCAGCACATTGATAGCAGCACATACTGCAAATGGGGAGGGATAAATGCAATGTTCTGCCTTCTTCTTTCTCATGATACTCAGGCCAAAGGGACCTTGGACTTTTTAAACACATTTTAGCATTTAAAATGAAACCAGGTATAATTAGTTCTCCAGAAGTACCCTGAAGACCTTGGCAGGATTTAGAAGGAATTACATATTTATGTGAATAATAAGAATGCCCAGAGCTACAATAGCAGGATTAAAAAAAAATATATATATACAGGATAAGAGATAAGAGCTTTTGTCCACAGCCACACCAGCTATCCAGGTGTGAACACCGAGTATCTCAACTGGTCTTGCAGAAATGCAGGAGAGTATCTGGACTAGAGAAGAATTCCCATCCCTAAAATGTGGGTTTACAGCACCAGGCAGTGCTGTTACAGGTCAGACTGACAAAGTTCCTTTTTGTAAATGTTGATTTCAGTTATTTTGACCTTGGCAGATACAAAAATTTTATCTAGAGTCTGCTGCAAGGAGCTGCCCCTCCCACAGATCATCTCTTTTATTATAAAAAAAAAAAAAGAGAGAGAAAAAGAGAGAACACAAAGAAAGAAAAAGCACCTGAGCTCTCTAACAAGGAAAATAACTCATTAAGTGCTGGATCTTTGAGGAAACCAGAGTCTGGCGAGACTTTGGACAGACATCCTTGCATTCTATTTTACTGCCTGCAATCTGCCCAACAACTGGGATTTGCTTACAGCTGATTAGAATAGGAAGCTTGTATATTATGCATGTCTGAGAGGGAACAGAGCTTGATCTGATGCAAAATAAGGAAGATCCTGTGTCAAGCAGAAAATGGCTGCTCTTGCATTTTATGAAGACATACAGCAATGACCCTGAGCCAAACCACTTGAACTTTCAGGCAATAAAAAGATCTTGCCTGGGTCTGAACAGCAAAGTGAACTTTGCTGGATGCCTTTGCAAAGTGCCCTCGCTCAGATCTCAAAGCATTTCACAGGCAAGAACTGCAAAGATCCTAAAAAAAAAAAAACAAAAACAAACAAAAAACCACACTCCCTGAGTCTCAAAGGACTTAATGAAGTTGAACCTCCCACTGCAAGTTGCTGACTAACAAACACCTTATGACAGAGTAGAAAGAGCTGGAAAATAATGTAAAGAAATCACCTGATGTTTTCCTCTGCATTAAGATCAAGTGTCTCAGAATCATCCTGACAGATTTCAGCTGATTTGCTCCTGAGAAATGTTCTGTAATTCCTGCAACCTGCTTAATGCTCCACCATTCCTGAAGTCAGGAAGTCTTTCCTAACCCAAATATTTCTTGGCAACCCAAAAACTGGAGGCTTTTAGCACCTTGCTCACCCTTCCTTTGGCCTGGCTCAGCTCCAGAGGAGGTAGGAGATATTTTATAGTGAGAACAGCGAGTCACCAAAAGGTTCAAGGACATCTGAGGGTCACAGGGACAGCAGAGCACAATTCCCAGCACTCCAAACCTCCCAGCAAGGCCAAGAAAGACGAGCAGCACTCCGTGGACATCGTTATATTGATGAGAAACTGATGTTCTGTTCCTAACAATGTACCAGCCTAATGGAAGAGGCCGAAGGACACGACTTCCTGCTCTGTTGGCAGCTTGGAAAGGGAGAGACGCAATGAATCCCAAACTTCAATCTCCTCCAAAGCCTTGCACAGGAAACTTAGATCCCCTATGGGGCCGGTATTAAGGTTCTGCTAGAAGACATAACTAAGAGTAATGGGATAAAATTAACTAAGAAAATTTCCTAACTGGATTTCAGGAGCTAATAGAGCTCTCGTTTTCCCCAGGGAAGCCGTGGAAGCCCCGGCGCTCGGGAGAGCTGCAGTAATAGAGCTTTCACAATCGGAAGGATTTCTAATCACCCATGTCAGGGCTGACATTGCCCAGGGCCAGGACCACGGCCAGGACTCCACGGGCCCATCCCGGCACCACTTCGTCGGGAACAGGGATGGAGGTGCCTCTTTCAGGAGGGTAAAACTTCCACAGTGTAGAATCACAGAATGGTTTGGGTTGGAAGGGACCTTAAAGATCAGCCAGTTCCATCCCCTGCCATGGGCAGGGACACCTTCCACTAGCCCAGGGTGCTCCAAGCCCTGTCCAACCTGGCCTGGGACACTTCCAGGGATCCAGGGGCAGCCACAGCTTCTCTAGGAATTCTGTTTCAGTTCCTCACCACCCTTACAGGCAGGAATTCCTTCCCAATATACCATCCAACCCTGCCCTCTGGCAGTGGGAAGCCATTCCCCCTTGTCTTGTCCCTCCTGTCCCTTGTCCCAAGTCCATCTCCAGCCCTCCTGGAGCCTCTTTAGGCACTGGAAGGGGCTCTCAGGTCTCCCTTGAGCCTTCTCTTCTCCAGGTGAACCCCCCCAGCCCTCCCAGCCTTTCCTCACAGGACAGGTGCTCCATCTCTCTAATCCTCATGGAACTAATCCATTCCTGCTCCTTGGAAAAATCAAAAGACCCCTCTTCCATGATGCCAGCACAACTGCCAGTATGGCCACGCTTTTAATGAAACCAGGAACTCACCCAACTCAAACCAAACAAAACCAGAACAAACCCAAGCAGATCAAAAAACCACCAGGGATAATCCATCCATCTTTTGTTAAACTTCCCCTTCCCTGTGCTCCCAGCTGTGCATCCCTGTCCTCTGCCCTGGACAGCTCTGGCACCCCCTCCCTGCACAGCAAGATGAGCCAATTCAGGAAAATGCAGGGGGGGGGGAACAAAAAGGATTTATTTTCCCTGAACCGAGCTGAACTGGCTGCTATTTCCATCAGACAAGAAACATATCTGGCACAGTGCAGGGTGGCAGGAGCAGGGAAACTGAGGAGGAGGGGGAATTGAGAAGGGTGGTGAGGCAGGATAACACCTAAGGATGAGCTGGTGACAAACTGTTAATTCAGCTCAGCTATAGCATGAAACTATACCCTCCTATCTTGAGAAATCTAAACCCATTTCTCTCGGGAATAAAGCCAAGTGAAACACCTGACTCTGTTTTGCCACCTATGAAATGGGGATAATGGGTATCTATATCATCTCAGTCTTATTTAATCTAAATACACCCTTTACAAAAGGAGTTTCACAAGCACAGACAAGTGTTAAAATAAAAAAAATCAGACCTATAAAATCAAACCAAATAATCCTCAACCAAAAAGCAAAGTCTCTGCTCCCCAGACAAACTGAAATACGTTCAACTGATGAATTATTCATTTTTGTTTAGGGCAGAATTTACAGTTTTTTTAATTTAATCTTTGGATAAAGTGTATACTTAAAAAACAACACTCAACCCCCCCTCCAGTCTTTAATGGCACTCGACAAAAGTGCCTTAAAACGGGTATAAAGTCACTGATTCTGCTGCCAATCTTAGTTATTCTGTTTGCCTGAAAAAGAAGATAAACCTCAACTCCAACACATGATTAGAGGAGAAGCACGAATCACTTGGGGAAAAAAAATAATAATAAAGAAAATAAAACGACAAGACAACACAGCTTCGTTTAAAAAAAGAAAAAAAGAGAAAACCCTGAGGGAATTTTCTATTTTCTGGTTCTAACGAGAGGGGTTGAAAAGAAAGAGGTAAAGTAGAGAGAAGAAAAATAAAAATTATCTGTGGGACAAGAAGTAACAGAAAAAGAACAGGAAAGTGAAGCAGAAACAGGCTTTCAAGTTTAACCTGAGGTTTGCACAGAAAGGACTCTTGCAGCCTTAGCTCTGTTCCCAAAGGAGGGCAGAGCCACACGACAACACCGACACACTCAAAACTCAGCATATTCCACGGGCAGGAGGCTCCAGGAGGGAACAGGTCAAGGTTGGTATCAGTAGCACAGCAGAGAGAAGGAGCTTTGCACTGCAGTTGTCTGAACCACACCTAGTCTGCAGTTAAATATAGAGCTTTACTTTCTGGAACTACTGCTCCTCTTAACCTTCACAGCATAAATATTGAGAGAGATGTTTAAAAAAAAAAATAAATAAATAAAAGGAGAAAAGAGACCCGAATCCATTGTCCGAAATCTAAGCCCAGAGACTAATAAACTACTCTGGGAGGATTCCAAAAAAGCAGGGAAGACTGGAGAATTGAATTACACAAACCACAAGCAGCATTCTGGAAATCCAGTATAAACCAATTAGTTTCTTTAATACACATATCCTGTACACAGACACTTAGGT
The DNA here is from genome assembly GCF_036250125.1 of Pseudopipra pipra. Taxonomy (NCBI): domain Eukaryota; kingdom Metazoa; phylum Chordata; class Aves; order Passeriformes; family Pipridae; genus Pseudopipra; species Pseudopipra pipra. The sequence goes on from NC_087551.1 coordinate 115,049,598, forward strand.
ACATCAGACATCTAAGTATATGGCCCTAACTCTAATCTTAATCCTATCAGGTTGGCACCAATATAATAATTAATTGCACTGGAATTTTTGTTGATTTCAATATTTAAAAAATAAAAAAGAGAAACGAGCCCTTCAACCCTCACCCTTCTCATTCAGCTCATGGGCCAAATCCTGACTGGTGCTGTGCATTTTCAGTGCTCCAGGAAGCAAATCCATCAAATTTTTGCAACCAAATTCAGGTCCTTCCCCTGAAGTGCTCTCAGCTGGTTTGACACATCGACTTTTAGTGATGGCAGTTCTCACCAACTGAATACAACTCAAAAGCACACAATTAACTGACAGAGCAGGTCAACACCCCCACCCTCACCCAAAAATTGTTTATGCAGCATTCCAGTAACATCCAGAAGGAAGAAGTTCTGCATTACCTACACAAGAGTTTCCAGTAAGGTTTAGATTCAACCCTCTTATCTTCAGGCTTTAAACTAAATGACCAAAGTCAGTTCTAAGTGCAGAAGGCAATTAGAGAGGGAGGTGCCTACAACCCTCATATGAGTTGGATGGAATTGTCTCCTGCATCTCTGTTCCTCCTTGCTGGACAGTTATCAGCTGAGGTTCCCAAAGCAGCAGGACACACAAACACAATGCAGTGGAACTTGCACTTCCTGGAGGAAAACAGCCCATTAAAGTGAGATGCCTCCATTCCCAGTCAAAATTTAACCCTTGGGAGGAAAATGCAAATTACCCAACAAACAGCACCAGCCCACAGGCAATGCCAACCACCATTTTAGTGGCCAAATGCTTATTCCTGACCCTCTGGCATGGAGGAAATCCAACCTCTTGGGCCAGACAGCCAGGAATCTGGTTACCTCCATCCTGCTGCTGTTATGAGCCACATTATGGACAAGCCTGGAAGACTCCAGTGACTTGTAAGTGAAATTAGTTCCTTTCTTCCTGGGGCTCCCAGAAGAGCATTTTTCTCCCACTCTTTCAGAACCTGTCACATAAAACAGCTCATCCCTCCAGCTCACTAGGCCTACTAAAGCACAACAGTTTAACAACCATATTCCCAGCTTGCTTTATGGGGTAGTTTTATTGCCATACAACACTTTTACTGTGGTCCTGCCTTGAATGAAACTCCTCAGCCCTGATTTCCAGTACACCCCACACAAGGCTGGGAAACTCAGTGCTCACGGTGACCTACCAAGGGCTTGGTAAATTAACATTAAAGCCAGGATTAAGGTGATGTGGCAGCAGCAGAATAAGAAGAAAACCCCTGCAGCAAAGACCTTACAGAGCACAAGGCACAGAGAACAAAACCAAGAACAACCAAGAAGAAAAGAAGTTAATGAAAAATTAAGATCGAGCGATTACGTATCTGCATTCACAACTGGGTGATTTCAAACTCAGCACTGATTTGCTTCTTTCCATAACCAAACCCAAATCTCACACCTTTCTAACAGGCACATCAAACCACCACAGGTTCTCTGAGAGTGTCTCAGCAGAGACAGGCTTGAGGAGAGGTGTGGAGGAGGAAAGGGTAGTGCTGGTTTGCTCAGCTCTTCCTCTGCTCTGTGTTCCCCCACAGAGGTGTCTGAGGCACAAACAGGATTCAAACAGCAAATCACAGCAGTTACTGCACTTCAGGCCAGATAGAAACCAAAAAATGAAAACAGCCACGTCCAAAGAGCTCTAATTCTACATCAAGCGTAACTATTTCATACACAGAGGGTTCATCAGGAGATGGTGCTGTCCTGAAGGCACACAGAGCTGTGGTGGTTTGTCATTTTACACATCAGGACAGTAATACAAGCATTTTAAAGTGCTAAACATCCTGTACTGCCTCTGTGGAGGGGGACACAGAAAACACAGTCCTGTACAATCAGATCCCAGGACTTTGCATTAGCTTAGTCCAGCAAAGCAGAACAGATTTCAAATATTTCCTTCGGGGAAACACCCAGCCTAAGCTGAAAACATCAATGCAGTGCCAGGCCAGAACAGGGAAACAAACACTTAGTTACTGGTTCCAGTCCTGCAAAGACTCTGTGATGGCCTGTGACCACACAGAAGTGTGTCTATCCTGTGTTCCCAAGGGAGCTCAGGATTTCAGTCTTAGCTGGGCCTCAGCTCCTGCTCCTAATCAGTTCCCCAGGCCCTTGTGCAAGCAGGAGGGAAGAGGAGCTTTATAGAAATGGTAAAAGCACATCCCACAGATCTGCTGGCCGAGGTCTCACTGGAATTGCAAACCAGAGGAGTGCAGCACAAACATGGTGCTTCCATGGAAAGGAAGCTCCTCCTGCCCTCAGAGGGGAGAAAACTCTTCCCAGCCATTTAGCCGTGAACAGAAACAAGCATTCATCCCTAAACTACACCTGAGTTCACTGGCCCTTTCCTGTTATACAACATTATCCACAAAAGAGACATTACTGTGAGCAGAGGGAAAGGCAAAGCACACCCAGGCTCAGAGTGCTCTGTCTCTGCAGGACTGAAGGGCTGGGAGCTCTAATGATCACCTCCCACTCTGCAGATGTGTTTGAAAGACCCACTTTGCTCTGTGCTGCTCCCAGCTCATACAAAGGGCTGTAAGAGCCTTTTTGGACAAGGAATCTACTGCTTGTTAGGCAAAGTTCTGCATCCTGAGCAATCACAGCGCTGTCCAAATGCCAGTACCAACTATAAAATACCCGGATACACCACGAGGGGAAATGAGGAAAGTGGGAAAGGAGAAATGCAGAGTGTAAAGAGAGTGCAGACCCCCACCAAGAGGGAGTCTGGATTAGGCTAAGTGGAAAGGTTTCTGCAAAAGCAAAGGAAGAGCTGAACACCAATACTGAGCTAAAGACATGATGCCTGGGGGCTAAAAAAAAAAAAAAAGAGAGATTGTCCAGAGCAGTGCTACATTTTTTTAAACAACACAAGAGGTAAAACAGCTCCTCCTACTCTCTAGAATCAATTACAGGTTTGCATGATGCTAAAACACGCCCAGGAAAACAGTGCTGCTGTTCACCAGAGCAGGCAAAAGGACACTTGAGTTGGGTTTAAAACACCCACCTCCAAAGCCCCAGAGTGACCTACCTTTCCATGACTGCCAGGCACTCCTTTCTCCACGTGAACCGACTGCCTCGCCGTAGTCTGAAGGTCCCAGAGGTAGCTGTGACTGGGGGAGGCGTCTGTCTCCATTCTGGCTCTTCTACTGGGATAGGAGCTGGTCTCATGCTTAGTGTGGCCCCTAAGAATAACAAATATTGTGGGGTTTAGAGGGTTAAAAGTCATGCCCATCCTCTCATTCCTGTCCGTGGGAAAAAAGACAGGACAGGTGGTGAAACCATTCACACTAAAAAAGTAAAGCACTGTCCAACAGAGACACCTTAAAGATACACTAAGAGTTGCCATCCCCAACCTCCAAGCCAGAGAGGTACCAGCTGACCATGGAAGTCTAAGGAGACATAACTGAGCTGACAGGCACTTAGGAAGAGCTGTCCTGTCTTCATCAAGAGGAAAAGGGTTGTAAAGAAAGGGTGAGCTGTGCCCCAGCTGGGATTTATTTAGGCTGTGCTGCCACCTGGTCTGTCACAAAATGGGAAACAGCAAGTACTGTTTAATTTTACAGCAATGTCAGGAAACAAAATGGAAAATTTATACCAACGGTATTTCAGCGCGTCCAAAGAGCTGAGTGAACACCTGAAGCAGCTCCACCAACAGAAGCACAACCTGTGGCCTGTGCAAACATGGGCTCACGGGTGCCAGGGGGCCTGGAAAAGTCACTGAAAGCAGATTAACACCACAACTTTCCTCTTCTGCTCCCCTTCTGTGGATGTATTTCTCCTTTCAATAGCTCTGAGCTGGAAAGCATCAAGCACGAGACGGGACTTGGCAAGATGCCTTCAGGAAAGGCCCCTTTGAAACTCACCCCTGATTCTTTCCACAGGAGCCTCTCAGTTAATAAATCAAGATAAATCAAGGCACACACTGGGAGATCGATCTTTCATACATCCCTGGGTGAGGACGGGAACCTGGGACAGGACACGAGGACGGAAAGCAGGGCATGTTCTGAAGGACAGCTTTGTGCTCAGTGACTTCCCCCACAGGGAGGGAAGAGCTGCTCTTGTGTGCAAAACAGAAAGAAAAAAAAAAAAGGTGTGTGAAAAGATAAATCACCACCTCTATCCCACAAGCATTCTCCACCGGAATTCCTGCACCGGGCAGATCCAGGAGGAGCAGCTCTGCTCACAGAATTGTGCACACACAGACAGCAAACCCCTCTGGGTTGGGATTTAATCATCCAAACAGACTGTGGTAGTGAAACAACACTGCTCCTCTAATACACAACGGGGTAAAAGGGTCAAGGGAACTTAAGAGTTTAACCAATAAACAAATTCCTGCAGCTAAAAAGCAAGAAATGAGCTATTTAGGCACTTGGCTGTGCTCCCTCCCAGAAATGCACACGGAGTATTTTCCTCACTGCATCTGTGGCAGGTAGTGGAGCTCCAAACAATTTACAAATGTTACCCAGGAGGAGCCTGTAGGAAGTGAAGTCCCACAATCTCTGCCTTGCACACACAACACGCGGTGCCTCTCACTAATTCCCAGCTAACGAGCCCACACAGATTACTTGGGTTTTATTGAAACATGAAATATTTCCTATAGTGCCAATTTTACTGGGAGGCCATTTCAAGGAAAGCTCCTTATCTGGTTTTTCTAGTACTTGCACACTTTAGGGGGCTGGGTGGGTGTCAAGTTGCCAAGCTTTAAATACACTTCAAAAATTGAAAAACAAACAAAAACCCACAAAACGTCCCTCCTTAGAAAAAAAAAAAATTTAAAAAAGAAACAGGGAAGAACAGGAAAAGAAATTCACTTTCCCTGCATTGTCATAGCAATATACTTTCCCTACTTGAAGGTTTAATTTCACAGGGAGAGTATAGGAAAATCAGTGATGACCAACATCAAGGTAAGTCCTTCCATGAAATTTTTCTGAGATTTTTCAGACAGAGGCTGAAAAAAATCTGCATTGAATGCATAAATTTGCTGCTGCTGCTGCTACTGATATGTTCACATGCTGAATATAACGTACTTTTTTTGTTTTACTAGCCCTGCTGGATCAATTTACCTATTTCTCTTTTCTATGGGGTAACATCAATATCAGCAGCAGATAAGAGAGAAATATGCTGAGAATTACAAGCAAGTACCACAAACAGAGAGGGAAGGATCTGAATGCATAAAGAGACCCAAAATGAGCTTGGATGTATGTGTGGAAAGAGTGGACACGGGATGAACCAAGGGCTGGAGCCCCTGTGCCATGGATGCAGGCTGGGGGAGCTGGGGGGTTCAACTCGAGAAGAGAAGGATCCAGGGAGACCTTCCAGCACATTCCAGAGTCTAAAGGGGCTCCAGGAGAGCTGGAGAGGGACTTGGGACAAAGGATAGAGGGACAGGACACAGGGAATGGCTTCCCACTGCCAGAGGGCAGGGAGAGGTGGGAGATTGGGAAGGAATTGTTGGTTGTGAGGGAGGTGAGGCCCTGGCACAGGTTGCCCAGAGAAGCTGTGGCTGCCCCATCCCTGGAAGTGTCCAAGGCCAGGTTGGATGGGGCTTAGAGCAACCTGGGACAGTGGGAGGTGTCCCTGCCCATGGCAGGGGTGGAACAAGGTGATCTTGAACCCAAACCATTTAGGATTCCTGACATGCACTGCTGCCACATTTGGTAGGCCAACTCTGGAGCTTTTCCTCATCCCCCTCAATTCAATGAGCACTTGGGGATCCTATTTATTCTGCTGTTCTAAAGCTTCATCCCAACCTTCTCACCACCCAGTTCCACTTCTTTATAACTTACTAAGTTACATCCCAGTCACCAGTTCAGAATCTTTTTATAAACCCCTCAAACAGCTTTTAAGAAGAAGAAGTGAAACTTCTCTCCTGAGCAGACAAGAGTGGAGAAAATGCAGCATGAGATTTTCATCTCAGTATATGCATCAAACAGCCAGACATCTCTCAGGGGTGTAGAGGTGAACTGTCTGGGAAGAACTGCCTTCACAGAGGGAAAGCAAAAGTGGCACCTCTCACTCCCTGCCAGTGCTGAGCCCCTTTTCCTGCAGTGCTGGGTTTTCTCTGTGCAAACCTGAATTCCCTCAAACGCAAGGTATGACTTCGAGGATCCTGCAGGTGGGTTTTTGGGGAGAGGAGGCAAGATTGGTGCTTCCCCATTGGAATGCAGCTCTCTCTGTATTCAGAATTCCTCATGGAGAAGGGCTGCCTCCTCTTGGCACATCCCAGACATCATCCTGAAGAAAGGGAGTTGCTGTAAGAGCATCACATGCAGCTGTTGATCCCCACAGAGGCCCTGCCACAGGGGCGAGGCACAGGATGGTAACTCCCAGCCTCAGGCATCTCCCAGCTCCAAGGAATCATTTCCTGGAGAGCCTTTGCAGCAAGTGCCTCTCTTCCACTGCACTGATAAGAACAGATGTCTCACTGTATTTTTAGCCAGGCTGACCCCAGATCACACAATAAACACCTCTCGGTTCCTCCCGAGCCAGGGCAGATTTGGATCAGCAGCAGCACAGCAAAAAGTTCCTTCCAGAGCTCCTGCCCTGGATGAAAAGGATCAGAGCAGGGACTGTTTGCTCTGGGAAACAGCACATCATCAACAATCCATTCCCAGTGCAAACCCCCTGATTTTGGGTTGGCTTTTCTTTTAGAGCTCAACAAGAACTGCTGTGGGAATAACACAAGAGATGCTACATCTTGACAATAACTACCTCTCATTTTCCCTTTTGTTCAAGGAGCAAGAGCAGAGGGTTCTCTTCAAGGTGATCACAGCTGCCTTCCTATTACAGAAGACTGGCAGAAATAAATACCCAGCCTAAATGGAAGCAGTCTGTACCCATCTGTAACTTTAACACATCATTTCTGGGTGCCAGCTTCACTTTGCACTACAAGAGGCAAGAGACAAGTTAAAGTTACTCCATAACAAACTTTCCACATTGTCCAAGACCCAGTGTCAGGCAAACTAATCAGGGAAACAACTACCAATCTAAAAAGAAATATTTATTTATTTAAAACCCATGGGCTCTGAAAAAAATCAGTCAGAACATTGCAGGACTCTCTGCACTCATATACTGGCTTCTGAAATATATACTATTTATCTACTGCCAAAATGCTCTCAGTCCTCCACAAACCACAGGACAAGTGGTGCCTGTCTGAAAAAAGCGCCATCTAAATGAAAAGCATCCCTATTAATTGGATTAAAGACCTTTCAAATACTTGCATTTAGCATTGACTTCTCCCCTTCAACAAAAAAAACCACCTTTCACCCTAAATGGCAACTCCTCCCAGAAAAATTTACAACCAGTAGAACACTGGAATTCACAGCAATGCCATTAACTCCGACATCACTCCTACCAGGAAAACGTTGGTTAAGACATTTTGGAGCAAGATTATTGCAAGCAGTAAGATAAGTGGGTGGTTTTTTTCCCCCTGGTCCATGAGATTTCAGTCTCTCTTGCAACGTTCCAGCCTGCTGCTGTCTGATCACCCACCACCAGAGACAGGAGAAATACAGAAACTGCCCATGCAAACCAGCAGTCAAACCCAAGCAAGGAACAAACAGCACATCCAAGAGGTCAGAGAAACCTGGAAAAGAATGGAAGTGATGGAATTGCTGAGGCTCTTCCACAAAGGAGCAACATCTGAACAGCAGCAGTGTCCTGAAACTGCCTTAAGGCTCCCCAACATGAAATTCTTTGGTTGGCAGATGCAGGAAAGCTTGTGGATGATTTAAAGCATTATATAGCACCATTCTACATTTGAAAAAAAAACTAAAATAAAATCTTTTTATATATTTATAAGTTATCTTTTGCTTATATAAGCACAGTAAAAGACAGGCCCTGCTGTGAGGCAAAGCAGGGGTGTCACACTCAGGGAATGGGGCTCACCTTTGTTGAGGAGATGGGAAAGTGAAAGGTGAATTCTACAAATTGTACAGAAAAACTGGCAGAACCAAGGGAAGGTTGCAGGCCTGCCAAGAGATCTCCAGTCCTTACCACACAAAACAACTATTCCTCCTTCCCAGTTTATAAATTGATTTTATCTGCTGTCCTAGTCCTTCAAAACTGGTTCAATTTTAAGTGAAAGGTTTTTTTCCATTACACAAATTCAGTCTGGACTTATTCTGAGCTTTGCAAGACAAGGAATTAAAGAAATTGGGGAACTAATTAGTTCCCAAAGACCTCACTGTGCCCACTGGTAACTCAAATATGCAGGTGTTCTGCACAGAGACCTGACTCTGTCACTCAAAGGACTGAGGTTTTGTCCCCAGCAGCTGGAATTGGAAATGTTGGGAATTCTGAGAACAGAAAGCCAAATGCCACTTCTCAGCAAGCAAGCAAACAGAAAAAAGCACATGCCAGTCATTTAATCTCTCAAGTTTCCTCCAAGGAGGACAATCTTTCACACTACAGAGAGTGCAGTGATGGCATCACTTCTTTGGGAACATGGCAGGAAGTTCCACTGATTTCCTCATTTTCTGGCTTTAGAGGAGGCAGCAGAATGTAGTGGTTTGTCTACTAATCACAGGATACTCCAAGTAGGATCCAAAACTTCGTCTCTAAATTGGTTTTGTAACAGTAATTTAAATCCAGGATTCTTTGGACAAGGTTGGTACCTTCCAGAAGACACTTGTTAATTATCTCCTGGCTACCTGCTCTGACCTGCAATATAGCAGATGGCAGTAATTCAAAGCAGTGGATGATCCTACAATAAATAAATAAATACAACCCCATTTTCCTCAAGCAGACTTTCCCCACAGCTGCAGGAAAGCTGAAGGTTCCTCCCTTTACCTCAGTGCCTTAAAAGAAACCAAATGTTATTTGGTTCTAAAAGGAATTTAAGTGCATCCAAATAGTCCCTTTGCTTAGGCAGAGGAAACAATTTGCCTTTTACACTTCTTGAAAATGCTGTTTAAGATTTCTTATTGGGAAAAAGGTTACACTCAAACAACCTCTCTTCCAGGAGGTTTTCCATGTGTGCATAAAGAAAAGCAGAGGTTCACATGGACTCATTTTATTTAAGCCACATCCTTCAGTGCTGGAAGTCTTCCTTCCTTAAGACACTTCTCAAGAGCAAAAGGACAAAGGAGATGTGAGCTCGTGGATATGGGGAAAGAAAGAAGTTAAAGAAATAAAGATTTTAGTGCTGAATTGGACAAGATTTCTCTTATCCCAGCACAGAATGTGATTTCTTAAACAGCTTCATGTGACACTGGCAAGAAAAGATGCAAAGTGATAGGAAAGATCCACACAACAGGTTTCATCTGGAGCAGATTTTTGTGGGTTTTTTTCCCCAAAATACACTTTCCAAAACCCTCTAAGTTTCTCCACTACTTTGGAGGCAACACCTTCCATCAAAGGGAAATGTCTGGGAGTCACTTTGCAGGGCACAATCCCAGCCTCTCCACGGAGCTGATACTGGATGGTTGTACCCAGGAACTTTGCTGATCCTGAATGTCACAATTCCAGCCAGTGCAAAAACCAAGGCTCCTTGGCACTTTCATTCTTTAAAACAAATTTCTAGATGCTTAACAGAAGAAACAGGCTCAGCTGTCACTTTGTACCCACCCAACTTCAATCTGAGGCAGTCTCAGGCCAATTGGCAGCTGGAGCCTCTTGATTTTCAGCTCACACACAAAGCAGGGGTTTTGAGACTCTTGTTTTCACTGGAATTTTTCTTAATAGAGTTCTGGGTATTGAAGCCAAGCTCGCATTAGAGAGCCTGAGTTTTAAATTCCTTAAAACAATTACACAGTTAATTTAATCACGCCATTGTTTAAAGGAAATTAAACGTAAATATTTTGATCTTTACAATAAAACTGCTAAAGGGAAAAAAAAAAAGAACTGTGGTCAAACAAAATCTGTGGAGAAGAACAATGTGAGGAAATTAATTAAACTGTGATGCTGAAGATTGCTGGTTAGTTAAAGATAATGAGGAGCTTTACTTCTCCTTTTATATTCAAGATCTATTTTGAGATTTGGAGAGGCAGGTGGGATTTGAAAGACACATCTCCAGTTTATCACTGGAACTATCAACATCCCATCCAGGAGATCCAACTCAAAACCCTCTGAAGTTATCCCAAAGATCCCCTCTGCCAAACTGTGGATTTTCTGCTGCAACTCTGTATTATGTAGCCATTATTAATGTTTTCTAATTGTTCATTCTGAAGAGCCTCAGCAGGTATTTCATTAATTAACTGACTGTAACTCCATTGACTGCTTCTGATTCCCAGATTTAGTTAGTGGTGGGAGGGCAAGGCAAGTATCCATGACTGAGGAGCTGGACAGACAGCTATGGATGAGACAGAGCTGGATGAGTCAGCCCTGGATCATTTGTTGAGAAGTAAAATGAAGATGTGTTCCCACCCTCCCAAAAATTACACCATTTAGAGGAAGAACCTCTGGAGTACCCCAGACAAGGAGTAAATCATCAGTGACATAACAGTGACAAAAGGTTTCCATTCCATAAATAAACAGCAGGAGATGTTTAGGCTGTATTTGTTTACCAGGATTTGTCTTCTCAAGCTGGTACCATCTGTAAAATGCCCTTTTCTTCTGTTCACTCAGGTCCGACCCCTGCTGCAACAGCCAATGGGAGATCCGGCTCTGACTGATCCCTGCAAAAACCAGAACAAAACACAAAAAAAGGAGAAGGAGAAAACTTGTTACATATAAAACATTTTTAGGTGGTTTTTATACTGATAAAAGGTGTTGCCTCACAAAGCCCAGGAACCTGCAGTGCTTGGATCCCAGGAAAAGCAGAGCTGAAGCCTCCCTGCCCTGCCCCAAACTGCCTTAACTTCTCCCTGGTGTTTTGTTCATCCTTACTCAAGGGACATCCTGGAATCTGCCCAATCGACCCACAGGTAAAAAGGGTGCAAAAGTGGGAAGCCAAATCTACCAGTGACTCGAATTGTCCACAACTTCCCTGATTCTTAAACTTCTTCATCTGTGAAATGGGAACAAGTCCCTTCCCCACTGTTACACATATATAACATAGTTAAGAGATCGTTATCACTCGATGCTTGAATGAGGGAGATAAACACAGAAACAGTCTGGGTGATACAGATCAAATCAGCCCAGAAATGGAGCAAACCAACTGTCAGCAGCTGGAACAACGGCCAGAAAACAACCCAGGAAGGGCAGCTGTCTGCCAGCAAAGCAGGAGTCAAGCTCCAGGTATCCAGGCATGATTAGGGACAAAATATTCCACTTTTTATAGCAAGATTTCTAAGAGTAAAAAGGGGGAAAAAATCATAGAAGGTAATACAGTTATTTCCAAAGCCTGACAGCGAATGAAGGATCAATGCAGAAAGGGCAAAAAGTGATTAGGAGGGAAACTAAACAAAACAAGAGGTTTAAAAGTGCACCAGGAGGTGAACTGTAGGTTCACTTGGCAACATCAACAAATGTATACAGTTTGCTGAATAACTGCAGCAGAACTTCAGGCAGAACAACTCCCTGTGCTTTCCACAAGGCTCTTCAGCCACCAGGAAGGGTTAACAACATCTCCACTCTCCTGAGAAGTGAAGTTTTAGGAGGTGCTCCAAGTAACAATATGCTGCCAACACCACCTGTGCCACCACCTGCTTGGTGATAATGCCCAGGCAGGTAGAGGCTGGTTCTCACACAGAAACCAAACTCCCTGTTCCCTCTTGAGATGCATCAAGGTTTTGTAAGATCTCATAATCATATTTAACTCATGAAAAACAACCCTCTGTAGTTTTACTGCTTCCAATCTGGGGGTTTTACTGTGCTTTTTTTCTGTGTTGAACACCGAAGGCAGTTAAGTTCAGAATGTCCCAACTTGACTCTCAGGTACCATATTCAGGTGGGTTTACTCCAACCAGATTTTTAAAATCACGGGGTTTATACTCTTAATTGTTCTTCCTTAAACGGAATTCTGGAGGCTATGAAGTTTTAATTATCCTGGGGAAAAGGGGTAGGAATGTTTTGTTTCAGAGGCAGAAGTTTACTGCTATTCACCAGGGCTGTGCCCACAAAACAGACCCTGATTTTCTTAAAACCCATTCCCAGAGACTGCCTTGCCCACAACTGAAAGAGCTCAGGAACAGCTGGGGCAGCCAAGAGTTGCCTACCCCCAGGGCCCACACTGGGATCTAAAATTGAGTTTATATTACAAGGGAAGAGGAATTATTCAACCAAGCAGAAATCTTAGATCCTGCCAAGTTTACATCAAGTAACAGTGGAAGTTACAAGTTAATACCAAAAGAAGTCAATTCAAGTTGGTGATATCCTCTGGCCCAGACCAAAGCTTCAAGAGCCTAGTTGAAATCCTGCCATCTAGATGCTTGATCACCGGTGAAAGGACCAAGTTTTGAAAATTTGCAGCTCTTGACCTACTCTTATGATTTATAAAAGCCATTTTTTGAACACAGTGCTGTGGGACACGAAGGTTTGGCTGCCCAGCTCCCATCAATCACTGGGTAACAGCACCACACATTTACTTGTTTACTACGGTCCACTTACACTCACTGCAGTGAATTAGCGTGTGCTGAGTGCTTGGATAACAAACTAAGACATAAACACAGAGCACTGTTAGATAAAAATTATAAATAAGAGATTAGATGTCCTCGGCAAGTGGAAAATCCGAATTCTCCTCACAAGGCTGCCTGACACGGTCACAACGCGGTACAGACGTGACCACTCCAGACCATGTGCTTGGGACAGCACAAAGGGGAAGGAGCCAAAAGACTCAAGCTGGGTGTTGCCACGTCCACTTTCGTAGAATCATAGAAAAATTTGAGATGGAAAAGACCTTTAAAGGTCATCTAGTCCAACACCCCCTGCAATGAGCAGGGACATCATCAACTAGGTTGGGTTGTTCAGAGCCCCATCCAACCTGACCTTGAACGTTTCCAAGGATGGGGCATCCAACAACTTTCTGGGCAACCTGTGCCAGGGTTTGGCTGTTCTCATTGTAAAAAGCTTCTTTCTTCTATCTAATCTAAACTGATCTTCCTTCAGTTTAAAAACATTACTCCTTGTCATAACAGGCCCTGCTAAGTTTGTCCCATCTTTCCTATAGGCCACAATAAGATCTCCCCAGAGCCTTCTCTTCTCCAGGCTGAACAACCCCAATCCCTTCAGCCTGTTCTCATAGGAGAGATGCCCCATCCTTCTAATCATCTCCATGGCCCTCCTCTGGATTTGCTCCAATGTCTTTCCCCATCTTTTAACCTGTATCTGTCTTACCAGCAACTCTGCACTGTCACAAGGTACTGAACTGCACCAAAGTCCTCCAATACAGAGCTGTATCTCTGCTGGAATCCTTCTGTGGCAAAATAACTGCTGTCATTTAGCCACAGCAGCTGATCCTTCGACTCACTGGGAGTCCTCACAGTTCACAAAGCTGCTTCTGCAAAATGTTCTTAAGGCATAAAACTTATCTGTACCTCAGCTCGGTTTAGAGGCCCAAAAACCACATTTCAACGGCTTCACTGATCAAGGTCACGTGTGAAGTCTGTAGCAGAACTGATCCAGGACCTTCTGGATCTCAGTGTTCTAATCCAAATCCATCCTTCACTCTATTCAATTAAATAAACACCCCCCCTCAAATTGTCATGTCAGAGTTTGTTGCATCTCAAGTGCCTCAGGGCCAGGGCCAGGGTCAGGTACTGCCACCGGGACTGCGGCGGCACGTTGTCTGTAATCATTCCTCTCTAGGAAATTGCACTGGCAGGAGAAAAAGAAATCCTCCTGCTGCCAGAAGCAGCTTAATGAAAAGTTTCTCTGGAGTACTGAAAATCCAGCTGTGTTGAGGAAATTCACTCCCAAACTGAATGGGGAAGGCTGTCATCCTCCGGGCCCAGCAACAGCAGGGCCATGAACACGTGGCTGTGAGCACAACTAGTTTTCTCACAGAAGACACTGAAGAAAAGTGGTGTTCACAAAGGGCTGTTGCAATTTAAATGCTGACTTCTTGTGTCACACATCACTCCTTCCTGTGGCAGGTTATGCTTCCTAGCAACAAACCCCACGGAGGTGGCAGGTCGCGCTCGCTCCTCTGGCCAGCCCTGCTGGCTGCTACACAAGTCACCTGGGGAAAGAGTTTCCCTTTCAAAAATATAAAAGAAATGGCAAAACACAGCATCAAGAGGAGGCAACTGGTATCTGCAGTACAAATCTCCTCATAACCCTCAACGCTGCTACTCAGCGAGTCTTTGGGAACTGGTTTTCACCTTCACAGATTTGTTCAGCGGCTCTGCTTTGCATTTCTTTCATGTTTCTTTCAGGAGAGGTTTTGAGAAGCACCTGGAACACGTCAGACCCGGAGAAGAAAGTAACTGACTGTGTTTTAATTCTTCACTTTGTAAGCAAAGTCCTACATCCACAGAACAAGTGCTTGCAAAGGACACCTATCAATTTAAGGAGATTAGCGAAGCTTGTTTACAGAAAACCTGCAAAGATCAAAATCATAGGGGGAAAAAAAAGCTTTCCCTGTGTTGTCATGAGTTTAAAAAAAGAAGGAAGGAAGGAAAATGTTTTCCAAAATCAGTGGCATGCCATTTCAGATGATCAGTAACTCAGTAACTTTCTGAATTCTCTTCACACAACAGGACTAGTTAAGTTTCCCTTTGTATTTGCATTTGCTCAGCATCCCTGTGTGTAGGTTCCAAACCTTTAGGGATTTTATTTGTTCCAGCAGTGCTCCAAGGCTGCCCTCCACTGCACTGGATGCTGTGTGTGTTTAGCATAATGGAAAGCCAACTCCTGGAGTTCTCATCTCAGTTAAGACAGAGATAGTAGGACAGGGCTGGGCTGTTCCAGCAGAATAATTGGGAAGGTGAGCAGGACTGCACCCTGCAAAGCTCTATGTGTATTTAAAAACAACAACAAAAAATGACCTCTGTGTTTTTATTCTTGGGGTTTGTTTTGTTTTTTTAAATGGTTTGGTTTTTTAAAAAATCTGGATTGAAATTTCTGCTCTGCAACCTCAGGAAAATAAGGATTTTTTTATTTTTTGTGTTCCTTCACTCCCTGTGTGTAAAAAATGGGAAAGGTAGTATTTCCAAACCTTGCAGAGGCATCATCCATCAAAATATTTATTCCCACCTGCAAAGGGCTCATCCCTGAATACTCCTGCCTCTCCTGTTCTGTAGCACAGAACAGACAGTTCCTGAAAACATTTCCCCCACTTTCCAGCCCCATTTGGAAGCTCAGGCAGCATCTCTTAGCAAGTTTACATTTCTCTTTTTACCCTTTGCCTTCTGACCAGAACTCAATTGATGCCCAGTGGCAATTAAGGCAAATTGCAGCACGAGACTTCAAATTATGGCTGATAAAAATTTGGCCCCTCACCTGCCCCACATGGGGCTGAACCCCCACCCTGAGCAAAGCTGCAGCTCCTGGTAAAAGCAGCTCCAAATCCAAGATAGGAAATTCCGCAGGAACTATTATTAGCTCCTGTTTATACTGTCATTTTTCTTATCAGTAGGAGATTATTTATACAGAGCCCAACCCAAGTGCTTCTTGTTTATCTTATTACAGACACCATTAAAAAAGTTTCTATAAAAAGCAGCTCCTGTTTTTAGGACCAGCACTAATAAGTGTTATGTTAAGGTTTCGCTTCTTATCAATCATTCCTTTATTTTCAAGTCACCATTTAATACTCTGTTACTATTTTCCAACCTGCCCTCTCCTCTCAGTACACCATAGAACGTCTTCCAGGTTTAATTTTTTCCCGTCAGATTCATTATCTAAATCATTTTTAAAGTTTCTGGTAATTTTATATGGACTTAGAGAGCCTAAAAAATTGTTCTACTGCAACAGCTGACTTTAACCTTCAGCTCCATGTTCCTCTGTCATGTATCCTCCCTCTCCATCACTTCCCTTGTGCTACAGCAGGAAAAACAAAAGGAAAAGCTGTTTACTGATGCAGAGGCTGGGGTAGGAACGTGGATTCTGTTAAGTGCTTTGCAATATGAGAATTAAGATGAGAAAAAGGAGAAATAGATTTCTGAATGAAAGAGGAGCTCGAAGAATTAGCAAAATAAGGCAAAATGGAAGTTTCAAGGGGTCCAAGTTGCAGTGCAGGGTTCTGCTCCAAGGGCAGAGCACAGCAAGTTACAGAGTGGGGATAAATAAGGTCGTAAGCATTGGGGAAACATCACAGCCTCTGAGGAGCTGATCAGAAATCTGCAGCCTGAAGACATCCAAACACATTGGTTCAGCTCAAGCTTATCACTTGTATGTCCAATCTGGCTGGTTCAAACCCAGCCACAATTAAGACAAGGCAGCCAAGTTCTGGGCTCCAAGCTAAAGGTCCAATATCACTGTTCAGATTCACTGTTATTGCTTCCCCCCCCCCCATGCCATGATCCCCTCCCATCACACACACACGGAATTTTTTAGAGTACTAAAGGAATTGGTGGAGAGGGAAAGGACAAAGTTGGCAGCAGGGGCAGCCAAGCCAAATAACTTTCCTGAGAGAGTTCAGAGCCAGCCATACACTTCTCTTTTCTTTCTTGCCTCTTCCTGGAGCAGAAGGGCTGAAGCCTAAAAGCTAATTTATTCATTTGCCTCTTGTATAAGTAACTATTTACAGAACACCTTTACCAGTAAGACTAAGGCTGTAAATACTGAGATGATACCATTTGGGATCATATATTCTGCAAAGCACTGCCTCTGTCTATACAAACTGTTATTTTAATGAACCAAAAGCGGTTTTCCAGGCATTCCTCGGGAGCCTCTTGGATGCTGGAGACATCTGAAGAACACACAAGTCAACCAGCACTCATCAGGCCTAAAAAACTCTGGAAATGAGAGCCCTGGGACACGTGCTCTCTGCTCTGGATCTCTGTCCTGAGCTATTTTAGTCCCTCCTCACCACCCTGTGCTTTTGAGAGGAAGCTGATGTTTCTCCCTGGTAGTGCTGAGCACACTCTTTAATCTGGTCCTTTCAAACATCTCTGAGATTCACTATTTCTTTCAGATAAGCCATAACTATGTACTTGATGGTGGCATGCAAGTACTACACATCTGCTTACACAGGGCTGTGGGTTATATTTGTAATCAATCAGCTCCTGGAACCTTCCCACAGAGGATGACACGGATCAACTGCAAAGATCTACATGGTTTCCCATTGATTTGGCCTGATAATAAAACAGTGCCATTAGCTCAGTCCTCCTTCTCTCCAGTGCCATCTTCCAATAATTCTCTGATCACTGTGGGAGCTCATCCTGGATTCCCCTTGAGTTGAGTGGGATGGGTGTGAAATTTAGTCAGCCACGTCTGAATTGGATGGAGTTGTTTATTCACAGGAGGAAACAATCTGAGCTCCCAAAGGCTACATGCCAACCTCATGCCAACTGAAATCCAAGAGAGACAGCTCAGGATGGGAGGAGAAAAACCACCAGCTGTGAAGAGACTGGGCTTGACTTTCCTACAGCCTGAGCCAGGGGTATCAGAGACATGTGCCCACCTAGTTAATTATAATTAGATCCATTCCTTCCATCAATACATTAGTTTTGGTGTGGTGATTCTGATTCAGTGGCCCCACTGACCAGAAGAAATATTGGCTTGCTTTGGAAAGAGTCCTTTCCTGCAGTTTTTCCCTCTGTGCATTACTCCTCCTGCAGGGGAAGATGGTCTGACTTGCTGGCAGACATGAAGGGTGCTGTACAGAGCTTAATTCAGAGATGGGTTATTCCAGGCCTATATTCAGGCAGGGAATGCAGAAAAGCAGGAGAGTGACCCACTAACTACCAAAATTTCCGAGTTCAGGTACAATTTAAGCAACTTGACTTATAGTTTAAATATTGAAATACTAGTGCTAACATCTGATAAGGCTGAAAACATCCCTTACATTTACACAAAATGTTCATCTCATGATTTTCCAGATGAAATTGAAAGCAGGGAAGGACAAGGAATTTTGCCCAAGATCACAGAGAAGAGCTGGAGACGTGGAAGGAATTCCAGGCTCCATGGCTCCAGCACTTGTTCCTGCCTGCCCACCTCAACTGTCTGCAAATCCAGAGCTCCCAGACAGATGGGTTCTTATGACATTTCAAATACTGGAAATATAAGAGAACAACTTCCCTCCTGCTGATTTGGCATTTCCAGTCACCAAGGAACCTTAAAAATTATCTATTTCAAGATCTTCATCCAAGCTTGGGTTAAAAAATTACTAAGTCTTAGAGGTGTAACACGGGATTGAGCTATGGGATTTTATCAAGTTTTCCTCCTCAGACATTGAGGGGCTTGAGCAAGTCCAGGGAAGGGAACGGAGCTGGGGAAGGGGCTGGAGCAGCAGGAGCAGCTGAGGGAGCTGGGGGGGCTCAGCCTGGAGAAAAGGAGGCTCAGGGGGGACCTTCTGGCTCTGCAATTCCCTGACAGGAGGGGGGAGCCAGGGGAGTGTCGGGCTCTGCTCCCAGGGAACAAGGGACAGGACAAGAAGAAACAGCCCCAAGCTGCACCAAGGTATGTTTAGGTTGGATACTGGGAACAATTCCTTCATGGAAAGGAAGCTGCCCAGGGCAGTGGGGGAGTCCCCATCCCTGGAGGGATTTAAAAGCCGTGTGGATGTGACACTTGGGGACATGTGGTGGCCTTGGCAGTGCTGGGAGTATGGTTGGACTTGATGGTCTTGGAGGGTTTTTCCAACCAAACTGATTCTGAAGATGCCACCAGCCACAGTGTTCTGGATAAGCAGTGTGAGCCTGCAAAGGAGAACTAATAACACCCCACCCCATGGTGGAGCAGCAGGACTCTGTCACTCTTTGTGTAAAGCTCTGGGAACACACCCAGGGAAGGTGGGATATCACTGCAGTGTGTCCACTCCTCCTGCATGTGAAAGAGAGAAGGCTCAGGGCAGGGGGCACAAACACTACTCCTGTGTAAAATCAAAGCTGCTCTGGTCACCCCTCAAACTCAGATCTCGTTTTAACTGTGACTCAAAGGCAAGTGATGGAGAAAACTTCCAACTCTCATAATCTGACTCCTGGCTGCAGTGATACCAGTTACAGCTGCATCTCCTGACTATTCATATACTTTTTAGAATATAAATGCACATTATCTCTCTCCCTCTCCATACACAGAGATGCAGATAGGCATCTATTTGCTGCACTCAACAAACAATTTAAGAATTAAGGAAAACCATTTTCATTTTAAGATAAGAACTTCAGGCTTATTTTAATGCTGTAAAATAAAATCTCCAAGCACAAGCCACAGGAAAAAAAAATGGGGAAAAAAAGGGAAAAAGTGATTCACTGGGGAAGTTCCATGATGTGCAGGACAATGGGTCTTAAATCAAAGGCATACATTATCATGACTAAGCTGACAGATCTGCACTGCAATGCAGAAAGCCAAGTGATATTCCAACATCTGCACCGTGCTCTGAGAGGCAGTTTAGACACAGCTTCCCAAAATTCAGAAAGGATCCCCCCCCCCCCGAGCTCTTACCTGTTACCTGTGCAACAACTGCTTGGGAGATTCTCCGGTTGGCCAGGAAGGCTTTGATTTCCTCCTTTATCACACTGCTGTCCCTCCTACCAAAACAAAACAACAACAGGACACACAAAAAGAGGGACAGGCCAAAGTGCACCGTGAAGGTGGAAAAACAGCTTTATTTCCTTTCTTTAGGGGATCAGGAGTGGGGAAGGCTGCCATCCAAACAGTCCAAGTGCCTCAGCAATGGACACTTCTTTTAACAAGTGTCACGTTTGATCCGAGCACAGGAGCAGGAGAATGGATGACTCATGTCCCATATAATTCATATTAGGTGCAGCACTGCCATATGGAATGTACAAAGTTTCATTACACAGGGATGAATAAATCTCTCACACCAGCATAAAAACCTCAGTCATAAAAATGAGGCACAAAAAATAAAAAATAAAGGATAGCAGGGGCTGCATGGTTAGTTACCCAAATGAATTTGCACACACCAACCTCCTCCAGCCTTTCAAGGAAAAGATCTGAAGGAAAAGAGATTTTGCAACCTCTGTCCCCTCACTGAACCCCCTTAGTCCTCCACTTTAGTCCTGATTTTGCACTGAATGAACTGAGGTATTTGTATGATTTTTACAAGGTCTGCACAGGTAGCTCAGAAGGGGCTAAAACTGTGCTAAAAAGCAAATAAATTGGGGGCTGCACAGGGACTGTGATATACAGCAAATTTCAATTGCATTAAACACATATTTTGCCTTTCTCTTCCTCCCTCCCTTCCTGAGAAGGGCAGACAATTAAAACCAGCCTTTATTAGGCTTTATTATTTGGTCATTTCCCTTCTCCCCTCACAGCAGCATTCAAGGCAGACTCGAGCTTGCAAATCTAAATGCAAAATAAATGCCATGTTGTGGGTTCATTTTTATTTCTGTACCCAACACTCATCTTCCATATGCCTGCAAATAAACGTAATTTCGGTTTAAATAAGCACTAAAAGCATTACCTGAGACTTATTGCATAGGAACCCAAAACTCAATGGGATGATTAAACCTCAGCCATGGGAACCTGGCTCTCTGCTGCACGTACCTTCCCTCATCCAGCAGGGAATGAGGGTGATCAGCTTTTCTCACTGCTCATCTCTAATCTTCTCCCTCAAAAGCCATACCTTTACCCTAAATCTCCAAACATATTTCCATCCTGGAGCTTACAAACCCCAGTTCTCACACAGGTACTTTGTGAATGCTGCAATTTTGGGGTGGGGGGGAAAAGATAGTCCAGCATTATGATCAAAATTGTTTTGAGACATTTGGCCTTTCCTCTTATTTTTTTTTTGTGCTCTCAAAGCCCACTGACTCTGACTTTCATCCTCAGGAGTATAATCCCCTCCTTTCATCTCTGCCTGAAAAAGAAGCTGCCAGAAGTAAAGGAAGGTCAGGCTGGGGAAAAAACCCAACAACTGGCTCTGACTGAAAACTTCTGTTCTTCTTTACTGTTTGCATTTCCCTACACCAACCCTGCAGCCTCTGCAAATCCCTGCCACAAATTACAAACAGGAAACATCCATCCTCTGCAGATCCCACTGGAAAGCACTGACCAATCCAAGCAGGATTCCCTACTCTCCCTCTATATGGAAGGAATTACAAGGGGTATGAAGGAGTAGAGGAGGAGTCATGGGAGTTGACACTCAGTCAGAATTCTTCTGAATAAAAGCAGGGTGAAAAATTAGTGCAATCCCACTTTTTGGCACAGCATGGGCAAAAATATTCCAATAGCAAGACTGTGGGATACCCACAGGGCCAGGGGCTGCCTGTACAAGGCTGAGAGGCAGATGAGAGGTTCTGGGATAGTGACCCTTGGGGAACTGGCAGGGAACAGCTCTAAGCAGCTCCTGCTCTCCTGATAATCACTGAATTCCAATGGAATGGTTTGGGTTGGAAGAGACCTTTAAAGGCCTGCAATAAAGAGAGATATCTTCAGTTAAATCAGGTTGCTGAGAGTTCAGACCAACCCGACCTTGAATGTTTGGAGCAATGGGGCATCCACCACCTCTCTGGGCAACCTGGGCTAGTGTTTTCCCACCCTCTGTGGCTACCACAGTGCTCCTCCAACACACACACCTCCTCTGAGGCACTTCTCACTCTGCCCTTCCAAACTTCCTAGTGGCTTATCCAAAGCATTTTTAACTCCCGAACTTCCCAAGGTGCCAGAACAACGAACACGGATTTGCCGCAAAGCCCAGAAACGGAACCGAAAAATAATCCCAACGCGCTCCCTCAACCTCTTTTCTCTCCTAAGTCTCCCCGCTACAGATCCAAGCGACAAGACCTCCACTAACCTCATCAGCTCCTCCACCTTGTCGTCGATGTCCAGGTCCTCCTCGGAGGCCTCGAAGCTGTAGGACCTCTGGGCCAGGCTGTTGGCCAGGGGGTACCGGGTGGGCGACATCTTCCCGTTGAAGGCGGACAACCTGTCGTTACTCTCCCTCCCGTTCTGATTCGTAGTGCAAGGCTGCGGGGAGGTGTCGTAACTGTTGCTGGGCGAGGGGGACATCCCACAGTGCTGGGTCTGCGTGGAGGCTGTGGCCGTGGAGGAGGAGGCCGGCACGTTGTTGGTGCTGTTGCCGTAGGAACCGCCCCCGTAGCCAGACCTCCTCCCGAATTTGTCGCTATGCTCTTGGTCGAGGCGATCCAAGGTTTCCAGAGCGTGGAGGATCTCGTGCCTGGTCATTCCCGTGCGTCTCAGGCGCTGCAGAAGGTCTATCTGCTCTATGGTAAATCTTGGCTCGTCCGTGTAGTGAGACATGGTTTCCAGCAGGCTGAAAACGAGGGAAAACAGGAAACCAAATACTTCAGGTCAACTGTGGCACACGGGAAGTACTTTACACGCCTCAAAGATCAATCCTGGTCCAAAACTTTAAGGCACACACACGACAGAACTGGCAGCACAGAAGTGCACCTCCAAACCACCTCAGCAGGCAAACTCCCCAAAATGCTTATTTTCTTTGGAGTGCTCCAACAGCATTTCCCTCTTCTCCTGGCATTCCCTACACCTGCAGTTTGTACTCTTTTGCTTTGGACAAACCACTGCTACAGAGACAGTGGTTGCTCAGTTATTAAGGCTGCAACTTGATTTCACACAAAATTTTGCCCCCATTTACCCACCAGGCAGAAATCCCACATTCCAAAACTGTTCGGTCAAGGCCGGCGGTTGAGTTTTTCTGCAGAAGTTTTAACCGGCTGTGACATGAGATTTATCAGTCTCGACTCTTTCAAATCTTAACTACAAAGAGTTCAAGTTGCCCTAACTTTTGCTGCAACCTTGGAAAAAAAAAAAAAAAAAAGAAAAGAAGATAAAAACACACCTAACGGAAATTCTAGTGGCCTGTAGGACCTAAGTTGATTTGACTGAAGTCCCGTTTCTGAAGGTGGATTTCTGAAGTTGGGAACTTTTGAACCTGGAACGCTGTCACGGATCGCCTGCCCTGACAAGGAAAGTGCAGCACATCCAATTACTCCTGAGCTTTCATTTAAAGAAATAAGTCTTCAGCCTTTTCCCCTCCAAAGGCAGCCCTCTCATGTAACTCAATCATCCTGGTGGCTCATCAAAAGCATTTTTAACTCCTAAACTTCCCAAGGTGCCAGAACAATGAACATGGATTTGCTGCAAAGCCCAGACATGGAACCGAAAAGAAAAAAAATCACAATATGCTCCCTCAATCTCTTTTCTTTCCCAAGTCTCCTCACTACAGATCCAACTGGCACACAAACAACAAGATCACCTCCTTCAGAGCTCTAGATCTTGAGAAGAAGGGATGGCAGATGGAGGGCAGACAGAACTTGGCAAGGAGAACAAGGCATTTTCCATCCTTCTCGTGAATCTTCTTATGAGTCAAGGGTTTATTACCATTCCTGCAGGAGAGCAGGGTGAGGAGATCACTCAAACTCCAGGAGACGTGACAGAGCTAATGTACCATCCCTGGGAGCACTCAGAAAAGTCAAATAAGGATTCCAAGGACCCCGTGAAAACCAAGAGAGGGATGATAGCTGTGGGACCTTCCAGGGACAGGGCTGCCTATTCGGGTCCACGGATTTTGAAGATGACTCCTCATGTCCATTTTTGTACTGGCACAAAGAAGTTCCCAACAGGAGACAGGGGGTGACTAGAGATCTGTAATATGGGCTGAAGAACACTGAGAACTGGCTTGCTAAGTACAGCTGGAGTTGGAGTGCAACTGTACAGACATGGTCCTACGCACCCAGGATGCACAAATCCACAAAAATGCCTTTTGCAGCCTAGGAAATAGGGAAATGAGGAGATGGTCCCATCTTTGGCCTCATCCATCAACTACTGAACCCCTTTCATTGTTTCGTGGGAAAAGGAAACAGGAGGAGGGCAAGGCAAGGGGATGACTCCCATCCAAGGGAGAAGGAGGACAAGGCAAGGGGATGACTCCCATCCAAGGGAGAAGGAAGCAGGAGGACAAGGCAAGGGGATGACTCCCATCCAAGGGAGAAGGAAGCAGGAGGACAAGGCAAGGGGATGACTCCCATCCAAGGGAGCAGGAGGACAAGGCAAGGGGATGACTCCCATCCAAGAAAATGACTGAGAAGACAGACAGACCACATCCATAAGTGCTTGGCTCCAACAGCAATGCGCTGTCCTTTGGACAACTGATTACTGGAACCATTCAGGCCATTTTAAATTTGAGAAGACAAGTACCCAAATTATTCAGCTCAAGAAGGGCAGGGCAGGCAGTGCAGGAATGGACCAGCAACTGACTGGAATTGTAACAACTACAATTTGGAAGTGGCATCTCAGACTGAGGCGTTCTCAGCTTGACAAGGAGCATTTGGAAGCAGACACTGTGTTCTGTGTTCTAGCTTTGGCCTCTGGGGGAGGCAGGGCTGCTCAATCTTTTCCTCCAAGCTTTGGGAGAAGTGTCACACTGACTTACTGACTCATCACAGCCCGCAAGGCCCTGTGACAGCTCATTTTCAAACAGAAAATCTCTTTAAACATCTGGCCTTGAGATGGTTTTCACTGGATATGCCAACTCGCCTTGCCTTAGAGATAAACCTGGTTTGGGCATTTCTTACCTGTATTTCTAATGTCACCATTTCCTGAATCATTTATCTGCCAACATCAAGTTTCATGTGTTCAAGTACTAGGTTGAACTGGAGAATTTAATGAGCCAGAGCCTCCATCCAGAATTACCTCTACACAAAATTCCTACTTTACAGACTCTTCAAGGTTTAATACTAAAACATGCATTATTCAGTTTAATCTCCCATTTGTCACAGATGTAGAAACCCAGAACTTTTGTCCTTCTAGCTCTGTGAACTAAAAAACTCACATCTGACAGAAACAAGACCTTCCAGATGGTTCAAAAATGTCCAGCAACACAGAACTTATTTCACACAATCATGGAATTACAGAATGGTTTGGGTTGATGGGAACTTAAAGCTCATCCAGTTCCACCCCCTGCCATGGGCAGGGACACTTTCCACTAGCCCAGGTTGCTCCAAGCCCTGTCTAACCTGGCCTTGGACACTTCCAGGGATCCAGAGGCAGCCACAGCTTCTCTGGGCAAGCTGTGCCAGGGCCTCTCCACCCTCCTGCAGCAGTTGGTGGCCATGGCCAGTGATTCCCTTTGAAATCTGGGTGTGATTCCTAATTTGTCTGAAAAGTGCCAGGGCTCAGCTTCTGGATCTGGGTTCCCAGGCCAAATTAATCTCCTTTAGTGAATTACACATAATCATTTAGTGAATCCCAAGTATCCTTTAGTGAATTACAGCTAATGAACTGCAGTGTTCTCAGATGCACGAGCACTGGGTGACCTTCTGTCGCACGTGGCTGGATGGGGGAAAGTGCTCTGGCCTCAATTTGTCCCACTTTGAAGCAGCAGGGATGTGCATGTGCAGGAATTTCAATTCACAGGCATGCAAAGGCTGCTGGACAAGGCCACCCTGTGCCCTAAAAATAAGATATTCAGGGATTTCTAACTTGTGTCTCAGAATCTCGTTCAGAAAGTCATCTAAGAGCAACAATCCCACTGTTAAAGTCAGGCCCTTCTCCTGTGTTTAACACAATTATTGGAAAATTTGAAAAAAACCCCCTGAACTAACATCAGTGATCTGTCTGTCTGTCCATGCAAAGTATTCTTCCAGCCCTCCAACCCCTTTAGGGAACTTCTGGGTAATTTCTCAATGCTAAAAAGATAAGAACACCAAAATCAGAGAATGTCCCTGTTGGTCTCACTAATGTCATATACAGACATCCAAACTGCCTTGCTTATGTTTACATATTCAGCATATATTGCATCAGACACACTTTTTATTGCTCTACTTATTTGGGACTCCAATTCCCATTTTCCTGTGCTTTTATACCCAACCATGAGATCTAGAAATAATGCTTTTATGTATTTAAAACACCTGGAGTGGCTTTTATGCATTTAAAACAACTGCAGGAACTTGGAATTTTCCATTAAAAACCCCAAACAAATATTGCAAAACGTGGAATTACTGAACATGTTCCAACATTGCCAACTATCTACGACTTTTTAATGAGTAACTACAGCAACACTTTTTCAAACTGTTACTCCAGGAGGACTTCAGTTACTTTCTCTTTTTGAAACATTTTGATAAACTTACCCTGTTTACAGATCAATTTACAAAGTAGTTAAGTAAATCAGACGTTTTAGAATCATCATAATTTCATTAATGAGTGGATATTCTCCACCACTTCATCCCCCCCACACTGCTGGAAGAGCCTCTCATCCTCCTGCACTCCTCTGGCTGCCTATAATTCAATTTGTTTGCCCCTCTTTTTCCTTGTGAAATACAATCAACTGCAAAAGTAACAAGGCTTAAAACGAAACAGAGACAAGCAGAACGACTGGGGGGGTGCAGGAGAAAATAAAGATGGCAAATACTTTCCCTGAGCACACAGACCATGGACCAACAGCTTTGCTGCAGGCAAACTCTGCTGCTGGTGGAGCAGAATATCCTCCACCCCAGCAGATCTCCGTGTATAATCACATGCTTTATCTGCTGATCAGACAGCAAAACTCTCACCATGGGCTGTCAAATTTCCTTGGGGAGATACCTGGAAAACAGAACCAACCACCAGAGAATGGCCATGTGTTTTTTTTTTTTCTCTCTGAAATTCTGCAAGCAAGACCCCCGCAAAGGACTGATTCAGCTCGAAATTCAAGTGACTGATTTTTTAACAAATGAATCCTGCCTGTAAAATGAAGGGTTTTTTAGGTCCTGACAGAAAAAAAAAAGGCAAAAAAAAAAAAAAGATAGCTGAAAGTATTAAACTCATTTACATTCCTTACATTAAGTTGGCAGTCACGCCCCAAGGAAGATGGGACCCAATCCCACTCACTGCCTCTTGCTACCTCTAAAGCATTAAACCTTCATGCTTATCTTTCATAGCTCATCCAGAAGGAACATGAGGCACCTGAACATCAGATTGAAGGGAGAACTATAAGAGGCTAAATAAAAAAAGAATTTATTAGCCCTCCCAAATCCACAGATATAAAATATCCAGCAGGTCTCAACCAGATGCAGCTTCACTCCTTCACTTCTAAAGGGACTTCAAGGAGTGGAGGCTGTTTAGGGGCTCTCAATAGCTTTGCTTTTCCTTGTCATCCCACCAAGATTCATTTACCAGATTTTTTTAATGAATTTCACCCTTTTTTTTTATTAATTTCACCCTTAAGATATGGGGCTCCCCTGCTCTGACAGTCCTGATCTCCAGTGGGGGCACATGGCCAGACACAGACGTTTTCTCTTCCCTTATTTTCCTGCATCTCTCAGAGAAAAGTAAGGACAAACACATCAAGGGTTTCTCACCTGCTCTCACAGCCCCAGCCCACGCAGACACAGGAATCATTTACCCAGCACTTAACTTTCTAGATGATGGAACACAGCAGAATAATCCCATAAAAACAGCTACGAGCTAAGTCCATGTCCAATTGAACTTGCAGAAGTTCAAAGCAATTCAATTACCCGTTTGGGAATAAGGCCAGACACCAGCCTTAACACCTCTAACACTTGAGAAAATGGCTCTGGACTCTTTAATGATCACAAGAAATCACTTTTTCCACTCTTCTACTCGCTGTAGATGAGTAGGAACTACTCCAGCATCACTGAGGAGATGCTCTTCCGCAGAGGTCCTTCTCCAACTTCCATTTAAATTCACTGCTTTATCTAATAAGCAAAGCTCAGGACTTACAAAACCAGTTGTGCTTTTTGATATAAGACCTGTGTTTGATATAATCTGCATAATATGGATGTGGGCAAGAGCCAAAGCGTTCAGAACAGGATCCTAAGTCTGGTAATTGGTTTAAGAATGATTCTGATAAAGTCCCATCAACTGGGGCGAAGAGGACGGGGAGAGATGCCAACTTCTACCCTTCTCTGAGATATGGCACAGGGCAGGACCCCTTCTCTGTGAGGTCTGATCCAGGCAGGAGGCAAAAATGGGTATTAAGGATGGCATTGCTATTCCCAAAGCAATCTAACTTGCTAATCAACCAGTCTGACATCCGACCACCTAATTCACCACAGGAAGCACCGCTCTGGAAGCTTCCAATCATAACCAGGGACTGCAAAGAAACTTCACCTCCAGCTGTTGATTTTTAAACCATGCTTTATGTTATGCAAGCTTGTTTCTCTCTCCAAACGTATTTACAAGATCCAAGGACCCAAGCAAAGTTTCATTCAGGGCTCCTTCCTTTTCTACACAGGATCTCAGAATGGTTTGGGTCGGAAGGGACCTTGAAGATCATCTCCTTCCAGCCCCAGGGATGCCACTCACTAGGTGAGGTTGCTCAGGGCCCCATCCAACCTGGCCTTATGTCTCACCCAGCTTTACCCATCCCAAAGGATGCAGCTGGTTCTTACAAGATGCTCAGAAGGACCTTAACTGAGCTCCAGCTGTTGCACAAACAGAGCTGCTGACATGTATCACAAAATAAATGCTACACACACGTTCAAAGATTGTGACCCTTCCAGTGCAGCCCTAAGGCACTGCTGGAAGACAATTGGGACACTTAGGGTCATAACACTACCCAGCCTTCTGAAATTCAAGCTTTGGCCTTTTCTGTTCTTACTGAACAAGTGAATCTCCTTTAATTCAGAGGGTGGTGAGGCCCTGGCACAGGTTGCCCAGAGAAGCTGTGGCTGCCCCGTCCCTGGAAGTCTCCAAGGCCAGGTTAGATGGGACTTGGAGCAGCCTGATCCAGTGAGTGGCATTCCTGTCATGGCAGGGGGTTGGAATGAGATGGTCTTTAAGGTCCCCTCAACCCAAACCATTCTGTGATTTTATGATTCACAGCCAACACAAATATTTCAGGACAGCTCAAAGCTTTGCGAAGCTGCCTTTAAAACAGGAGTTGATGCCATGAATTCTGGGGAGCAACAAAGGATTAAGGATCTGACTCATCACTTACACCCATCAGCTACAACTCCAGTGTTTTCAGCGGAGTTGCACCAGCTTTCAAGAGAGGAAAAAACCTCAGGCCTGAAGTGCTCATCATGTCAATGAACACACAGACTTATCCATACGATCCCGTAATCATCTCCTGCAGTGGCATCTCTGGGCTCTGATTTTCCAAAAGGACTCTATTCCCATTCATCCTGACATGGCAGAGGGGTTGGAATGAGATGATCTTTAAGGTCCCCTCAACCCAAACCATTCTGTGATTTTATGATTCAGGGCCAACACAAATATTTCAGGACAGCCCAAAGCTTTGCACCACATTAAGCAAAGCTGCCCTTAAAACAGGAATTGATGCCACGAATTCTGGGGAGCAACAAAGGATTAAGGATCTGACTCATCACCTACACTCATCAGCTGCAACTCCAGTGTTTTCAGTGGAGTTGCACCAGCTTTCAAGAGAGGAAAAAACCTCAGGCCTGAAGTGCTCATCGTGTCAATGAACACACAGACTTATCCATATGATCCCGTAATCATCTCCTGCAGTGCCATCTCTGGGCTCTGATTTTCCAAAAGGCCTCTACTCCCATTCACCCTGACATGGCAGAGGGGTTGGAATGAGATGATCTTTAAGGTCCCCTCAACCCAAACCATTCTGTGATTTTATGATTCACGGCCAACACAAATATTTCAGGAAAGCCCAAACCTTTGCACCTTTGCACCATATTAAGTGAAGCTGCCCTTAAAACAGGAGTTGATGCCACGAATTCTGGGGAGCAACAAAGGATTAAGGATCTGACTCATCACTTACACTCATCAGCTGCAACTCCAGTGTTTTCAGTGGAGTTGCACCAGCTTTCAAGAGAGGAAAAAACCTCAGGCCTGAAGTGCTCATCATGTCAATGAACACACAGACTTATCCATACGATCCCGTAATCATCTCCTGCAGTGGCATCTCTGGGCTCTGATTTTCCAAAAGGCCTCTACTCCCATTCACCCTGATTCACAAACAAAATGTAATCCCTGTAATGACTGCTCTCATCCCAGGGAAATGAAAGCCTGGCGCTGCAGCGAGGAGGGAAATCAGGCTCCAAGCTGATCCGTGGAGGTTCAGTGTCACAGGTTCTGTTTAGGAATGCAAACCACTGGCTGGGGAATGCAGAGCTCTGCCCCTCGCCTTCCAGCAGAACGGGGACAATTAATAAGAGCAGCCTGAAACTTCTGAAAATAAATCCGGCGTAATCAAACACTCCCCGCTCCACAAATTAGGGGAGGCAGAGCTGAGAGCGGAATATCAACATATCATTCCTTCAGGAGGCTCTGAGATCCTCAGTCAGTTACAGAGCCCCAAACCCACAGTCACCACTTCTACACAAGCTGTTCTTCCCCACCCCAGTCTCTGAAATTCTCTGCTGATAAGGTTTTTTTTTACTGACAGTGAGCAAACCCCAGCGGTTTTGCCACTGATTCCGCTCGGGTGAGTAACTCGCTCTGCTCCACATCTTTGGGAAAGAGAGAGAGAACTTGAGATTGATCTTACAAGGCAAAAATACAATATAAATGCCAATTATCATCATAATCCAAGTCTTACAAAAGAGACTGACCTCTGACTAAGCACAGGGCTTGCAGCCAGACACTTCTGAATTCTACTCGAGGCACAGACTGATTCACACCGACACCTTATCTGTCTAACCCTAACCTTCCCCACTTCCAAAATCTGGGTTTCCTGCTATTGTTGCAATTCTACAGCAACAAGGCAGGAATTCAAACTCTGAGGCTGGATTCAAGGGCAGATTGAGGGATCAGAAGGACTAACAAACAGAGAGAAAAGCTGTGGTGGCAGCTGAGTGCTGAACCAGGGCCCAAAGCCCAAACCTGTGCCAAGAGCAAGGAGGAGCTCTTGGATTCGGGAGCCAAAGACTAAACTTTGGATATATCAGCTCTGTAACAGAATCAGGGCAGGACTGGTGTGCTTGAATTACAGCAAATCTCACCAACACACTGAAATACTGCCTTTAACCCACGTGAAAAAACACACAGAGTCAAGGACAATAAAACTGAAATGTGGGCCTGACCTAAACACCAGACTGGCCCCACTCCTGGAAGTGTTCCAGGCCAGGCTGGATGAGTTTTGGAGCAACCTGGTCTAGTGCAAGGTGTCCCTGTCCATGGCAGGGGAGGGAATGAGATGAGCTTGAAGGTCCCTTCCCACCCAAACCATCCCAGGACTGTTTGATAAGTCACGTATTTTCAGCTGTCAAGATCACAGGCCTAGTGCTGTGTTCTGCCTCCTCCATTTCACTTCAAAACTTGACCAATCCTTTATTAAAACCCAGACAGCATCTCCAAACTCTTCTCCATTAACTCTGCCAGCTGGAGTACCTAAATACTTAAAACACATCTTTCTGCAGAAGATCCCTGTGAGGCAGAGAAGTAAAGCTACACTAATTTCTGTGACCAAGAGCTCCCAGAGAGGGGCTGGACTCCAGACAAGTCCAAATGACTTGTTCAAAGTTACACAGGAATTCTGCAAGAAGGCAGAGCCAGTGTCTGGCCAAACTCTGAGTGTTTTTTCAAAGCCATCCTACAGGGTCCATCTACAGCACCAGACAGGACAAGGTGTAGGACAAGTTTCAAGCAAGGCCATCACCAGGATTTCCACCACCTCTTCCACACAGGAAGGAAAAGAGATATCCTGAAGTATTTCAGGCCCCTTCATTCTCCCTCAGGATCCATCCCCAGCAGGAACAACCAAAACATTTCCTTAAAAGAGAAATTAGTTGTTTCAGAAAACTAAAATGGAAACCCAGCAAACAGCTGAACCTCACCTACTCCTGATTTTGTGCTTAACTACAAAGCAAATAATTTTCCACTAGAAAAACAGTTTGCAAGTGTAGTTTCACTGGCACAGCCTTAATGAGGACAGAGACTCCACTTGGAGAACAACTCAGGAATAGATAACGGTGTCTCCTTGAAGAATATAAATCATAATGGCAAAAACATGGGCTTTTGGCCACAGCTGCCTCTATATTAGAGTTTTATTTTAGTTAGAAGCGTTTCAGAAAGAAACAAATGTCCTAATTAATGCTCTTAAAGCAACAATTTTTTGTGTAGTCCAGACCTGAACTAGGGAAATTTCCTCTTGCATGATATAGAGAAGACCCATCTACATCCTACACTGCCATGGCCACCACTAACCCACCTCCCCAATTGCCACATCCACAGGGCTTTTAAATCCCTCCAGGGAGGGGAATCCATCACTGGAAGAAATTTTGGGGAAGAAATTTTTCCATTCAATAAGATTTTTTTATTTTTTTTTTTTAAGGACCCTTTCAGAGTGGCTGTGAAATCATAAATTAACTCATCTGGTTTATCCTAAAGTAAAAGCACAGGCTCAGGCAGGGCATTGTTTCAGCCAAGGAAGCTTAAAAAGCCAACTGAATATTCCTACAGCCACCAACTATTTACAGGACACCTTTTCAAGCAAGACAAAAAGAGAAAATGAGCTGAGTCTTCTTTCTCCCAAGTATAATTAACGTGGTTTGTGCCACATTTCAAGGGCACTGGACAGTTACAGCTCAACCTGTGATTTTATTTTCTAAGCCACTGTAACTCCAGTGCCTGCCCTTCAGCGTGTGCTGACTTGGGAGCATCCACAGCCTCGGTTTTTCTCCTTCTGTTGTTTTCCCTAAATGATGACAAGGCTTCAAAACCCAGTCCTTTTCCATCTGCATTACTCACCCTGATTCTCTTCCCACTCTGAAGGCTTTTATTCACTCCCCAGACAGCCCTGTCATTGCTGGCAATTAAGATTCACAAGCACCAGCCTGATAATTCAGGTAAACTTCAGGTGACGACGTTGCAACTGCCTGGTTCCCTCAGAACTCGTATTTTGAGGGATGCAAAACATCCTGATGGTCACAGCTCACTCCTAACACATATTAATTAATCAGTACTGCCATGAGCCCATGAAGCACAAATAATTACTCCCATTATATTTATGGAGAACCCAAGAGAGAGAAACTTGTGTTGGCTACAGGGCTTAGTTTCAGATAAATGACAAATTCTTGTGAGACCAAAATCAAGAGTTCTGTGCTCACATCATGCCCCAAACTCCTCTCAAGTACTGACTCCCATCCAGATGAGGACAAAAATTAGGCAGGAGAAATGGTAACTGCAGCCAGGTTCCTACTTGGCTGTTCTGTGTGTAGGAATAACCCAACTCCTCCCTTACCTCCCTTACCAGTAATTTTAACTGTTCAATCTTTACCTTATTCAGAATTTAAGTTCAAAATTTAAATTTTTTTTTAAGGCTCCATTTTCTTCTTTCCCCTTCTCGATCCCACTTACCCTTTTTTTAAAGATATCTATGGTCTAATCTGGAAATTTTACACCTTAATGGGTCATCTTGGCCCATTTGCTCTAATTTAATACTCTCTAATCCCGTCCAAATAGGTTCATCCTGGTTTCCCCTCAGTCAAAAACTGTTCACCTCTACTTCCACTGCATCCTATTAACTGCACATACACTGGAATAAATAAAAGCTGCTGCTGCTGCTCTGCTGGGAGGTGGCAGCTGATGAACAGGGCAGAAAACTGCACAGGGGCAGAACGGGACTGAAATCAAAGCACAGCAAACTCACACCATGCAATTCCCACTTTGGACATTTATGGTGAAAGCCTGACACAAAGCCAAAGCTGTCAGACTGTCCCTGTGCTCACACAAAGTGATCTGAGATCCCTCTGCAAACTCTGGATTAACCAGAACAATGAAGATGCACAGGGCAACATGGCCTTACCTCCTGACTCCTCTCCTGCTGTGAACTAGATCTTTACAATTTCAAGTGGTGATTTTAATACTGAAATCTAACATATTTCCAGCTCAAGGGACTGGCAACAAAGCAGGAAACCACTAGTTTTGAATAGAAGACTAAAGCCACCAGCAACAGAAAATAACTAATTAAGGGTTGTATCAAGAAGTCTTTTTGAAATCCACTGGTGTTTGGTTTCCAACAAAAAATCCCTGGCAGCCTTATTTTTGCTGTGGCTCCCTCTACAGAAGCCTGTGACTGCACTGCCACTTGCACTATGACAAGGATAAATCTTCATCCTTGAAAGAATCCATCTGGGAAAACGTGGCTGCATTCACAGCAGCCCAGTTCCTTCCCACCTACTCTGCAGCCCTGGCTTCTCTTCCCAGCTCAGTCTGACAGAAGGAATAATCCAAAGTCAAGAGGTCAAAGTATCTCAGGAATCTGATTGCTGGGGAGAAGCATTTGGTCGTGCCAACAAGAGGGATATTGGGAACAGCAAAACAGGACTGGCCAGTGGGAGCTGAGGGACAGCACAGGGACAGGTCAAGCCTTTCCTTTCAGCCTTTCAGCTTCAACAATTGAATCCATTTGCTTACTTACTGAAGAAACAGCATGGAGACCAATTACATTGAAGATTGATGACAGAAGCCATTCAAAAAAAAGAAAAAAAAATTGACAGGCTTCAAGGATGAGATTTGGACAACTTCAGTTCCACCTGGGATTCAAGACACTGCTTGGAATAGCCCAGCCAATTCTAAGGCAAGGTGAGGTGCCCCAGGTTTTCTGCCTTTGCCATGTAACACTGAATTATGATGGTGTTCTCATCCCTTTTGCCAAGTCTGGAGTGGTGCTAAACTCTTGCCCAGCTCAGGTATCCCTTTAGTATCTCTCCAGTATGTTCAGTAGATGTATGAAGATCTCTCTTTTAACACTAATTTTTCTCTGATCAAGGCCAAGTTTCAAAGAATTGCATGATTTTCTTTCTCTTTCAGAGACAGAAAAGTAGAAATAGAAACAATACATCAGCCAGACCAAGAGAGCAATTAAAAGTTACTATTCCCTGATTTAAATGTCTGGTTATTTTACTATTCCCTGGTTTAAATGTTCCACCAAAGGAGTGGAACTCTCCAGCCAACTGCTCATAATCATTGTAACCATTTCTCTGCTCTTTTTAGACAAATTAACAGAAAAAAATACCATCAAATGATCTTAATTGTTCTGGGCTTCTTCAGCTTGTACTTACACTACTGGAAAAGTTCTGAGCATACTTTACATGGGGATGGGACGTTATAAAGCCTCTTGAGGGTCTTCAGTGTTATTCACCATTCTGTAAGACACAAGGAAAAGACAAATTAGAGATGTCTGTGAAAGGCAAAGAGACTCAATCCCATTATTCTGGATAACCTGTCACTAATCCAGACCCACAGAGGCTCACGGACTTCAGTGCATGTGGCACATTCCTCAGGAGAAAGTCTGGTGGTGTCATCAGTCCAGAGACAAAAATTTAAATTACAATTGATTTCTTTCGGCCACAAGTAAATTAATCTATGCAATCATTTAGCCTTATGACAGTTACCTACCCTTTTAACTCACAAAAGCTATTAAAAGGATTATTTGGCCAACATCCTCAGAGAGCTCAGAGACAGGTACTGTGTTCTGAGGAGGAATGACCTAATAGTTTTCTTTAGCTATTACTGCTCATGTTTTTCTCCACAAACATGGACTGAAAGTGCTCCAAAAGTCAACCTATTAACCAAAGGGAACGAGAAAAGGCAGGATGTTCTATCCAGGGATATGTAGAAAGAACTAGGGACAATATTCACACTTCAGGCTATGGGTGAGGCAGGAGAGAAAACAAGTGGATAGAGCAGCACATGGATTTGCAACGGGATGATTTCCTCTGCTCCATAAAGAGATGTCCAATATTAGCAATCATGGATTGCTATCCAGGGGTACCAATCATGGATGGACACATCTTGCCTCTTCCAAGTGGTTAAAGGTGGTCCAGATACTACAGAATGACACTTCTTTTATCACATCTGCTGGAGGCTTTGGGAAGAACTGCACCTATCCCAGATGGAGTTCAGTGGGCATACACAGACCACAGAACCACAGAACTGTTTAGGTTGGAAAAGCCCCCTAAGATCATGGAATCTCAGAATGGTTTGGGTTGGAAGGATCCTTAAAGATCATTTTGTTCCAACCCCCTGCCAGGGGCAGGGACACCTTCCACTATCCCAGGTTAATCCAAGCCCCGTCCAACCTGGCCTTGGACACTTCCAGGGATTCAAGGGCAGCCACAGCTTCTCTAGGAATTCTATTTCAGTTCCTCACCACCCTTACAGGGAAGAATTCCTTCCCAATCTCCCATCTCTCCCTGCCCTCTGGCAGTGGGAAGCCATTCCCTGTGTCCTTCCCTCCATGCCTTGTCCCAGGTCCCTCTCCAGCTCTCCTGGAGCCCCTTTAGGCACTGGAAGGGGCTCTGAGGTCTCTCTGGATCCTTCTCCAGGTGAACCCCCCCATCTCTCCCAGCCTGGCTCCAGAGCAGAGGGGCTCCAGCCCTTGGAGCACCGGTGACCTCCTCTGGACCCACTCCAGCACCTCCATGCCTTTCCTGTGCTGAGGGCCCCAGAGCTGGAGGCAGCTCTGCAGGTGGGGTCTCAAAAAAGCAGAGCAGAGGAGGAGAATCACCTCCCTTGAGAACAAGTCCAATCCTCTCCCCATCACTGCCAAGGCCACCACTAACCCATGCCCCCAAGTGCCACATCCACATGGCTTTTAAAGCTCTCCAAGGATGGTGACACCATCGTTCCTGTGTTTTATTGGTTTTCCTTTCTTTTCCCCTCATGAAAAAACTCCTGAGCTCTCAGGACAAAAGGCTGGGCTGGCTGAGCATTCCCAGGGGCAGCAGCACTCGGCTTTGGCCACCAGCTTTCCTGGGAGGTTCCAGCCTGGCCACATGTGCCTTCTCCCACCCAGACACGGCCAAGGAAAGCTGGGTGTTCCCAGGGAGGAGAGCTGCTCAGAGCTGGCTGCTGCCACTTCCAAAACAAGTCATTTGGCCCACGTGGAGCTGCCTCCTCCTCTCCAGGAAAGGAGGTCACCCAGAGAGAGGTCACAGACACGAAGAGCGGTCCTGGCAGACCGTGACAGGTCATGTCCTGTGGCCTGGGAGTGAAACAGTGGCACCAAAGCACTGATGGATGGGAGGGACAAACCCCCAGGTCCCTCACAGTCACCCACCCCAAACCTTTTAGAAAGACTGCTACACCAAACCCCTCCCCTGTTATATCTCTTAACTGCATTTCAAACATGTTCCCCGAGGCGGTCACAAAAAAATATGAGATCATGCTGTTGACTTCTTGCCAAATTTTAATACAGAGAGCTGGTTTGTTTTCCAAAGAGGAACAAATTAGACTTAAATATATACAAACTTTCTGAAGGTCAGAGAGGCTAATGATAGAGAACTGGATTCGTCACAGAAGGGTTTGCTTCCAGGGTGAGGAGTGTGGAAGAAGCAAAGAAGGAAACCCAGAAAGGAAAGATCACTTTCCATCACCATGAAACGCGGGATTAAAACTGGAACATGAGGAGATGAGATAACAGAGGCAAAGAAAAGGCTGCAGTAACTCAGTTTTTGAGATGACACAGGCAGGAGGGTGATATTAGTAATAGTAATGGAAGAGGAAAAACAATGGTATGGACCTCAAATGTAAGTGAAGAGCCATTAGGATCTAGACCAAATTTGGGATGTGAACAGAGGAGGAAGAGGAGCTTTTCCAAGAGACTCCAGATCTGTGAGTGCAGACAGAGGATGGTGGGATTTCAGCAGGGAGTTCATGGGAAAACAGGAAAAAGATCTCTGGTTTTGCTATGTTAAAGGTTGAGGTGGTTTTTATTGCACTCAGAATGCAATCCCAAACTGTCCCAGACTGAGCCAAGCACCAAGGAAGGACAGGGAATCCTCAGGTCTGACAGCAAATGGAGTTCCAGAGAAAGGGGAGGAAGCTGGTGCTTCCTAAGGCTGCTGCCAGCACAGAGTGGCTGCTGCTGAAAAGGGGCACAAACAGTCCTTGACTCCACGTTGGTCCAAAGTTCAGGGGCACAGAAACACCTTCCCCACCCCCAGACACGCGTCAAGTCTGAAGCTGAAAGTTTTTTGTCATTTAAGGGCACCTCAGACAGGAAACAATCAACCCCTCACCTGTAATTTTAGTCAAAAAAATTCCATCCCAACCAACATCACTTCAGTCACCAACAAATTACGACCCCGAAACCACGACTCAACATCCCTCTTTCCCTTTTAGCACAAACCAAAGCACCAAACCTGCCCTAAGACAGCAGCAAAGGCAGGTGTCACCACTGTCTGTAGTGATAGGCAGGTAAGAGCTCACAAACCTTTGCCCTCTTGGCATTATTCATTAAATAAATGATCTGCTAACGCAGGGAAAACACAACCAGCTCCCCTTTCCCAGGGCTGGTACAGACAATAATAAAACAAAAAAAAAAAGTCACTATTAATATGGAAATCGTGGCTGCAGTTGTAGAATCAGATGTAATGAACAATCTTGTCCCCAGCTTAAGTTTGCTATAAAGGCAGCTTAAATTGACAATGGATGAGTCCTCATGGCAATCTGTTTTTCAGATATTAAAAATCTCATTTTCTCAGTGCCAAGGACAAGTGGAAGTGTGAAGCACTGGAGTATCAACTCTGCATTTGTCTCACTTGACATGAAATCATTCTCATTTTAGTTCTGATTTTTTTAATACATTCTTGGGATCCACTTCAGTTTTCTTCATTTCTCACTGTGTGCAATTAAATGTTTTGAAGTAGAGTTCACCCTGATCCACAGCGCCCTGCAGAAGCAAGGAGAAAGTCACTTGGTAAAGATGAGGCTGATATCACTTATTTGGAAGAGAAATTCATTTTCTCTTTTAATTTCTGAGTGACTCACCTAGTCAAAAAAAAAAAAAAGAAAGAAAAAAAAAGCCATCACTTTGTATTTCACTAATACCTTCCCTGGTAAGTTCTTAAGCTTTTGTCCTTGGGGAAGACAAACATCATCATTTTGACATAAGGAAAACATGAAGAGAGGAGCTGAATTCTTGGCTTAAAGCCACACAGGGCAGGAGCAGTGGCTGAACATGGAATCTGCCTGAGGACATGGGCCCACCACTACAATTGTCATACCAGAAATGCAAAACCCCCAAGTTCCAGCCTTGCTGACAAACCTGACATGTTGGATGGCCAAGAAATTAGGCCCAAAGAATGAAGTTCTACCACTGCTGAACTCGAAGTAAAGGCCAGATTCCCGACTCACGCAGAATTACAAACCAATCCTCTCCTAGAAATAGCAAAAAAAAAAAATAATTCAAAGTCCAAGTCTTCTACTGCACGTGCAGCTCAAGGTCTGTAGGAACTGCCAGGTCCTCTGGGTGGGCTCTGTGCAGGGGTGTTCACGTGTGTGTACATGTGTGTCTATAAATATGTGCCAGGGGAGGTTCAGGCTGGACATCAGGAGGAATTCCTTCATGGAAAGGGTGGTCAGGCACTGGAAGGGGCTGCCCAGGGTGGTGGTGGTGTCCCCAGCCCTGGAGGTGTCCAAGGAACGACTGGACGTGGCCCTCAGTGCTCTGGTGGGGATCACCCACAGGTTGGACTCATTCCAGTTGGATGATCTTGGAGGTCTTTTCCAATCTAAATGATTCTGGATTCCATGGGCTTCTCTTACACTGAAGTAAAACAGTCACCTGGCTTAACTTCTGTCCAGAGGACATCCTGCCTCAAAATCAGCAAGAGACCAATGATCCATCCATCCAGCTCTAGTTCATCCTGGTGATTAATCACCCTCTCCATTCCAAATTTGTACTTGATTTCTACTCTGAATGTGTCTGGCTCCAGATTCCAGACAGCAGCCTTCCTTTGCCAGCTCCAAGTCCTTTATTCCTGGGAGCTGTTCAGACAGGCTGTTATTTACCCAGTGCTTTTAAAGCTCCAGGTACTTCATTTGTATCCAAACTAAAAGATAAATTCATCTGGGTGCATGCACAAAAGTAGGACTGGTGTCCAAAATACTAA
The DNA here is from genome assembly GCF_036250125.1 of Pseudopipra pipra. Classification (NCBI taxonomy): domain Eukaryota; kingdom Metazoa; phylum Chordata; class Aves; order Passeriformes; family Pipridae; genus Pseudopipra; species Pseudopipra pipra. The sequence continues at coordinate 115,089,385 of NC_087551.1, forward strand.
AGCTAATCTAGGACTCTTTAGCCCATTTTCCCAAAATAGGCCTATTGGGAAAATAAAAAAAAAAAAGAAAAAAAAGCTCTGCCATATGACTTGAGGATGTGTTTCACTTGTGCCCTGGGAAGCAAGGTTAGGAACCTTCTCTAGGAAGGTCAGGAACCTTCTCTAAAGCACTGCCACCTCCTGAGCAGATCTGTGCAGTCACTGCACTGCACCACAAAGAGAAGAGCTGCTTCTTGAGTCTTTGGGCTCCAAGTTATCTAAATATCACTACTTTAGGTATTCAAACATCACAGAGCTCAAGAAGCGCTTGGACAATGCTCTCAGGCCCGTGGTGGGATTGCTGGGGTGTCCTGGGCAGAGCCAGGAGTTGGACTCAATGATCCTTGTGGGTCCCTTCCAGCTCCAGATGTTTTGTGATTCTATGATTTTTAAGTCAGTTCATTGAGCTGCACCTTGAGCAAGGTCTTGTGCAGACCCTCAGGAAACTCCTGCCAGAAGCCACTGCTGAACAAACAAAGGTCACTGCACGTGCTGTGGGTTCTACCTCAAGTGCTCCTTGCAGACCAGGTGCAAGGGAATAAAAAGTGTGAACTGCTACAGTAAATGTCTTAAGGGACAGGTTGTGACCTTCCCAGCACAGAACGAGGCAGTTGAGGTTCACAGAATCCCAGAATATGCTGAGCTGGAAGGGACCCACAAGGATCAGAGTCCAACCCTCAGCCCTGCACAGGACCACCCTCAAGAGTCACACCATGAGGTTGGAAGGGGCCTCTGGAGGCCCTTTTATCCAAGCCCTCTGCTCAAGCAAGGCCTCCAAAACCCAGGACCTCCAAAACACCAGATGCCTTTTGAGTGTCTCCAAGATTTAAGATTCCATCAGTTCCCTGAGCAACCTGTGAAGTGAAAGGAGCAAGAGATCATACTTTTTATGAACACAAAAATCCTTCAAAAAACTGCTCAGAAGTCCCCTCCAACCAGTGCTGTTTTCATTCTTACTGTGACTGTGTTTTCACCAGACCCTTCACTGTACAACCCAAGAGAAAGCCGTATTTTGGGATCATGGTGAGGGACTGTAGCAGCACCTTGTCACCTTTACAAGCCTATAATATTTTTATGGGACCCTCTTCTTTCTCAGAACTCTCTAAGTGAAGGAAAGCTATGGACAGAAGCCTTTCTCCTTTAGAAAAAACACCTCAATCTCAGGATAAAGCCACAGCTGGTAAATGTAAAAAAAGCAAGTGAGTAAATCATTGCTTCCGTGTGCCCCACAGATCTCCCCAGAACAATCAGCCAAGGACTGCAGGTAAAACTGTTTCTCTCCTTTTCCCTCTTCAATTCCATGCAAAACAAACCTCCTTACCTAAATTTAGTGGAATTGCCTCCAGTGCAAAGCAGAGGCTGGGCTCCATTTTGAAGCAGACTGGCAATGGAGCCTTTGCACCGAAAAACTGAGGTTACAAAATCCTGAAGTTTCCCAAACTCACCCAAGGCTTCCAGAAAGGCAGAAAAGTTCATCTGTATTTCACTGGAAAGGACCCCAAATTACTCCAGAAGTCCCAGAGATACATAAAAGGCAATGCAATCCCAGTAAAAGGATGTAATTTAGTATTGCTTTGTCCTTAATGGCAGCTGGAAAATGAAATGCTGTCACCAAGTTCCATCTGCAGAGACATTTCAGCAGAGAGCCCGGGTGGTATTTTCACTGTTGCTTACAAATGAGCTTCCAACTCTAACATTGCTGGTGTATCTCCTCAATTGCTCCATGCTGTCCCCTCTAATCATGTCTAAAAACTTGCCTGGACCAAAGGCCAGACTTGAATTTGCTTTTCTGGCTAAAATTACACGTGAATGTCGACAGTGGAAGACAGACAGCAAGGCACAAATTCCTGACTAGCAGGGATAGCACGTGACTGCTGCAACAGCCACTTCCTTAGGGATCAAACAGGTTATCCCAATCCACTCAGATCAGTTGGAGCACTGGAATGGATGAGGATGAGTCCAGCAGCTCATCACCAGCTGACTCCTACAGAGCTACACCAGGCAGGACATGCCCTGACACAGAACTGAGCTTTAAAGCCCCCACATGACCCCCTGAACTCCAGGTACACCCTAAGGCACAACCCTTCATCTGGGCAAAGCTGCAGATGGGACACTGCCAAGTCCTGGAGTCCCAGCCTGGGCCAAACATACAATAAGTGAGAGGCTCGTTCAGAAAACATCCCAATTAACACAAATTACCTGGACGGTTTTCTGCGAGGAACACGGTGACACAGTGGCACTGGCCATGCCAACTGGAACGGGGTTCTGGAGTGCCAAGCAGAACTGGGAATCCACCTCCACTGCAGTTGGCTTGTCCCAGAGAGGATTCCAGAGCTCACTGTGAAGGCTAACCCTCAGATTCCATGGAGGTCAGGCAGGGCCAAGAGCATGAAAACAAGAGGCACTGCAGAACATACAACAGCTCTAAGAAATCAGTGTTCACCTGCCTGGACAGGCAGGGCCCTTCCTGCATCCATGACTCTCCAGGGAAGTCCTGCTCACCTTAGTGAGTGCCACCAAACCTTCTCTAGCAGAATCCCAGAAACTGTACCTGGCATCAGGTCACTTGAGAGAGGGAGATTAATTGCAAAGCAGGGGCTTTGAAACGTGTCAGATGAATCAAACCTGATCTTTTTATTTGACCAGATTTTAACTTTTCCTTTGCCAAATCAGGACAACACTTCTAAAAGCTGCATTTTTCCACAGAGTGGTCCACAAAGCTTGGAAGTTACATCTGCATGGATGTAAAACCCTTGGCAGGCACAGAGAACAGCTACTACACAATCCTAGGTGAGTATGAAGATGCCCAATACAAGATGCACATTCAGCTGAAGAACCTACTCCCAGCTGTTGACCCAAGAAAAGAAACCAGAATTATATCTGCCACCACTAGGACCAGGAACAAGCATAGCAGAGAAATAAGTAATGCCACACAATCCTTTATTTTTGCTCTGCTCTATGGCACAAAAAAGTAATAAGAGGAAAATGGTATCGCTTGAAAATAGCAAATTCTCTGCATAAAATTTAAGTATTGTCTGTTTTAAAATAGGTTTTGGATTTAAGATCATCATCCCCCTTTTCCCAGGGAGTATCGTGATAAAATGCTGTACAAACAATAAACGTGTCAGGAACTTTACAAAACATAGAAATTGTTGTTCTAAAAAGCTCTCAGTTACTGGTAATAAAATAAAACAGCAACACAACCCTTTTCCACCCCCCCAAAAGCCTGTGTGAAATTGTGCCATGAAAGGAGACCGGTGTTTGCCCTCTGCTCCCAACTGCTGGAGGTTTGATGCCCGGGCACAGGGCACCCATCTGTTGTTCACTTCAGAACAGGGGGAGTTATCAGAGGATCCGTGTGGCGGAACCGGGGTGGGATCTGGGAGACGTGTCCTCGCTGCAGCAGCACCTCAAACAAGCCTCCTTGGCCCTCTCCATCCCCCTGCCCTTGTCAACCTGCTCTGCTTCAAATATTGATCCGTGGCTCTGCCCTCCCCTTTCCTGCTTTCCCCTCTTCTCCCAGCTGACCCCGACTTCCATCAGTGTCACCTCCAGAGGGATCGTCCGTGTCGCGCAAACAGGCCGAGCAAAGTTGTCTTTTCTCCCACGTTTTGCCAGAAAGCCCGTGGGGCTCTTCCACCCCTGCAGAGGGACATGGAGCAGCAGATGCAAGGGGGAGGACAAGCCTTTTGTCCAAGGTAAAGCTGTACTCTGGGGATTTTGGACCACAGACACTTCATCTTATTTCTGCCCACTGACTAGTTCGGAAGAGACAGAGATGACTTTGGTGAATGGACTGGCGGTGACGAAAATGTGCTGCTTATACTGGTGTTATGAAAAGAAACTTTTTTTAAAAAAAGATGTTTAGCAACGTGTTTTCATAATTTCAGGGCCTGAGGCACTTCATTATTTGGTTGCAGAATCACAGCAGTACAGAATGATTTGGGTTGGAAGGGACCTTAAAGGTCATCTAGTCCAACGCCCCTGCCATGGGCAGGGACACCTTCCACTATCCCAGGTTGCTCCAAGCCCTGTCCAAACTGGCCTTGGAACCTCCACTGATCCAGGTGCCAGGGCCTCCCCACCCTCATAGCAAATAATTCCTTCCCAATATCCCATCTATCCCTGCCCTGTGGCAGTGGGAAGCCATTCCCCCTTGTCTTGTCCCTTCGGGCCCTGGTCCAAAGTCCCTTTCCAGCTTTCTGTAGGCCCCTTCATACATCCTCTTCAACACTTTTATCCAAATAAATGAATAAAATATTCCTAAGCACCTACAAAAAGTGGCAATAACATTCAGGCAAACATCAACTGGATGCTCAACCGGGACATTCCCACAGCAAGCACAGTCACTTCCCTGATCCATCCCCTTCTCCCAGACCGCACCCCCCAAACGAGGATCACTCGCTGGCTAATTATTCCTGCAGAGACCTCCTGCTTAACATATTACCAGGGATTTATAGGAGTGACTGTCTGGAACAGTGCTTAACAATGCTAACAGCAGAGTTCCAAGAAATCAGTAGTTTGGCAACTGCAAATCCAGCAATCCATGCTGAAGTATGTGCTCACGCTCGCTAAACCTGTAAGCCCAGTTCCCTCTTTCTTTTCTTTTTTTTTTCCCCTCCTCATAATAAGTGGTTTAAATTTAGTAGGAATGAATCACTTGGTGCAGGTTTGCTTGCTTTAGTTATTTATTTCTTCTTTTTCTTTTTTTTTTTTTTGCACTTGGAATCCATCTTGGATGACATCTAACAGGAAGAGTGGAGGAGGGAGGCAGAACGCGGCTCCCTAAAGAAAAGCCAGCCCGTTACACGCAGCGTCCTCCCAAATTCTCTTGTAACTTAAAGAATTCCATAACTGGGGAATTTCCTCCTGCAGTAAACAGCAGATACAGGGCAGACACACACCCAGCCAGTACTCCAGTGATATTTTTGCTCTAAGCTGGGTCCAGGCCAAAGAAAGAGCCTGGTGCCCTTAAGACCTGGTGCTCTTAAGACATACTCCATACAAATGGTCTGCTCTGGCATCGTGGGCACAGAATCACGGGACTGTTTAGGTTGGAAAAGACCTCCAAGACTGAGTCCAATCTGTGCCTGATCCCCACCTTGTCCCCCAGCCCAGAGCACTGAGTGACAAGGCCAGTCCTTCCTTGGACACCTCTGGGGATGGGGACTCCACCACCTCCCTGGGCAGCCCCTTCCAGTGCCTGACCACCCTTTCCATGAAGAAATTGCTCCTGATGTCCAACCTGAACCTCCCCTGGCACAGCCTGAGGCTCTGGCCTCTCGTCCTCTCACTTTTTACCTGGGAGAAGAGGCCCATCCCCACCTGGCTCCACCCTCCTGTCAGGGACTTGTAGGTCTAACTGGGATCCTCCTGGGCTGCTCTCAACTCAGGCTTGGCTTTGCACAAGTCAGGCTTGAGGGCAAGAAGTCATGGAATCACAGAATGGCTTTGGTTGGAAGGGACCCCAAATACTATCCAGGCCCAACCCCCTGCCATGGGCAGGGACACCTTCCACTAGCCCAGGTTGCTCCAAGCCCCATCCAACCTGACTCTGAACACTTCCAGGGATCCAGGGGCAGCCACAGCTTCTCTGGGCAACCTCTGCCAGGGCCTCCCCACCCTCCCAGCCAACAATTCCTTCCCAATATCCCACCTAACCCCGCTCTCTTTCAGTTAAAGCCATTCCCCCTCATCCTATATGGAACTCCAGCAGGTGGCTTTTGCTGCATGGAAGAGAAGTGGGAAGGAGGGAGGCAGAGGAGCAGGTGACAGCTTTGGGACAGCAGCACAGGACTATTACAGCAAAACTTTGCTAAATATATCAGCAGTGCAAAGTAGGTGGGTCAGAACATACCTCCAAGAGAAATCCATATTTGGAAGCACAGCCCAAGTGGGAAGCTATATGTTCAAAGGAGGTATAAGCACAAGCATAAAAGCTTTAAGCAAGAACACTTGAAGGATTTGGAGTTTCCCTTCCCCCTCACATATATAAAACCAGCCAAAAGCACAACACGAGCCTGCAATGGAAAACAGAAAACACTCTTTAGGAAACGGGCAAGAAAAATAAATGGATGCACAGAGAGGTGAACTGACCTCCAATCTCAAGTGGAATTATTTAGGCAGCTTGGAACCATATTGAGATTGAGCTACCAGCCTACACCCACTCACCTGTGACAGGGCTGAGACTCAGCAACTCATTCCATGTGTGACACCAGACCTGAACTGCAGATGGGGAGCCACTTATTTCCTGAGCACACGGTACTGACAGAGCTAGGAAACAAAATACTGATTCCAGTGTCAAGAATTCCAGAATGGTTCGGGTTGGAAAGGACCTTAAAGCTCATCCAGTTCCAACCTCAACACCTTCCACTGTCCCAGGTTGTTCCAAGCCCAGTCCAACCTGGCCTTGGACACTTCCAGGGATGGGACAGCCACAGCTTCTCTGGGCAACTTATGCCAGGGCCTCCCCACCCTCACAGGGAAGAATCTCTTCCCAATATCCCACCTAACCCTCCTCTCTCTCAGAGAGTCATTCAATAAGAACAGGACAAAAAGCAGGAGTTGTATTATGGAGAATTCTGAAAAACAGATGAATTTCCTCGGGCTGTGACTGAGTTTTGCTGAATCTCTGAACAGAAAATCCAGCTTCAGCTGGGGGAATGTATTGGAAGTGTTGATAAAAGCCAAAATTGCAGAACATTTGGAAATGCATAATTTAGTAGAGGACATCCAGTACAGATTCATAAAAGGAAGGTCATGCCTGACAAATCTGCTGAAATCCTTTTTATTATACGACCAAATCGTTAGGTTAGACAAGAGCGAAACAGTGGACATAAGTTATCAGGATCTCAGGAAAGCATTTGATTTTGTACCACTCAGGCTGATTTACAAAGTCATAAAGTATTGTGCAGGCAGAAGGAACTGAAATGGATTAAAAGAACATTTTAGGGATAGGAGCAAAGGCAACAGAGTGAGCGGAAAGAATCTGAAACAGAGAGGTGTAAAGGTCAGGCTGCTGCTAAAAGGCATAAAAACAGGCTCTGAGAAGAATAAAACATCAGCCCAGCTATCAGTTTAGAGACAAGAACACCTGAGTTTGGTGGCAAAACTGCACAAGAGTATTACTAGTGTAGTAAATCAGGAGGGAATCGGGTGCAGAAAGGGGGATGAGCAAACCTTGGCACTTGCAAAAACACAGGAGAGGAGCTGCAGCAACCTGTGGATTCAGCTGTGCCAGAGCTGAGGTGGGAAAGGACCTTCTGGCTGGGAGTCCACACTCATTTTAAAGAGGATTCAGTAATTTTATGGTCATTAATAAAATCTGCAGCTATGCATGCTGTGGTAATGATATGGGTAATTAAATCTGAAGCTTCTGGGAATTAAGCTGATGGCCTGAAAGGGTCAAAAAGAAAACTCCTCTGGTGCTTAATCAGAGGAACAGCTTTGCAAGCTGGATGGGTGCATTAATGGTCCAGCACTGACCAGGTTGTGACACACAAAGTTACATCAAATGGACCCCTGGATTGACCCAGCTCGAGTCTCCACAAAAATCACCACAATTTCATGTAGGACACCAACAGAAACAGGCTTTTTGGACCTGCATAAAGCCAGTGTGGTTTTGCTGGCTCCTCCTGGACAATTCAGCACAGAGAAAAAGAACTCCCACTTATTCCAAGGTTTTCCATGGGCTGTTGGATATACCTTCTCCTGAAAAGTGCCAATTATCCTCCTGGCTGGTCGACTGGAGATGAGCTCTGTTGCCTGATGACGATGCAAGAAGATTTTTATCCTTTTTTTTAAGGATAAATCTTTGCAACGTCCTCATGAGCCAGGGGTTAAATCCTCCATGGAAAACTGAGCCTCAGCTACTTGGCTCAAGGTCAAGATGAGAACAGAATGTGGATCTTCTGATTCCCACTCCTGTGCCCTGAATTCCAGGCCACGGTGCCGCTGCCACCACCTGTGGGGACGAGCCTTTCAATCTTGAAGGCTGTCAAAACCCAGCAGCTTTTCCAAGCACTGAAAATCCCTTTAAATAAACTTCAGTTTGAAAAATATAAAATAAAATAAAACAAAAAAGTTAGGGGAGAACAGGTGGACTCCTGTGACACCAGGATTCTTCAGCACACAAAGAATCTTTCATCTCGCTGTTCTACTCGGCACCTTTAAATATTCTTCTACATAAAGGCCTGATATGCAAGAGCAAAAGAATAACTGAGAAACAGTAATCCCTAACAGATCAACTGTGCTTTATCTACACAGATTCTGCTTTCATAAAAGCACAGAGGAAAGAAGGGAGGGAGGAAAAAAAAAATAAGAGAAAAGTACATTCTTATTGTTTTCTGAAGCTTAAAATAACCACAAAGTGAGAAAAATCAAAGCTGTTCCATAGAACAACCAGGAAAAAAAAGTCTCACTGAGAATTTGAGAGAGACAGTAAATGGCAGAAGATGGAATGAGAGATTTAGTGAGTGCCATGGCCACCAGGCTCAGATCCTAAATTTGGGCTGTGCTTAAACCAGTGTGGTTTAAACCTGCTGGAAGGAACGTGCCCCATATATAATTATAGCTGTCACTGGCAGCAAAGGCTGCAGTTCTGGCTGCCATCACATCCTCCATTTTCACCTCCCAACTCCTCTGAAAACTTTCCTTTTGCCCAAATCTAATGCAACTGGATACAGGCAATGTCTGCAGGAAACCTGGTAACTGAGAGACAGCCAGGAGGGAAAGGGATGGGAGGAATTAGGAACACATCATCTCCACTGAAGACAGGCAGAGTTGCCATCAATTTATTCTCGAAGCTGATTGATTATGGAGGGTTTCCCACTTCCAGAAACAAGCAGAAAATGCATTATCCACTAGAGCTGGTTTTGGACCAAACATTTGGGCTTAGCTTTAACACAGGGCCCAGGCTGGTGCTGAGGGAAGCAGCAGGAAAGTGGCCAAAATAATAGCTAAAAACCATTAATTTATTCCTCACATTCAGACATTTCATATTCCAGCCCTGACTTTCATTTCCAGACGTGTCTTTCTGTTACTCTGCCTCCAAACCCTCTGTTACAAAGATTAGGGAAGATTCTTTATAATTTGCCATTCAAACTTTGGGGGGGGGGGGGGTGTATTTATATATTTTTACACATACATTTTATTTTAAACCCAAATAAATGATGGAGTCCGTTAATCTCATCCCATTCAGCCAAAAACTTCCCAAAACCAAGAGACAAACCCAGGGCCAGGACAGCTTTACACAAGTGTAATTCAGATGTTAATGAAGTTGGTTGCCAATTAAGAGAGTTTTAAGACTTCTTAGGTTTGGATGCTTCTATCCCTGGATTTCCAGCTGCTGGGATATCACAGATGAGCCACCAGCACCCCTCAAAAATCTGCTTCAAGAGTCATTCAAACCCACATACACACCAAAATCCAGGTGGGAATGAGTGTTAAGCCTTTCCTATGGGAGCTTTTAGACCTGTCCCATTCATCACCTTCCCCTTTTCCTTGGAGCTGGACAGACACCACCTGGGAAAGTTAAATCTTCTCATCTGAGGACTAAAAATTTTGACTCTGGTTATTCCACAGAGGTCTCCAAGTTTGGAAATTGGATGTCCACCAGGGCACTGAAGGATATATAAATCAACATATCACTCCTCAAATGTAAGAGCTACTGTTTAATGCAATATGCCAAAAAATAAAATGTGAGTTCCTCTAGACAGTCTGCAACAGGCAATTATCTAAAAAACAATTTTTCACCAAGTTCTGAACATTCCTGCTGACCAACAGTTCTGCTGCCAAGCACAGGAGACCAGAGGATGACTTTTTTTTCTCTTTAGTTAGTTCTAAGAATATTATCCAAAACACTGACTTACATCAAGGGGGAATTTCAACTTCAGATATTACTTAGTTCTTTATGATTCTTTACACCCAGCTGATAATGCACTGGCACATTTATCTGTTATATAAATCCCTGCTCCCACCCACACAAGGATACAATTTGTTGAGCCACTTTAACCCCTGTTTAAACACGACTTACCACTCAAAACACAGCCAAATTCCCATGGCTGAGGTCACTCATCAAATTTAAACAACTCCTGGAAGACATTCCAAAGTTACCACACTGACTGCTGCAAGAACCTCCAGAGAACAGAGCAGGACAGGAGTCTCTGAGGGTATTTGGAGACCATGAATTACATCTCACCCTCCATTTCCACCTTTCTAAACAAGTATCCAAGCCATTTTTTGGGGATGTGCATACATTATTTATGAGTTCCCTCTCATTTAGTAGCAAAAAACAGATGGATCTTCCTAGAGGCATTCTGAATTTTAAAAAAATCTGATTATCACAGAATGGTTTGGGTTGGAAAGGACCTTAAAGCTCATGAGTTCCAACCCCCTGCCATGGGCAGGGACACCTTCCACTGGCCCAAGGTGCTGCAAGCCCTGTCCAATTTGGCCTTGGACACCTCCAGGGATGGGGCAGCCACAGCTTCTCTGGGAAAACTGGCCCTGGAGTGACTGGATTACACAGAGTGAGCTCTCCAAGAGAAGTGTGATGATTACAGTGAAATACTTGGATCACTGGAAAAGGTTAACAATTAGAGAGAACTAGTTGATTCCATTCAGTTCCCACCAAGGATTTGCACTAACAAAAGCATTTAAGGATCTGAAAAAGAAAAGGAGAAGTGGAGTAACTCTGACAGTCTCTTTTTTTAGGACTTTCTCTAGAATCCAAATCAGAAAGTAAAAATTCTCATCCATTCTCTCACTGTCCTCACACTCAAAGTTCACATTTGCTCTTCTTTAAGTTCCAGTTCTCAGAGTCAAATGACTGGAAGGAAAAGGGGGGAAAAAACAGCTGAGTAAAGTGAATCTTATACCACTAGAACAGAATTAAGCCCTTCATGTTACCAAATCCTGATTTATAAACTTTTTTTTTTGTATATTTGATGCTGTAAATAACAAACAGTTAATTTCAAAAGACTGCTCGGCCTTAACGCTTGGGAATGTAAAGGTTTGGGGGAAAAAACAAACAGGATTGTGTCTAAAAAGCTTTCTTAACTTGTAAAAACTTAGTTGGGAGCCACTTTTACCTGTGACTGAGACTGAATCAGCAAGTGCCCTTGTTGAGAAGAGCTCACAGCAGCTGAGCTCCAGAAAGAGGGTCAAGGAGTTTTTGGGGAAAACTGGTAATGGAGAGATTGGGGCAGAGAAAGGACTCCTGATGGCCCAAATTTTGTCAGCCATAAACTATGAATCACAGAATTATTTAGCTTGGAAAAGACCCCCAAGATCATCAAGTCCAACCTGTGCCTGATCCCCACCTTGTCCCCCAGCCCAGAGCACTGAGTGCCACGTCCAGTCATTCCTTGGACACCTCCAGGGCTGGGGATGGGCAGCCCTTTCCAACGCTTAATAACCCTTTCCAGGAAGAAATTCTTCCTGATGTTCATCCTGAACCTCCCCTGGCACAGTTTGAGGCCTGTCCCTTGTTCCCTGGGACAAGACCGAAGCTGCTCGTGTGGTTTCTGCCACTTCTTCAGCCACCAGAGAAAGGCTGAGCGCCTGCAATTCGTGTTTTACTGCAACCAGACACCAGCTACTGGGCTGGGCTGCCCCTCAGCCTCACCCTGCAGGGATCTGATGTTCCTAAATGGCCCGGGGAACAATTTATGTGCAGTGTGAAGGTGTTGTAAAACACGGGAGCGTCGGGAAAGACTCGCTCCACGGCCACAAGGAGAAAACCGACCCCATAAGTCACCATCCAGTTGGCTGGGGAGAGAGAGAGGGATGACACACACATGCATATAAATGGATTAGATCACAGCCTCACTGGAGTGCTTCAGAGCCACGGTAAGACTCGCCCTTAATATTCTTAAAACGTTTTTATTTTTGAAATATAAGACGGGAAAGTGCCCCATTTTTCACGAGCTGAAGCCAAACTTGAAATAACAAAGCAGCCCTGAGTAGTTAACAGGCTACAGAGCTCCCCAGGATTTCCAGTCAGCATTGCAGGCCTGCAGAGTAACACTGTGTACCCATTAACTCCAAGTCCACAATTTGGCCAGAATTTGTTTTGCTGCATTACAGCCAAATCACTTTTTGTGTCCGTCTTCCTCCTACGTGGGATGGCCTGAGCAGAACAGGATGCCAATGCTGAAAGCACTGACTGTCTCAGACTTTACCATCTTTGATTAAGAAGGCCCTTTTATTGCAGGATCACTTAAGACTTTACAGATAACTGTTGCTGCATTGAGATGAAGTTACTGGCAGGAAAAGCTCAGGGCAACTCGGGGAAGAGCAACCAGAATATTAAGACTCCCCCCTCCAGTGAGCTCTTTCAGGAGGCCAGCACAGAAATTATTTTCCTAGTATCAATTTTTTGCTGGAAATAGGTCCACTCCTCTTTGTACTCCCCACAGCAGATGAGAAAACATCCTATTCCTCATTTCCCTACAAGAAACTTCCACGTTGGGTTTGCACAACTCTCGGCAAGTGGGTGGGTTATTGAAGGGTTCACCTGAAAGGTCCCTGCCCTTTCCCCCCACTGCAGGAATCCTCTCAGAACTCATCTCTCCCTCCTTTTACTGCCACATTCTCAGCTTCCACATTAATTTCACATCTTGTTTCCAGTCCTCTTCCTGCCCCACATTCCCATCTTTCCTTGCTTGTCCAAGAGGAGGTACCTGCTACAGCTGGATCCATGGGGACTGATAAACAGGAATACGAGGCTGCACATCTGTACACCCACTCCCATGTCCATGTTTCTGAGGTACCAGACACAAAACAGTACCAAGAATCAAGTGTTTGACAGCACTAGGCAAGAAATCCTCCTGTTTTATCAAGGCTGGCACATATCCTGAAGGATTTCCTTTCCCTTTCATTTCACACCTACCACTCCCTGTATTATGAGTGTGGGTAAACAGCAGTTACCACTTCATTTCTCTTTACAATTTGTTATTTCTGCTCAAACTCGATTTGTTTTTCATCCAAACGGATGTTCCAACATACATAAACCATCCCAGCAAGTTGTATTGGCCCCCAACTTATGCTCTGTATGTGCAAAATTCGAGACAGAATTAAAAATCTGATCCAGCACGTGGGACAGAAGCACCCAAGGGTGGAAGGTCATATGTACCATTAGTTTCTCCTTCCAGTTCCACAGATCTGAGCAGCAGCAGCATTTTGAATTCGTGCAAACGCTCTCCTTCCCTCATCAGAAAAAGAAATTAAGCATTTTCTAACTTATTAAGCAGAGCTTAACATCTGCAAGGACCTGGTGAGTGCTCTGTCATTTCCAGCAGCAGCCCCTGGAGTGATGGCAGGGACACTTATTTATCACAGCATCGCCCAGGAACACAACCAGCAGCAAATGAACCACCTGACAATACAGAATTCCAGCGAAATCCAGAGTGACAGAAGGCTGGGCCCTCACTTTTGCCCTGATTTACAGCCCAGCACCTCCAGCACTGGAGTGCTGGCACGTCAGCGTGCTGAGGCATTTGTTTTTAAGGCAGCACAAAAGTCAAAAAAGCACATCCTGAAGGAATAATTTTAATTTTTTTTTAGGGGGGCAGAGAAGGAAAGGGAGGCCTTGAAGCATCTTCTACCCAAATCCTGCCAGCTTTCAGCAGAGTATAAACACTGGGCTGTAAGAAGCATTGTGGGTTTGATATTGGAGAAGGGAAGGTATGATCAGCTTCATCCCAAAACTGTTGCCTTTCTACTTTATATATATATATATATATATATATATACCCACACCATATATCCTCACACAGTGCTGAGGATGCAGAGCAATAAGCAAATAGTTAATTACCAAAGGATTTAAGGTGTTCTTTAGAGCTGAGACAAAACTATCACCATCCCATGAATGTTCACAAAATAGGAACAGAAAATCCAAGCAGAGCAGTATCCCTTGTCTGAGCTTATTCAAACCTCACTGTAACTGTTCTGTGGCTGCAACAAGTCTTGTGGCCCAGGGACAAAGAAACACAAGTGTGAAGGAGTTTTGGTTTTAATCCCAAGAACACAGAGCAGTGTCTGCCTCCCTTGTTAGCCTGGGGAATTTAAACAGTGACCAAACCACTTGAACTCATCTGCGAGACAGACACAAAATTAAAAAAACCTGCTGCTGAACTCCTTCAGAGAGGAAATAAGAAATTCAATATGTATTCCGTGCTGAAAACCACCTTAATACATTTTTCACCTTGATTATCAAACCAGGGTTGCATTCACCATCAAAAAAAACAGCTGGGGAACTACCTGAATTCATATTAGAATTCATAAGGGAAGAGGTAAAAAAAAAAAAAAAGAAGTGTTTGAATTCTATTTTAATTGGCTTTTTTCAAAGTTCCATTAAAATTCTGATCAACTGTTCCAAAACACAAACTTGCAATAATGTTATTTAAAATTACACATAAAATATTTAGCAGCATTAGTTATTGCTGTCTTTTGGGGAGGCTGGGAAGGGAGGGAAGTAAATCCCAGTCCTGAACTGGTGAAAACTACAGCAGGAGCACTGGGAAGGAGAGTCAAATGCTCAAGCACTTTGGCAGATATAGGGAATAATGTGCTCATTTATAAATGTAAATGTTGAAGAATTTAAATGAGGATTTCTTGAATTATGTACCTACTCCAGGACACATTCCTGCCCACTTCCCTACCAGCTGAGCATTCCTGCTCCTGCCCAAAGAGAGAAATTAAGGAATTAACTGAAGAGCTCAACCTGTTTGCAAATAAGCACGCTTCAAATAGTCACCAGCCAATGAAAATCAACCTGTCTTCAGGAAAATAATGAAAGTACAATCCCAAAACACGATTAAAATCAATGATTTTAAATCAAAGCTTCCCTCTAGCTGATGTAAATCCAAGTGATTTAAATCACCAGTTTTGATCAATTCACTCATTTGCATCACATTGATCGTTTATCCCTTAAAATGTCATCCAGGGGCCAAAGTTACTTGGGTGTTTCTCTCAGTTTCAACTCATCCAGCATAAATAAAGCTTTTGTGCTCTTACTTAAAAATGAATAAAATCTGCTATCAACTCAAGCATTTCCATTACTGATGTCTAATCATACCTGGGCTGCTGAAGGGGTTGGAAGGATAAAGGGATGTATGGAACGTACGTTCTGCTGTAATCCCAAGTGCAACTGGAGCCACATCCCAGCTGACAGGGCTCTGGAGATGTCCTGACCATCAACAAACACACAAACATGCTGAGGGGACAAACAAGTGTTTACAAGATCCCTCAGCCCATCAATTCCCTGTAATACAGTTGGGTATCCAGGGGTTATTGATCCACGGGGGTGAATTTTCACAGCAGGCTCTTTTCCTGCATTGATCACGGGAGCAAAGCAGGATTAACATCGTGGAGGAGCTCCTTCCTTACTGGAAACTGTGTCCAGCTCTGGGATCTCAGCTCAGGAAGGACATGGAGGGGCTGGAGCAGGGCCAGAGAAGAGCAACGAGGCTGGGAAGGGACTGGAGCACAATTGCTGTGAGGAGAGGCTGAGGGAGCTGGGGGGGCTCATCCCAGAGAAAAGAGGGATCAGGAGGGACCTTTTCCCACCCCACAACTCCCTGCCAGGAGGGGGGAGCCGGGTGGGATCGGGCTCTGCTCCCAGGAAGCAGCAGTAGGACAAGAGGGCTCGGCCTCCAGCTGTGCCAGGGGAGGGTCAGGTTGGATATTAGGAGGGAATTCTTTCCAGAGAGAATGATCAGACCCTGGAATGGGCTGCCCAGGGAGAGGTGGAGTCACCGTTCCTGAAGGTGTTTAAGGACAGACTGGATGTGGCATCAGTGCCATGGGCTGGGAACCACAGCAGGGTTGGAGTGAGGGTTGGGCTCGATGATCTCGGAGGTCTTTTCCAACACAGTTGATTCTGGGATTCTATAAAAACTTGCCTCTTCTGAAGGCAACACAAAGGTTTGCCAGAGCCTACAGATTGCCCCATCCCTAGAAGTACCCAAGGCCAGGCTGGAGACAGGGTTTGGAGCATCCTGGGATAGTTGAAGATGTCCCTGCCCATGGCAGGAGGCAGAACAAGATGAGCTTTAAGGTCCCTTCCAACCCAAACCATTCCATAATATGATTCTACTCATCTTGGTGCTTCTGAAAGCTGAATTTTCCTTCCAGTTCTCCCTGGCTTGCTCTGGTCTTTCCTACAGAAACTATTCCTGATGTGTATAGATTTTTCCCAGTTACCATCATTTTTGCCTCGGTTCCTTCACCCTCAGACTCTTCATCTGAGCTCTCAAGTCATTCTAACAGTGCCCAAACCCTTTTCTAAGACACCCTTCAACACACCAACTCTTCTCTGTGGTTCTGCCTTTGCTCCAACAGGTTCTGGTTCAAAGTACAACAAGGAAAGGGAATGGTGGAGAAACTGGAGGGAGGTGAGAACACAAAGGATGTCAGGATGATACAGACTGATAATTGTAGTCAAACAATTATTGTGAGGGTGGGGAGGCCCTGGCACAGCTTGCCCAGAGAGGGTGTGGACTCCCCAGCCCTGGAAGTGTCCAAGGCCAGGTTGGATGGGGCTTGGAGCAACCTGGGACAGTGGAAGGTGTCCCTGCCCATGGCAGGGGGTGGAACTGGATGAGCTTTAAGGTCCCTTCCAACCCAAACCATTCTGGGATTCTATGAACTACCAAGCACACTGGGACAGCACAGGAATCTCCTAAGAATCCAAAGGATGCTTTGCTCCCACATTTTACCCAACCTACAGCTCTCAAAAATGATGAATAACCATTGAGTGCTTTCACCTATTTTACTGGCACACACAAAAAACCAAGACTGTCTCAAGTACTGAGCAGGTTTTTTTAAAAGCAAACATTTCAAGGCAACAGCAGAAAGCCAATAACTGTATCCTGCTCACTTTGATCCAATTACAATACATTTGAAAGTATTACAGTACTTTTGAAAGATTAAATAGAGCTGCAGCTCCCCATCTAAAGTTACCACACTGAAAAGTTCTTGGGTAGAGAACGCACGGCCCCGACTGCGGGAGCTTTTCCACTTGGGAGATTCAAAGTGGATTTAGCAGGATTACCAGCATACTTCAGCATTTTTGGGATCAGAGCCTAAATGGTATCTCCAACACACACATGAGGGGGGGAGAAAACTGGAAGAAAAAGAAATCTGTTCCTAAGAAAACCAGGGAGCTATCCATGCTAAGGAGCTTTATGCTTTTGACTCCAAACTAAGAGGGAAGGAATGAAAACAAGTAGTCTGTGTTTTACTAAAAGAGTTTTAGCTGAATCCATGTATTTATAATCTATTCAGCTGTCACTAACTGGTAAATAAAACAAAATATGCAATAGGAAGAGACAACATTTTTAGATGACAAAACTCAGATCATACTAGAGGCACTTACTGGTTCAAGACTGAACAAAAAACCAAACTTTATAAATATTAAATTATTATGCTGTCCTAAAACACCCTTGCTGGACAAACCACCAGAAAACCCTACCTCAGATCCCTACACAGAATCATAGAACATTAAGAGGCTGGAATGGACTTAATAATCTTGTTCCAACCCCCTCTGCCACGGACAGGAACACCTTCCACGATCCCAGGTTGCTCAAGGCCTTATCCCACCTGGCTTTGAACACTCCCAGGGTTGGGACACCCACCACCTCCCTGGTCAACCTGTTCCAGTGTCCAGCCACCTCCACAGGGAAAAATTTCTTCTTAATACCCAACCTAAATTTCCTCTCTTTCGATTTGTACATTCCACGTGGCAAACCCCTGTTTTTCTCATTTTTAGAAAGCAGATGGAGCTTAGTTCACTTCAGGAGAGCAAACAGCCCAGGCCTAAGGAACAGGAAAAGTTAATATCCCAAAAGGAGAGCAAAAGAAGCTATTACAGCTGCACACAGACATTTCCTGCCTCAAGATCTCAGAAATTAATTCCCCAATACACTCAGAAAACTAGAGTTGTCTTAAACCGATGCCCAGATTTGTTTCCCAACCTTTTTTTTTTTCCCCTTATTAAACTCCTTACAGTTTATTTTTAACTGCTGCACAGAAGCTGCATCTGTCAAGGATGCTCTCTTTGCAAACAGAGCTCCTGCTCTAGAGACTGCAGGGAGACTTGCCTGCCTTGCCTTCAGCAGAGTTAAACCATCTGTGAATAAGAAATGATTCTTCTACACACCGATCCCCACTTTAACCTTTACAGGCCACAGCTCTGCCACCCACCCAAGTCCCACTGTTTGTCAGGGAAAGGACATGCCCAGAGAAGCTGTGGCTGCCCCTGGATCCCTGGGAGTGTCCAAGGCCAAGGTGGGACATGGCTTGGAGCAACCTGGGCTAGTGGAAGGTGTCCCTGCCCATGGCAGGGGGTGGGACTGGATGGGTTTTTAAGGTCCCCTTCCCACACCAGATCCATGAGGAGAAGAGAAGGGTCCAGGAAGACCTTAGAGCCCCTTCCAGTGCCTAAAGGGGCTCCAGGAGAGCTGGAGGGACTTGGGACAAGGGATGGAGGGACAGGACACAGGGAATGGCTTCCCACTGCCAGAGGGCAGGGAGAGATGGGAGACTGGGAAGGAATTCTTGGCTGGGAGGGTGGGGAGGTCCTGGCACAGGTTGCCCAGAGAAGCTGTGGCTGCCCCATCCCTGGAGTGTCCAAGGTCAGGTTGGACTGGGCTTGAAGCAACCTGGGCTAGTGGAAGGTGTCCCTGCCCATGGCAGGGAGTGGAATGGGATGATCTTTAAGGTCCCTTCCCACCCAAACCATCTGTGATTTATGGTTCCATACCGATGCCATCTTCAATGTCTCACATGAGCTGGAAAGAAGGATTTAGAAGTAGATAGTCTATGTTTAACTTGCATTTAAAGCCTTTAAAAGTTAAAGGAGTACAACAAATGATGCCAGGACAAGCATTATCTATAAAGATAAACGAGCTCAAAATAGCCAGCAGAGCCCTGTTAGCAGTGAGCATCCTGCCCTAACACAGATCCTTCAAGAGCAGCAATTTAAGCAGCTCCTTTCCAATAATCTTCCAGAGTCATCCTGAAAACTCAGGAGCAGGCACAAAGAAGTAAAACCAAATCCTATCATTTAAACAGCTGAAGGTCTTCATGTGGGCACCACCTTAAGGGAAGAGCTCACTCAGCAGTGGTCACTTCTCTTCTGAGCCCAGACATGCCATGAACACACGTTCTCAGGCTCAGAGCATTGTCCAGCTTTAAGTCTACTCCAAGGATTTTCCTCTGGGGGAAAGACCCTGTAACAGAGTTTCTAGCAGGGGATATTCCCCCTCTGCAGCTCCAGGACTGCATCACTTTTTCCCTGTGAGGGTGGGGAGGCCCTGGCACAGGTTGCCCAGTGAGATTATGGACTCCCCATCCCTGGAAGTGTCCAAGGCCAGGTTGGACAGGGCTTGGAGCAACCTGGGCTAGTGGAAGGTGTTCCTGCCCATGGCAGGGAGTGGAATGAGATGAGCTTTAAGGTCCCTTCCAACTCAACCCATTCTGTGATTCCACAGTTGTTCAGCCTGGAGAGGAGGAGGCTCAGGGGAGACCTCATCCCTCTCCTCATCCCTCCTCTCCTGCCAGGAGGTTGGAGCCAGTGGGATCGGGCTCTTCTCCCAGGCAACTCTCAGTAAGAAAAGAGGGCACAGTCCCTCACAGTCTTAAGCTCTGCCAGGGGAGGTTCAGGTTGGATATTAGGAAGAAATTCTTTGCAGAGAGGGTACTTGGGCATTGGAATGGGCTGCCCAGGGATGTGGTGGATTCTCCCTCCCTGGAGGTGTTTAAGGTGAGACTGGATGTGGCATCAGTGCCATGGGCTGGGAACCACGGCAGGGTTGGATCAAGGGTTGGACTTGCTGATCTCAGAGGTCCTTTCCAACCCAATTGATTCTCTGATTCTACGATTCTGAGATTTCCTGGTCCCTGACCCCACACCCCACCGACAGGCCGACCCCAAATGTGGGATATGAGGCCCTGGAGCAAAGCCATGGCAGAGCTGGGCTGTGAGCACACGAGATCCCCAGGGAGCAGCACGACGTCGAGCCCACTCCCACCCACAGGAGATCCAAGGGGCTGCCACAACACGTGCCCTTGACTCCACAAACACAGCTGCAACACTCACAAGCAAAGGTGCATCTGCCTCACTGCAGAGTCATGCAGTTTAAAAATAAAGAGCTTTAAAAGGACTTCCTAATTTAAAACAATTTCAATTGGAAAAACGATTAAGATGCATGTTTTTATGCGAAAAAATTTTCCAGGGGAAAATGCTATCAAGGCAGTGAACCAGTGGAAGTCACTTGGTAAGCACTGGGAACTAGTGTCTGATGAAGTGCCAACCCATCTTTCAAGCAAAATCCTTGTCTGCAAGTACAAAAGAACAAACATTTTCTTTTTACTTTGCTTATTTAGCTCAGTTCAATGACTGCTGCTTTCAAAGTTGAGGAATCAGCTGGGAATTCAGAAAGCAGGGAAAACAGTTTCTCGCTTTTAAATGAGGAATAAAAATAAGGTGGGTTGATGAGCTCTGCCAGCTCTGTGTTTTTGAAGGACAAGGTAACCAGAAATTAGGTGAAATTTAGCTCATCGAGACAAGATTCACTGTATTTAAAAAATGTATTTTAAAAGAGAAGCTCCATTTTGACATAAGTGTAACACAGCCTTAACATCAAGTAAAACTGCACTTTCAATTGAATTAGTTTCCATCCAAATGGAGCTTGACATGACTTTAAATAAGAATCAGCTGGGAAATATGCAGGATTAACCATGTTCTAATTCAGCACGGAATAAATGTATAGGAAGCCACTGCTTTAGGTCACACTTGCTGCAAAGCCCTGAAGCTCTCAGCAGAACCCAAGAAATACAAGTGCAAAACAAAACTAGGGATCAGTTATTCAAATCCAAAGTTTCCTGCCTGCTCTTTAAACCACTTTCATTTCAATCGCCCCGCGTCCTGCAGCGCTGACTTTGTCCAACCACCCTCTGAAGCCACGTTGAGGTTCACTCATCCATGGGATCCATTTACTGGAGGTAAGAGAACTTCTGGGATGGATCTCATGGATCATCACCTCCCTGGGAGGCAGCCCTACTTCTGCCCTGAGCAGGTAAGGGAAGGGGAGCAAAAGAAATTCTGGAAGACAACTGGGACAGGAATTTGGGCCTCACTGTTCAAAATGCAAAATTTGGGCAAACAAATGCACCGTTCCTTTGGGAAGAACATCCAAATGAAAATTAAACCAGCTCTTCTGCCACCTTGAGCATGAAGGGGCTGGGGCTGTGAGTTTTGTAGCACAGGGGATATAAAGGAAATGCTCCAACGGATGTAAAAAGTTGTTTACAAATTATTAAACTGTGCTTTGAGCAAGGAAAGCTGGGCACTCCCATGTCAGGAAGCAGCAAAAGCAACGTCCAAAATTTTAGGGGACAATTTACTCGCTGTCAAGAAGCAGAGAAGGTTTTAGTCTAAATGAGGAAAAAGGCAGTTGATGACATTTCATATCAGATCCATTCAAGACACCAAGATAAGCCCTCAACTGTCACAAGCCAAGGAAAATGAGGGTGCCAGAGATGTCCAACAACCACATGGCAAAGACCCCGGGGATGAACAACTGGAGCTGTTTCAGAGGGTTTATTTTAAAACAAAGGACCAGTAATATGTAACCTTTCCATCCACACCTGATTAAATACAAAGCAGGCCTGGGGAGAAGGATTTGGGGGTGCTGGTGGGTGAGAGGCTGGACATGCCCTGTCCATGTGCACCCCCCGTGTCCTGGGCTCATCCCACAGCGTGGGCAGCAGGGGAGGGAGGGATTCTGCCCCTCTGCCCCCTCAGGTGAGACCCCACCTGCAGAGCTGCCTCCAGCCCTGGGGAACAACAGCACAAGGACGTGGAGCTGCTGGAGAGAGTCCAGAGGAGGCCACAGAGATGCTCCAAGGGCTGGAGCCCCTCTGCTCTGGATCAGGCTGGGAGAGCTGGGGGTGTCCAACTGGAGAAACGAAGGATCCAGGGAGACCTTAGAGAACCTTCCAGAGTCTAAAGGGGCTCCAGGAGAGCTGGAGAGGGACTTGAGACAAGGGATGGAGGGACAGGACACAGGGAATGGCTTCCCACTGCCAGAGGGCAGGGAGAGATGGGAGATTGGGAAGGAATTGTTGGCTGTGAGAGTGGTGAGGCCCTGGCACAGGTTGCCCAGAGAAGCTGTGGCTGCCCCTGGATTCCTGGAAGTGTCCAAGGCCAGGCTGGACAGGGCTTGGAGCAACCTGAGAGAGTGGAAGGTGTCCCTGCCACAAGATGAGCTTTAAGGTTCCTTCCAACCCAATCCATTCCATGATTCTACAGCCCTGCACAATGGAACACTGCAGGACTTGTGTTCAAGAGCCACATTTGCTGGGACACAGAGCAGTCACTGGGGCTTGAACACATCCCACGGGTGCCCTGGAATGGTCCAGGAGCAGCCCAGCAGAGTGTTTGCTGTGCAAAGCCATGCTCTCCAAAGGCCTTGTCTGCACAAATTGGGAGGATTGAACTAGACCTCAGAGCAATTTAAATAAATCTGCACAACCCTGTGAGTGTCTTACACTGCTCCATCTTAAATTGGTTCCCTACCAGCTTAAATTTTTGTCTCCACACGTGGGAGTTCTCCCAAGTACAGGAGGCAACACCCACAAATTGACCTCTAACCACTGCCATGCACCTGAATAAAAGTGATTTACACCTGCTTGGGATTTTACCCATTGGAAGTTACAGACATAAACATCAATTTTATGTGCACACAAATGCATTTGTGTGCATGGAAAATACACACAAATACAGGAAAACAAGCCACCACTTGTGCTCCAAATCTAAAAGCTTCTCCCAGCCACTCCATAAACCTCACAGCCAGAGCCAGACACACTTTATGTTTTCATAAAGTCTGCAACTAAACCTTTAAAATAAATAAATAATAAAAGGTCATAATTCATCATCCTGACATCAAATCAGCAGATTGGGACTTCAGTATATCAGGGTGATGGATATAGACTTGTTTTAAGGATGGTTTAGTCTGCATTATGCCAGAGCATTTATTGTTGCCTTTAAGACTGTTTCCTTTCTGAGATGTTTCAAATGAAACCAATGCTCTTATTTTTCCTTAACTGCCTGATCTGTGAGTCCAGCAAAAGAAATGACAACAAAAAAAATCACATCTAGGGAAGCAACAGGACAGTGGGTGCTAGAAAACAGGATTTCTTGTTTTTCCTTGTTTTCTCTTGCTTGCCAGGGGATCTGAGAATCACTCTGTGATGGATATCAAGAGTTAAGTCTCTCTGAGGGAAAAATCCTTCCTAATAAATGCCCTAATATCACATCCACCACTTATCACCCCTGATGTTCTGCTTTGCCACAGGGTCAGGCTGCTGGAGCAGCACTATCCTGGGATGTGCTGCCTATGAAGGACCATGACCAGTCTCCCCAGTGCTCCCAGTCCAGCTTCCATCTGCTCAGCCCAGTGTCTACCTGCTCCCTGTGATCCACACCTGCCCTCTTACCCATCTCTCTCTGCTTTTGATGGGGTGAGATAAAAGAAGCTGCTGCATAAATATAAACTCTGATCTTGCATCAAATGCTCTTCTATAAATGAACAGACACTTACAAGTCACATATATATATATATATATATTTTTATCACCAGAGCACACTGAAAACTATTAATTCTCATCACAACCCTCGATGGTGGCAAAACACATCAACTTTACAGATGGTCCAGTGCAGGAGGATGCACACAGAGGTTTGACAACCACCTCAGGTGTGCTGGACAACCTGGCTGCTCTACACAACTGCTTCCCTTTGCCTCAGGCCCAGATCAGCACATTTCTTACCTTAAAAAAGTCCAACTTTTTTGAAACAACTCCAAGGGCCACCCTGTGTATCCCACTAACACCTATGATACAAAGAAGTGGCAGAGTCATAAAACCACTAACCTTTCTGCCAAAACATTTTCCTAATTACAAATATTGATAAAACTCTGCGTCCCTTCAGCTTCTGCTTCTCAGCAACACCAAACACGCCCAGGAGACAGGACATTTAAATTTGCTGCAATTATTTCAGGGCCCCCCCCCCTTCTAATACCTCACAGACCACCAAGAGTCAGAAAGTCACTAACACCAATATGAAAATTTGCTGTTTGATCCAGATTTAAACAAGACCTCCTCAGGTTTTGATCTGTGTTGCAAATGGTGCTTCGTAAGCACAACTGGTAATCAATTTGGAAGAGAGGAGAAAATGCAAAGGAATAAATTATCATTTCTACCCATTCTCTGCCCCCATCATAGCTTTACAACCCTTCTTTGAAGCTACTCAGGAAAAAAGTCAACCCAGGAGAGCAGAGGAGGTCAAAAGTCCCAGGAAAACCAGGATAAGTGGCTGCCAGATCTGCCAATAGTGTTTTAGGACCTGCCTCCATCTTTCAGGTTGCAGAGTTTGGGGGATGATGTGTTTTAGGAACTGCTCCCATCTTCAGGCTGCAGAGTTTGAGGGATGATGTGTTTTAGGAACTGCTCCCATCTTTCAGGCTGCAGAGTTTGGGGGATGATGTGTTTTAGGAACTGCTCCCACCTTTCAGGTTGCAGAGTTTGGGAGATGATGTGTTTTAGGAACTGTCCCCACCTTTCAGGTTGCAGAGTTTGGGGGATGGTGTGTTTTAGGAACTGCTCCCATCTTTCAGGCTGCAGAGTTTGGGGGATGATGTGTTTTAGGACCTGCCTCCATCTTTCAGGCTGCAGAGTTTGAGGGATGATGTGTTTTAGGAACTGTCCCCACCTTTCAGGTTGCAGAGTTTGGGGGATGATGTGTTTTAGGAACTGCCCCATCTTTCAGGTTGCTCATATCACCTCTTTCCTCACAGCAGAACTGAAACAAATCTATGTGTGTTATGAGGGTGCAGGAAGCTCTCTGCAGACCTGGGGGTATGTACTCTTCAAATGAAAAAAAAAGCCAAAAAAACCCCACAAACCAACTAAATTAGAGCAACCCTTGGTGTGACTGCACCCCTCTTGTGAGAGCACTGCTGTATATTCTTCGTTGTATTTATAAATAGGGCTGGTTTTATCATTACACAGGGTAGGAAGTTGCTGTCATTTGCACTTCTCTTTTTCTCAGCTCATGTACAAGAGCTCCCAGGGCCGAGTTTGTAAATACAGATGTGGATAAACAGCAATAGATCCACAACAGTGCAATATGAGGCCATAATTCCACCGGGCCAGAAAGCATGAAAGGAACCCCAGGTAATGGGACTGTTTCTACATATTCACACAAATAATCTCAGCCCGTGTCCTGACACTAATACAGGAACACAATCTTATGGAGCTTGAAATCTTCCCCTGGAGAAACAACTTGGCAAGAGCAGAATGGGAGAAAACACACTGTGTAGAAAAGAATGTCTGTAGCTTTGCTTGTTACTTGAACCAGGCTGATTAACCTTTAAGATCCAGCAGCTTTTCAGATTTTTGCCTTCCCTCCCTCCCCCATTTTACCAGTTTTTTTATCAGTGCTTTAAAGTAACAGCACACCAAGGGCTAAGCTACACCCTGGACTGGGCCCACAAATCCCACCAAGTGCAAAAGCAGCAGCTCGTGTGAGAGCTCAGAGAGCACCAGGCAGCTGCAAAAACAGGACAGAAGTGGAATATAAACCAAAAAAAGAAGGGGCACATGTGGATCTCAAAGAGCTGCCTGAACACAGCAAGCACAGCCCTTCAGGAACCACGACAGGACATGGGGGAACAGCCTCAAGTTGTGCCAGGGGAGGGTCAGGTTGGACATCAGCAAGAATTTTTTCATGGAAAAGGCTGTGAAGCACTGGAACTGCCCAGGGAGGTGGTGGAATCCCCATCCCTGGAGGTGTTCAAGGAACAACTGGACGTGGCACTCAGTGCTCTGGGCTGGGTGACAAGGGGGGGATCAGTCAAAGGCTGGACTGGATGATCTTGGAGGTCTTTTCCAACCTAAATGACTCCATGATTATAAGTTTTCCAGGAGTCTTCTCCAACTGGAACCATGAGGGCTCACATCTGAGCTTTTCTCTGCAAAACTGATATCGTAGGCCCTGGTAAAACTGGAGATTGTTTGACAACAAATAGATTCTTTAAGAAAAAAAAAAAACCCACACCCTAAAAATCTGATAAAAGATGCTAATATTGCCAGCCTGCTTTTCTATGCAGCAAGGTGGGAATGGAGGGCAAAGAGAAGATATTCAGAGAAATATGAATGAACAGAAGGCATTTATAAGGAGCCTGGAGTTTTATAAGGAGCCCAGAACCTGAGTGAGGGCTGTCTTGGGCATGAAATACAGGCCACCCCCTTTCCCAGAAAGTTCTTGTAGTCTAAAGCCCCAACTGTGAGATTCTGATCCCACACATAAGGTTAAGTAACTCTATAAATGTATTTTAGGTCTGGGCTGTAAGTGAAAGGTAGTCCAAGGAAGTCCTTCAGCACACCAGTGGGAAACCTGGGTTCTGTGGAACACAAAAAAAAGGTGCAACAAAACCTCAGTATGAAGCACAGCACAGAACATTTCAACAGCAACCAGCCAAGTGCTGCACCTCAGGAGAGACCTTCCTATTCCTGAGGAGTTACTTGGGAGATGAGGAAAGAAGAGAGACAATCAGATCACCACTAACACTGGGATATAACCCTGTTTTCCCACAACTGTACCATGGAAAGGCTGTTTCCCTTCACTACAACAAGAATTCCTGCATAAACCATAGAGATGCAATGCATATGTTGCACAAAACTGAGCTTACATAATAAAGAGAATATATATTTGCTTTGATCTCAAGTTGCCCCATAAATTTTTAATAGCAGCTGTAAAACAGAAATCTTGGGCTAGAAATGCTCAGCAGCAATGAAATTTAAGCTTGCTACTCATTTTGGGTTAAGAAAAGCCATTTCCAAGCCATTCCTTGCAGAACTGTTACCAACTTCTCAGCCAGGAGAAATGCAAATGTCATTCCCAGCCATTAACCTGGAGATTATTTCCCTCAACTTGGCTCTCTCCAAAACAGAGGGATAAGGGACCATTCGAGCTGGTTTGTCATCTTTGGTCCTGTTAGCAGAGACATGGTGAAGTTCAGACACCACAATCCCCTCATTTTATATTTCACTGGAAGATGCCTCTATCTGGTTGGGTTTTTTTTCTTCCTCGACAGAGAAACTGTTAAACCAAAAGTACTAAAAAAATAACTTCTCTCCCATGCACCACAAATAGATTACAGTTTCTAGTTCAAGTGCAAAGGGACAAAGAAACCAAAATCTTTTTATATGCAGACATTAAAGTAAAAGCAGGAAACAGAAGAACATCTGGTGACAGAAACATTAACCCTTGTGCTTTCAGTGATGCAACTCACAGGAATTTCATCTGCTTTTCAGCTCCTTCCCCCTACTAAGGAATTACCACTGTTGTGTTTGGTGTGTTCACACACACCCTGTTAAAAAAATAACCTTTTAGGGAAACTAGGAGGCTCCAAAAAGCTGCAACTATCAAACACTTATCTAGAAAAAAAAAAACTAAATAAAATTAATATGAAATAAAAAGGAAAGTCTCACACAGAGGCATTTTAGAGGAGGAAGATTTTTAGAAAACAGTATTTGGGGGTAGAAAAGAGGCCAGATGATTACAGGGCTGTATGATATGATGAGGAAGAGCGAGCTAATGGGATATAAAACTGCATACACTGGAGACAGCTTTACAAGTTGGAGAAATGACAGCCAAATAGCAATCACACCACACCAAAAAGGGACTGACAAGGCAGAAAAAAAACCCCCTCATTTCCTAAATGACAGCAGAGCCAGTCCTTACACATGAAGGGTACACAGAGCTGGAGTTAAACAGTAACTGAGAGTCCTACAGATGTTTGGAAAGGCCCCAAAATGGAGAGAAATCATTCCCTGCCCTTGCTCTGAGGTTTTCCAGCTGCTCTGGACACGGACAGGTGTGTTTTCCTGGATGCAGGGACGGCAGAAATCCAAGCTGGGCGTGTCCTGCCAGGGTGAAGCACCTGGAGAGTCTTTCCTGCTGGCTCAGAACCTGGAGCACTCCCTGAACCCCTTGGAGCCAAACTATTCCAGTTGGATCAAGCATGAAGTCACACACAGGTCCATGTTATCCCAGCCAATTCCATGTGAAGCAAATAAGAGAGTTATTAAACAGCCCTTGTCAACACTTACTATCCAGCAAACAGTTTAAAATACTGTATTTGTCATGACTTAAGTGGCACAGGACAAGACAACAGGCACTGACAAAAAAACCCACCACCACCACCCAAAAAGACTAAAACAAACAAACCAACTAAAAAAAGGTGAGATAATTTAGATATTAAGGGCATTTGCTCACCAGGAACTGAACTGAAAACAGCATCTCCCTTCCCAAGCCCCAGGAATGTGACATCCAGCAGGTGGAAAACATTATCATGGGCACGTGGCTGGGGATTTAACACACCTGGACCCCTCTCTGGCTGGAAAAGGTGGGATACAAAGGATACAGAGAATACCTGCAGCACACTGTGAGGGTATTTCCAGGAATATGCTGGGGATTTATCAAATATTTGCCTTGTTTTTCCAGGCTCTCCTCAGCATTTACCCCTTTATCCAGCCTTGAGCCAGAGAGAAGGCAAACTTCTGACCTGACCACGAGAGCCACTCATTTATTAAACCCAGTTTTAACTGAACTCAGTCTTTATGTTGTGTTTTGCAGCTCTCACATAAACATTACTTTATAGCTGCCCATACCCAGAGGTACAAACCAACGTAGCTCTTTGTTGGTGCAAAGCAGAGCCCAGTTTGAAGTCACACTTTGAGGACATATTTTTATTTTATTAATTATACATTATAATGCATATGTATCATTAATAAATTTTTAATTCTTTTCCAGGGCACATTATTTTATTTTTTTCATTTCATAGTTTATTTTATTCGTTTTTATTTTATTTCTTTTTTATTTTTTAATTTTTTATTCTTTATTTTTAGCGGTGCTGCGGGTGCACCACTGCTGCTCTACAGAAAGAGAGCAGGAACCTCCCTGAACCCCCAGTTTCAAAGTCTACCATGTAAAACACCAACTAAACAACTGGTTTTTACCTCTCCCCTGTGCCAACCCAGTAAGAGCTGCCTGTCTCTAAGAACTACCACAAAACACTTCAAAAGCTCCACTTTTCAAAAATCAGGTGGGAGAAAGAACAGGGGGCAGGATGAAAACCACAAGGATGTATCAGTATGGAAATTATTGGTTTAATTTCCCTCTTTGCACATAGCACAGACCTGCAGAGGTTGGAGAGCATCCCTTGAGCTGGCCAGGTTTAAACACCCCGTAAATGCAATTTTCTGGTGCAACTTCCTCCAAAAAAATCCCTGTGAAGGCACATGATGGATCCACCTGGATTTGGGCTGTGCCTGGACAACAACTGGATTAAAAAAATACGTTTTCCTACAAAGCCCAGCAGTCTCAGAGCTGTGGGGTCGGGATGGCTGAGCCTGATGGTTTCTGAAACCCAAGAGAACGTTGCTAAATCCCTTTTGCTTCATGGCTGACTTAGGCCAAACTCAAAAATTAGTTAAAACTGGGTTTAAGTTAAGTTTATAACTGGGAACTACGATTGCAAATGGCACAGGAGGAGGTACAAAAGCAAGACCATCAACAGGAGCAGAGAAATCAGGCAAGAGAGACTCAAAACAGAATAACAAGAGCCATTATTTGCAATTTCTCTGCTTCCTGCAGGCCCCAGGCACGGTCCAAGCCTCTCCTCAGCAGCTCTAAGAGCACAGAGCTCGTATCCAGCACATCCAAATTAATGCAGGAGAGTTTAGGAGGTCTCCCCAAGTAATGTCTCCACACAATTATAGCTCAGAAGTCATAACCCCTCCCTTTAATATTAAAGAAAAAAAAAAAAGATATAGCATTTGCAGCCAAAATGTACTGATAATACTGCAATGGCAGCATGGCCCTGAGCCTGCAGCCTTCTCAGAAGTCATTCTCATTAGAGGAAAACCCAAGGATCATCCTCTTTATCCAGTTCTTTGCAGGACATTTAACACTGGAAGGGCAGAGCTATGGAGTTTTTCAAGAGTGGGCGAGGAGAGTTTAAGTGTTTCAACCCCTTCACTGTGCAGGTTTTCTCTGGAAGAGGTGGAGAGCACAAAGCAGAGCTGGAAAGCAGCACTCAGGAGGACACCAGAGGCAAATTCCTACCATGAGGGGTGGGGGGAAAGGCTGCTCACTGTAAATTGTTTTGTCAAATAATTGGAGGAAGGGCCAATGTCTCCTTTGGAAAACTGACAGTAGAAGTCTGTCAGAAGCAAAAACAATGGAGCATTAATTATTCTTAAGTATAAAGGACCTAGAACTCAGTGATCTGCTAATTAAAAACACAAAATATCCTCAATATGGTTCCAGTTCAGTTCTTGGGAGAGCCAACAGAGAGCAATCCCACCCCCTCTAACATTAGTTACAGCTTGTTTTAAGGACTCATCCTTAAAGGCACTGAAATTTAGTGGAAACTGCAGATATTCAGTCCTTCTATTCCATATTCAAATATCTGAGCTCACACAAAATACACAAGAGAGTTTTTATCAACTCGTTCTGTTTCGACAGTTCTGGAAATCACCGAAAAGTAACCGGCAAACCAACTAAACTTCAGCCCTGGAAAAGAGCTCCTTGAAGGCAGCTCTGGAGGGGTTCAAAGGGGTGAAGTTTCATTTTTGTTTTAGCTGGTCATCCAGCTAAAGAAGCAGAAAGCAGCTCTGATGTGTGAGCAGCAGAACAGAATGTCTGTGACGGTCACAACTCCTCTTTTCCTCTCCCTTCCTCTGAAGTGACAACACTGAAAACTGAACGTGCTTGTCTTGATTTCTGCTCCCACGTAGCCAGGGTGTTTTGTGAGGGACAGAAGAAAACTAAGGTTTCTCCAGCCCACCTTTCCCACAGCGTTTTGCAAAGCAGGGAGTGGGCAGATGTTCAAGATAAATCAGGATCTGTAGGGATCCTCCTGCACTGCAGGACCCACAGCCTTTCAGGAGAAGTTCTATCCTCACAATGTGTGCAACCAACCTATCAAGGGATCCACAAAAACCATAATCACAGAATCATTAAGGTTGGAAAAGACCTCCAAGATCATCAAATCCAACCTGTGATCCATCCCCACCTTGTCACCCAGCCCAGAGCACTGAGTGCCACGTCCAGTCATTCCTTGGACACTTCCAGGGGTGGGGACTCCACCCCCTCCCTGGGCAGCCCCTTCCAAAGCTTGACAACCCTTTCCATGAAAAAAATTCCTCCTGATGTTGGAAATGCTGGACAAATGGCCACCTTGAAACCCAAAGCAGAAGGAAAGGTTTTAAATTCACCCTGGGCTGAAGGGAGGCAGCTCCACGGAGCACAATTTTAAGCCTTACGATATCCCAGCTGGGAAAAGGTGCCCACAGCCTTTGCTCCAAGCACTGGGCAGCTCCAAATCCTTTAAGGACAAGCAGAGGAATGGCCACACAGGCTCATGGTCACTGCCAGCTCACTAGTTGGACACCCCCAAACTACAAGGAATATTTATTTCTCCTCTCAAAGCTTTCATTTTCCATTAAATTCCCCAAAAACCCTGGAGCTTCCCCCTCTAAGCCAGGCCAAGGCCCGAAGAGCAGCCTACCTGCATTCCAGTTTCCACCCTGGCTTATTAGCCAGACTGTTTAGAAAACAATTTTTAAATGCCAGCTTTTATGTATTACAGTTTTATTAATCCTGAATGATACATCATAGGTGCAGGACGCATAAAAGGGTTACGGAAACATGGTTTGCATTTTAAAACGCTTTAGTGAAAACAAATGAATTCTCTTTATTAAATGAACTGAACCTTGCTGTGTCCTCCACGGAAAGATTTCAGTATTACTGAATCTCTTCCCTCATTGTTCTTTTTTTCCACCTTATGTTAGGGGAGGAAAACAAGGAGTTCGGCATTTACGGCTCCCCAATGGTTTCTCAGTTTTGAATTAAATAGTCTGTGATATGAACTATCTGGATACACAGAAATGAAGAAAATATTCTCTGTGCATATGCAGAAGAGGCTTCTTCTGTCCAAAAAAAAAAATACAGGTTTCCTAGTTCACCAGCTTCTGGTTTCATGTGCTCAGCCAAGAGTGACAACCACCACTCCACTGGTTTGACTTGATTTGAGATATTGGCAGTAAAAATACATTGCCCAGGTTCTGCTGGAGTCCACAAGAAAGGGAGGCATTACAGCAAATTTACAGGCTTAAAAAAAAAAAAAAGGTATTGATATATTTTAACCTACTGAAACAGAAAACATTTCTAGCAAAAGCCAAATTTCGAATTCAGGTTACGAACTGGAGTTTAGGTGTAATTACAGAGAGAAGGTAGAGATGCTTCACTGCTGGGTTTATCAGCTAACTCAGCCAACAATCAGCTTTTATTCTTATCAAAGATACAGCTGCATTTGCCACTAAACAGATCTGTTTCCCACAAACTAGACATGGCCTCCAGGCTCCAGATAAGCAGGGAATCTGGCCCTGTAGCATCCCAAAGCTCCAAGTACAGGAATTTTAAGACCTTCCTGGAGCAGTATTTATTTAAATTGATTATTGTAAACAAATACAATCTAAATGGACTGTCCCGAAGCAAAGACTCCACATGTTCCTTGTTGAACACCCCGGAGCCCCAGATCCAGTAATGCTCCCAACTTCCAACCACTTTAATCTTCATTTTAACTATTTTATGAGTCATTTATATCCACCTAAGCAAGCTAACACAACGACCCAAAAAAGATCTGAATCCCAGTTTTCCAGGTCTAGAAGCCTCAGAGGGGAAAGAAGATCATACCTCAAGAGGTTACATGCTCCAAACCCAAGGTTTTATGGAGGAAAGGGAGGTTGGAAGGTGAGAGAGAGGGATGGATTTTCCATAACACTGCAATGCCACAGGAAAGGGCCACGTTTAATGTAATCAAGCTCTACATTGCAGCCATATGGAAACAATTTCAGTCAATAAACAACTGCTGCAAAAGGCAGCAGAGGAACAGAAAAATCAGATCCTGGCTTAGCCAGCAGGCAGGAGAGCCACTGGCTGAGCTCTGAGGCTTCCATGGCAAGAAATATCCACGTCCACCAAAACTGCACAGGTTTGGGTCTCCATCACTCAAAACTTCCACACCTCAAACTGCAGGAGCACAAATGGCACAGGTTTGGGTCTCCATCACTCAAAACTTCCACACCTCAAACTGCAGGAGCACAAATGGCACGACTTCTTCCACAGTGCCTTCCCCAGAGATCCTGTGCCCCCGTCCTCTTCCAGTTCTTCCCCTTTCCAAACCTTTCCTCAAAGCCTATCGCCCTTAACAGGCTTCCCGCTCGACAGCCACAAAGGAATCACACATCCCAAACTTTACATACTCTCTGCCTGCAATTTGCAGGTTTCAAAACAGAGACTTTCTAAGGGAGTAAGTCCTTAAAAACACCCACCAGGAAAAAAAACCAAACAACTAACCTAAAACACAACACACTTGGCTTCCTCCTGCCAGTAGGTATTTAAATGAGGTTTGGTTTCCTGATCCCATATTATCCGGGATCCTAAAAAGCCATGGCAAAAATACTGCCTGTCCTACAGCAAAAGGCATTCCTGTGCACTGCTGATTACAGCTGCAACACCCAGGGAGTAAAAGCTAAATCAGTTTGGGACAGGAAAAGGGAAATTCAAGGGAACAAGGCAGCGAGCGAAGGCAGCTGCATTTTCAACAAAAAGCAAGGAGGCACAGTGCTCTGAATAAATCAGAATTTACTGGAGTGTGACACAGGAGTGACACCACCATTTACAAGAATAATGCCCACGAACTGTAGGATAATTCACAAGTGTCTTCAGAAGTGGACACTTGTAAAGGTTGGGAAGGTCTTCACTTCCATGGAATCTGGCAGGAGACCCACCTCAGCCACCCAAAAAGCACTGCCATGTTATACCTGCAGACATCCAGGAACAAAAGCTCTTGGGATGTTCCTCTTAGCAAGCAAAGTGCAAGATTCAAGATATAAAACCCAAATATAATAAGAGTAAGAAAATTTAGGACCCAGTGACTTTCTAGTGGAAGGAAAAACCACTAAAAGTACTGGGAACAGTTTGCTGTTACACTGGGGCAACATGTCATGTGAGGAACCTTCTAAATTCACCAGGAATAAAAGATGATTTCCAGCAAATCCATTAGCAGGGAAACATTTTAAATCAGCCTAAAACCTGAGGAGGGCCTTCCCCCCAGGCCTGGTGGATGTTCATGTCCTGCCAACGCCCAGAAAGGGGATGGAGCAAATCTGCAAAGCTGTAAATCCACCCAGGCAGAGAACAGGCAAAGAAAAACCACGGATTTTCCCAGTGAAGAATTAGGAGAACAAGGACAGCAGCAGTGCCAGTCAGCACGTTCTAATGGCAAATGTCTTGATAAAGGACTAACTTTGTTCTCTGAGATTGCAAATGTAGTTGAACAGGAGAAAGTACATGCACAGAGTGTACCCTGGTTCTGGGGGAAACCCTCGTTTCAGTCAGTCAGCCAGTTCTTCATCCACTTCCTGGCATTGCATCATGCTCATTTTTTTTTTATTTTTTTTTGTTGTTGTCACTAAATTTAAGGTCTGATGCAGCTCAAGGTTTTTATCACTGCAGATAAAAATCTGTGAGTGACACCAGGGCTGTAGAACAACAGGAGGGAAGGCTGGCAGGAAAAAGGAGGCTGAATACCTGCCTTGAGTCAGCCCAGGGAAGCAAAACCCGGCGGAATACAAAGGCCAATTTATAATCTAAGAAATGCAGACTGGAACTGCTGAAGTAAAGAATGTCAGTGCTGGAGCAGGGAGGCTCAGGAACAGCATTTCCCTGGAACCTCTGAAATGGCTGTGCAGCAAAAAAGGGCTATAAAGGCACCTCGGAATTTGGTGTGGATCAGGCCCAGGCCGGAACAGGCCCCTTTTTTGGTTTCCACAATGTTAAAAATAAACGGAGGCCGTGGAGAATCACCGGATGATCTGAGTGCTGGAGAAAATGCCTCAGAGTGAGACTTAAAAGCTCAACTCTCTTCCCTTATCTATCAAGTAACTTGATTACAGAGTGTAAGTACCTTCATGGCAAGAAAGTCCTGGATACTAAAGGGCTCTAATCTTGTCAGGAAAATCCTAACAAGAACCAGCAGCAGAACTTGGACTAATTCAAATTAGAAATCAGCCACTTATAACTACCAAGAGAAGTGATGAGCCTGAAATTACCAGTGATGGACACTTCAGGGCTGGAAAGCTTTCAAATTGTTTTTAGCCAAACATCATTTACTGGTCTCAGTTTCAGAGTAAATGATTAAAATTTAAAGGCCTGTGATACAAAGCATATAAAACGTATCAGGGAAGGCAATTTAATTATCTGTTCTCGCCTTAAATTTTATGAATCTCCAATATGTTAACATCACTCGACTTCTGTGGACCAGGAAATTAAAGAGGGAGGAATAAGTTTCAAGTTCAGCAAGTTCCCTCTTTTTCAGACTTATCACTGAACAGCACCACTCCATCAAACAGATGGAGCTCCCATGAAATCCAAACAGCCAGGGAATGACCCACTACGATGCCTGGAAAGCACGTGGAACACAATTTACTTGGGAAAACTCTGATCAGCCACTTACCTCTCCCAGCTGTGGCAGGAAAAATCAGTATTAGCTTAAATAATTAGTTCTCAACCACAATCTGACACTCGTGTTTATACTCCTGGTGTTTATTATACTCTGCTATCCAGCCAAGAATCTCCACATACTTTGTGAATGTGAAAGCACCTCGACAGCCCTGAAAAGGATTATTTTCATATTACACACTGGGACATCAGCAAGTCAAGAAGTTTGCCCTGGGTCATGACAGAAGACCTAAGGCAGAGCCTAGAAATGAGATTCCCTTGCCAGGAACTTCCCTTTCCAACATTGGAGCACCACTTACATGTCAGAGCTGCTGCACACCCCAAACCCTGGCAGGGAAATCACACAGAGGTTTCTGGTGAAAGCTGACATTGTGATCAGAGGATCTGATCATGGCAGAGAGAAAGTGTCCAAAATAAAGGTCAGAATAAACACCCAAGCAGAAACAGCTCTTGTATTTGATGAACTAACTAAGTGCTTGCTGCCATCAGAGTCCCAGGGAAGAACAAAAAGCAGATTCAGTGCTTGGTTCAGGGCTCGGAGGGAACAGGCAGCTCGAAATGCAGGAAATGACTATATGCTGCACTTCCCAATTGATAGGACAAGGGCTTATCAGGAGAACAAAACTGGTTGTTCACAAGGCCACTGAAAGAGTGCCCACAGTATTGTTTCAGTGGCAGTTATTCTACTGCTGAATTTGAAAATTGTAAGGAAGTGGAAAGAAAAGAAGGGTTTTGAATATTAAGTTCAAAAGTGAGGAGAAGACCAACACCAGGAACTCAGACCAAGTGAGATTCAGGCAAACATAATTAATGTATTTTTTTATACCTGGCTTATAAATTCCTTCCTTCACCCAGGTTAAAACCTCATGGTTTTCATGAATGGGTTTCTCATAAATTTATATAATCTAAATAAACATACTGTACATATGGAGAACGAAAAAAATGCCACCTCTATGCATGAAGCAGGTGTTAAAATTTGTTTCCTCAGGCTGGAAGAAACCCTTCCACAAGCAGCAACACTCCACCCATTGGACAAAGAGACTGGAAGCACCACCTGCCTGAATTCCATGGATGTACACATGAAGTTGGATCTTTTCCAGGGGTATCACAGAACTGATTTAGGGGCATTCACAGGTACAACCTGACCAAGGGCTCTGCCTGGTAAGAAGTTTCAGGCTGGTAATTGCCCTGAAACCAAGAGGAGATGATGAAGTGAACATTAGAGAGGAATTCTGTAGGAAAAAGTGAACTGACCTTCCACACCTCCTGGTTGGCTGCACAGGGAAGATAAAGCAGAGCACACTCTGTCAGAAGCACTGCAGCAGTTCCCAGTTTTAAGAGCACACTTTCACTTCAGACTCTGCCTGCAGCTTTGATTAAGAACTGGGAAAGGGAAATCTGCACACAGACAGGGAGAATAACCAGTTAGAGATGATGATTTTTCTTTTTTTTTGAATTCTTGAAGCAAGTTGAAACAGTGATTGTTCAACCTTTTGGTGTCTGAACCAAAACAGATGATAAACATGCACGTGCATTCCTGAGATAGATCTGAAGCCCAACACTGAAAAAATCCTATTAAATGAAGCAGAAGAAAGAGAGGGGCATCCCTTACAGTCTTGGGAGAAAGTTTACCCCATAGTGCTTTTGACCTGATGGGGGGGATATAATGGATTTAAAAGCAAAAAAATTAACTGAATAACTAAGGATGAGAAGTGTCAATCCACAGAAGTCAATGGAACATGAGAAATCCTCCCATCACTGTAAAAAAATCTCATTGACTTAGGTACTCTTAATGAGCACATTAGGTGACCAGCCAATAAATTCCTGATAAAGTTAATATATATATATCAATATAACATAAAGTGGAATGGATGGGGAAGGGACATCTGTGTCCAACTGCCACTGACTCAGTTCGTGGCCTCTGTGAGTCACTTGGCCCTTCTGCCTC
The DNA here is from genome assembly GCF_036250125.1 of Pseudopipra pipra. Classification (NCBI taxonomy): domain Eukaryota; kingdom Metazoa; phylum Chordata; class Aves; order Passeriformes; family Pipridae; genus Pseudopipra; species Pseudopipra pipra. The sequence goes on from NC_087551.1 coordinate 115,127,031, forward strand.
GGTTTCTCTGTTTCTAAAACGCCAATACCTCAGCCAAGCACTTCCAAACCAAGGTACAGAGCATTGTTTTATCATGGAATAGCCAAGGAGGACAGTGGCTCTGCCACAGTGATGGACTGAGAACCAGCAGACCCATATTCAACCAGCCAGCACAGGAGTTCTGGCCATAAATCGATCGCTCCCGACGAGGTTTGGCTTTGTGACGCCGTAACTGTCACGGCAGCAGCTCCACAACTGTGACACGAGCCCTTTGCTCAGCCTGTAGCAACAAGGAGCCCCTGGCAAACCCAACTGCAGCAGCAAAGAACAGAAGCACCCCAAACCCACTAAAATTTGAAGCTGTCTATGAGAAAATCTTCCCCACGTGCTTTTACGGTCACGGGCTAACACCGTGCAAGCGCCCGGTCAAGAGGGGAAGGGAATCGACCACTTGCATGTTTAAAAAAAGACCAGATTTCAAGTGAATATATCTCTTTTTTTAGCAGGCACAACACAAAAATAAACGTGTTTCTCAGAGTGACAAGAGGAAATTTTCAGTTGGTCAGCAACTGCTCCTCGCTGTGGAACCACATGACTGCCCCAACACATCAGAACATTTTATCTGCCAGCCTGCAACGAAGACCACGGAGTTAATAGTTTGCAACCTCCTTTCCTCCACAAGATCTTCAGAGTTGAGTAATAAAATTCCTCACATGATTTCAATGAGAGGGTTCACTTGTCAGGGGGCTGTTTCGAGATAGTGTCATATGTCAGGGAGGTGCTGCTCAGATCAAGTTCTCCAACCTTGTGTTTTCAGGGCTTCAGTGAAAATGAAAAAAAAAAAAACCAAAAAAACCCCAAACAAACAACAACAAAAAAAAAAACCTCCAGGCTCTAAAGTTTGAAACTGGAGGAAAGAGAAATAATCTCTAGATGTTATTTGCAAAATGGGAAAGTTGGCCAATTAATGAGAGGAGGAAGAAAAACCCTGATTTAAGCCCTGGCAAACCCCTGAGATCAGAGACTGATTACGAGTTGTGCCGCTGACTCCGGGCAGGAGCCTGGGCAAGTTAATCCCTCTACACCTTGGTTTGCCACCTGCCAGATGAAAAATAACACTTTCCTTTCATATCCTGTCATTCCTGCTTGCATTGTTCCCCAAATTAAAAGCATTTGTCAAAACACTTATCTTTAGCATTAACACTGGGAATTGCATTCACAGCCTCCACACGCCCGTTTGCATGACTGAGTGCTCACATACAAACTCTTCCTACACTTTGCTCCCCAGCCATCCTCATTTAACAGGAGTCAGAAGGGAGCTTTACTCAATATGGGAATATTAGAATGATGAACACAGTTTATTACTTTATTACTAACCTTATGTATGAAACCAGCTTTAGAGATATGAGTTAGACGCCCCAAAAAATCAAATTCCCCTCCTTACCTCCCAAAAATCCCACTGTAATCACAGTATCAGTCTCACTGCATTGATAACCCACAAGATCAAGTTATCAGCACAGGTATAATTAAAGCTCAATCCCACAAGGACGTGGATGCAAAATCCAATCCCTGCTCCGCTAAAATCAGTATAACACGGAATCAACTTCAGGGACTTCAGAACTGTCAGAGCTGCACAAAGTTATCGACAGGAGGAACAAAGGCATCTTTTTTCTGCAGTAAAATTCCTAACCTGACAGCATTTTGATTTCAAATCCTAAACTTTGAAGAAGATGAAAAATATTTGCCACAGAATCCCAACACTGTAACGTGTCGTTCCGCAATGTCCCTAAAAGCTCTGCACAGAAATCACTGTGAAGCTCAAGCTGCTTTCTTTAGATTAAAATGAGCTGTTGGTCCATGAAAATTGATTGATTTTCTAGCACATTAAACCAAACATCTTCAGAGATCCCTTGGTGAAAGGGACAGCACAGCCTCCTCCTTTCTCGTGGCTCAGTTTCATTAATTCTTCCAGTTCCCCGCCCAAAGACCCAAATTTCACCACTGCCCCACTGACACACAACAAAAAAAAAAAAGAGCAGTCCCAGAAGTTAAGGACAGAACAATTCCTGACAGTCATGCTCATTAAAAATTCATTTTATTAAAAATTAAATTAGCTTTAAAAGTGAATGTCAGAACCCCACTGTTTTCCCAGCTCCAGACAGCGATGAGAAAACATACCAAACACTCCCATGAACTTAGGGATTATCACTATAAAGTAAACACTTCACAATAATTTAATTTTCAAAACACTGGACAGCCTTGAACTTTTAATATCCTTTTAAAAGAGACCAGTAAGACTCACACTGAAACTGCCTTAAAAATAAGCTTTCTGCAGCTGACACCGGGCACAGATTCCATGGAATGATCAGAATCACAATTCTAGAGAGATGCACGTTGTCTAGAAAGGTCAACAAATGAAAGGAACCACTTGAGACTGCTCAGCAAAGCAGTTCTGGAGATAACCAGGCCTCATCCACGCGGGGTTTTCTTCCAGGTTTCCTTACCCCTCCCTAAAAATCCTGCTGTTTCACCTAGGAGAGCATTCCTGGAGCCCAGCTGGCAGCCTGCACACCACAATGTCGTCTAGACCTGCTCCCAACAGTGGGATGACACAGGAGGAAAAACGCTGATGCCTGGTTCTGGTGAGAAGGGGAGGAAGCCCAGGCTGAGTGAAACTCGAGTTTCCTCCTTCCCAGCCTCATGCCCAGGCTCGTTGGGTAATTCTGTCAACCAGACACAAAAAGTTGTGGCCGTCGTGGGGGTGAAGAATCATCCTCACAAAAAGGGGGAAAAGAGCTCTCCCAAACCCCTGTTTTCACCTGCAGAATCAAACCCTGCCCTTTCCGAGCCCGCTGCTCCCAGGACATGCAGACAACAAACACATCCCTGCACAGAGAACATTTTCCATCCCTTCCTTCCTTCTCCCCTGTCTGCATCTCCTGTCTGAGATATTTTCTTGGGAGAGAAATGGCAAAAAGGGAGATGCAAAACGCAGAAATAAATTAAGTTTGTTCTCCGCTGTTGACGGATTTGGTCCTACCACGACAGGAGGGGAAAAAAAAACACGTTAGGAGTGATAAATCCATATATACCTACTCCAAACTACACCCCACTTCCCAAGGGACACGGTATAATGGTAAATAAATATAGATGCAGCTCCTACTAATGAGGCCGGGTACAGCAAGGCCAAGGAAAATGCAATCATCTCGGGGAAAAAAACCTGCCCAGGACTCCTCCTCTCCCATCCATGGAGGAAATCAAATGCCAGCTGCACCATCCCAGGAAGGAAGCAGAGCCTGTACCTGATGAGCCCTGCAGAAATGAGCGAGTCATATCACGGGACTTCAGGCTTTCGTCTGCAGAGCACAATTCCTCGCTCCGGTATTTTACGTGGCATCATTCATGCAAATTGTAGGGTTGTTGTTTTGGGGTTTTTTCCCCACCGGTTTTCTTTTTTTTTCCCCCTCCATCCCCACTAGTTTGAAGCAGGGGCACGTAGGTAGTGTCTCTGAGATCCGCTCTCGCAAACGCGTGCCCTCCCATCAGTTTAACACTTTCCTCCCTATAAAGTTTAAATCCTCGCAGTTTTTGTTCATAAACGTTCTGCACTTAAAAGCCACCGAGTCACACTCCCAGCTGTTACTTGAGCAGAACAAATTGAGAGAGACCTGACTCCACAAACATGCTTAAACCTTCATTTCCTCTTCCTTCTTCCTTCCCCACCCCCAAAAATAGCATTTTTTTTGTCCCCAGCACGAAGGAACTGGGGAAAAAAACCAGCACATGCAAGCAAGGCTTTTCCAGACCTATCGCAAAGAACGAAATGCTTCCGAAGAAGTGCTTTGCAAACATACCAAGAAACGCTCTAACAACCGGGAAAAAAAGAACCCATCGGACAAAACTGAGGTCGAAGAACTCGGCGGGGTCTGGCTCGGGTGTGTGTTCTGCACCTAAATACGCTCGGCTCTTGTTTAGTTTTAACCCCGGAGCAGAGGAAAACACTTCCAGCAGAATCCCCAGCCGCTTCCCCCGACCTGCGGTCAAACACACTGTTCTGCCTCTCTCTCCCCCCCCCCCCCCCCCAAAAAAAAAGATCCCAGGCACGGCTACAAAAGCATTTTACCACTACCCCCCCTCACCTCTTCCCAAGGAGTGCAAAATAAACAAGCGTCTGACACCCCACCCAAGCTCTCCTCGCACATTTTGGGAATGACTTCCCTCCGGGTCCTCCTCCTCCCCCCCTCCAACCCGTCCCCCCGTTAAAACTCTCCAGCAACCAGACACCCTTTTCGGGTTCACGCCTTCGCCCTCCCCGAAAACCCTCCCCAAAGCCTCGGGAGCTGCAACAGATCCCGCAACCAGCGGGGTTTGGGGCAGCCCCGACCCCTCGTCCATCCACCTCCACAAAACTCCCAAAAGGAGCCCCCCGAGCCTTCGCACGCCCCCAGCCAGGGTTCCATCCCCGCAGGGTCGGAGCCTCTCCCTCCTTCCCCTGCCGCCCCCGGGGGTCCCGGGCACGGGGAGCGCCGGGGGTCGCACCAGCCCGGCCCCAAACTCCGCGGCGAACAAACCCCCGGCCACCCCCCAAGCCCCGGCACCCACCCAGGCTGGGAGGGCTCGGCCGCCGCCGCCCCGTGCCCCCCACACCCAGGAGGAGATGGGAGGAATCCGAATAAATAAATAAGCGGCAGGAACGGCGAACCCCCAAAGCTGCCCTGCCCTCCCGCAGCAGCTTCCCGGGGACACCCTTCTCCTTCCTCCTTCTCCGCGGAGCCCCCCAAAGCCGCGGCTCCAACTCCGCCGCCCGAGCTGAGGGGCTGCCCCTGCCCACCCGCGGCCGCCCCCGGGTGCCCCCCTCACGCACATCCCGCTCTCCGGCTCGGCGCGACTCCCGGCGGTGCCGGGGAGGGGGGACCCCTTCCCGCTGCCCTCCCTCCCTCCCTCCAGCCCACCCACCCGCCCGCCCCCTCCCCTCGCCACCGCCGCTCCCCCCCCTCATCTCCCCCCGTCCACACTCACCTCTGGGTGCTGCCGGCGCCGCCGCCTCACCATGGACCGGCGGGACTGGGGGGGTCCCCCCGCCCGCCCCCGCCCCAGATTGAGGGGGGATTAACGGGGGGCGCTGAGGGGCGAGAACAATAGGGGGGAGGAAATCCCTCGGCCCCCCGCCCCCCCCCCCCCGAGGACACGGCCCCCTCCCCGCCCGGCGCTCCTCCTGCCGCTCCCTCCTCCTAGCCCGCTCCCTCTCTTTTTTTTTTTCCTGGGGTTGTTTTTTTTTTTTTTTGGCTCAATCACACCAGACCGACTGTCTTTGTCTGTCTGACAAGCGCCATGTTGATATCAACATCCGAGCCCCCACCTGCTGCAGCTGTGAGACCCTGGGACTTGTAGTTCCCCCCTCCCCAGGGTGACGGGGAGACCCGCGGCGCCGGGACTACAACTCCCAGCGTGCCGCGGGCGCGCGGAGCGCCAATGGGGCGGCGGGGCTGAGCGCGGGGCGGACTACAACTCCCGGCGTGCCTCGGGGTGAGGCCATGACGTTATGCAGGGCGAGGAGGGCGGCGGGACTACGACTCCCATGATGCCGCGGGGCGCGGCAGGGCGGGCAGGAAGGGGGGGGCAGGATTGTCCCGGTAAATAGAACCGGGGGACGCGATGAAGCTGGTGAGTGCCTGGAGCGGGGGGCAGCGAGGGCAGGGAGGGGGGCTCGGCCTTCCCCCAGCGGCGAGGGGGGAACCGAGGTCACCTCTGGGCTGCGCAGCCTCAACCCCGCCGGGCGTGAGGGGAAACTGAGGCCCGGGGGGAGGCGGCCCTGAGGGGGGGGGGGGGGGGGGGGGGGGCGCGATACTGAGGGGAAGGGAGAGGCTGAGGTGAGGAGGGGGTGATCCTGAGGGGAGGGGAGAGGCTGAGGAAGGAGGGATATGATCCTGAGGGGAGGGGAGAGGCTGAGGGAGGGAGAGGCGATCCTGAAGCTGGGGGATGTTGAGGAAGCGGGGAGGGAGCTGAGGGACGAGGATGTTGGATAGAATCAAATATCAGTGGGATTCAGGAGGAGGAGAAGGTGTTTGTCAGCCTTCCTGCCCTTAAACACGAGCCTGGCGTGGAGCTTTCCACGTGTGGCTTGTGCTGGGCTCCGCCAGCCACGGGAATAAAACCTCGTGGTTCTTAATAAAGTCGTTTTCCATCGGCGCTGTGATAGTACAGGTAGTAGGTAATAAAAAAAAAAAATCAGCCTGGAACTGCTTTGCCAGGGGTGCACTTTGCTCCTGACAAGGATTTTGGTTCTGATATTGCAGTCTTCTGTCAGAAAATACATTACCCGTGTTATTGGTGTATCTCGAGATTTCCCTCTTTAACTGTTTAATCTTCCTACAGACCTTGGATTCAGGCACCACTTTATTTTCCAGGAGGAATTTCTCTTTCACATAATGTGCTGCAATTCTTGGTCTGGAGGTGAAAATCCTAGCAGGTTTCAAAATACGATAACACTTGATTTATTTAACCTGAAATTACACCGTTATTCAATGTAAAAAATTGTCTCTTGGTTTCGAGGCTGCACAGTGTGTTTTGACAAAGCCTCGTAGAAGTGAACTTGGATTCTGGGCTGTTTTGAGACTTCCAGGAAATCACTGTCTGTGGAAATGTGTACAATTAATTCCATGGGCAGGTGGGCAAAGAGCTTGATCCTGCATAATCTTACCTGTGGGATAAAGATATGGGTGAATATCACAAACACTGCAAAACCAAACACCTCTGGATGTGATTGTAGAGTCTGATATAATTCAGTGGGAAAAAGCAAAGTGGGAAATCTTTAAATAAAAACCATAGTGGAAATGCAGAGTTCTTTTAACATTTAGAGTCTTACATCAGGGCAGAGAGAGGGAAGGGGTTGGGAAGGGAATTACAGCCTTGTCTGGAGTCTGCACTGGAGCATTTTTAGACCTGTATATCAGTTTAGGGGCTGGGAATTATAAGATCAGATTCTTCACCTTATATTTTTCCAGAGATGTGTCTGAATCTCGGGATTGTGTGAGGAGGAATAGATGTCTTCATCCTCTTTTCTCATAGATTTGGGTTGAATTTGGAATATCAGGGTAGAGGTGATGGATTACTGGAATATTCTCTGTCCATGGCTGGAACAAGAGGATCTTTAAGGTCCCTTCCAACCCAAACCATCATGGGATTTTTGTGACTCCAGACCTGATTCAGAATCCAGTGAAAGTGTCAGACTCCCAGAAATTCCAACGTGCTTTGGCTTGGGCAATTCCAGTTCCTGATTTCCTCCCGGATTTTAAGCTGGCACGTGACACTAATACTGGAGGAATGCACTGCAGGATTTGTTGCCTTCAGCTGGAATTCAGAGCCCTGGCTTTAACCTGCACAGTTTGGAATGTTTTGGAGATGTGTGAGCCATCATCTCTCTGCTCTGTCCCTCTGCCCTCCAGGAGATCCCCAGGGATGCTCTGTGGGAACCAGATTTCTGGGGAGGACCTGCCCCTCCAAGGGCCTGAGCCTCTGGAATTAACCCCTCAATTTGTGCTCCTTGTGCCCCACTGTCAAACTTCCATCCAATTTACAAACCCTGCCGGGAAAGTTCTGAGCTGAGCTGGGCATGTTTTGCGTGGTTTGTGTCTTTTTTTGCATGACTTTTTTTAGTTAGGAGATGAGGCATTTATGTGTTGGCTGCCCCAGCCTTTAGCTGTAAGGGAATAAAGCTGGAAACACACAACTCCTGGAGCAAAAAGAGCTTGGATTTGAATCCAGTCAGGAACACGACTGGGATCTCTGGATCTGTTTTAAACAGTAACAAGTGTAAACTGAGTGGAAATAACCACATTTATAGTGTGTATAGGGACATACAGAGTGCAAACACTCCAATTCTTGGATTCCTAATCTAAAATTCTAACAGAGGTGCAGGCCCAGAAATGTCAGCTGTGCAAACAGCTGGATAGAAAATATGAATTGCTTTTTTATTTTTCTGTCAGTTTGCTTGAAGCTGGTGGGAAGAGTCCATTGATTCCCAGGAATCCATTTACCACAGCGTGACAGCCACAGATTGAGATGATTTTAGCTGCTTGTAAAGAAGAAAAAAGGGAGATTTCCCAGTTAGCTCGTAGGTGTCAGGGTTGTGAACCTACTCATGATTTTTTAAAAAAGGCAAGAAAATGTTTTGCTGATAAAAGAGGTGATATTTCATTGCCTTTTTTAATTACCAATAGTTTAAAAGCTACAAAAATAGACCTTATTTTTCCCTTCATTTCTTTCTATTTACTTGGATTTAGAGCTTCAGTTGTCAAAGTTCTGCTCTGGTGAGAACTTAATTTCACAGGAGCATATTACATTTGTGACTAAACCAACTGAATTCCTTCCTTGTATCCTCACTCCTTCACCAGCTTGTTATTTTTAAACTTTGCTGAAAGAAAGGCAAAATGTGATGTAGCTCCTTAATAATTAAGGCTTTGTGAATTTAAAGGGAAAATCTTTGTGATATTTGAAATTTAATATATGGGACTTAGCTTTTTAATATTTAAATATCATTTAAAGCAGGTTTTTGTGGAATGTATGTAAATAGGCTCCTCGGGAGCTGTTAATCCAGACAGTTGCAGTCCTGGGTTATTGTGAGCAGAGGTACAAAATGAAATGATTAATCTCCCTTCTTTCCAGTTGGTATAGAGGGAAGTACAGAACACAAGCCTGTGGGATAAATGACTTAGGAAAAGACTGAGTCTGTTTGTAGTGCACTTACATGGCCAAACAAGTGGTATTTTTCATCTTAATTGACCAAAACTTGAATTTAAAAGCTAAAGTTTGACTGCCTGAGCTGTGGCTGAGCTGCCAGACGGCCAGACCTGGGAGATTCCAGGTGAAAATTCCCTCCTCCAAGCAGAGAAACCCTCCCGCAGGGGCGGCCGCGCTCTGCTCAGACCTTTCGGTTTCTAATCCCGCATTTTAAAGCCGACCTTTCTGTTCTCTTCTTATTCAGAGCTCCTGGGCCTCGTTAAATGTTTGTCACTCCAGACAGGAGGTGGCTGCATCTCAATGATGCTCAAGTGCCCCCTACATAACCTGCTCACCGGCTCATTAAGCTTCCAAAGCCTTTGGGATTTGGCTACACAAACCCTTCCATTCAGGTGGGGTTGTCCAGTCCCTTCTGCTTCCTGTTTGTGCTTAGCAAGACAAAAAGCAGGTGAGAACTTGCCCCAGAGCTGCTGCACCTGTGCTGGTTGTTTTTAGGCAGGTTTCTTACAGAAAAAAACCTTGTGTTCCTGCAGGGATTCTCTCCCTGCCTGTGCACTCCGAGCAGTTTTCAGATTTTCTAGCCAGGTTTTGCCAGGAGGACTGAATTTTGAAGAAACTGATTTCCTGGGATTTGGGGGGAAAATAGGTGATTGCTAGAAAAAAAGAGATTCCACATGTGTCCTAAATCAGAGAGGGGAGCTTTGCCATCCGCTCAACCCTTGGGATCAGAAAACCTGCCTGAAGAAAATGTGCCCCTTTGATACCCATGGGGAAATCTCAGGGAGCACTCACTCTGTGAGATGGATTCATGGGAAGTGGGATTTTGTTCTGGTGTGTATGAAACTGTGTAAGAACAAGGGGGAAAAGACGTTTGGGGGAGTGGTGTTCACTCTGTTCACAGAATCACTGAGGTTGGAAAAGGCCTCCAGGATCATCGAGTCCAACTTGTGACCCGTCCCCACCTTGTCCCCCAGCCCAGAGCACTGAGTGCCACGTCCAGTCATTCCTTGGACCCCTCCCGGGATGGGGACTCCACCACCTCCCTGGGCAGCCCCTTTCCAATGTCTGACCAGCCTTTCCATGAAGAAATTGCTCCTGATGTCCAACCTGACCCTCCCCTGGCACAGCTTGAGGCCGTTTCCCCTTGTTCTGTCCCTTGTTCCCTGGGAGCAGAGCCCGACCACCCCCCCCAGCTCCCCCCTCCTGTCAGGGAGTTGCAGAGAGCCAGAAGGTCCCCCCTGATCCCTCTTTTCTCCAGACTGAGCCCCCTCAGCTCCTTCAGCAGCTCCTGCTGCTCCAGCCCCTTCCCCAGCTCCGTTCCCTTTCCTGGACACACTCCAGCCCCTCCATGTCTTCCTTGCAGTGAGGGGCCCAGAGCTGGACCCAGGATTTGAGGTGTGTCTTCCCCAGTGCCCAGACAGAGGGGAAGAAGGTCATGCTGATAAAGGTCAGGACTAACTCCTCATTCTTTTTCAGTACTGCCTGTCAGGACATCCCACCTTGCCATGCAACGTGCTCAAGTTCAAATCCACCACCATCATGCTGGACTGTGGGCTGGACATGACGTCCACCCTCAACTTCCTGCCGTTGCCTCTGGTCCAGAGGTGAGTCCTGTGGCCTGTCAGCACTTAAGGCTGTGTCTTCTTGGGTTGCAGTTGGAGTGCTCTGCCTGAAATGGGGTTTTGGAAGGAGGGAGGAGATGGGTACAAATGAACAGCATCATCTGATATCATAAATAGACTTTGTTCACTTAAAAATTCTCTTTATCAAAATAACGTCCTTTGGCTCGGTAGACGGAAGACATTTTATGGATTTATTGATTGGTTTTTCTAGATAATTTATTCTAAGCTTCAGTAAAGTATTGCTGCAACTGCTCAGCACAAGTGAGGTCACATATCTGTCATCTTTCTGGCTTCTTCATGCAAGATGAGATAAATGGGTAACAGAGATGGAGTGTGTGGAGCCCAGTTCTGTTCAACCACCATCTTCTCAGGCTTTTCTTGGAGCACAGACTAATGCAAAGGCAAATAGCACTTAGCAGTCCTTGTTAGTTGCCTCCTTGGCATAATTGTTCCCTTTTAAAAATGAAATAAATAAAAGGGCAGTGCAGCTGGGCACAGGGTTGGAACAGCAGGGAGAAGGAGTCTAGAAGACAATCCTGAGATCAAGACTCCTTCCATGCCCTACTACAAAGTTGTATTTCCCCAGGTTTTTAGATTAATTTGGATATTCAGCTAGGATGACTTATGTCTTGAGTAAATGGAATCAATGGCAAAAATTAACAGCTGAAAAGGTGGGAATGAGTAACTCTTAGTGATGGGAAGCAGTGGGAGTTTTCTCAAAAGCCATTCAGTAACTTTGATCCACGAGGAAACAAGTGAGGAACGTTCTGGGTTCAGAGGAGGCTTGATGGAGGGGGGGAAATATGATTGGGAAAGGGAGTTTCCTAAGTGACCTAATGAGGTTAAAGCAGTTTGTCCAGCACTTCCTATGATTTGTTATTTTTCAGAGAGGAGAGGAAAAGAATAGACAATGTCTGCATTGTTCTGCAAGAACGTGGAGTTCAGGATCTGCTGTAGAGAGGCAACAGATGCCTTAAGAGGGATCAGTGTGATAGTTGATTTTTTTGTCCCATTCCATAATGCAGTTGTTGGCTGCAACATCTGCTGCTGGGGCAGAAGTAGAGTTTGAAGGGATCCAGAAAATTTGGGAAGTCCAGGTACAGGCAGAATTGCCTTGCATTAGCTTTCACCCACCACCCCACCCCCTCCCTAAATAAAAAGGGAGTGGAGAGAGGAACAAGTAGCAAAATGAGGTGATTGAACAAAGGCTTAAGAGGTTCTTTCGAATCAGCACTCCCTGGGATATGCCAGCTCTGTCTGCTGATAGCAGACCCTGGGAATGAACAGCCAAATTGCAGGTCACAACCTGGAATTCCCCCAGTACCTCCAGAATGTCGGCACTGAAATGACTCAAACTCAATAAGAAAGGATGTCAGATTTGACCCCTGATGGCCCAGTGGAATCGGAGCAAACAGTTGGATTTAAATCCAATCAATCTTGTCGGTGAGGTGATTGAACAGCCCTTCCAGCAGGGATTGGCCTGAGCACATGGACTTGGGCGAGTAATTGATCTCTCCAGTGCTCTACAAACCAGGTGTCCTGCAGAGAGTGGGTGGAAATGAGTTAGAAACTCGAGGAGGAATGTGGCTGCCACTGGAAAGCCCTTATCTCTCTGCAGTGCTCGGAGTTGTACCTTCGTAGATCAGGTGTCTGTGTCTAAATACCTCTGAAATTCAAATGTGCATTATCAACACGACATGGGCAGGTGACAGAGGGGTGACATTGCAATCAGTTGCCAGGTGAGAGATGACAGGAGAGACTGGCTGCCTGAGGAATTTTAGCACAGGTCAGTCAGATCTGAGCTGTGTCCTCTCAGAACCAGGTGTGCTAATCTGAGACAGACCCATGTGAAATCTTCATCAGAGAGGAACCACACTTCTCTCTGCTGCCTCTAATCCAGAGATCCCCAAAGAATGACCCAGGAACTGCTTGGGCTCTGCAAGTGTGAGCCCTAATTTTTACCTCTGTGGAGCACTAAGGAATGACATTACAGAGGATCTTTGCTATGCAGCTCAGTCCTGTGTCACACCTGGCAGGGGACCCTCCTTGAGCAAACATTTTGAGAGCCTGTGCTTTAATCTCTAAGAGAGGAAAGTGCTGCAGTGTTTGTGGCATTTTTTAGAGTTCTTTGCTCTCCAAAAAAAAAGCCCATCCAAAGGTACTTAGCTTCCCCCTTGCCCTGGCAGTGGCAGTCCTTGTTCCCTCCAGCCCCTGGAGCACGTGCAGGGCACCTGCAGTTGCCAAACCCTTTGTGCCCTCTCGTTGTACTTCAAAGGAGGTTTGTCAACGGGAATTTTCTCCCCTGCGCCAAAGTCAAATGCAAAGCGGTAAAATGAACATGTGGGAAGCTCTTAACCTTTCCTGTCTAGCCATGACACACTTGCTCACATTATTTATGGGACAGTTCCAGCTATTTTGGATTAATCAATCACTCTATTACAATGTCAAAACTGTGGCAGCAGGAGCTGTGTTGCTTCTTGGCTTCAAGGTAAAGAGTCCTTTCTGTCCTGTGTTGCTCATTCCACTTCCAGCCACACACAAGATCCAGCTGCTGATTTTGCCTCCCCTGACAAGGCCTTACCCTCCTCAGTGGATGCCAGTTTAGTACCAGTCAATAGTTGCTCTTTCGCTGTGAATAAAGCAAAACTCACACGAGGCTAAATTATGAGGGCAAGAATATCAGGGAAGGTTTATTCTGCTCTGCCTCGTGCTGGTGATCCCACAGAAAGATCCAGGGATTTGCAAGGGACAGCTGGACAAAGCCAGACTGACCTGACCTAGTCATCGAGACATTGGACTGCAGACCTCCAGATGTCCCTTCCAGCCAAGTTTTCTGTCCTCTCCTCCTGTATCTGTCAAAGCTGTTGCATACCAGAGTGGTTTGTTCCTGCTTTTTCCTTGCTTTTTCCATAGCTCTTTTAGTCTCACTGCACCAATTATCCTCAGCCTCCTCAATCTCCAAATTACTGCTCCTAAATTGTGCTTTTGAACGTGTTGGTGTGGAGTACATTCAGCCACTTCATCTTTTCTATCATCAGACTTCTTCAGACTTAATCCTCAAAATGGGACACACTTCTCTGGCACAGCTTTTCCACGACAGATCCTTCTACTCTCCCCTCTTACCTTCTGTCTTCACTGCTTGAGTCTTGGATTTCCTCTTTTTCCTTCCTTGGGACTTTCTGGGGTGTCAGTTAGAATTTGTTCTTTCATATCCACATTAATCTGAACACAACATTCCTCTGAGCCCTCGAATCACTTCCTATTTTCAAGATGTTTAATTTGAAAGCCCTTGTAGGCTATAAACATGTTTGTCTGTAGAACTTAGTGCCCAGCACTTCCAGATTTCATTGCAACCAGGTTCCAGATCTGAGGTTGTTGCAGGGCTTTTTTCCAGGTGGGTTCAGTTCTCTTGTTACCTCCACTTTTTTTGGATTTCTGTAGATGTGCTTGAGTCTGGGCACACAGTGGTTTTAGAGCTAAGTTGGAGGCTCCCACAAAAATCAAATGTTAGTGAAGTGTGGAATAAGTCTCTCAGTTAAGGCAGCAAGAAATGCTGCAGCAAGTACTGCTGTAAACTCAGGCTTGCAATGTCCACCTTGAAATTTCTTTATTAGCATTTGAAACTATTAAAAAAAGGGTCTCTGCTGTTGCTTAGAACATGCACTTCCCAGCAAAGCCTCCTTGCCCCTTTGTCCTTCAGCAGAGGTGAATGCTCTGTGCAGCTGTTGGTGTGGCTGCTCAGGGTGAGAACCAAGCAGGAAACCGTGTTTTATGTGATCTAAAATCCCAACCTGTGACTACAAACACTTTGTCCAGAGCATCAGTCTTCCCCTGCCATGGCTAATGGGAATATTTGTCTGTTGTCCTCTGTCCCAGAGCAGTTTTATGGTGCTTTTGTGTTGTTTCAAGCCCAGAGTTTGTTGCTGCCCCAACTTCTGTTTATTCATCCAGTTTTACCACAGGGCAACTGAGCAGCACTGAGCCTTTTTGAAATTCTCCTCATAAATGACTACAAACTCCCTGCAGGCCCCATCCTCTTATTCTTTTTACTTGGAAGTGTCATAATCATGATTTGTAAAAGTCATTTTGGTGAACACTTACCCACAGTGAAACTACCTGTCTGTTTTATTGAGACTGTTACTTCCCTGAGACAGGAATGCTGTTCTCTGCCTGTGTGACACCAAACAGAAGGTCTGTGCTTGGCCACTGATCATGAGCCAGTTCATATTCCAATAATTTCTCTTCTTTTTTTTTTTTTTCCACAGCCCCAGGCTGTCCAAACTTCCTGGTTGGGTTTTGAAAGATGGAAGCACTTTTCTGGACAAGGTACTGTACTTCTGGAATTTTCTTGCCAGGCCAAAAGCTCCCTGACAGGTTAGGAGCAGGAACAATATTCCACACTGACTCATCCCAAAGGTTTCTGTGTGTACCTTTACCAGCCAGAGTGTCCTTGTAGAGCAGAAGGGTTTGAAACAAAATGCTAATAGCTACTCCAGGCTCTCAGTCTTCAGAGGTAGCCTAGATTATAAAAAATCCTCTTTAAAATGCAGAAGTCATCAGTATGAATATTTTTGTATTTCATGGAGCTCCATAAATAATAGTGCCTTGCCTTCTTAGAGTGCCTTTTATTCCCCAGTCTCACTTTTCTGACACTGAAGCTTCAGAGTATGCTTATAAATGAGGTTGGTACTGTACCTTTTTTGAGGCAGGAGGACTCTGAGAGAGTGAATGGTTTGCCTATGGGAGGTCCCTCAGAGAGGAAAAGCTTGTCTTTGGCCTCTGAAGTCAACATGTGTTCTGCTGCTGGACATAGCAGGGAGGATTTTATCTCCAGCCTCCTAATTCTAAGACACAGAACTTCCTCAGCTACATGAGAGACGCAGAATTTCTCTTTTTTTTTTCCCTCTTCTTTTCATTACATCAGTTTTGTAGGCAGAATTTATCTGGGGCTTCAACCAAAACTTGGCACTGCAGCCTCCAGCTTGATCTGCCACGGGGGAACAATGAACAGAAAAATATGTCAGAAGTTAGTAAAATAGGCAGGTACATTTCAGATGTGGGCAGCAATAGGTACCAGTGGAGAAAATAGTGTTTTAATAGACTGTTCTCTGACTATGTGAACATTAAAGGAAACACTGATAATAGTTGGTTATGTAGGGGACTTTGAGGTGGACAAAATGGATTGATCTGATTTTTACAGGCAAGGGAGCTGAAGATCATAGATTAAAGACCTGATTTTTCTTCTCATTGGAGACAAAAGAAACTGTACAGGCAGCATTTGTGCTGGTAAAATAGTACCAGCTCTATTCAGAGCACTTGTTCTCTGGCAGTCACAGGCTGCAAAGGCTCAGGGACAAGGAAGGGAGTTGCTCAGTTTGAATTCCCTGGAATATGTTTCTCCTGCACCCCAGCCTGGGTCTCAGAGCCCCCAAAGAATGGACTCACTGTCAGTATAGTTTTAGATGGGATGTATTTCCATTTCTGGGGTGCTGCTGCTGGTTTATGTGCTCGAGAGAAACCTCCAAACTCACCCAGTGCCAATGGAAATCATGTGTTAGAAATTCAAATGCAGCATCTCTTCCCTTCACCTTGACTGCCTGGAATGGGAAATTCTGTGACCCCTGCTGGAAAAAGGCAAGGGAAGGAGTCAAAGGGGGGGGTTTCATCATGTGGGGTGGACATTCCTGTCCCAGTGACAGTTATAAAACTTCAGTCCTGGAGAGGCACTGAAATGTGCTGAGATCTCCTTTTAATCATTTTGAACTCCCTGGAGATGAGGGTGGGAGACTTCTGCCACGAGCTGTAATTGCTCATTTGTTAGGGGTTGGCAGGTGCACTGTAATTATTAACAATTGGATTCAATCTTTAATTCTGTCAGTCTGACTCTGGCTGAGACCCCTCAATGTGGGACAAGGGAAGCATCCAGGAGAGGAGAGTGGGTGGGAGATGCCCTGTGAGGTGTGTTAGGAGTGGAGTTGGGAATATTTTTGTTCCACACATAGCCCTGACTTTTTATGTGACAGAGATTTTTGATGTCAGCCTTGGAAAAAGAGGAAGAAAATCGAGGACTAGAGATCCAGTGAAGCTAAATCTAATAAAAAGTTCCATGTGGAGCATAGATCCCCAAAAGTTGCTTCATCAAATACTCTGAGAAAGGGGCTAAAAATTGCATTCTGGTCCTAATAAGACAGAAGAGGTTGGATGTTGTTTGGAACCAAAACTAAATTGCAAACTTGCCTTCCAAACCACCCACCAGTGATTCCCAGGGCTCCTTCCTGACCTACCAAAGTGCTCCTTCTGTTCTCCCAACAAGGATCTCATCCCTTCAGACACCAAGCAGCCTCATCTGGCATGAAAGCAATTTCAGCAGATCTGCCTTACCCCAAATTGTGTCTAGAAGGGGCATAAACATGATGTAATGACAGGCTGGAAATTACCTGTTTGGAAAGTGCAAAATGTGCTGCACTGGAGTAACATTGGGTTGTATTTTTGTGTCTTCTCTGTTGGTGTGGTTTTTACAGGAGCTCAAGGAGTGCTCTGGCCACGTGTTTGTGGACTCGGTGCCTGAGTTCTGCTTGCCAGAGGTGAGTTTATTTTGCTGAAAATCTGGCTCTGTTCAATCATGTGGGAGAAAATTGCTAAATTATTATTATTATTACCAGATTATTGCTATTTAATTGCTGCTCAGTAAATAACACTGCTAAAACTGGGGAAAGGATGGAAACAGCCCTTTTCAACAGAGGTTTTGGGAGGTGTGGAAGGTTTCCTTGAGCAGATCTATATCTCACACAAGAATAAGACTTAACTGTCCCTTTTTATGGGCCTTCCAAAGACAATCTGACTGAGCTGGGCTGGAATATGACAGGATACATGTGCTGATCCAGATAAGGGCAGGGAATGAAGACAAGGAATGCTGTTTGTCTCTAACCATGGATTCAGGACCTGCCCAGTGGAGCTCTCTGGGGAGCTAAATGTGTGGTTAAGCCAGGTTTGGATTCTTCTGGGCTGCATTTCTGCCAGCAGCACATTTAGGTTAAAAACTTTTGCTGCCTTCTTTGCTGCCCATCTCTGCCTCTTTGAGGGAAGAACTCTGCCTTCAGATCCACTGCCGTGGCTGCTTCTCAAGCTGGTTTTTCCAAGAATTCATGGATTTAAAAGAAAAAAAAGAAAGCAAGACTGTTGAAGATGTTTGGATTGCCCCAGGTCACCTGACTGATCAGGGTAATGCTCTATGTAGGAGTCAAAAGCTGAGCAGAGAGAGATGGAGGTGAATGATGGGGAATGGTCTGGGAATAGTATCCTCTTCCCTCACTGTGTTCAGACTGTGATAACATCAGTTCTTTCATTTCATGTTGGGATGTTTTCTCTGTCATTCAAAGACAGACAATTGCTTTTGGGCAGTGATTTTTTTTTTTCCCCTTCTGCCTGACCTTGTTGGCAGGAGGCACAAAACAATCCTGGAAGGTTGTTGTCAGCTTGCTGGGGCTCTGGCAATACTGTTTCTGTCTGTGGATCCCATGTAACTCACCTCTGGCAGCTCCTGACTCTTGTCACCTTAATTCTTCCAAGCAAGTTTGCAGCTCTGGTACTGGCTTTTGCAAGTGATTCCAACAGATTATAACCATTCCATCCCACCTGGAATGGTTATAATCCAATCACACAAAAAAAAACCCCAACCCAAAACCCTAATAGTACAGGGTGCTTCTGATCTCTTTGGTTACTGTGCTATGGAAGGAATATGGGAAGCATCTGTATGTGTAGAAGATGCCATTGTGGCTCAGATCTGGGGAAGGATAGAGTTTTATGTGCTGGATTCCCTTTGGAATTGAGACCATGTGCAGGAAGGATAATCTGCTGGGGTTTAGGATGCTTCAGCCAGGCTTTCTGGTTACTTTTTTGGACTGGAAAACACCCACATGTGCAGCTCTAAATAGGACAGACGGGGAGTCGCTGCTTCATTTTACCTGTGTTACCACTGCATGGAGCTGCTTCCTGGCAGTCCATGTTCCAACAACCAGCTGCACTTGTCACCGTTGCAGGGACTTGAAAAATTGGCCTCCCAGATGTTTTCCAAAGTTCCCAACAGATGCCAAGTCTCTGTGAGCACCAGGAAGAGATGTGCTGGTGACACCCAGCTCGCCCCTCGAGCTCACCTGCCTGCAGGAGTTTCGGGTGTCGTGGCCAGCTGAAAGCATCAGCATGGTGGGAACCTTGCTGGTGTTTGGCAGCACAGGATGAGAAGGAGCTTGTGTGAAAGAGGCTTTGTCTTTCCCTTTGTCTCCTTCCACACCACTTCTTTTGAAGAAACTTGTCTGCAAAAGCAGTCAGTGGGAGAATCACGGTATCGCTTCCAGGAACACCATTGCCAAAGCAAGCCAAGATTTGGATCTAATCCAGCAGCCACAAGGTGCTAAAGGCTGTCTGGGCAGCAGAGTACACTCACACATGTCAGAGTGCAGGGTGCAGCCCTCTCTTTGCTTGGCAACCTTCTGCTCTTTCACTTCACATTTCAAGGAACATTTTGAAACCTCTTTAGTTCAAAGGCACTTCGGTGAGATCGCCGCAAGTCCCAGGGAAGATTTGACTTTGTTTTGGTTTTGACACCCTTTTCATCCTTTCAGTAAATGCTTCTGAGATGTGGGATGCTGAAGGCTGGAAAGTGGTGGTGTGTATCCTCCCGAGGGCTCACCTGGGCTGGGGTTCAGCTCAGGGCTGGAGCATCTCTGAGAGAAGGGCTGGGAGAGCTGGGGGGGCTCAGCCTGGAGAGGAGAAGACTCCAGGGAGACCTCAGAACCCCTGCCAGTGCCTAAAGGGGCTCCAGGAGAGCTGGAGAGGGACTTGGGACAGAGGCCTGGAGGGACAGGACAAGGGGGAATGGCTTCCCACTGGCAGAGGGCAGGGAGAGATGGGATATTGGGAAAAAATTGTTTCCTGTGAGGGTGGTGAGGCCCTGGCACAGGTTGGCCAGAGAAGCTGTGGCTGCCCCATCCCTGAAAGTGTCCAAGGCCAGGTTGGATGGGGCTTGGAGCAACCTGGGATAGCAGAAGATGTTCCTGCCTATGACAGGGGGTGGAATAAGATGAGTTTTAAGGTCCCTTCCCACTGAAACCACTCTAGAATTTGATTCTGGACAAGCTGAAAACCAGTTCATGAAGGAACCAGGCCTTGGCAGGAGAAGGCGTCAGCGGATCCATTGATACCACACAGTGAGTGTGTCTCTGCCTGGAAGCTCAGTGAGATAAAAGGTGCCCTGTCAGGGATCCCAGGATGGGGTTTCACCTCCTGTTCCCAGCTTGGAGATCGTGGCTCCAACATTAGCTGTGATCATGGACTGAAACCATGAGTGCTCAGAGAGGAGTTAAGCAGCTTGTCACCAGAGCACTGTGTCAGCCCTCTGAAAAGCAGAGTGACCTACTTTCCTGCCTTTTTTATTCAAATTGCTGGACCAAGCCTTGTAATCAGATAATATGTGCTTGATGAGTGTTGAATTCCATTAGCTGCTCTATAATAACTGAGTTAGAGGTCATACATCTTGTAAATTCCTGACTTGACACCGTTTGTGTTATAGCATTACCAGTAAATATTTCTAATTAAAATTCTTTTAACAATGTGTGAAATCTTCTGTTGCTCTCAGAACTCTTGTCTAAACTGTCACATCAAAACAAATTGGACCCACCCAACTGTTTTGTTGTAGCTTATGAATGAGCTTCATCTCCTGCTGTAGAAAATGTGAATGATAAAGATGCCAAGAGTTTACTTGGGGGAAATAGAATTATTTTAAGTGTAGGAATAAATACAGTGTTCATTCATCTCTCTCACTCTCCTGGGGTACAGTAGGATGTGCTGCATAAAAAAATATGAGGCACCCTGCTAAATCAGTGCTGCAGAAGTTTTGGTGTCTGTTCCTCCCTGAGGAAGTGCACATATGAGTTCTTTGATAAAAGGGTGATCACCATGGATCTCATAACAGCAGCCATTTCCATGTATGAAACACAGACAAACCCAGGACATGGCTTCCTTTTAGGGGGCTTTTAAATAAATCTTGTTAATTTGAAGGCAATATTAATCTTTGCCACAGCTGAGGCATGGCACAAGACAGACTTTTTTTTATATAAATTAATAAAACCCACCCAAAACAGAATAAGAAGTTTTTCTGCCATTGCTTAAACTGCATGAAAGGGTTACATGTTGCTTATCTCTCTGCTCTCCTTTCAGACTGAACTGCTTGACCTCTCCACAGTGGATGTGATCTTGATCTCCAACTATCACTGCATGATGGCACTGCCCTACATCACAGAGTACACAGGGTTCACTGGCACAGTCTATGCCACCGAGCCCACTGTTCAAATTGGCAGGTAAAGAGCCCCTTAATGTTCTCCACTCCTCTTTCTTCACTGCTCAGGGGAAGGTGTAAAGGACAACATGGGGAGAGCAGGGGTGTCTCATGTTCCCAAGAGGCTCTTAGGCAGGAGCTGAACACCAGCCAAGGCCTTAGTGCTGCAAATGTGTTAACTCAATGCTTCCCAACCTCTGGAACCATCTTCAACACTTGCAGCAGGTGCTTGGTGTTGAATCCAGGCAGCTGATGTGGGACAGTAGATCTGGAGTGGGCTGAGACACCTGGAGCAGCAGTTGCCATACAGCCAACTTTGAACCCCAGGGATTAGGGATTTCTCCTGCTCCTCTCTGATCCCCTTAAACAAAAGGAGTCTTTTCAATAAGAAAACTGGAAAAGGTTGCCCAGAGAAGCTGTGGCTGCCCCATCCCTGGAAGTGTCCAAGGCCAGACTGGATGGGGCTTGGAGCAACCTGATCTAGTGGAAGGTGTCCCTGCCCATGGCAGGGGGTTGGAACTCATGAGCTTTAAGGTCCCTTCCAAGCCAAACCATTGTAGGATTCTATGATTCCATATAACCACACTTTCCTCCACTCCATGGAAGGGAATTTAAGCAGACTTCACCTCAAACAACAGTTGAGATACATAAGCTCTGAACTCCAGAGAGAAGCACTGAGGAAAGCAGCAGCAACAGGAGACTGAAATAGAAAATCTAAGACCTGACAATGTGGTCAAACCCATAACAGTCACCAAACTTGCCAGTGTATTCTTACAAAATTGTCTTATTGATTGAATAGGTCAACACCAAACCCTGCAGGTTTGTCCCTTGACGAGGCCTGACTGGCCTTGTGCTCTCTGCCTCCCTCATGCAAGAGCAGCTGCTGTGTTCAGTAATTAGAACCCACTTTAGACCCTGGTATCTGGACTACTCTGTAAGCACTTCAGAGCAGGAATCTTTGGCTGTTCAAGGTCCTGTGCAAACTTCCCATGCCAGAGTAATTCCCCCATTGTGTGAAAACAAACAGAATCTGAAGGCCCTTGTAGGTGAAAGGAATTGTATGAATATGAACTAGAAATAGAGCTCTGGGGTTGGTCCAGAGTTGAAGATAATGTACTGCTGTGGTTCTCCCCATCCCAAGTAATTCCAAATGCCATTCTGCAGGTAAATCTGTGACTTCCTCCCTTCAAGCCTGCACACAGCTACAGATGCAGTGAAATCTGCAGGGAGAATTTCTAATGCCTGACATATTTCTCTGTCTCAAATGTGCCCTGGTAGAGAAGGAGAGTTCCCTCTGAGGATGTGCTTGGCTTCTCCAGGTGATAAATGGGCACCAGCTAAATGAGCTTTCCTTGTGTATTTTGTCTCATTCCATATGACAGGTTGTGTCAGTAATGAAGGAATTATCTGGCCCTTTCCAAATAACCCATAACCAGATCCTGTGCTGTCCCAGCCAGGCAGGTGGAACTGGGAATTCTCTGTGGAGAAAGAGGGATAGTGTTGGTTGTCGGGTGATTGCTGCGATGGCTCTGTGGGAAGATCCCTCTTTAAAACTGCCTGACAGTGTTAACAGCTTGTGGGGTATTTTGGAAAGATTTGGGACAAAGCTCTCAACTCTCTCCTGTGTGAGAGGCTGCAGTACTAATTTAGTCCTGATCACCTTTTCAGACTCCTCATGGAAGAACTGGTGAACTCCATTGAACGCGTGCCAAAGGCTCAGTCTGCCTCCATGTGGAAGAACAAGGAGGTGCAGAGGTAAGGAACAAGTCACCGGGAAAGGTGGCTGTCCTAAAACACTAACCAGAGTTTAGGATTCACTGGAATGATGGGTCAGCTCCCACCGTTTGAGATTTCCAAGAAAAAGGTTCACTTGGGTCGGTTCTTTCTCTAAATTCATTCGCACGTTGTTGGGCTTCCAACCTCACAGGCTTGATTTAGTTTAGCTCCATGGTGGTGGATAAAACCAGCAGATTTTTATATTAACATCATAAAAAATTGTTGAAATTAGCAGGCTATTTAAACTTAATTATATTGTATTGGAATAATTTAAATTTAAAATGATATTAACGTTCATGTTCGCTGAAATACTAAGAAAGTCAAGACACAGCTGTTGGAGGTAACAGAGCAGTGTTACCTTTCTTACCATCTTCTTTTACACCTGGACAGCAGAAGTGAGATTTTTGGCTTTCAAAACCTGAATAAAAAAGGTTATTTGGAAACACCATGTCCATTATTCCAGCTGTTCATCAAAACAAGGTGCTCAAAATTGAGGGCTTCTACATCTAACATTTTGAAAGCCTGTGGAATCTAAAAATTATCCATACAGTTTACTAATTGCAGATAATGCTTTCCTTGGAAATAAAACCAATTTTAGGTGCACAACATGTTCTTTGAAGGAGAGACTTTCCTTTTTAGCACATTTTAAAGATAGGGTTGGTTGATTAGAAAGTTATTTTTAAAGGCTGCTTTGTGCATTTTTAATTGATCTCCCATTTTCTACCACTAATTTTTAAGGTGACTTGATTGAATAGTTCCCTATGTTGTAAAAGTCATCTTGATATTTTCCAGTACCACAAAGCAAAGAAATTAAAACTCCCAATTGCCATGTTTTTAGCTGTATATTGTGTTCCCCTGCTGAGCTTAGGAGCAGCCTTTGCACTGTCACTCTCACTCTTCTGAAGAAGGCAAGTAGAACTTGGATGTAAAGCAAAGTAAAGTTTATCAGGATTCTCAGAATAGTGGTGTGTTTTCTTTATAATTTTGGAGTTTTGCTGGCCTGAGCAGACCCTCTCCTGCAGCTCCTGGTGTGTGGAGAGGGAGTTCTGGAGCAGTTATTCCCATCACACTCCCCCACAGCTCCCAGTGTGTGGAGAGGGAGTTCTGGAGCTGTTATTCCCATCACACCAAGAGGGAGTTCTGGAGCTGTTATTCCCATCACACCAAGAGGGAGTTCTGGAGCTGTTATTCCCATCCCACCGTGGCATGTTTTGTATGCACAGTTTAAAGGAGGCTCATATATCTCGGGGCTCAGAGACTGTCACTTGCCTGGTGGTCGTATTTTAGGAAAAGTGCTGCCTGGCACTTCACATGCTGCTGACTATTCCAGAGGCAAGCACAGAGAGGGAATCTTTGTTCTGGTCCAGCTGCTGGAGGAGGCTGCAGTCTTTTTTTGTTGAAGTGGTACTTAAAATACATTTTCCTCTCTCGTATTTCTGAGGAAGTACCTCAAAATTAATGTTCTTCCTGGGTCCCATCATGTAGCTGTTCTGAAGGGGTACCAGGGAGGTACTAAACAGCTATTTAGTAACATAAATTTGTATATCAGAAACTCTGCCATGAGGCCACAAACCAGTGTTGTCTGGAGACAAATCTGAACTCCCTTTCCACCTTTGCCCTGAGTTCCCCTCTTCACCTCCCTGTGCTTCTGTAACACAGAGCTCCCACCCACCTCAGAGGGCACACAGGGACTTAATTAATGTTTGCAAAGTGTTTTGAGGCTCCTGGTGACAGGAGTGAATGGAACTGATTATTAGAGCATGTGAGCAAACCTCCACTGCTCCCCAAATCAGCACCTGGCTGATGGCACAGGCAGGGTTGGGCTGACATCCGTTAGTTAAGCAAATGTGATCCTTGAGGAATTGGGGTTTTTTAATACTCAGGCTGTTGCTAGAACAGAATATTTATTACTTCTGAGTGTAACTTGAGTTTCTCAGGCTGATCAATCCCCATTACTGCTTTGCAGTTCAGCTGGTCCCACTCTGAACAGTTAGTACAGAACACAAAGTGTTGTCATCTCCATTAGATAAAGCACTGGAGCATTTTAAATGCAAACACTGTATAAAATGTAATAATAAGTTCATTAGAGTGGTTTACATTTTTCCATTATCATATCCAATCTGAACTAATAGCTTAGCCAGCTTTATTGCCAGTGGGTTTTATTTGAGATGAGCTCTGTAGATGTCAGCCAGGATATCTTTCACACTGATTGGGATTCAGGGGGCAAAGAGGAAGTTTGCCTTATGAAAAGCACTTTGTTGACTTCTTGTTTGATGCTTTCTGATATCTTTCTCTAAAATACCTGAAACAGGCTGTTTCCTGAGGCTGAATGGGAGACAAGTTCTGATCTAGTTTGCTGCTGCATCCTTCTCTCCCTTCAAACAATTCTCTTTTTTTATGTCATATCTTAAATGTCACCCTTTGCATGGACCAGGAGGGACTGTCTCTGTGCAGATGCCCAGTTAAAAAACCAAACCTCTGAGTTTCTCAAGCCTAAATTTTGTGTCCTTGATGGTGCTGCTTCATGGTACCCTCCTGCTTGTGGCTGTCCCAGCATCTGCCCACACACATCTGGTTGCTGGGAGGTGATCCGTAACAGGGTGTTGCCATGATTTTAGTAGATTTACTCCAGGCTGTAAAGTATCCTCTAGTAACTCTGTACAGATTTTAAAAGTGGTTTTAGAGATTTTAAAGGGGGACAGACTGAATGGCAGCAGGGGCACATCTGAGGGACCAGCACCTTGTCCTGTGCCACTCACCCAAATGAAACCACTGGAGAGTGGTGCCACTGGTCTCTGCCAGGGATCAGAGTATTTTTACAGCATAGCCACAGAGTCAAGGCTGATAGAAACTTCCTTCTATCAACAAGGACAATTCCCCACTTTCTCCATTACCTGGAGAAATATTCTCCTCTTCCCAGAAGAGAAGCTCCTGAAAGCATCCAACACTAAATGCCTCTTACGGTGGGTTAAAGGCTTTTACAGGCAATTTGCTTCAGTGCAGTGGTGGACAACTATCCACATTGTTTGGCCTTTTGTTGCTTGACTTCCCAAAAAAGACCTTGAAGGCTTTGTTTGTTTCCTGAAGCACAATGAGCTTTCAGCCAGCGTGTGCTGGAATTACAGTTATCGCTCCAGACCTGTGCAGTGGTCTTGGCAAGAGCTGCCCTTAATCCTTTCTTCAGTATCTTAAATTATGGAGGGGTTCACTGACCTAGTAGATATAACAATAAATTAAATTCCTTTAAACAAATTGATCAAAGAAACTTGACCAATTTCCATAAATCTTTGGAAATTGGTTTGAATTAGCCTTTGATTTAGCATTGGTTTAATATACAAAAAAAAAAAATATCCTATTCTTCTTACGCATTTGGCAGCTGTGCTGCTTCCTGCCTCAGTCCGTGTTCCTAAGGAAGATTTATTTCCCAGGAGTTAGCCATCCCTCTTAGAGCCTGTGACATTATAGTTCACTTCTTCCCTTGACAACGCTGTCCAGCTCACTTGCAATGTCTGTGAGGGGCAGAATGGATGGATTTTACTTTGGTGTAAAACATCTTAAATACTTCCGTGTAGGGGATTTCAAAGAGCTCTGCAGTGTCAGCTCGTGTATCCTTGCCAGTGCACTGGGGGGGGAAGGCAGGGAAGCTGAGCTGCAGGAACACGTCCTCTTGGAAGAGACCAGTGACAAAAATCAGAGCAGGGCCACCCCTGGTCATGGGCTGGTACCTGATTTTAATCACAGGACTGTCTCAGATTATTAGGGTATTAGATTATTCATATGTTTTCAGCTTATTAGGATGTGCAAAATAGACACTGATCCAAGATCCCAGTCATCTCTACCAGTGCTGGTGGTGCATTTCATGTTGACATCTCATTTTTCAGTGATGAAAACACCACAAGAGTTGTGATAACACCTCAGTCACAGCTCCTTCTTTGATGCAAAGGCTGGATAGAACAGCAACAAGGAGCTGAAGGACAGCAGTCCTTGGGGTGGGGTGGAATGGGCTGCTCCTCCACAGGAGCCCTGACTTAGAAGCACCAGGCATACTGAAAACAAAAAGAGTAAAATCTAAGATCTGGAGAACAGAGAGGTGTGTAAAATGTCCACCAGGACATTCTGAAGGTGTTGGTGTGTGCAGGTTGCTGCCGGCGCCGCTGAAGGACGCGGTGGAGGTGTCCATGTGGAGGAAGTGCTACACCATGCCAGAAGTGAATGCAGCCCTCAGTAAGATCCAGCTCGTGGGATATTCCCAGAAAATTGTGAGTACCTCTAAAGCTGTCCTCAGGTCAGCACCAACAACTTGTCTCCCATCTTTTCCCTGGAAATGCCCTCCCTTTTCTCTTTCCCCTCCTGCTCCTGTGTAAGATCTAGTTACTGTAGCCTAGGAAAGCAAGACTGGATTTTAAGGAATGTCCCACAGTCTCTGCCTCCCAGGAAGGGTTTGTGTTCAGTGAAATCAGGGAATATCCATTTGTTTCTCCTCTTCCTTGGGGAGGCCAGTTTTAAGGCGGTGTACCTTCAAATTTGGAGTTGATGGGCGGCCCACTGAGAGCTGGGAGGATGCAGGGAATGGATGGATCCTCTCTGTAAAGCCACATCCCCTCCTGAGTTACTTCTGGGAGTCTTTTGAGTGCTTCAGCCTCCACTTTCTTCCATGCTGTAAATTAGGGATTGTAAACAAAACCTAATGGTTCAACATGAACTGCAGCAACTCCCTTCCCAGAGCTCCCAGATAACATTCATTGTCTGTAATGTTGTTGACTATAATCCACTGCAGTTTCCAGAATGAACTGAACCAACAATTCCATAGTCTGCAGATCCCTTGTGGTTTGCAGGCAGCACATGGCCATGATCCCTGCTCCTGTGTGGGTCATGGTACCTGTTTTTGTTGCTCAGGGCCATAAGAAATAAAAAAATGGGTTAAAGTAAGTTGTGACTCCTCAGTATCCATGGTTGTTACTCTTCATTTTCAACCACCCTCACAGTGTGGATGCACCTCCTAATTTTACCTCTGTGCATCTGAGCCAATCATTCTTTTACAGTTACCATGGGAAAAAAAAACCAAACATATTTTATCTCCTCCCAAAGCTAACTTCTAAAATTATAACCAGACTTTAGAGCCTTGGTTTACACGCTCTGAGGGATGGAGGCCCTGCCTTGTTCTCCAAGGCATCCAAATGTGTCTTGAGATGGTAGAAAAATCATTAGTATTGCAGGAATCGGGTGCTTGTTCCATTATTCAGTAACCAGAAAGCAGATCACATTAGGGAGCTGTTCGTGGAGGCTGATTTTCCTCTCTCCAAACAAGGGTAACACATTGCTGTGTGCAGGTTTCTAATGACACCTGGGAAGGAAACAACTGTCAGGCTGCTCGTGCTGAAACTAAAATGTGGATTGAGTTTGCAGGGTGGTGTTTCTAAATCACCAGTAGACAGCATCTAAAAAGAAGTAAAGTTAAAAAGCGAGTGAGTTTGAGGTTAAGTTTGTTTTCCCCAGTAAAATTTGCAACCCAAGCAGAGTTTTTTGTCAGTGGAGAAGTGCTTGTCCTTCCTTCTCTCCTGCTGGCCAATACCAGTTTAATTTGGCTAAAGGAAAAGAGAGTTTTCAAAGATTTAAAGCCCCTACAAACTTTTTTAATACAGCAAAGGCAGGCAGAAAACCAAGACCCTGGCTGATTCCTTCCTTTTGAGGTATGGTTAAGTTTGAGCTCAGTTAGATGTCACAGGATTCACATGGAAAAGAGACTTCATGGAGGCCCTGCCTCAGGAAAAGCACCTGTCAGAGCTTGTGTCCTGTTAGACACGAGTGATTCTCAGCTTCATAAAGGCTTTGAGTAGCAGAACTGCTTTTAAAATTCACATCACTGATGATAAAATGACCTGTTTTGGGGCTCACCCAAGTGAATGTGTCTTGCTGTGTGTTCCAGGAGCTGTTTGGTGCTGTGCAGGTCACCCCCCTGAGCTCGGGCTACGCTCTGGGAAGTTCCAACTGGATCATCCAGTCGCACTATGAGAAGGTTTCCTATGTTTCAGGATCTTCTCTACTTACAACACACCCTCAGGTACAGCCCCTCACTTCTGTTAGTCTTCTTTAGAAGGAAATGTCTTTGCTAAAAATAAAAGAAGGGCTTATTCCAGATGGGTTTAGGATAGAAGCCATCCTAAGGTAATTCTGTTATCAATGGCTGGGCTTAGTGGGCATTGATAAGACACACCCTGATAAGTGACAGGTATCAGTAGTTATGAGGGAAACATAACTAAAATTCTGTGTTATTGGTGATTTGATGTTCACTTAGTGAAATTCTCTTTAAACAGGAAATTTTCAACAGAGTTAAACAGTAGAGCATTAGTGAATTTGTTTTAAATCCATATTTCACCAACGAGTCTTCACAGACAGTTCACAGACTGCTTCTATATCACTTCTGAAACATCCTTCCTTGGGAGAAATGATGGCTAACTGCCTGCCAACTCTTCCACCCTGCTCTGCTAAGGGCAAAGTCTTTATAGTGCTGTAGATGTAATTTCCAGTAAATTAATTCTCTCCAGATCCATAAATTCTTAGTGCAAAGAATGGTTTGAAGTTTGCAGGGCCATGTGCTTCAGAAGTTGTCAAAATAGTTAAAAGCATTATTAGGAGGAGGTATTTAAAAATAATTTTAGCAGATGTGTCAGGTTGATGATCAGTAAGTGATTTCCCCCAAGGTGGGGATCTGTGGAGTGCTTTGCTTCTGAGCATCCTTCACTTAAAAGCTTGTTCTCAGGAGCTGAGCAGCTGCAGTAGAGAAAGGATCCTTAATAGTCTGGCCCATTCTTCAGCTGCACAAAATGTATCAGAGCCCCTAAACCCCTTTTTCTCCTCAGCCTCATTCCATCTTGGGTTGTGCTCTCTCATCTCCTCCTAGTGAAGGAGCAGCAATATTTGACAAGGTGTAAAAGGAATATTTCTGTGAGGAGAAGCTTCTGTAGGAAGTAGTTTGGTAACTGAGAATGTTTTGCCTTTGTTGATGTGAAGGGGTGATTCAGTTTTATCAGGTCAGATTGGCCATCCTTCATCATCTTCCAAAAGTGAACATTTCTCTGGAAACTCCTGGTAAAAGCCTTGTTTTTATGGAAATTAACTCCCAGTGGCAGGGAATGGGGTGTGAGTGAACAGCCCATGAGCTGTGATCTGCACTCACTGCAACCTGCAGCAGAAGTGGGAGCATCAGACAGGGCTGTTGGAGCTTAAAAAGTGCAGGAGAAGGTTCTGGGAGCCTCCCTGAAACCCGAGGGACCTGTTCCAACAAGAGATGGAACTGAGATTATTCACTGCTGACAGTGCTGCTTGTCCCACATGCTTTCCAGGCTCTCATTTTTTACCATCCAGTCCCTTGCACTTTGCTTAATTTTACACTAACACATAGTTTGAAGGAATATTTTACCAGATAATGAAAATCACATTTGGTTTGCACTCTTCCTGTCATTTGCCACATCACAGACGTTACCAGAAATCAGCATCATCTTGTATTTGCTCCCAGATGCTCTTTGAAGGCAATGGGTAGTTTTTCTCCTGAGGTTCATCCCTGTGAACGCCAGCACAGGCTGCTCCAATATGGATTCTGTAATAACTAGTGGCTTTTTTGAGCTGCCAACCAGCTCTTCATCCCTCTGATGTTTGACAGACAGCATGTAATGATAACAGTATCTTGAGTGGCACAGAGGCAGAATTGTGTTCAGCAGATCAACACTGTTTGTCTGGCCTGTTTCTCCACAGAATGGTGGTGAGCAGTTCATCATGAAATCCCCAGTTTTTGAGCAGTGTGTGAAAACAGTCACTGCACTCTGTGTTAAAAGGGATATCCTTTAAGCATATCCAGGGCTTTTTGAACAGCAGCAAAACCTGAGCACTTCTCCAGCGAGTTGGGAGTTAGGCCTGGCACCATTAATTGTTCCCTTTTCTGTCTTCTGGCAGATGGTTTCTACTGAAATTTTGCCTCCCCCTCTCCTGAGGCTCGAATTGACACCGTTGCCACTGAAGTGGAGAACAGGAGTTGACAGCACAGGTTCAGACGTGTCACTAAAAGCTTTTTAAGACATATTCTTTACATTAACCCACAAAAATCAATGCAGGCCCTCTCAGTGCAATGGCATGTGAAATTATGTGGATCTAATATGGCATAATCATTATGTACATTATCACAGGCACATTCCATATTATTTTTTATTGCCATTATTGGCATTTCATTTTCACGGACACACCACGGCGAGTCGGAGATGGGGATAAATCTCACCTGTCAGGTCTGATCCTACAAGGGGGTGCACAGTGTAAACTTCTGTCAAAGTTGATGTGAAATTCCCCTGTTTGTTTACCAGAGCAAGGTCCTTCTCAACTGCTTCAGAATGGCTCTGGGAAGTGTAATCAGGGGAATTAACCTCACAGTGGTCTTCAAGGTTTAGTGATCTCTTCATCAGTCTCTTCTGGCAGAAATCTTTCCTGGTTGGTGAGGCTGCAAAGAGTATCTACTCTCTGTTTGCTAATGGAGGAAATGGGTTTGCATTTTCATTCTGCTTTAGGAAAATACCAGTATAAAACATGTTAATTAATAGACTTCAGTGAAAAAAGGGTGAAGGATGATCCTTGGGGGTTCCTTCCAACTCCGGATAGTCTATGATGCCGTGATCCTATGATTCAGATTCATACCCAAAACTGAGAGCTTCAAGCCCAAAGGCCTTTCCTGATCTCACCTCTTCCAAAGAGAATCCACTGAAGGGTGGAGGAAAATGGT
Organism: Pseudopipra pipra; assembly: GCF_036250125.1. NCBI lineage: Eukaryota > Metazoa > Chordata > Aves > Passeriformes > Pipridae > Pseudopipra > Pseudopipra pipra. Next base: position 115,158,244 of record NC_087551.1, read on the forward strand.
GCTGCCCCTGTAGAGCCCTGGAAATCAAAGCTGACACCTGGATTTGCAAAGGGAAGTAAGTTGGAAACTAGAGCAGCCAGAGCTCAGAATGCACGTGTCAAACCTTCCTGACTCACTGCCACATCCTCAGCAAATTATGGCCTTCTCAGTGCTCAGCTCCTGAGGCCATGAACTGATTAGACTACAGGGAATTCTCTGGGATGGATCCAGTTCCAATTCCTCTGTTTGTTTGGGCTCTGGGATGCAGGTGAACCGTTGTCCCTGTTTTTATTAACTCCAGTCAGGTTTCCACAGATGGAGGAACGTTAAGTTTAAAGTGTTCCATGTGTTCTCCTTCTTGGTCACTGTATCTATTCTGTCCTGCCCAGAGAAAGCTGTGTTATAACTTCTCATTCCTGATGTTATTTCCCTGTGCTCTGTTCCAGCCCATGGACCAGGCTTCTCTTAAAAACAGTGATGTTCTCATCCTGACGGGTCTGACCCAAATCCCCACCGCCAACCCGGATGGAATGGTGGGAGAGTTCTGCAGCAACTTGGGTAGGTCACAGAGAGAAATCTTCTGCCTGTTTTATCATCTTATTCATGGCTTTGGGTGGGAAATAATTCTGAGATTCCTGGAATTAAGTTGTCCAGCTATAGCTGCTGGCATAAAACTACCTGTTTGGATTTTACGAGGTGCTCCTGATGTCATTAATACAGTAAGTGCTTGGAGAGACACAAGTTGTCCCTAAAATGTTTTGGAATGGAACAGGTATAATGAGATTTAATCATCTGCTGCTCCTGGTTTGCTTAAGTATGTCACTTGGCTGCCAACAGGCTACGTGTGGCCTGGGCTTTGGATATTGTTCCCAGCTGAAATATTACTATTTCCTTCCTGTATATCAGCCAGTGTGAAAATCTTAACGTGCCTTTTTATGACTTTCAGTTTTGAAAACAAGCACATCTGCTTCCCTTCTGACACCTGATTTTTAAATATATCGAAAGCAAACAGCACAATCTCTGTTTAAAAAAAAAAAAAAAAAGTCAAGATATATTTATAGACCCCCCAAAAATATAAAATCTAATCAGATGCTTTCACAGCTGGAAAAGCTGATAATTGCAAAGCTGTGATAACAGTGTGAATGACAGCATTTTCCAGCCTGTTTGGAATGTCACATCCAGTGCTGTTCTCTCCTTTTCTCCCCTTCCCCCACCTCAGTTCCTCTGTGCTCTCACCCTTCTTCCATCAAACCACTTTCTCGTGTCTGCCCTGCTGGATGTTGCCTGAGATCTTCCCTTTTTTTTAAATTCACCACTTTTTGCGAAGAAAACTAAAAAGTTTGTGATGGGAGGATCCTTATTAAAGTTACCAAAAGACATGACAAGACTAAATCAAACTGAATTCCTGGTCTAGTGGAAGTTACTCTGCCCATGGCAGGGGGTTGGAACTGGGTGATTTTTAATGTTCCTTCCAAACCAAACCATTCAGTGATTCTCTTATTAAAACATATTTTGGCATTTTGTAAGTGTGAGAATCAAGGGTTTTACCAAATTTCCTTCTGCCAACATCCTGGCTCCAACAGGATCCATGAGCAGATACCTGGAGAAGAGTAGAACAGAGTGAGATTAAAGGATACTTTCCTCTCATAACCTTCAAGTGTTTTTATTTCAGGAATTTCCTGGATCCAACATGGCTTTTGTGTAGTTAGTGAAGTTCAGTGCATTTGTTCCACCTCCCTCAAAGCTGTGTTAACTCCTAACACCTGTGACTTCCTCTCCTAAATGCTGTGTGTTTTACATGTGTGTATTCCACCTGTGTTTTCACTGTTTTTAAGCACTGTTGGTAATTTTAGTACCCTGTGGTCAGCTTTGGTGACCTTGCTGTGGTAGATCCAGATGTGCTGCCACTTATTTGTCCCTCCTGGACCTTTAGGGGAGGTCATGGTGGCATGATCACCTCCCATCGTGCTGAGTAAACCCTTTCATTTTAATTAATCATTGCTAATTAAAATGCTTTTACAAGTTAAAGTCTTAGAGATGCAGTTGGGCCACAGCAAAATCCAGAAGTTGAATGTGTATAAATAAACCTGTTACATATGTTGGTACAGGTGGGTTTGTCTCCACAAGCTGTTCTGGTTGACAGGAACACTCTGAACTATTTTAAGGAGTTTGCAGAAGGTCTTCCAGCTTCTGTCTTGAATGAGACAAACTCAGAGAAATGAGAAAATCGTTAAAAACCAGAGGAAACTCCATGCTTAAAATAATGCCATTGGAAGAATCTGGAATGGGACTTGTATTAGCTAAAAACCAGCAATCTGAAGAAATTAAGTAATTCTGTATTAATACAGTGTTTACATGATACCAGCAGCAGTTACACATCTACCCAACATCAGGAGAAGAAAATAGAGAGTCAGTTTTCCTTCAAATGTGTAAAAAAGTGAAAAAAGCAGTGGGTTACTGGGAAAAACAAGAGTAGGCAAACTGAGCACAGTAGTTTTCATCTGTTTTTCCCATTTCCAAAATGTTCAGGGGAGTGCAGAAGCAGCTGAGAATTCACTTGGTGAAAGCTCTAAAGCAGACCAAAACTCACCAAAAATGGGTGTGAGGAGGTAACAGCATGTTGGGGAGAAGGGTCATGAAGCACAGAAGTGGAAGTGTGAAAATTGCACCTTGATCCCTGTTCTCATCCCAGCATGTGGAGTTGTAGAGGCTGATTCTCATGATTCCCAAGTCACATCCATGATTTCCTCTCCCCGTGGTGTGTGCAGCACTGAAACCACACCTTGTCCCATCTCCAAATCCCTCTCAGTTTATTCCAAACCCCTCTTTTCCATGCTCAGCACCAACGTTCTGCAGCTCAGGGAGAGCAGTTGCATTTTCACATTGCCTTGGGCATCATCAGAAAACTGTCTGTGGGGACAGTTTGGGACATTTTGTGTGAGTGTTGGTTTAAATAAAGCAGAAAAAAACCCTAAGTTTGCTTTTTAGGTGCCAGCTTGACCTTGTGGTGGCAGCTGTTGGAAAAGCAAGGATCTCTTTGGGAGTTGTGAATTGAACAACTTGTGATGGAGCCACTGAAGGAGACTAAATTTGAAATGCTGAGATTATTATACAACTTTTTATCAAGAGGGTGCATCCATCATTCCCAGAGATAAATTGGGCTTTAAAGAGCTTTCAAATAGACGTGTCCTCTTACTGACAGCTCTAGAAAGTTGTTGTAGTTGTGCAGGGAGCCAGACTGGACCTGCTGCTTGCTTGGAAAGCAATATGCTTGGAAAGGTTTTCATCCCTTAGGAGGAATAGGAATATTCAGCAGGCCAGTTTCAAGGGTGCATCCTGTGCCACCAGGAACATGGGATTTGATGGGGCAGCAACCCTGGGTCCCTGGCCTGGTGGGCAGCTGGCTGGAAGGGTGCTCCACTCCCTGGATTGGGATTTCATGTTCCTTATGTTATTTCCCCTGTGGCCTCAGGAATCCTGAACTTCTGCTTGTTTTCACCAGAAAAGGCTCGAGGTTCCCAGAGTGGGGAGGGAGAGCTGTGAATTCAGGCTGGGTTGGGTTTGCATGGCCAGGTTCTGGCAGCTGAGGGGGCTGCAGGGGTGGCTTCTGTGAGGAGCTGCCAGAAGCTTTCCCAGGTCCAGCAGAGCCAATTCCAGCTCCAGGATGGACCCACTGCTGGCCAAGGCTGAGCACATCAGTGATGGTGGTGGAGCCTCTGGGATAACAGAGTTAAGAAGGGGAAAGAAGTTGCTGTGTGGGAGCAATTGCGGCCAGGGAAGAGAAGAGAGAGGACATGTGAGAGGAGCAGCCCTGCAGACCCCCAGTCAGTGCAGCAGGAGGGGCAGGAGGTGCTCCAGGCACCGAAGCTGAGGGTCGCCTGCAGCCCAGGGAGGTCCATGGGGGAGCAGAGATCCACCTGCAGCCCCTGGAGACCCCACACCAGAGCAAGGGGATGCCCAAAGGAGGCTGTGACCTGTGGGAAGCCCAGGCTGGAGCAGCTCCTGGCAGGACCTGTGTCCCCATGGAGAGAGGAGCCCACGCTGGAGCAGGTTTGCTGGCAGGACTTGGGACCCCACAGGGGACAGATCCCACTGGAGCAGCCTGTTCCTGAAGGACTGACCCCATGGAAGGGACCCACACTGGAGCAGCCTGTTCCTGAAGGACTGACCCCATGGAAAGAGATCCCACACTGGATCAGCCTGTTCCTGAAGGACTGACTCCATGGAAAGAGATCCCACACTGGATCAGCCTGTTCCTGAAGGACTGACCCTATTGAAAGGGATCCCACACTGGAGCAGCCTGTTCTTGAAGGATTGACCCCATGGAAGGGACCCACACTGGAGCAGTTCAGCAAGAACTGCAACCCATGGAAAGGGCTCACATTGGAGAAGTTCCTGGAGGACTGGCTCCTGTGGGAAGGACCTCACACTGGAGCAGGGAAGAGTGTGAGGAGCCCTCCCCAGAGGAGGAAGGAGCAGCAGAGGCAACATGTGATGAACTGACCACAGCCCCCATTCCCTGCACCACTGGTGGGGGGGAGACAGAGAAATCAGAATTGATGTTGAGCCCAGGAAGAAAAGAGGGGTGGGGGGGAGGTGTTTTTTCAAGATTTGGTTTTATTTCTTATAACCCTACTCTGATTTGATTGGTAATAAACTAATTTCCCCAAGTCAAGTCCGTTTTGCCCACGATGGCAATCAGTGATTGATCCCTCCCTGTCTTTAACTCTCCCCACAAGCCTTTTGTTACATTTCCTCCAGCCTGGGTCAACCCACCACAAAGGAATGAAACTCACATTTTTCTGTGGCCTGGACACATTCTTTAACCTGCACTCTGATCCCAGCTGGTGTGTGCAGCATTCCTGCTGCTCTGGCTGGGGGTGCTTTCCTTTGCTCTCTGCAGAATTTTTGGGTGTGTAATGACACAGTGCAAGTTCTGGTCCTGGAGCCAGAGCCTTGACTCCCACCCCCAGATGGCTTTGGAAATGTTGTTCTTAATCTCCTCATTCCTCCTCCCTTCACATCCTGTTTACAGCTGGGATAGTTTAGACTTACCCATAATGTACCACATTGCTGGCATGTTTGGTGGCATCTCCAGTTCTAGACAAATGTGAGGTATTACTATTCATAATCACAAATATTTTGATGGTGTAGTTTGTTTGTGACCTGGAGAAATAAATCCACTGCACTACAATTGTGTTATAAGTGATATAAACGGTGCTTTTAACCACCAGCATGTCATAGGCACTGACTGCTGCAAGGAATAAAGCACCTAAATACATGGGAAAGATCCCACTGGAGTCTTTGAAGTTCCCTAGACTCCATAAAACTTGCAAACATTCAGCCATAAAAGTCTTTCCTGAGCATGTAGGTGGGGAAAAAACACCCTTAATATGCTAGATTTATCCCCCAGAGCTTGTCAAGGAATTGAAGTCAGGTAAGTGATCCTGTTGGGATGTAATACCTGTGTTTTCAGGCTCTTCCACAGCTTTTCTGTGGGATGTTTGATGCACGATGTTACTGCTGCTGCAGTGGAATTAACAGCTGTAGGGGGTTTTATCCCATGTCCACAGGTGAAATCCTAGTGAGGCAGGAATTGCTCAGTGAGCTGGACAAAGTATTTTCCCTTTCCCAGAAAGAAGTTCTGGGAAATTTGTAATTCATTCTGCCAAAGGAACACTGGTGCTTGCTCAGTGCTTGCTTTTGCTGTCGTGCTCAGATCTGTCTCAATTACAGAGTAAACCTATTTCTCTTTTTCCTTTTCCTCATTTTTTTCCAGTCCCATGCTGTCTGCAAGTTTTAAATTGTTCTTGTTACGTGGAAAGGACAGAAACGTTTAGTTTTTAAAAAGGGGAAACACTCCATCACCCGTTTCTGTTTGAAATAACCACATCTTCAGCCTTTCAGCTGAAAACAGCACAGAACAGTTCCCCACGTGTTGTGCTTTTGGCTGAGACCTGTGAGCTGCTGTCCTTCCCCTCTGGTGGACAGCAAAGAGCTGGATAGCAAATATTTGGGTGGGGAGGTGGTTTGTGTCCCTCATTTATCCTCCTGTGCCAGTGCAAGGCCGCCCTCTCCTGTCAGGAGTTTTCCATGTGCTCAGGCTGTAGATGGAGATCTAAGCCTGGAGGAGGCAATAAATAAATGTAATTAATGATCAGAAGTGTTCATCTCAGTTCACAACGTGCTCTGCTAATTCATGCTTCTTTTTATGTAATACTTGGATTAAAGTATTCAAAAGTTTCAATTGGAACCCTGTTAATTGATTTGTGTCACTTTGCTCTCCCGTAGCCATGACTGTCCGGAACGGAGGGAACGTGCTGGTTCCCTGTTATCCCTCTGGAGTCATCTACGACCTGCTGGAGTGCCTCTACCAGTACATTGACTCTGCAGGGCTCTCCAATGTCCCTTTTTATTTCATCTCACCTGTTGCCAACAGCTCCCTGGAGTTCTCCCAGATCTTTGCCGAGTGGTAGGTGTCCAGGGGCTGCTCCACCAGTTCTCACCCTCAGCCCTGGGAAATTGTCCTCTCTGCCTGACATGTTCTAATTTACACTTGATTAGAATTGTGGAGGCGTTTCTGGAGTCACAGGGGGGTGTGGGTGTGTGTGTAAGTAGATGTTCTATAATTAGGGAAGGATCATTTCCTATAGAATGTACAAACTGAAATAATCTCTGCTTTTTGGTACTTGTGCTGATGATTAAATGATGTTCCTGACTTGAGGGAGTTTTAGCTGTCCCTGTTTCTATGTTTTACTCCCTCAAAACTCTACCATGGTGTCCCTAGATAAGCAAAATAGATTTTTCAGGCTTAATTTTGCTTAGCCAGCACTGTATTTTCATGGAAAAAAAAAAAAGGGCAGGAGTATCCTGGGCTGGATGAGGCAGAGCACCCAGATGAGGAGAGGGGATCTTGCTCTGCTCAGCCCTGCTGAGGCCACACGGAGAGTGTTCTGTCTCCAGTACAAGAAGGATGTGGGATTACTGGAGTAAGGCCAGCACAGGGCCACAGAGGTGAGGAGCCTGGAGAGCAGAAGGCCCAGGGGAATCTTATCTATGTGTAGAAACACCTGATGGGAAGAGGTAAGGATGAGGGATCAGACTCTCCTCAGCAGGGCCCGCTGACAGAACAAGAGGCACAAACTGAAACATGAAATTCCAACAGGGTGATGGCATAAACTGCCAGAGGGCAGGGTCAGATGGGATATTGGGAAGGAGTTCTTTACTAAAAGGATGGTGAGAACCTGGCACAGGTTGCCCAGAGCAGCTGTGGCTGCCCCATCCCTGGAAGTGTCCAAGGCCAGGTTGGAGCAACCTGGAATAGTGGAAGGTGTCCCTGCCCATGGCAGGAGGTTGAAAAAAGATGAGCTTCAAGGCCCCTTCCAACCCAAACCATTCCAAGATTCCATGATTCTGTGGAACACTGGAACAGGTTGTGCAGAGAGGGCATGGAGAGTTTTCTATGGAGACACCAAAACCCAACTGGACACAGTCCTGGATGACCTGTTGTATGTGGGAATGCTTGAGCAGGGGTTTGGACTGGATCCCAAGAGATCCCTTCCAACCTCAACCATTCTGTGATTCTGAGCCTTGGAGAGGAGAGCCCAACCACCTGGAACTCCTTCCAAATTTTTACAAATGGAGACATGCACTAGATTATTAGGGTTAGGTAGCTTTTCCTTTCTTTCTTCCTCTCCAGATATTTTAAGTCTGGAGGCCCTGGAAATCCTATGTGATTTGGTCCCTCAGGAGAATTGTAAAGAGGATTGAAATCTGGTGAATTTACATGGAATGGAGGCAGAGGTAAAACCATCTGTAAAACAGAGGTTTGGGGTCAGAGCTGGGGTTGATATTCAGGGATTCCAGCCTCCAGTTCTACCCTTTAGTCAACTGAAGAAAATGTCCTGCTCTTAATACCTCCTAGAGTTTATCAAAATTAGTTTGACCCAGGCTGATTGCTTTTTAATAAAGTGAAAGTACGAGGCAGGCAGTGTTTCCCAGAAAAAGCCACCAGGACATTGTCACTGCAGATAATTGTCACCCAGACCTCTGACAAACAGCTTCTGTAATAGGATGAATCAGGAGCCTGGATAGAGCTCATCAACAGCTCTCAGTATCTGTGTTTTAAAGATAAATGATGTAAAATAGCAGGTCCCTGTGAGTGTTGGGCCGTGGTGAGAGGCATTTTACTGACACTGCAGCTACAAAAACAAAATGCACAGGAGAATGAGTTTACAAGGAACAAAAGGACCAAGTCACCGATGAGAAGTGGGATGAGGCAAGTGGAATTTTTCTGTTGACAGATGATTTGGCTTTGCAAAAACTGCTGAGGTCTGGACTGGGAAATGGGCATGTTGAGTTACAGATTTGCCTTCAGCAGCAAAGGATCTGTTACAGTGTGTACAGAATTACCTTCAGCTGTCTTGCACCTTCTCTGCGTGATCTCACTGTGATTGAGTTGTTGTTCCATGTGGGTGTTGATCCTCTAACTAGAAAGACTGGAAGCAACAAAACAAATCAGTGATTTTGCACCTGATGTCAGAAATCCAACGTGGTTTTCTCCAAGGAAAAAAAAAGTGTGTCAGTAGATGGCAGCAGATGCTGCAGGATGTTCTGCACCTCTAACCCAGCTGGTTTCCTTTGCTTTTACAGGTTGTGTCATAACAAACAAACAAAGGTGTATCTTCCAGAACCTCCTTTTCCCCATGCTGAGGTAAGTAAACCATGGTCTTGTTTAGTTTCTGGATCACTGTCCTGTGTGGCTGTTGTTTTTTGGGTGAACCCTTGTACAGCTCCTTAAGTTTTGTGTCATTATTCACACAAGTGGTTTTCTTTTTTCCTTTTCTTTCTGTGATGAATTTGGGAGCGTGGGGGAGGAAGGAATGATGGTGTTCCCTCAACTCCAAAATTCCCATCTTTATTTCAGTATCTCACACACAGTATCTCACATTCCCCTCAGAATGTGATCCATGTACACATGGTTGGGTGTTTGCTCTTATCCCACTGCAACCACGAGTATTCCCAGTGTCCAAGCAGTTCATTCCAGAGTCTAAAACTAAGAGCTTGTCACCAGAGACAGTTTAGTCATCCCAGCTCCTGCCTCCCTGGAACAGGCACCCTGTTTGCTGCAGGAGAAGTGGTACCTTGGAAGAGAGTTTCTGTATAAAAAGCTCAAGCTTGCAGCACTGGGTGCTGTCACTGGCAATTTTAAATGGAATTACTTGAGCATCGCAGTGAAGCAAAGAGGAATGAGGTTCCTGGCTTTGGAGGATCTTCCCTGCAACAAAATAAGAATTTGAGGGGAAGTTTTAGCCAACCAGACATTAAATAAATGCAGGGGAGCTCGTGCCTTCAGAGGTATCTCACGTATCAAGGAAGGAAATTCTCCACTGGGAACAGGCGGTTTTCCCTCTGAAGTAAACGAGAGGCAGGTTGGGAAAAGAAGAAACAGGACTGAGAAATAATTTTAGCTAAATCCTCCTCCATGTGAGGCGTGCAGAAAACTGTCTCTTCTAGTTGCTGTGGTCCAAACTGTTTCAGGAGATATCCAGGGTGGTCACTGCAGATTTAAGAGCCCAGAAATTAAATCCTTTTACAGATGTGTTTGGGGGGGTTTTTTCCATCTGAAAATGTGTCATCCAGGGATTTGTTCTGGAAATTGCCATTAACCATCACATCTATCATCTGTAGGTGCTTCAAAGGCATTGTTGGAAGTAGGATCTGACCAGGAGCCCTCACTCTTTCCAGATGCTTGAACGTATTTCAAGCAGGATGTGCAGTGAATTATGTATAATCTGTTACCAGAAATAATGTGGACTGCAGGGCAAGCCACCTGCTCACCACTTATTTTCTAACCAAAAAAAATTTATTCCCACTGATATATCCATTCCAAAGGCTGATCCCTGAGTACAAGACTCTCTTCCCCTCCGTCTCTGCTTTCTGGGGTGTCCTTGATGTTCCACAGTGTTGTTGCTTTCACTGACAGCCCATATTCTAGTTCTCAATATGCTCTGGAACAGGCAGATTGAAGTGAAAACCCATCCAAAAAAAAGAGAAGCCAAACATGCAGCTGTCACAGACTGGATTAATTAACCCATCTTATATGATGGGCCTTTGTGTTTATAGAGTGATAACGGTGTCCTCTCATTCTTAGGATGTTTTATATTCTCCAGAGGCCTGTTGATGATGAGATTTTGCCAAATGATTGTGTGGCTGTTGAAGCAGCTTTGCAAAAACTGCTCTGTGCTTCAGGTGGAGATCAAGGTGATTATGCAGGAAAGGCCTCCCAGCAGGGGATCACAGATCAGCTCAGGGACCATCCACAAGATGTCCATGTCAGGGCCCCAGTGCTCAGCACATGCCTTGGCTTCCTTGTTAAATCTGCAAAATCTTGCAGCTGACACTGTGTGTGTACCTCACAGGATATAAAACATCTATATAACCACTTTTCCTGTGGCTCCACAACCTCCCAGTCAGGAGCTTTTGCTTACTGGCACTTCAGGGGGTTTTTAATGAGCACCAGAAGCAGACAGTGAGTGATGGTTTCTACTGGACAGGTTGTTAGTGGGGAATTGCTTTACTTTTCTCAAAGTAATGGTGGGTTGTGCAGTGTAACCTGCACAGAAATTGCCCATCATGAAAAGATGTGCTTTAACTGCTCAGTTGTTGGAGGAAAATAGGGAATTACTCAGACATGTCTCTTAGTTCTTAGGAAGCATTAATAACATGCCTGGCATGATACATCAGAGAGGGACAGGCCAGGAAATAAGTTTCTAATTATCTCCAGAACAAGCCCAGCCCAGCGCAGTGCTGATCCTGAAATTTGATGTTCCTGCTTAGTTGTATAAACAGCAAGATTTCAAAGCAAACAAGGCAAAAATTCCCCCAAATCCTTGTTGTGGTCTCTTGCAGCAATGAGTTCCAGTGTATTATAACAGAATAATTGCTTCCTTTAATCAGCTGGGATTGTATTTGGCATTTCACTTAACTACCCCTTTATTATTGTCACAAGAGGATAAATAAAAGCATCTTCATTGTCTCCACAATTACTATTTTTATTTCTCCTCCCTCTCCCCATTGAGTTGTTTGAAGCTTTTTCCTTCTCTTCACGTGGAAATTTTCCAGGTTTATGGTTTCTGTTGCGTGTTTTGAGCTCATTCCTTGTTCTGCTGTGCTGAATAAAACCAGCACACGTGTTCAGCTCTGCAGAGGGCCCAAAACACTTCTCCCTCCTTGTTAGTGCCACTTTACTGTAGTAGTAGGTGCTCATCCATCTCCTCCTACACAGTCACTGGTGCAGTTTTTGAGGTGGAAATTTGTTTCCCAACATCCAATCTGAATGAAGAGGGAATAAATATCCTTTCCCTCTGAGTGAGGCACGTGGGTTAAAGTGCTTCAGGTTTGTGGGGATGGATTTGGATATCAATTCCTGCTGAAATTAGGATGAATGGAGTGTCCAGATTCTTGCACACAAGCTGGTGAAGTCCCACCTGCAGCCTTTTAGCAGTGCACAAACCAAAGAAAGCTTCTTTTTTTAAAGGCATTTCTGAGGGAAGAGTTGCTGTGACTGTGTTGGAGGGACTTAAGATATGGGTCAAGACTCCTGTGTGTTCCAGCCAGGCATTTCCCAGGAGGAAAAGCAGGAAAGTGGAGGAGTGGTTAGGGAAGGGATGGGTGGCTCTGTGGGTGGCTCTCCCCTGTGCTGGAACAGAAGTGGAAATGCAGTTTTTCACCAGCAGTTACTGGGATGGGGAAGGGAGGAGAAGGAGCTCAAACTGGGAAAATGTTGCAAAGTTAAAAACTGGAGATCCCAAATGTTTGTGGATACAGCAGACTGGGAGGGGGGGGCTTTCACTTCCAAGCCCCTGTATCAGTTATATCCAAGGATCCACTGTCTAAATAGGCTCAGATTTGAGCTCCACAATTCCTTGGTGAAATGCTCTGGACCATAAATCAGTAATTTGTTCTGTTTAGAAATGTTATTCTGATATTCCAGAACCAACTTGTGGTTTTTTATCAAATTCCACCTGGGAATGTCCCATCCCAACACAGGCACAGCTGAGGAATTAGCCATCCCCCTGACCATTTTACCAGGAACCATGGATTTTTTGACTTTATAACATCCTTTTTTGACTTTACACATTAATGGCTGAATTGTTCCAGCAAGGCAAAATGAGGAGCTTTCACTCCTTTTCCTCTCTGGTCGATCTTTCCACGGACAATTTCAGGCACTGAGATAAGTGACTCCAGACTTCTGTAAATGTCTGCAACAATAGAATCTGAGAGGTAATTTATATTGATCAGTATTTGCCAGTGGAGGAAGAATTTGGATTTACTGTGCTCTTATTAAGGATTCTGTGAGCAACATCTAAGAGAAATGGCTACAAAAAATCCTTTTTTTTCTGACTCAAAGATGAGCCAGAGTGGGAGTAATATTGATTCTGTGGTCTTAAATACCAGCATTTTTCTTCTTCAGCTGTGGTTCCCTCCCCCATCTACCAGTTCCTGTGTAACACACATTTCAGTAAATACCTGGAATCAGGTGATTGTATAGTATTATAGTTTGGTTTATAGTTCTGTAGAGAATTGTAATATGAATAATTATTATATAGGAGTTGGACTCAATGATCCTTGTGGGTCCCTTCCCACTCTGGATATTCTCTGATAGAATTAGGCCCCTGTTAGTGTTGATTTTATGGAGGGAGTGAGGGAGGTGAAATAATAAACGTATCATTCCCTGATAGGAACCACATTTGTTCCAAATTCTGGCTCCAGAGCACACACACACACACAGAGTAAATAGCAGTGTGTTTTGGCTCACTTCAACAAAGGGTACACAAAGGCTCTGGAGATTTATCCTGTTTATAGCAGCAGTTGCTGACCCTGTAAATCAAGCCCACAGCTTTAAAGGAAAGCAGAACCATTTGGGATTTTCAGAAAAAACACAGCTCTCAGTCTTGATTCAGTGCTTTACCAGCCTCTGTCTCTTAAGCTCTCAGTCAACAGTGGTTCTTTCTGTGCAGAGATGCTCTGAGTGTTGCTCCTGCTTTCCAGCTTGTGGAAATCCTGGCTGGCTCAGTGCCAGGCATTGCTTTTGGCCCAGGTTGGAGATCTGACTGTAGCTGTTGTGCTTACACACCCCAGCTCATCTGCACAGAGAAAAAAAACCAGTACAAATCATTACAGATTCAGTCCCCTTAATGATTTGTGAAATTTTGTTGGGCCTGTTCTGCATTTCAGCCTCATATTTTTTGGATGGGGTGATTAGGGAAGGCTTTGCTGTAGGCACTAAAATCCACCAGCTGCTTTATCACTGCAGTGGACAGAATGTCTCCAAAGTTGGTTTTGCAGCCTTTCACCCCTGCTCTGTCTACCTGTGAGAGCCAGAGATTGGGAGCTAAACTATGGAGCTTCACTGGACTTCTCAGGAAAGATCTTTCAAGGAAAAAAGAAAAGATAAAGAAAAAAAAAATCATCACCAACGAGGCCCTGAAAAGTGGATTAGGGACCCTGTGTCTCTCTTCCAAAGTAATAGGAGGGAATTTGAAGCTTCCATAATGCTTTGAAGAGAATCCAGCTTTTATGTTGCTAAGCAGTGAACATTTGTGTAGGTACAGCAGGGAAATAAGCTGTTCAGTGCTTTTGTACATGGAGTGCTACTCTCACATCTTCACAAAGATTTGAATGCTGCACACAAATATATATCATTTGAAGGAGCCTGTGAAAGAGGAAGAACACTTTGTGATTATCAGGAGTGTGTTACATAAATAGTAGCTGTAGAAATGTCTTTCACTTCACTGTCTTCCTGTCCCTGGCAAAGTTTTGCCCTGGAATGTCACATATCCCATTTAATATTTGAAGTACAAATTGTCCCCTTCTTCCAGTTTACCCAAATTAAACTACTTTTGCAACTGCAGTTTTAGGACTTTTGTCTTCCCCAAAAAACCAACCAAACCATGGAAAAGCTTCTTGGGGTCATTTCCTACAAGTTCATTTAAATGCCAGGATTTTATGGATTCAAATTCAGTTGGCCCATTGTCTGCTAAACTGCAGTTTGTGTTACTGAAGCTAAGTTTAGATTCTAAATCCTGCCTGCCAGATGTGTTAATCAGAAATCTTTACCAGCCTTAATTGCAGGAATGTTTTTGAGATTCAGTGCATATCAACTGCCAGAGCAGTTGCTGGATGGTTTTTTTTCCAATCTCCCTCTTGAAGTTTAAATAGGAATTAGCTATTACTTGTAAACTGTAGTGAAGTATAGTCCCCTTTCTCCATCCTCCATGACCCATGGAGATCACAGGCTGTGTCCACCTGCAGAATTGTGTGATAACCATAAGTTCTGCAGTGCATAAGTTGATAAGAGACTTAGAGAAGCATCAGAATTCTCAGTTTCTCTTCATTTCCAAGTAGGCACATTATCCTGAGTTAGGTCTACCATGGTAAAAAATAACACAGAACAAGAGGAAATGGCCTTAAGCTGAAGGAGGGAGTGTTTAGGTGGGATATTGGGAAGGAATTCTTGGCTGGGAGGGTGGGGAGACCCTGGCACAGGCTGCCCAGAGAGGGTGTGGACTCCCCAGCCCTGGAAGTGTCCAAGGCCAGGTTGGACAGGGCTTGGAACAACCTGGGACAGTGGAAGGTGTCCCTGCCCATGGCAGGGGGTGGAACTGGATGAGCTTTAAGGTCCTTTCCAGCATTTCCAACCCAAACCATTCTGGGATTCCATGACCAGTCCAACCTCCTTTAAACACTGGCTCCCAAAGGAAGCCCCATTCCCCTCGTTCCCACTCTTTATCTCTGTGTCTGTTCTCAGTGGCTCAGTGTGTGATTTCCTGTGTTAAATTACATGCCTTTTAAGAAAACTGTATTTACACTTATTTTCAAGCTGGAGATGGAAGCATAAACCTACCGAGAAAAAAACTTCCAAATATTGCCTGAAAGTGCTTCCCAGACTGGTTTATTAAATTGCTTTTAAGTTGCAGCTTGTTTTGCAGATTAGAAAACAGTGGCAGGAGAAATAAAGCAAAACTCTTTGAAAAGTGCCTTGATAAATAAACTCCATCTCAGTAAAGAAATCTGTTCCACCTGCAGAGCTGATTGCACTGTTTGCTAGACATCTTATTGCTCCTAATTCATTTTTATCACTATTTTCAGAGATAGTTAAGGAAGGGCAAGTCAGTCTGTTCTTTTTCAGCAGATTTGACTTTGTGGGAACCCTTTAGACCAGCAAAGCTCGTGGCAACATTCTGCTGAAGGCACAAGTGCCTGGTACTGCTGGGATGGAAGAAAAGCAGGTTAAACATGTGCCTGGAGCTCTTTGCAGGCATGGCAAAGAGGAGAAAGCAGCTTATTTTGAATTTGGCAGCTGAGCTCTCTGTTCACTCCAGGAAACTCTAAGCAAGGGAGTGTTTGCAGAGTTTCCTCTCAGTCACCAACTGCTGGTACCAAAGAAATGAGAGCAAGGACTTGGAGGCACCTGGCCCCATGCTCTGATTTCCTTTTCATAACATTTAGGACAGTCATGACCGAATTTGTTGGAAAATCGAAGGGATATGCAGGAAAGGACTCTGTGATCCAGTTAGAAATAAACTGTAGGATATTTGTAATCTCATGTAAATAAACACACTGAAGCACACAGGCCTGAAAAGTTTGGTCATGTCTGGGTTTTTGTTTTTATTTCAGCTCATTCAGACAAACAAATTGAAGCATTATCCCAGCATCCACGGGGACTTCAGCAATGACTTCAAGCAGCCCTGTGTTGTGTTCACTGGGCATCCCTCTCTGAGGTTTGGGGACGTGGTGCATTTCATGGAGCTGTGGGGAAAATCCAGCTTGAACACTGTCATCTTCACAGGTAAGTAAAATGCTGAGCTCATTATCAAATTAACAGTAGGTTGTGCTCTCTGGTTAAGTGTGGCCACATCCCTGGGGCTTTACTCATTTATTCTGGGGCAGAAGTTTCTGACTTCAGCAGCAGCTTATCTAAATTAAGACCCCAGGACTGACCTTAGGTCCAAATGTAATTATTGGGCCATTTAATTCTCTGTGGCCCTGCAGAGCCAACCTTTGCCTTGCAGAGCCCGTTCCTGCCACGTCTGAGCAAGAGCTTTGTTCTGCTCAGCAGTAAAATGCCTACAGGAAATGAAGTTTTGAATTAAAAGCAGCTGGCTGCAAGTTAAACCCAGCCAAGACCTAATTGATGCTCGTCAGGAAGGAGAAACACTTCTTTTCCATATTCCACTGGAACCACAAACCTTTCCTCATCCCTTCTCCTGCCCTTTCATCAAAACCTCAGGCAAGCAGAGAGTGTTTCTGGAGAGGTTTCTGTCATCTCTGCTGCTTCAGAAGTGTGCCCCTCACACAGACCTGGCAGTGGGGTCTGGGCTGTTCCTCCCTTTTGGTTGAGCTTTTCCTTGGATGCTTTTTGGCTGGCAGACACCTCTGTAGCTGAAGCTGAAGGTGCAGCTCTGGCTGATGCCTTGGCAGCTGTTTTTTCCCAACGCCTCAGAAGCACAACAGGTCTTTGAAGTTCCTCCACTTCCCTCAGTCTGCTTCTAGTGCTGGCCCTGCTCAAAAATACTTCAAGGCCTTCCCTCAAACTGATGTCCAGGTGTATTTATACCTGGTTTGTCATCCAAACAGAACCCACAGTGGGAATTCTTCAGATCTGAGAAGGCAAATAATAATCCTTTAGGCTGTTGCTACAGATTTTGTGTCTAACCAGCTCTGGTGTGATGGGAGGTGTGTTATATTTAACTTATCCAGGTAAAAAAGGTGTGGATTTGGGACTTGGACAGAGTAATGGAGAGGAGAATCCTGAGTAATGGATCAAACTACTCCCACAGCAAGGGTGGGATGAAGTCCTGCTGTTAAGCTTCTTTTCCTTCTCTTTTTAGTGAATAGGAAAACTGCTGGAAAGCACAAAATGTCCTAAAGCAAAGAGGGC
Source organism: Pseudopipra pipra (assembly GCF_036250125.1). Lineage (NCBI taxonomy): Eukaryota > Metazoa > Chordata > Aves > Passeriformes > Pipridae > Pseudopipra > Pseudopipra pipra. The sequence continues at coordinate 115,175,168 of NC_087551.1, forward strand.
TGGGAAAGGGTTATTTCCTTCCTTCTTACTTCTTTAAGCAAGTCCCTTTAAGTCTTTCATAATATTGACACCAAAAAGTGTCACAGTATCATGATACTGCTGAACCAATTTGGGGAGATTAAAAGTGTATAATTAGCCCTGTGCAAGGGGAGGGGAGATTTCAGGGGGCTCCTGCTGGGCACTTCAATGTAGACTCTGCTTGTGCTGAAATGTTGTGTGGTCCCACAGCTGCTGCAGTGCCATCCCTCCTGACCCTGGAGGTAGTTCAGGAGACAAGCCCTAATTACTGTAATTGGTAAAACTGCAAAATAGATCTGCATTGTCTTAGAAATAGTGAATTCTGCTCTGGCTGGAACTTCCATTCCGAGTGTGCAGAGCCTTTGCTGGGGTGTGCATTTCATGAATCCCTGGGGAATCAGTGGCATTAATCATGTTCTGAGTGTGCTGCCCAGGGTGTCAGAAACTGGCCTTTAATGGCAGGAACTCTCATTCTGTGTCTTCTTGAAGGGAAGAGGCAGTTGACCTTTCTGTATTAAATCCTAATCCTCTGTGGATCGAGGCGGTCGAGCACTTCTGTCAGAGCCTGGCAGGTTGTTAAAGGCATTGGAATGTCAGTCCTAACAACCCATGGGTGCATCAGGTCATGGTCTTGGAGATTTTTTTCCCATTTTATGCTTCAAATAAAGCACCAGTTGAGAGCTGCTTTGATAGGGTGACCTTGGAGTGCACAGCGATTCCGGGTGGTTCGTTTCCTAAATTCATCTCTCCGTGGCTTTTGTCTCTGTCTGGAGGCACATCCACTGGGCAGGATGTTCCTACTTCCTTCTGACTCTCTACTCCTAGTCCTACTTTTTCCATTTAATATTTGAAGTAGAACTTGTCCCTTTCTTCCAGTTTACCCAAATTAAACTGCTTCTGCAACCTCAGTTTTAAAGACTTTTGGCTTCCCTCAAGAAAAGATGCCTCAGCTGGAACAAAACCACGTGGTTTAGTGGTGGGCTTGGCAGCTGGACCCAGTGACCTTAGAGGTTTTTTCCAACCTAAAATATTCTGTGATCTATGTCTGTAGAAATTCCCAGCAGATTAAATTCTTCTGTTCTTGGTAACTCCAGTGAAAATCTGAAGCATTGATACCCAATAAAATTACATTAATATTAAATTAATGTTAATTTATTATTTTATTATTTTTCTGGTTGAAGCTAAAATCTGTGGTTATGAAAGAACCACTGAAGCAGTTGTGAGAGCAGATGACATTTCAGCTGGTTTCTGATAATTAAGACCTTTAAACTACAGGCCATCCAGCATTGTTAACGATGACACTGCTTGTTCAGTCCACAGGAGCCAGGTAGTCTCCACCTTTCCAATCTGTGATGTAAAAAACAACTACAAGAATATGGATTAAACCAGCAGCAGCAGGACCCCAGCTGTGAGTGAGCTGTGGTGCTGCTCTGCTGGCTCCTGTCATTGCAAACATCCCTGCTGGAGCAGTATTGAGTAGATTATTGATGAAAAATATTGAACACCACTGAGCCACAAAGAAATTCTGGAAGGAGACACGGTACAAAGAAGCTGCTTCTTGCTCTGGTCACAGCAATGCCTTAAAAACCAACTCCCTTGGACATCTTAAACCAGCTCATGGCACATCAGTGCTGTGCAGGGGAAGGTTTTGGTGTCACACAGCAGTGAATCAGGAGTCTTGGGGGAAAAAACTGTAATTCTGTCAGGAAGAGTCACTGTGTGTCCTTGACAAGCACAGTTTAACATCAGACAGGTGACTTTGGATTTGTGGTGGTTTCAGAACAGCAGTTCCTGGGGGTCCCAGGAGCTGAGACCAGCTCAAGTTACGTTTTTCACACGTGAAGATTTTCCAAGTGCTGTGTTAGAATTCCCTTGTTAGAATTTCTCACTTTTCCAAGGCTCTTACGTTCCTATTAGTTGTTCAGAGACACACTATGGGCTGGAAGCTGTTTGGGATTGCAGGATCAAAAATCCATATCTGTGCATTATCTGAGCCTCTGACTCAGAAATACTCAATCTGAGCAGGTGCTGCCTCAGATCTCCTCAGATGGGATGGAAAAACTTCCTTCTGATAACTTTTTTAACTTACTTTTTTCTGTTTCATGTCACATCTCTAACAGAGGAGCTCGGCCTGACTTAAACTTTCTGTTTTCCCCTTATGACTTTTAAAATGTCTTCTGATTTAACCCTAATTGATCACTGATCATTCTTCAACTAGTTGCCTTCCCAGTATTCCTATTTTTAAACTTCTACTCACTGCTATTAAATTTAACTGACACTAAATGCCATTTTTACATGGATATTTTTAGGCTTTGTTTCACTGCCACCACCACATCTGCTTTTAACTAACGTGGCTTTTTGCCCAGCACAATTTGTATTTCATGTTTGTGGATTCATGGCTTTTGGGGCATCTTGTAAGATGTCCTCGTTAATATTTCTCACTTTAATGTTCCCAGACAATTGCTTTAAATCTGGGAAAATGATCCCTTTAACAGCTCCAAACTCCTGTATCCTTGGCTGGCTCCATATTCTGCTCTCCCAGGGTAAATATCCCCCCATCACTCACTGGTGCTCAGCCAGCAGCAGATTTTTGGGAGAGCAATTAACTTGTCTTTATGTTGGATGTCCTGCTGGGTGCTGAAATTTGAAGGAGATTTTCCCTTGCTGTCTCCAGGAGAAATCCAGCCCTGTGCTCTGCTCAGGGTGATGGGAGAACATCTGGTTAAATCCAGAGTGAAGTCTCTGAATTTCAGTCTTCTTCAAGTTCCTCCTTTCACAGCCTGAGCAGGTACCAGAGAAAAGCCTCCAGCAAGGCTTGAACTGCACTTCACCCTGCAGGGTGTCCTTTGGTTCAGGATAATCCAGCAGATAAGGCTTTCATGCATCCCTTTCCCTTTTTCCCATTCTGTCCTTATCAAGCTAACACCAGTTTGCCTTTCTCCAGCATTCCCTTTGTGTCCTCTATCCCACAATTATCAGGTAGATGGTGCTGGCATAAGCATTTCCACATCATTAGTTGGTGACCCCCAGAATCAAGAGGTGACATGTACCCTACACTGTGTCACCTGAGATCTACATTTGTCATCCACCCCCCAAAAATTGTCTTTTTCTGTAGTATTGTCAATGTTTTATTTCTCTCTCTGTGAGTAAGAGCCCATTCAGTGCATGACTTTTCCCTGGCAAACCTCTCATCTGATTTTTAAAAGTCAGTAATGAAAGGCCCTTTGCTTTTCCACCAGTCTAAACCTGGCACTTAGATTCAGAAGAAGATATATATATATATATATACAACAATATGATCTTTATGCTGCATTTCTATCATAGTGAAAACCAGGCTGCCATTTGGGTTACCTTATGAGACCCAAAATGACACATCTTGCCTTCTTTTACAGGATCTGATTAAAAAGAAGAGGTGGTGGTTTTGTCATGATTAAATTTGCTTTAAAAATCATGCAGTAACATGTTCAAATGGAATAGTGTTGCTCTGTTGCTTGATTAAGGGAAGACTAATTGTGGGCGTAATTTTCATCAAATTAATTGAAAATAATGGGTGAGGGGAGGAGGAAGGGAAGAGAGATGTGCAACAGAATTAACATTGCTGAACAACAGCTCCTTTAATTCCTGAATGTGGAATCCAAGAGGGATTGGGCCATGTTTGTTGTTAATAAACATTCAGTGTTTCCAACATTTCTCTTTCCAGAGCCTGATTTCTCTTACCTGGATGCTCTGGCTCCATATCAGCCCTTGGCAATGAAATGTGTTTACTGTCCCATTGACACAAGGCTCAATTTTATTCAGGTGTCTAAATTACTCAAAGAAGTCCAGGTAAGGATTTTTCTCTTGCCTTTTCCTGTGTTTCTTCACACACTTGTAATAAATAAATCAACTGTGAACAACTGATACATTAAACAAAAATCAGGACAACACCTTTTTTTTTTCCATGAGACATCACAGAGCATTGAGCTCTCCTTTGGGAAAGGTCTGGGAAAAAGGCCAGAGGGTTCTTGGAGTCTCTGCATTCCCCCCTTGACTCTTTTGGGCTTTAGTGGCCTCTCCTTGTCCATCTCACTTGTTTCTACTGAAATTTGCTTTCTGACTCATGACATAATTAAAGTAATACCCAGATATTTTTTCTGGCTGAGTTTTTCCCTGTGTTTTGCCCTCAGCTTGTTGAACTCAGAGATACTTCACACATATTCTTCCAAACCTCCTGGATCATTTTCTCTCATTGTTCTGCCTTGTCACTGCACAACTGATAGAATTGCCACAGCCTGCTTTTGGATAAGCATCTTCTCCCATGTTTTTCCTGGTGTGTTATGCTGTCTCCAAAACACTTTGCAGAATCACTGTCTTCTCCTTTGCCTTCCTTAAATCCTGCAGTGATCCTTGGGGCCACCAGCCTGGTTCTGCTCTGTCAACATATCTCTGACAGGTCATGAAAGCTCAAAGAGCTGCTTCTTGTGCTGCTGTTTTTCACAGACCCACAGGATATGCTGAGCTGGAAGGGACCCTCAAGGATCATCAAGTCCAACCCCAAGAGTCACACCATGTGCCCCAGAGTATCATCCAAATGCTCCTGGAGCTCTGGCAGCCTTGGTGCTGTGATCATTGCCCTGGGGAGCCTGTTCAGTGCCCAACCACCCTCTGGGGGAAGAACCTTTCCCTGAGATCCAACCTAAACCTGCCCTGGCACAACTCCAGTCCGTTCCCTGGGGTCCTGTCACTGGTCACACAGAGCTCAGGGCCCGCCCCTCCTCTTTGCCTCCCAAGGAAGTTGTAACTGCAGTGAGGTCTCCCCTCAGTCTCCTCTTCTCCAGCTGAACACACCAAGTGCCCTCCCTTGCATGTTAACACATCTCCATGACAATTTTGGGATGGCCTTCACCACTACAGCCATTTACTTCCCAGTGTAAACAACAAAGGATTTGGAAGAAAAAGCTCCTCGAGCTTCTCATTTTTTCCTCTCCTTATGGCAACTACTGATGCCAAAAGGGTGATTAAGGACACCTGTTTTGCTCCTCCTGTTTTGCAGCCCCTGCACGTGGTGTGCCCGGAGCAGTACACGCAGCCCCCGCCCACCCAGTCGCACCGCACGGACCTGATGGTGGACTGCCAGCCCCCGGCCATGTCCTACCGCCGCGCCGAGGTGCTCACCCTGCCCTACAAGCGCCGCTACGAGAAGATCGAGATCATGCCGGACGTGAGTGACCGCGCCGGGGGGACGGAGAGGGGGCTGCAAATCCCAGCTGCTGCTTCGGCAGCCCCTGTGGAAATCACGGGGTTGTTGAGGTTGGAAAAGACCTTTAAGAGCGTCGAGTCCGTCGGTCAACCTGCAGCACCACCACGGGCAGCACTAAACCGTGTCCTCAAGTGCCACCACTGCCCCTTCCAAGGGCAGCCCCTTCCAATGCCTGACCACCCTTTCCATGAAGGAATTGTTCCCAGTAGCCAATCTAAACCTTGCCTGGCGCAGCTTGAGGCCGTTCCCTCTCATCCTGCCCCATGTTCCCTGGGAGCAGAACCCAACTTCCCTCGGCTCCCCCCTCCTGTCAGGGAGTTGCAGAGCCAGAAGGTCCCCCCTGAGCCTCCTTTTCTCCAGGCTGAGCCCCCCCAGCTCTCTCAGACTCTTCTGCTGCTCCAGCCCCTTCCCCAGCTCCATTCCCTTCCCTGGACACGCTCCAGCCCCTCCATGTCTCTCTTGTCTGAGGGGCCCAGAACTGCCCCCAGCCCTGGAGGTGCAGCCTCACAACTACAGATGTTTGTTCTGAAGATATTTGCAGCCTTTGACTAAAGGAATTTTGTGGCTGGAGTTTACTGGTGACTGTGATCTTGTAAAGCATGTTCTGTCAAATGCAGGGCTAAGAAAAAAGCATTTTTGAGAGAGAATTTCAGTATGTCAGCTAATGGGAATTGAAAACTGGCTGGCTGAGAGAGGTGGGGCTCTTAAGCCTGGAAAAGAGACCTTGGAGCCCCTTCCAGTGCCTAAAGGTGCTCCAGGAGAGCTGGGGAGGGACTTAGGACAAGGGATGGAGGGACAGGACAGGAATGGCTTCTCGCTGCCACAGGGCAGGGTCATTTGGGATCTTGGGAAGGAATTGTTGGCTGGGAGGGGGAGGAGGCCCTGACACAGCTTGCCCAGAGAAGCTGTGGCTGCCCCTGGATCCCTGGAAGTGTTCCAGGCCAGGTTGGACAGGGCTTGAAGCAAGCTGGGATAGTGGAAGGTGTCCCTGCCCATGGCAGGCAGTGGGATGGGATGATCTTTAAAGTCCCTTCCAACCCAAACCATTCTGGGATTCTGTGATAGTGGGCAAGCAAAAATATGTTCAGGTGAATTGTCCTTTGCGAGGATATCACATCTCACAATTCAAAGGGTGATCTTTGCAAGCCACAGGTGAGGCAACCAGTCACCTCCAGTTTAAATATGGGTGTCAATTAGTTTGAATTAGTGCCCCAGGGTCATGGAAAGGATCCCAGGAATCTGGGAGTTGGTAGCCAGGAGGTGTCTTTCTCCTTCCTTGCAAATACCCTTCCCTGTGAGGAGCAGTGTTCAGCCATATGTTAAAGAAGCAGTGAAAAGGCTCATTTGTATTTCAACAATTTCAACAAATGGTTAATTCCTACAGGCTGCAAAGTCCAGCAGGTTAATGGATTGCTAGTAGGCATCTAAAATGTGGATTACTTATCCCCACAACATCTATTAATGATTCATTAACCCCATAAATCAAATCCAAATGTACCCATCTCACAAAGGCTGACCCACATTCCGACAGACACGAGCTTAAAATATTTTTTTGACAATCCAATCAGCACAAATGTGTCCTTGGATCAAAGGTGACAGTGGCTTTTTGCAAGCAGGCTTGGAAACTCGAATAGTGAGTCTGCTTTTCCTCAGAGAGCAGAGGGAGGAGGGACCCTTAGTTGAGCTAAATATGAAGTACAGAACTGGGACTCTGGTGACAAATCCCTCAGCCAGCCCCCGACCCCCATTCCCACCATTTCACACCCGTTCTGCTGGGAGCCTGCCCAGCCCACTGCTTGGAGACAAGGAAGGGGGGGTTAATTAGCAAATATGCTTGGATGCAGCTCCAGCATGGCCTGGATATTTAATTGTTTGGGAAATTTGCATCTTTATTGGATCCTGTGAAACCTAAGCCAGCACGACCAAAACAAATCCTCAATGCAGCAGCCGGTGGCTCAGCTCTTATTTCGATTTCACTGAAGCTTTGGGTTTTCCCCTGAGCTGTGAGAGTGAAAATGAGCCCTTGTGAGCCTGTCCCTTGTGTCATACCTCTGAAGGGGGTGGATACCAGCTCTTCCTGCACTTCCCAAAACTGCTGGGAGAGAGGATGCTCTGTAGGGAATGTGGTAGTCACCAACTTGGGAAAAGAAGCACAAAGGAAATGAGGGCTGGTTTCTGTTGCTTTCACTTTGTCTTGGAGAGTTTGAGCAGAAACCTGCACAGGCAGGAATATTCCCAGAAATTGCCTTTTTTTTTTACCCTAACAACCTAATTTCCAAGCAATCTGTGCTCAGGAAGAAGAAACATCTCCTGTAATTTTCCATGTCCAGGTGTTCTCCAGGCTGAGTGTTCAGCCCAGAGAAGAAAAAGCTCTGGAATGACCTTATTGTGGCCTTTCAGTACTTCAGGGGGGCCTGTAGGAGAGCTTGGGAGGGAGGAAAGGACACAGGGAATGGCTTCCCACTGCCAGAGGGCAGGGAGAGATGGGAGATTGGGAAGGGATTCCTGGCTGTGAGGGTGGGAAGGCCCTGGCACAGGTTGCCCAGAGAAGCTGTGGCTGCCCCTGGATCCCTGGAAGTGTCCAAGGCCAGGTTGGATGGATCTTGGAGCAACCTGGAATAGTGGAAGGTGTCCCTGCCCAGGGCAGGAGATTGGAACAAGATGAGTTTTAAGGTTCCTTCCCACCCAAACCATTCCATGATTTTCCCTGGTTCCAAAGCTACACTGAACAACATGTTGCAAAAGCTCCTTGGTCTGTAATGATGCTCCTGAAAAGACCCTCCTGAGAGCAAGACTGGGGCTCAGGGCTGTTCATGGGATGCCATTCCCCAGCTCCAGGATTTACAAATCACCCTCAAAGAGGGATCTTGTTGGTTGTTTTTCAGGGATCTACCTGAAAAACCTCAATGTAACCTCCCTTTCTACTGAGTGGGGTGTGCAAGACAGGATTGCAGATAGGACATGAGGCTCCCTGGTGGGGAGTATTTGTTACTTAATGTCCCCTTTTCAGTAGTTTTATCCAGGAAGACTCTTTAGGGTTCCTAAACATACAGGAATTTCTACACTACAAGGAAAGGGCATTTGTTTCATTCAGGCTGCCACCAGCCCTGGGGTTCAGGGAAGGCTCAAGTGGCAACTGAAAAGGATATTTTATAGCTCCCAGTGAACCTTGCAGTGGCTTGTTATTTGTCAAAACCATGTCAGCTCAACATGGAATTATGAAATCCGCCCTGGAAAAACAAGTCATTGGTAGATCTGCTCCAGGGCAAGGATTTGTGTGTATTTACACTCATAAAAGAAAGGCTGTTGCAGTGAAGTCCTGATCAGGGCCCTCTCCTGAACCCACAGCCCCTTCCCAGCGGGGATGTGCTCCAACTTCTGTCTGGATTCTTCCAGTTTCTGGAAACCAAAGAATTGGCTCAGAGTGGCTTCAAGTCAGTTCAGACTGAGGGTTTGGTGGTGTGAAATTCCCTTTGCAAAACTGTTGCAGTGATTCAGATTCTGGCCTGTCAGACTAATGTAAATTTACTTTTACTGCTGGAGCTTGTCTACATTTCAATCACTTCACCGAGGAGCAAAGGCAGGTCAAGCAGGGCTGTTGTATGATAATGAGATTTACACTCACAGCAGCCTTTGTTTGGAGAGAGGTTTTAACAGTCCCAAGGCATCAGGCTGGAATGGCTCTCAGAGGGATTGTGGAAACCTTTACACTTGAACTAATTTGTTCTTCCCAGCATCTGCCTTTCACTTTAAAAAATAATAATAATAAAAAAAAAAGACTGCTTCCTGGAAATTGGTTAGGCATTGTCTATTCATGGCACAACGATGGGAAAATGGAAAACACCTTCTGGAGCAAACAGATAAAATTAAACAGTAGTGTTTGAGCAAATAATGTGCCTGCAGTTTAATTACAGCTGAACAACGGTGCGGATCGCTTGGTGTGGCAGCAGGCACTTCACTGGGGGCTCTGTGTTTTTAAAATACTCTATTTGCAAGTTCTTCAGGACACAGCCCAGTCTGGGAGGGTGTGAATGTGCAAGGCACAGCCTGGCATGGAGGGAAACTGCAGAGGGAATTAGGGAAGCAGCACTCGGCTCTGTTAGAGTTGTGGAGCTTTCACTCCACCCTCCCATTCCCTTGTCTTGACTTCTCTTTTTATGCTTTTATCTTACTTCTCCAACTTCCTTCGGGTTTCAGGGACTGAGGAGTTTTAATTTCTGACTTTCTTCTGACCCTCAGCTTATTTTGGTGACCCCAAAATAAGGGAGTCACCGATATTGCCAATAATCGCTGACATTGTCCAGTCTCCCGACCTCTCTGTTCCTTTCCCCCTGACTATTCCCCCTGGTGTCCCTGTGCCACAATCTCACACAAAGTAAATTAAACACAACCTGCCTGTTTGCTGCTCATCCCTCCCTGCAGCCCCAAGCTCACTGAATCCACTGTAAAATTGTCTGGGTCTCTCCTTTTTTCCTAGCAGTTCAACCTCTCCTTTTGACATTCCACCACAACTGACCTCTCCTTTTAACATTCCACCACAACTGCTCTTGTCCCAGCTTTTACCAACCTTTTCCTGGACAAAGGCAGACCCCAGAGCAGCCTGTTGTCCTTCTGATTTACATCATTGGTGTTCAGAGCAATCAGCCCTCACTTTCTTCCTCAAATTGTCTCCCACCTCATTCCCTCTTCTCTCCTGGCCATTCAGCCTTGGGGAATTCTGCCCCTTCCTCCCCTCTTTTGTGGGCTTGGAATGTGTTATCCTTCATTTCCTTTGCCCTTTTTTTTTTTTTTCTGTACCTTTTCTCTGGTTGCTCTTATCCACAGATTGTCCTGTTTAGTTAGATGAAACTGGGATCTGCTTTCCTACTCCCAGCCTGCCTTTGCCTGCCTACATTAATGTCTGGATTTGTTTTTCCTTTCATTTTTTGATGGCTGGCTTTAAAATAACACTCCTTTCTAGCCAGGCAGTCACCTCTCTCTTCCCAACCAGCTTCAACAACAACAACATCACATCCTGACTTGACATTCTGACCCATAAACTGGTTACTGTATTTTGAATATTTTGATTTATGCCATTTTTATATCTTTCAAATGACTCATCTTTTGCATCTGCAAGCTGCCTGCCTTTACTTTGAAGATATTTCATGTCCTTGCTTCCCCTACCTGTCATTTTTCATTCCAGTCTGAGGCTGTTTTCTGCCTCTGCTGGTTCTGTTTTCCACTATCCTCTTGTAAGTTCTTCAAACAACTGTTTCCTGCTCCTGAGCTACTGGGAAAGAGCTTCATTAAACAGCCATAAATCTGCTTCATTTCACTTCTTAAATACCTCCTTCTTTTGGCACAGGCTTGGCAAAAAGCCACAGTGGTAGTCCTGAGCCTACTGCTTGGACTCCCAGCTGGGATTATTCCCTGTTGGTTGCTCAGTACTGGTTTGGTTTCCAGGCTTTGGGGACAAAGTTCCTCGTGCTGATCCAGAGCCCTGGTCCATTAGCTGCACATGGAACATTTACATGGAAAAGAAGAGGTTTGTTTCCTTGCTCAAAACTGCAGATTACCCCTTCTGCCTTTTATTTCTCCACTGGATGTCAGCTCTGGGGAAGCCCAAAGTTAAGATTTGCAAGCAGTAATAGCCAAAACCTTGGCTATTTGTGGCACGATTCTTCATCCACTGAAGTTAATGAGACTTCAAAATCTGCTCCACAAGAGAATTTTGGGAGATCCACAGCAACTGGCAGATCCATTAAGTTGGGCTTTGTTTAACAACTGAATTATCCCACTAAAACCACTTGGATTGTGTAAAATGTGAGGCTGAAACCCCAACAAGACGTGACTCAGATCACCCACTGATGATCAGACAGATGCCCTTAGTTCTGGGATGCTCTTCTCTGTTGGAAAAGCCTTTGTTCCTTTAAGTCTCATTAGCAAGATTCCCCAGTTCCCATCCTGCCTGCAGCATGTTCCATATGCTTGCTGGTCAGGAAGCCACAGGAATATTTAAATCTCCAGCCCTTTCCCCTTGGCTCCATGTGTTTGACCACACATCTTTTGTTCCCTCTGCAGGATCTGATACTTGCAGAATTCCTGCACTCAGACCCGGATTTAGCAGGGGGGGTATAAAGAAAGCCAGGGCTGGATCTGTTGGATTCTCCTGCCCACACTAAAATCTCTTCTGTCTGGTTACAAGGGGCTGGACAACAGAGCTCCTGGTTCTTAAAAAGTGAAGGCATAAGAGGAGGCAGGGAGGTAGGAGATGAGGTAAATTGTCTTCCCCTCCTCACATCACCACCCAAATTTAACTGACAGGATGAAGACCATGGTTTTTCTTTTTGTTTTACAAAACTGACTCTGCAGATCCTCCCTGCCTGTGAAAGGGCTGCTGCACTGCATTTGAACAGGTGGAATATTTGGGCAATCTTTTCCAATCAGAGGTACACTGGGAAGATGCTTTTCTGCCTCCAGAAACTGGATCTGGTGTGTGTGAGGAGCAAGGGGAGTGGAGGGAATGGAGGTAAAGCAGGTTTTTCTCTTTTTAGGTTTTGTTGAGGACTAGCTTTTATAAAACCCTCTATGAATAAACTCTGATCTCCAGGGCTTGGTGGGCTTTATCTGAAGTCAGGCTTTTCCTGAAGTCAGGATCTTAAAATCCTTGGGTTTCTCTAATAATTGGGAGAGGATATTTTTCTGTCTCATCCAACTTCCATCCTGTTTAGGGCCTGGGATGTGGGTAAGAACCTCTTCAAATCTGGCAAGCCCTCAGGTTGTGAGCCACCATTCCCACCTGGAAATGGAAGTGCCCTCAGGGATTACCTGGCCAGAACCCAGCTGCACTTACTAATAGTCTTTATAATGTGCCTCAAAAAATGTAAAGCTCCAACTCCAAATTACAGAGGCTTTTGCCCCTGCTGTTCCCACTCGATGCTGTTCAGACCCCCACTGTCTCTGATGGCCAGAAACCTCCTCATTTCCAGCCCACACATACTCACTGCTGGCCTGCACACATTTATTCTTAACACCATGTTTTAGCATAAATACATTTCCCCTTTTGTTGGTATTTTCCCTGTGGTGTTCATTTAGAATAATCAAATTCTCCCTCTGGGCTTTCTTTTTGCCAAGACATTTAGTTCCCTCTTACCAGGCAGCTTCTCCTGCCCCAATCTACCCTTCAGAATATCTTACTTGAGCTGAAATTACCCACAATTTCCAAGTAGTTCAGATGGGATCTTGCTGGGCTCAATATAATAGTGATGGCTCATCTCTGCAAGAATTACCTGATATTTTCTGAGGTTTAATTTGGCTTTCCCACGGCTGTGTCACTCCCAGTTCTTATGGGATGGACTAATAAACCTGGACCCCTCACCTCTGTCCTTTCCAGCAGCTGGAATTCTCTGTATCAGCCCAGTCTCTGTCCTTGCATTTCATGCTGTTGAATTTCAGCTTGTTTTTCTCACTCCAGTTCTTGAACTCATCTGTTGAAGGTGCCTCTACCAGCTCCAGTGGGACCTTCTGAACACTCTCCTCGATCTCTGCTGAGGTCATTAATAAAAACTGGGAATAGCCTCAAGACTGGGCACTGCACAAGCTGGACAAAACTGATCCCTGCCCAAGGAATGTCTCACAACTTCATTTTTTGCCTTATTTTTCCTGAGGATTTGCAGGGTGTTGAGTCCAAACTGGGGTCTGTCCTGCCCAGTGGTGTCACAGCTCTGTTTCATGGCTTTGGTTTCTCTGGTTTGACCCAGAGCAGCAGCTCTGGCTCCCACCTCTAATGCAGAGATCACACATCTGTGCAGTTTGCAAATCTGGGAATAAAGCACATTAAGTGTGGATGTAAAAACTCAGCTGGGTCCCTCTCTGAATACACATGGTGTAATCTGATGGACACATGGGTGAGTTCAGATCCTGAAAGTCGAGGGGGTTTTAATTCCTGGTGAACTTTGCTGTGCTCCCTCTTTGTTCTGGTCCTGGAGGGTGAAGATCCAGCTCACCCCACTCAGCTCAAACTTTGCCTCTCCCTGCTGGGTCAGGCCTCCTGCACCTTCCCCAGAGGTGAAGTTTGGAGAGGTGTCCCCAAAATCTAGGAAGAAATCACTGCAACTTGGCCATTAAAATACTGGTTGTCTGTCCCTGGGAAAATCCCTCACATGTGCTAAAATTCTGGTCTTCCCCTGATTTTATTCACTGATTTTTCAGCCTCAGTTTTATTTTTTGCTGTAGGAGTTTCAGGTCCATCCCCAGCCCTTGTTCAGCCCCTCATTGCCAACAGGAGGATTTTTGGCTGGTGACTGAAGACAGCTTGCAAACTTAAACCTGTCCCTGTTGAAGGCCTTAGTAGAGACTTAGGAGTGGCCTAACCCGTGTTCTTCTTTCTCAACAACTGCAGTTTGGCCAACAATGGTGTTTGGGCTCACATGGTGTGTGTCAAATCCCATTTTGTTGAGGAAAACACAATCCCTCCAGCAAAGATGCAGCAGTAAAAATGCCTTTACTCTGGTTTAGCATGGGTGGACGAGCTAAAAAATGAAATAGTGCACACACAAGTTTGTCTTAAGGCAGTCCAAGTGCTCATCCATAGGCAGGGGACTGATTAATGTGCTGTTAGTTCTCAGTGTCCCTGCTTTTGTGCCTTTCCTGGTGCCAGCATGTGACACCAGGCTCGTGATAATGACTGCAGGGAAGACTCATTTATTGCTGCCTGGTGGGGGGCTTTTCAATCTCACACACAAAGGCAGAACAAGATCCAGCAGCTGCAAGTTGGACAAATTCAACCCTGAAATAAGCCAAGGTTTCCTGGCTGCAGAGGGGGAATTAAAGTTTGAAACAGCTTGTGAGGGGAGACGTGGAGTGGCTGTAGCTTGGAGTGCAGGCAAGACTTGCTGTCCCTGTGAAAAGGGTTCCTTTAATGCAGCATTTTGGGAAGAGTTCTGTGATTTCTGTGTGCTGGAGGTCAGCTGAAAGGAGTGCAGAAAGGAGTACAGCAGAGCTGTCTGGCCTTGGAGGGTGAATTACTGGATGTGATTAAATGACCCTTTTGGTTTGGGTCAGTGAGTTTCTATAATAAAAGGATTGGCTGGCACATGGAGAGGGCTGTGGGCTGCAGCAGCATCTTGGAGGAAATAAAAACCAGTGTCTGTCTCACTGGCTTTCTGATGTTAATAATTTAAGTGTTGCTGTTTAGCAACTGCGTGGTTAAAACCTGCACCAATGTTCATATCCAGATATTTCAGTGGCAGCAGACTTGGATTCTGAGCAGCTCCCTGTTTTTTAAAGATCTTTCCCTTCACGGTGTTTGTCACTTTGCTCTTCATTAGATCCCACTTTGTATCGATCTCCCTCTGGGATGTGGTGGGAATGGGAAGTGCCTTCGACCACAGCCAAGTGCAGAACACACACTGCTGCAAGTGTTGCTATTTTTAGGTCCCAGGAGAAATCTGAGGCAATGATTATCATTATATTTTCATTCTCTCAGCCTTCAACAACAAACTGTGAAGGCTGTGCTAAAATGGCCTGCTTTAAACGTTGTGAAGAGTCCCAGAGTGACAGCAATCCCTGAAATTTGGATTTCTAAGGTTCACCAGGTCTGAATATATACAAAATTTAGGGATTTTTAATGCAGCCTGCATTTTTTCCAACACGCCAACTGGGTTATTCCAAGGAGGTGCTCTCAGAATGTTCCTGCAGCCTTAAATAGTGGTGGGTGAGATTTTCAGAAGTCATTAAAAGTAGCTGAGCTTTGCCACAAAGAAGGCCAACAGGAAAACCTTCTCAGTGCTCTGGTAGCAAAAGGATCAGACCAGAAGTGGGGTGTTTTGAGGTCAAGTTCAGTTGGTTCTGTATCCACAAGGATTAGAGGTTTGCAGTGACTGAGTGATCACCTGCATGGCTGGAATTTGCAGCAGACCAGGGAGCTCAGCAGTGTTTTGGTACCTGAAGAGCCAGGTCTGGGACGTTGCCACTGGATCCAAAGGTGTAGCCAAGACTAAATTTTGTGTCTTTCAGGGAAGAATTGTATAAAAGGCAGTGGAAGGGTTTTTGTGCAGCATTGTAAAGAATAATTTCAAAGTAATCAACAGAGCCATTGGGTTTTTAAGGACAAAATCCTTTACTTCCAGGTATTCTGCAGTCAGGAACTGAAGGAAACTCACTTTGGTTTTTCATTGCCCATCCACGTAACAAACATAATAAATGATGCTGAGTTAGATCATTAGCTTCACTAATTAAAATTATTAATGAAGTTGCCTTTTTAAACAAGGATTCTCTTTATTTTTTCTGGTTTCTGAGACCAGCCCTGGTCACTGAAAACCTCTGATCCCACTATGAAATCCATAGTTTTAGGAGCTGGAAGGAGGGCTGGGCAGGTAAGAGGAGCCCTCTGTCACTGTCTCAGTGGGTTTGTGTTCACAGTTCACTAGTCCATGTTTAAAAACACCTTGGTGCCAGTTTAAATCACAGCTGGGCTCAGGCACATTCTGAGCTTCTCACCTGCTGACCAAAATCTCCTTTTGCTCCAGCTTGCAGATTCCCTCGTGCCCTTGGAGATCAAGCCTGGCATTTCCTTGGCAACAGTCTCTGCTGTGCTGCACACCAAGGACAACAAGCACGTGCTGCAGGTACAGGACAGTGGGAAAGGGGGAAAAATATCCTTACCTGGCTCTCCTGCCATCTGGGATCTCAGCTGTCCTCATGAGGAGCTCCTTCCCCACCGGAGCAGATCCTTGTCCGAGGCTGTGCCAGTGAGGAATTACACGTGGAGTGGGGAGTGGGATGCAAATAAATCTCTCTGCCCTCTTTTCCTTGGCCATCTGCCTGGCTGAGATAAAAGGGGAAGTGAGATTATTCCTGAAGGGAGGCTACAAATCATCCTGCTGTCTTCCATAACCAGGAGCAGCATCAGTCAGTCTCCCGTGGACTCTGAGCCGAGGGTCAGAGGAGAGAGATGACCTGGAACATCAGACCTGGGAAGGGACTGTGCCTTCAGTTGTCCTGTTCCCCAGGAGGCAGGTTGTACATCCTTGTACAACATGTTACATCCCTTCCTGCCACCTCCCTCAGGCTGGCAGTGGAATTCCTGGCATTAGTGCTCCTCAGGAGGAGGTGATGTCCTGATCCCCTTTCTCCTTGGATACACGAGCCTGCAGGGACTCAGTGAAGAGCCCTTCTCCTCCTGGGCCCAGCATGCTTGGGAAGAGGGCCCAGGATGGAATTGTCTTTAATGCAGGGACAGAGAGATGGGTTCAGGATTTGTGTCAGTGCACAGCAGACAGGCTGTCCTTCTCTTTCCAAGTCTGTTCCCTAGAAACACCGAGCAGCGCTGGGAAAATGGAATTGTTGCAGTGGAATTGGTCTGAGGCTGCTTTGTCCTTTGTGTTGTTCATTTACTCAGATTCCTGCTGCCAAAGAAACTTAGACCTGGCCTTAAAATGCCAGAGCCCTCATAAATGGCTGGAGCTGAGCCAGCCCAGTGGTACCTGTCAGGACTGGCTGAGCCTGGGAGCTTTGGAGTTAGGCAGAGCCCCTGTGTAGGCAAGCCCCAAAACTCAGTTTATGATCCCAGCATCATCTAACTGAGTGATTAATTCCCAAATGACATGATCCAAGCACACAGTCCCACCAACCAACAGGGAAATGGTGGGATTGGTGAAGTGACTCCAGTCACTGCAGCAGCTGCCACCCCCTCCCTGTCTGTCCAACTTCTTCCTGAAGACTCATTTTCCAAGGCCAGCGTTCTCTTGACATCCCTTTTTTTCTCCTTCCCTGAGTATTTCTCTGAACTTGCCCATTTCTCAACCTGTTGCATCCTTCAGAGTGTGATTTTTTTTTTCCCCTGTGCACCTTCTCATCCATCAGCTCCCTCCAAAGCCTCCCCAACCTCCTGCCAGCAAGAAGAGGAAGCGAGTGAGTGATGATGTGCCGGAGTGTAAAGCTCTGAAGCCGTTGCTGAGTGGCTCCATTCCTGTGGACCAGTTTGTGCAGACTCTGGAAAAGGTGAGGACTGTTGGTGGCAAGTGAGGATCCAGCAGATTTCTGTTAACCTCAGGTGTGCTGCTTTGGTGGCAGAGAGGGGGGAAATAATTCTAGTGTAGCTTGCAATGGAGAAGGGCTGGGTTAGCAAAGTATTCCATGGAATGTGCATGGAGGGAATAGTCCCCCATGGAGTCGTGTCCTGATTTATAGAGGTTTCATGTCAGTCATTTCCTCCTGGTTTCCCATGGAAGCAGAGCTTTTGGGTCACTCTGGGTGGGTGAATTTCCCCACTTTGGATTCAGCAGCTGATTTCCAATAAATTTCAACAGTGGGGAGGAATTCTCAAAAGCATTTACATTTCCACAAGTTTTGTGAGAGGGAGGTGACGAAGTGAAGAAGAGATCCTGGGAATGTCTCCACTGGTGGAGCAGCTTTCTGGGGAGCTGCAGGGTGGGGGATTTAGTGGCTGAGCTTACAGGCAGTTGGTTGCTGCTCTGAGGAGCCTTGTCCTTGTCTGAATGACTTCTGGGAGAAAAATAGCAGGAAAAAGGGCAGGACTGTGGCCTTCCTGTACCTGAAGGGGCTACAAGAAAAATGGAGAGGGACTTTGGACAAGGGCTGGAGGGACAGGACAAGGGGGAATGGATCACACTGACAGAGGACAGGGATAGATGGGATATTGGGAAGAAATTCTTCCCTGTGAGGGTGGTGAGGGGCTGGAATAGAATTCCCAGAGAAGCTGTGGCTGCCCCATCCCCGGGAGTGTCCAGGTTAGACGGGGCTTGGAGCAACCTGGGCTGGTGGAAGGTCGGGGTTGGAACTGGCTGAGCTTTAAGCTCCCTTCCAACCCAGACCATTCCATGATTCCATGAAATTCATCCTCTCCCCTGTGCCCTGGGTTTTCATCTCTCCCTGTTTTCCTGAGCTGTGGTAACATCCCTCTCTTCCCCCCTCCCCACCCCAGCACGGGTTCAGCGACGTGAAGGTGGAGGACACGGCCAAGGGCCACATTGTCCTGCTGCAGGAGGCCGAGACCCTCATCCAGCTCGAGGAGGACTCCACACACATCATCTGTGACAATGATGAGCCTCTGAGGGTCAAACTGAGAGACCTGGTCCTCAAATTCCTGCAGAAGTTTTAGCTCCTGGACATCCCACTGCTCCTGCAAGGAGAGAGCCCAGAGCGGGGAGACTCGGAGCTCTCTGGTGAGAGATTGGATTTGGGGATTCAAAGAGAACAAGAAACCACCTTCCCCTTCATGGAGAAGCAAGGAAGTATTTTTAATATCTGTCTATTTTTTAAATCTTATTTTCAAGCTGTTTTGGAATACTTTGGAGGAGATCCCTGTTGTGTAAAATTGGGAGTTGGAATATTCCAGGAGCCACGAACTGCAGAGTGAATTAACTCCAGTGCGTGTGTACAGCACCAGGGTAAACTGCTGCTCCTCTGTGTGACCCTCAGCAGTGTCTGCCCCAGTCCTTCCCCTGACAAAACTCTGTAGGAATATGGAAACAATGGCCTGAGAGATTTCTTTTTCCTCCCACTGTTTCTTCCCAGTCACCAGATCCAGTTTTTCCTGTCCTCCATCCACATTGGACACGTGTACTGCACTGGCACGAGGAGGATCAGAAAGCTGGTGAGGCAAAGATTGTAGAAATAAAAGCAGAAAAGGGGGGTCTGATGGACATATGGAATGTGGGAAGGGCCTGGCCATTCCCTGCACAAGCAGAGGGATGTTGGAAAAGCTTTATTCTTTAGGAATTCCAGGTGTTTGTTGATGCTGCAGCTTCACCTCTTATAACCACATCTGTCCATGGAGCTCCAAGCTCTTCACTGAGCCAAACTAAAGCTGGTTCCTGCTGGTTTCCTCCATCTTCAGGGGAGGAAATACCTCAGGAAGACACTTAGGGGAGTCCATAAAGTGGTTACATTCCTAGTGCTCATAAAAAACCTTGGAGATTTAAGTGCCTCTTGTTTCTACCTTCCAAAAAACTGTCCTTCCAGCCCCCACATCCCAAATCCTGGGTGGAACACTGAGTCATTCACACAAAGCCATCTGTACTGCAGACCTGGGGAGGGTTTGCCCTCCCCAAATCACATATTTTGGGGGCCTAAACTTAGTCAACAGTTTTGCTTTCACGGGCGACCGATTTCTGGGATTTACGGCTGTTTGGTTTTTATTGGTTTATTTTTATTGGCTGTTTTGTATTTATTTGGTGTCAAAAAAATAAAAAGCATTAGTGAGACTGCCAAGGGGGGAAGCACATCCCAGGGTTTGTAAAAGCATCTCCATGCCCATTCCACATCCACTGTGTCCTGTGAAACACAACTGCTCCTTCAGTCGATGGCTTTGGGGAGGTTGGGGCAGGGCAAGAACAGCCCTGCAATAAAACCCTTTTGCCACTGGAATTCCCACATCCCATTAAGGATTTCTGGTGGATTGGATGCACAGATCCCAGCATCCACACCTTCACTTTGTGTGTGAGAAACAGGATCATGAATGGGATAAAACACTTGTTGCAGTAACATGAATCCTCCTGAGGGTTTGGCAGCATTTGCAGCAGCTCAGCTTCTTCACTGTCACTTAAAGATGGAATAAAAGAATTGGGAATATTTCACCTGGTGATTAAATCTCCAAAGGGATTATTCCCAACCCACAGAGGCCATGGGATAAACTCATCTTTCTGCCTTTTACCTCCAGTGTTGATCCCACTGCCCCAGAGCCTTTGTTTTCATAGAATCATGGAATGGTTTGGGTTGGAAGGGACATTAAAGCTCGTCCCGTTCCACTCCCTGCCATGGCTGGGGAACCTTCCACTATCCCAGGTTG
This sequence comes from Pseudopipra pipra, assembly GCF_036250125.1. Lineage (NCBI taxonomy): Eukaryota > Metazoa > Chordata > Aves > Passeriformes > Pipridae > Pseudopipra > Pseudopipra pipra. The sequence continues at coordinate 115,195,216 of NC_087551.1, forward strand.
CCATGGTCTTCACAGCTTTCCCAAGGCTTTCTCACCCTCCTGAGAAGGAAAAAGTAAAAATGAGAAGATTTTTTTTTTTTTACATTTTTCTTCTTGTCCTTTTGAGCAGGGAAACTTCTTGCTGTTCCATCAGCCCAGCACCTGGAAGTGGATTGTTTTGTTCTGAACAGGAGGGTCGTGCCTGCTGGAAAAATAAACATCCTGGGGAGGGGGGGAATCCTTAATGGAAAATCAGGATTACAGCAGCAAAAGGAAGGGCTTGTTCCTTCTGCACAGAGGAAGGGAAAGCAGCAGCATTTCTTCGTGCTGGGTCAGTCCTGCAGAGTAACCATGGCAGCCCAGGCAGGGGGAGGAGTGGGGATGGCTTTATCCAGAGATGCTCAGTTTACTGGGAAAAGAACAGCAAAGGTTCTTGGTTTCACTCTCTTTCTTCCAGAAAGGGGAAAAAAAAATGCCCTTGGCCCCTGTTCCATTGTTCCATGGATCCCACATTCCACCCTGAGCTCCTCCTGCCTCTCTCTGCTGCTCCCCAAATGAAACACAAATAGCAGGGGGTGTTTGCAGCTGGGCAGGGGATTAATTCCCAGTGAGATTCCCAACCCTGTGCTCCCACAGCACAGCCAGGGCTCAGGAGAAACGGGGAGGGAAGGTTAAAATCAGCTTTCTGCACTCAGATGGCTTTTATGGAACAGATATTCCTGTTTTCTCTCCGTTGATGGAGCAAATTGTTTAATTCCAGGTTCATATCCAGACACAGTCCCTGGGATCTGTCACCCAGGGAGTGCCCTGAGCCACCTCTGTGGGCACTTGGACATGGTGAGCAGAGGGAAGCTGGAGCAAACTGGGGGATTTGTGTCCTGTCAGCAGCTCAGCTTTGGGGAGATGTGGGGAAATGGGAGCAGAGGGATCTGGGTTTGGCTGCACGTCCGTGCCTGGGCAGGGGCAGGGTGGGAAAGGTGGGATCAAACAGGTCCCAGTTACCTTCACCTGGGAGCCCTGAACTGTCACCCATTCCTTGAGGATCCATAGCTGTGACCTCATCCCTTGAGGATCCATGAACTGTGACCCCATTCCTTGAGGATCCATAGCTGTGACCTCATCCCTTGAGGATCCATGAACTGGGACCCCATTCCTTGAGGATCCATGAACTGTGATCCAATCCCTTGAGGATCCATGAACTGTGATCCAATCCCTTGAGGATCCATGAACTGTGACCCCATTCCTTGAGGATCCATGAACTGTGACCCCACTCCTTGAGGATCCATGAACTGTGATCCAATCCCTTGAGGATCCATGAACTGTGACCCCATTCCTTGAGGATCCATGAACTGTGACCCCATTCCTTGAGGATCCATGAACTGTGACCCCATCCCTTGAGGATCCATGAACTGTGACTCAAATCCCTTGAGGATCCCTGAACTGTGACCCCTCCCTTGAGGATCCCATTCCTTCATCTCTCCTTCCCTTCCCTTCTTCCTCACTTCCCCACCCATGGAAACACAGCAGCCCTTTTGCTTTCCAGCCTGGCAACGAATTCCAGATAAACTTCTTAAAACACCAGGGATAAAATCCCATTTTTCTCCCTAAAGCCCTTCCCAGCAGCGAGCCCAAGGGGTAAATCCTGCACAGCCCAGACATGGCTCAGCACAGGCCCAGCACAGGCCCTCTGGAAAAGGGCCTGGATGTTGGGATTTCTGTGCCCCTACAGCCCCAGTGCTCCCCCTTCCCTGCCAATCCCATTCCCAAACACTTGTACCAGGAAAGCGATGCTGCTGCTCCGGCTCGTGGGTGGAAAACACTCATCCAAATCCACCTGGGAATGACAGACCCAGCGTGGGCTTGGGGCTGCTCCCGGTGTCCGGCCCCACAGGAGTGTTTTCCTGCATTTCCAGCTGGGAAAAAAAAAACCCAAACCCAGTAATTTCCCTCTTGCTGCCCATCTCAGCTGGGAAGGGACGAGCAGGTCCTTTCCTGGGCTCTGGCAGGAGCTGCTGGATTTTATGGCACTGATGGGCAGAACAGGACAATTCCAGTGAAACTGCTTTTTATCAAGGAATGTGTCATCCCAAGGGGAACATCGAGGGCACTTTGTAGTGCAGAGGAGTGGAGTGTAAAGCACTTCTCACCCCCCTCCCTCCCGGGAGCAGGGAATGAATCATTAATGGCATTGATGGCTTCCTCCTCTCCCCAGTGCCTGCTTCCTCATCCCAAGGTACAATCCCTCATCCAGGCAAAAAGGAAATGGAACGGGAGCCGCGGTGCTGTGGCTCCTCTCACCAGGCACAGCAGTTCCAGGAGATTTTTATCTCCTGCCTCAGGGCTGGAAAAGCCTCCGGATCAAATCGGCTTCAGCTGAGCCGGTGCCCAAGATGCTGCTGGGGCTCCCTGGGGAGCCAGATCCCAAACCAGCTTCCCAACCAGGCCAATTCCCTGGAGCCAGGATTTCTGTGCCCTTCACTGCCAGCGACATTCCAGCTTCCCTGCAATATTCTGGGTAGAGACCTCAGGAATTTGGGAGGCAGGTCCTGGGCTGAGCATCCACCTCCTGCCTTCCGGGACCAAAATAATGCGGGGGTTCCCTGAAACCTCTCCTGGAAATAAAGCTGGGCATGAACAAATCCCTACCCCAAGGAAGCAGGGAAAAGAAAGGGCACATTTCCCGGGGGAGCAGCAGCAAGGGCAGGAACAGAGGGAACAAGTGACCACGGAGGAAGAGGCTGCTTGGGAGGGAAGGCAAAGAAAAAACCAGCAGGAAGGAAAAGAGAGGGAACCCAGGCACATGCAGGAAATCCTGTGGGATTTCCAGCCCATGGCTTGTGGCCCAGCCACCTCTGTTTGTCCCCTCTGCAGGTTTGAAGCTGGAAATCTGTTTACAAATCCCATGGATCTGTTTGTGTTTTCCACCTCAGCCTCTGGCACAGGAGAGGGAGCGGGAACATCCCCCGAGCCAGCCATGCCATAGGAATGGCCCCTAAAGGATTTCTCAGGATCCCTGGGCAGGGCTGGGCAGGTTTGCAATCCCAGCACCGACCCGGCTGCTGCTTTCATTGCCTGGAAATCTCCGGACAGCTCTTCCCGAGGTGGCTCCCAACATCCCCCTGTCCCCGCAGGGCAGAGATTCCAGGGCTGTATCCCGCCAGTGGAGCGGGCTCAGGGTCAGGTGCCCTTCGGTGGGTACAGCTGGTGATGCAGAAATCCAGGGGTTTCCAGCCCCTTGGGGGGTGTCCCCGATGCCACCAGGAGCCCTGTGCCACCGTGGCACTGGGATGGGATATCCCGGGAAGCTACAGAGGGGTCCAACCCCTGCGGGGGCTCCCGTGGCCCGGCCACGAGCTCCCTGAGGGACGAGAGGGGGTTTAGCACCGTGAGGAGTTTCCACCATTCCGGCGCAGCCCTTTGTTCCTGCTCCCTTGGGAATTCCAAGCCTGGGAGGTGCTTATTTTTGGGATGCTCCAGGGGCCCGGAGCCGCCCCAATCCTGGTCCCTCCCCTGTCCCGACCCCCAGCAAAGAGGCGCCGAGCCGCTCCCAAGTTAAACTCTCCATTTTATTGGATCCTTTTACAAAAACCTCAACATTTGTGCTCGTGTCGAAGGAGTGTTTCTCGTCCCTCCGTTTTCGTTGGATTTTTAAATCCTGGCGCTCGCGGAGCTGCAGCAACAACCGCGGCACGGGGCGGGGGCAGGGCCGTGGGACGGACGATCCTATTTACAGCGGGAAAGGCCTCGCTCCACGCCCGGGGGAAGCAGCAGGAAAACTCTGGGAAGGGGAAAAAGGCCTTTCCCTTGGGAAAGGTGCGGCCGCCGAGAGCCCTTCCCGTCTCCTCGGGGCCAGAGTGGCTCCGGGAGCTGGGATGGATCCTACAACCAAACCTGAGCTTTGCAGTGAGCCTGGGACCCCCTGGAAATGCCGGGAGAACGATGGGGGGTAGCAAGGGAGGATGTTCGGGATGGTGGCACCGCTCCAGGAAAACCCCTCTGCTCCCTGGTGGTGGAGGAAAAGTCCAGGGACAGCTCAGATCCTGGGATGTCTCAGGAGCTGTGAATCCCAAGTCTGTGCTCCAGGGGGTTTGGTGGTTATTTGGGAAAGAGGGAAACAGCAGCAGGATGGGAGGGACAGCAGCAGCAGATGTTCTTGCTGGCATTTATTTTCCTCACAGAATTCCATCCCTCCCTGGGATGTCCCCTCCCGGAGCAGCCACTTCATCCTTTCACCCCCAAATCCTTCCCCTTCAGGGGGGCTCAGGAAGTTGGGATCCATCCCACAATATCCACAGTGATCCCATCCACACACATCCCAACCCTGCTCAGCCACAATGCACCGGGGGATCCTTCCAACAAAACAACACTGGGGCAACAGGCCAAAGAGCCCGGGGGGAGGAACAGTTGGATTTGCTCCACTGATCCCTGATCTTGACTGCCTTTGAACAGAAACACTCCGAGGGAAGGCGGAATTCCCATCCTGGGGCTCTGACAGAGCTCATGGAACACCAACACTTCCCAGCCTGTCCGCCTTCCCCAGGCTCCTGCAGCACAGGAAGGACAACATTTCCCTTCAGATTTTGGGAAATCAGTTGCTGAGCAGGGTCTGTGTCTGTATAAAGTGCAATCCACGCCCAACCATTCCCATTCCGTGCTCCCGCCTGGCCGGGAGGGCTGGGAAGGCAGAGCCGACTCCAAGGCTGGGCTGGACCTGAGCTAATGAACCACCTCCTAATGAGGGCGGAATTAAAGCTCAGGCCCCTCGGGATGCTGGGGCTGGAGCAGCTCCTGACAAAGTGCCACATTCCCACTCCGAGCAGGAGCAAAGAAAATCCTTCCAGGTGTTTCAGAGCCTCACAGGAGTCTCCCATGGAAATTTTAAGGAGACTGTGAACCTTCCCGTGCTCCCTTTGGAGCATCTGATGTTAAAGCAAAAACGGGATGGAAAGGAAAAGAAAAGCCATAGAGAGGAAAAGATTCCTTGATCTGGATTTTGCTGCGCTCGGCGGTGCTGGTGAAGGCACGAGCTGTGGGCTCTGCTGGGAACAGGCTGCTCCTTCCCTCCCCTTCCCAAGGAGGAATATTGGTGACCCCCATCCACAGGGCTGACAGGAAAAACTGGCTGGGAGGTGTCTGGAGAGAGCACAGAATCCCCACCACGTGGTGCAGGAGGAGCATGGACAGGGCTCACCTTCGGAGCGACGGACCATCCCTGCTCCGGGACACACCAGGGACAGAGCCAGGGGGTGACGTCCTGCTGGGTGCTGGGATCCCGAGCTGCAACCTGAGCCAGGAAAAGCAGGGACATGGAGGTGAATGACTCAAGTGTCACCTTCCCCCCTACCCAGAAAAACCTTCTCCAGGCTGCTCGTAGCCCTCTGGGATGCGCCGAGGGAGAACATCACACGAGGGGAATGTTATCCTTCCCTCCTGCCGGCTGGGATGGATGCAGGATGGAGCAGGGAGCTGAGCTCGGAGGTCGGGTGGTCACAGGTGTCACAGCATTTTGCTCTGGGGGGGCAGGAAACCAGCTCCAAAACCACTCCATGAACGCGATCCCAGCGGCGTCTCCTGGTTCACAGGACGGGAAGCTCCTGCTGGGATTAACCCTGGGATGCAGCCCAAAGCCAGGGGGGGAGGATGGGATGGGGTTAAGGCAGTTATGCTGAGGCCCACGGCCAACCCAGCATGGGCAGGGTTCGCTCTGGGACAGGGAATGAGGGACGAGGCAGAGCGGGAATTGTGGCCACGGTGCAGCCGTGGCTCGAGCACATCCCAGCTGGGCTGAGCATGGATCAGGATCAGGGCTCCACCAGCCTGGGGCACTGCCAGCCCAGCCTGTGCTGCAGGGGGATCTTTCCTAAGCCCCAAACACACTCCCTGTCTTTAGAGGATTAGCAGGACGGGGTGGAAAAGGACATGGAGAACAAGAGCACAGCAACTGAACATCCCAGGGCTGTGGCATGGGAATGGCGGGTCCTGGAGCTGGGAAGGGTCACCCAGGCCAACCTCAGCCCTCCCAGGGGCTCAGGGTGCTGAGCAGAGCAGAGCAGAGCCCAGGGCTCATCACCAGCCAACACCTGGGAGTCCTCAGGAGCAGCCACAGGGAAAGAGGAGCCAGGATGTGGTGAGTGGGAAGGGCTGGAAAGGGATAAAGGGATGGGGACAACAGTGGTGACCTCGCTGCTGCACTCAAACACCTCCAACCTGGCCTTGCTACGACCCCCTCGAGTGGGACGAGGGGTCCTGAGGGGAAAAGGGGATGAGGGGGGGAAGAAAAGAAAACAAAAAAAGCGCCTCACGAGGCAAATCTAAAACACTTTCATTTTAAATAACAATAATTATAATTAAAAAGAACGGCCGCCCTCGGCCAGGGAAGGGGCAGAGCCGGCGGCCAACGGGCCATTCCTCAGTGTACAATCCCAGGGAGTGTCCTCACAGGAGCCGAGGGATCCCGTTCCCCATCGAGGGATCCCGTTCCCCGTCACTCGGTCGAGTCGCTGCGGGGAGAGCGGGAAAGGAGGGGCGGGACGTGCCCGTCCCAATCCAGGCCGTCCCGCATTCCCGGCGGGAAGCGGGGCCGGAATCCGCAGCCAAGGGCGTTTTGCGCTCCCAGCCCCGGCCACCGGCCCCTCTCCGCCCTTCCCGCCGGAGGTGGGAGCCGGAGAACCTCCGGCTGCTCCCCTTTAGATGAACTTGAAGCACTTGGTCTTGTCGTGGGGCAGGCGGGTCTTGAAGAGCACGGAGTCGACGCGGAACTGGGTGTAGAGCAGGGGCATGTACCCGTACACCCGCACGAAGAAGTTGATGCACTTGTGCCGCTCGTGGAAGTGGGAATCGTCGTGGGAAAGGGCCTGGGGGCACCCGGGGCAGCGGAACGTCCAGCGGGAGGTCACCTGCAGGGAGGGACAGAGGTGGGCAGTGCCGCGCTGCCCGGAATGCCCCGACTGTGCCCGAGGTATTGGAAGGGGCTGCTTGGATATGGGGGAATCATGGAATGGTTTGGGTGGGAAGGGACCTTAAAGATCAGCCAGTTCCAACCCCGACATCTTCCACTAGCCCAGGTTGCTCCAAGCCCCGTCTAACCTGGCCTTGGGCACTCCCAGGGATCCAGGGGCAGCCACAGCTTCTCTGGGAATTCCAGCCCAGACCCTCCCCACCCTCACAGTCAAGAATTCCTTCCCAATCTCCCCTCTATCCCTGCCCTCTGGCAGTGGGAAGCCATTCCCTGTGTCCTGTCCCTCCAGCCCTTGTCCCCAGTCCCTCTCCAGCTCTCCTGGAGCCCCTTTAGGCTCTGGAAGGGGCTCCAAGGTCTCCCTGGATCCTTCTCCTCTCCAGCTGAACCCCCCCAGCTCTCCCAGCCTGGCTCCAGAGCAGAGGGGCTCCAGCCCTCGGAGCATCTCCGGAGCCTCCTCTGGACTCGCTCCAGCAGCTCCACCTCCTTCTGCTGTTGTTCCCCAGGGCTGGAGGCAGCTCTGCAGGGGGGTCTCACCTGAGGGGGCAGAGGGACAGAATCCCCCTCACTGTTGCCCAAAGTTGCCACAGAAGAATCAGCAATTTGGGGCACCCCTTGTTTTGGGCACCCAGAGTAAGATCTCTGGAAAGGGCTCCAGTTTCCAGGAGGTGCTGAGGGGTCACCCACTGACTAAAGGGCCTCTTTGTCTGTCCTGAACCAAACAGGTTCAGGATTCTCCTCTCAGCTGCACCAAACCCCACAGCCTCCACTTCCCAGCAGCTCCAGCTGGGAACACCATGCAGGAAAACACAGCCAGGCCCAGCCCAAGGCAGTGACACTGGCAGGGCTGAGGGAGCCCTTTGCCAGCAGGGATGAAGAGCAGGATGATCTGCATCCCAAATCCATGCTCAGAACTGTGACACTCATTTGCTATCCCAGGGCAAGGGAATTCCAGCTCGGCTGCAGCGTTTGGGCCAAACACAGATGAGCCTGAATGGCTCTGGAAAGCCTCACAAAATCAGCAAGGAATCAGTGGGACTTGTGCTGGAAAGAAGGGAATCTGTGGGTTTGGGATCAGCTGCTCTTTGCTGAGCCAGGAACACTCCGGGCTGAGCTGCAGCACAAGTCAGAGAATCAGGGAATGGTTTGGGTTGGAAGGGAAACATTAAAGATCATCTTGTTCCAACCCCCTGCCACGAATCCAAGGCAGGGAACCTTCCACTAGACCAGGAACTTGGTCTGGTTTGGTCTGGTAACATCAAACCTCAATCCCCCCGCTCACCATGGCAGGACTTGGCCAATTCCATGGGCTGAGCTTCCACGCCTGGAGTTGGATTTCCCCTTTCCCACCACAGCTCCTCCGGCAACGCCGAGCCCAGGACAGACCCTTCCCAGAGCTTTTACCTTGATGGGAGGTTTCCTGGTGAGGTGGGAGACCAGGAAGTTCATGGCGATGTCCTCGCAGTTGATGTACTCGTCCACCATGTCCCGGATGGCCTGGGGCATCACGTAGGAATACAGGTAGGCATAGTACTGTGGAAAACAGGGAAACAGGGAAAGGCACAGCCTCGGTCAGGGCGGTCCCAGCGGGAAGTGCCCAACCCCTGCTGGTGCCACCTCATGGCTCCATAACTGAGTATCAAGTTATGGGACATGTTGGGACGTGTTTGACTCAAAACTGAAGGAAAACAGTGGGGAGATTCCCAGAAATGGAGTTAATCCTGCAGCAGCAAATCACTCCCCAGCCACCACCCTCCCTGAATCCTGGACCCTCAGAAATCAAGGAATGGGGGTTTTGTCCCTCCCCCCAGACCTTGCTGTCTCTGTTGCTGGGGAGTCAGCACTGGGATGGCTCAGGACCAGTTTGGAGGAAGTGAGGGAAGATGAGCAGAGAGCTCCGAAATTCATCCTTACAAGAACTCCACCCCTCCCAAGAAGCTCCTGTGAGGAGGAAGAGGCGGCTGCAGCTGGGGAGGTCTCACCTTGTGGAAGAAGGCAGCACCAGTGAGCACCATGGAGAGCTCGCAGGAGTAGTTGGAGTTGTAGAGCCAGGACTGGTGGGGGATGTCCCACGCGTGGTAGCGCCCCGGGAAGCCCACGATCCGATCCCGGGCCTCCCTCCAGACCCTGCAAACACAAGAGTTGGGGGTGAGGCACCACCCTGGGAAGCCCATCCAGGGCTGGGCACGACTTGGGACTCTGCCCTCGAGGCCAGCAGAGGTTCCTGAGGGAAGCAAGAGGTGGAGGAGCTGCTGCATCAAAAAGTTGGGCAGCTGCTCATCCACTGGATGTCCAGAAGGGATAAATGTTGTTAAAATGGGCTTTGAGTTGTTCGTGCACAGGGAAAGCGCTCCCAATCCATAAATGGGGGATTTTCTGTCTCACCAGGGCTGTTGTGGAGGTTTAAAGGAAAACTTAAGTAGGGAGCAGCCAAGGGAGAAGCCCAGTGTCTCCTGGCCTCCTCCCCAAATCCCTGCAGCTTTCCATCTCCCACAGCTCAGGTTCCTGCTCTGTGGGGCCGAGATAACGTCAATCCATCCCCCTTGAGCAAAAATTCCATTTTCAGGAGACCAATTTTTAGGAAATCAAGTTTTTAGGAGAAATCACCTTCCCTTTAGGAAAGTTCCAAGGCCAGGTTGGACAGGGCTTGGAGGAACCTGGGATAATGGAAGATGTCCCTGCCCATGGCAGGGGATGGAATGAGATGAGCTTTAAGGTCCCTTCCCACCCAAACCATTCCAGGGCTCTGTGATTCCATGATTCTGTGAAAGCTGTTGAGATGCTGGGCCTGGTTTCTCCAGCTGGAACTGGTCCCCATCCCAAACCAGCCCCTGGCAGCTCCCCAGTTCTGGCCATACAGGAAAATCCTCTGGGGCCACAAGTACGTCCCTCACTCCGACACACACTCACGGTGGAGCCACAGGGTATTAAATCCCGAGGACTGAGAGTGGGAGTGTGGGATTGCTTAACATTCTGCTCTCATCTGAAGCTCCTCGAGAGAAATCCCACAGGAGCTGCAACTCTGGCAGGAATAAATAAGGAAAAAGTCAGTGCCTAAGGCCTGATCTGGGAAATAAATCCAGCTTCCAAGGCAGGGGTGAGGGCTGCCTTTGGATCATCCCATCCCATCTCCCTCCAAACCCAGTGACTCCAGATTGCAAGAGCAAACTCCCTGTGGGACACAGAAGGGTTTCTTCCCTTTTCCCCAGGCACAGAACAGGGCAGAAAGTGGCCTTTTGGGGTTTTTTTTCCCTTGTGTTGACGTGAATTCCTCCCACAACCCAGGTTCCTGGAGAGCCACGGGAGAGCTGCTGAGGAGACCAAGATTCCCTGAGTTTCCCTTCATTGTTCAGTCCTCTGCTCCAATTAATGAAACTCCAAAATAACCTGGAAATGAATCCTGAGTAATTAACATCACCAGCAGCTTCCCCGGCTCCATCCTCCCCCCCAGCCCTTGTTTGCTGCTGTTCCTGTCAATCCAGTGGGATTGTTTTGAAAAGCTGGAAGTCGAAACCACTTATTCCCTTTCACTCCTCCCACGTCTCACTCTCCTTCCAACGTGACACGTTTTCTTTCCCAGCTCAGCCACAAAAATCGGGATTTCTCCGGAGAATGGCTCTGGGTGTGCTCAGGGTTCCTGCCTCCAGCTCCTTCCCGAGCCTCAAACCGGGAAAAACGAGGCTTTTGGCCCCAAAAACCAGAGCCTGAAGGAAAGCTTTGACAAAAGACACTTGTTGTGGGGTCACTCCGGCCAAGACTCCGGCTCCTCCTTGGCTGAGGGTGGGAACAGGGAGGCTTTGTGGAACAAGGTGTCTGTAAGCAGGGATATGAGTGGGAATAACACACAGCACTTACAATCTTCATTTGATGCTCTCCAGGCAAACAGATTCCAAAGGGGGGATTGGGGGGGGAACCAGCCCAGTTGAGACAAAGAGCCTGGAATGGGGCAGGGAAGGGAAGCCAGGAGTCCTGACGCCTCCTCCAGCGCTTTCATCCCTCTGACACCTCGTTCCTCATCCCTTTGAGGGAGCTTGGTGGCTTTCCAGGTGCTTTGTGCCCTTTAATCCTCCTCCCAGACACGAGCCAGTGTGTTTTGGTGAGAGCTGGTCCCTGTTTCCCACCCCCGGGCAGCTGTCGGGTGTTCCCGGATTCGGGATCGCGGCCGCTGCTCCTCGTGCCGTCCTTGCTCCTCGTGCCATCCTTGCTCCCAGCACTTTTTGGCAGGGAGGTTTGGCTGTGGGAGCTGCAGGAGCAGCTGCCACAAACCTCCCACAGCAGGAACCCGTGGAACTGATTTCTCCCTCGGCCCCCCCGCTCAGGAAAAGCCTTTTGCCAGGGAAAAGTCAAGGGGAAAACGGAGAGGCTGGAGCAGAAGGGGAGTGGGAATGAGAGCAACCAGCACCAGCCTTCGCTGGGGAACATCTCCCTTTTCCATGCTCTGCAGAATGAAGTGCCCAAATAGTCCAAATCCCACCCCAGGGTCCCATGGAGCAAGGGATGGCAGCACAGGAGCAGCACGTCCTGGAGCGGCCGGGAATGCCCTGGCCTTGCCTACGGCCCGTGAAGGATGGAGTGCAACACAACAGACTCTGGGATTTGTTTTCTGGTTCCCGTCCACCCTAGGAAGGCACAGACCCCGAAATCCACTCAGGGCCCATTCTCAGCACAGCCAAAGCCAAGGAGTTGAGGTTAAATGGGAGAACTGGAGTTCCCTGGACAACCTGCACTGGTTAAACCGCCCCAAAAGGCGAGTTCCTCCACAGCACACGGAGTCGGGGAGCCACGGGAAGGGATGTGCTGTCCCTGACTCTGGCCCTGGTTTTGGCAATGTGGAAAGCCCTCCCTGGGATGTGGAGAGCCCCAGTTTGGGTGCCAGGGCCATGTGTGCCAGGGTGTCTCACCGGAAGCCGAACATGATCTCGTCGTGGCGCAGGTGGGCGTCGTCGTCGATGGACAGGATGGCCTCGGTCTCGATCTCGTCCCAGGGCAGGAACCGGTTGTTCAGGCTGTTCTTCTCCGTACGGACAACCTGGCAGGGGGAACGGGGAGTTATGGTGGGTGTCCATGCCCAGGGATGGGATCTGGGGGCTGGGGTTGTGCGTTCCGGGTGTGGCGGCGCCGCATTCCGGCGCCGCTTCAAAGCCCCCGTGGTGGGGAATTCCTTCCAACCAAAAGGCACCAGCTCACTCTGCCATCAGCTCCAGGAATTCCCCTTATCCCGCTGTCAAATCCTACTGGATTTCTCCCTCCTCTTAGAATCACAGAATAGAATTAGAATGCAGAACTGGGAGGGACCCCCAGGGATCATCCAGTCCAACCCCTGGCCCTGCACAGACACCCCAACAGTCCCATCCTGTCCCTGAGAGTGTTGTCCAAACATTCCTTGAGCTCTGGCAGCCTTGGGAAGTGACCATTCCATGGAGAACCTGTTCAGGGCTCGACCACCCTCTGGGGGAAGAACTTTTTCCTGATATCCATCCCAAACCTCCCCTGGCACAGCTTCACACCCTTCCTCTCCCTCTTACAGGGATTACAGGCCAGGTTTTGATCCTGACACCACACCCAGGGCTCTGGAAACAAGGGCAGCATGTTCCAGAAAAGAGAACTCTTGAGGAAGATAAAAGTGAATTTTTGGGAAACTTTTATGCTTTAATTCAAGCAACTAACCTTGGAAAAAGGTTAGGGGCAACGGGAAGGGAATTCAATTCAGGGGCTTGAAACGTTTCTCCCTCTCCTAAAAGTTTTTACATTTCAATGAGCCTCTAAAAAGCACCGGATTTCTCGGGCATGAAATGGGCACAAACACAACTCAGGAGCTGATTAGGCCAGGTGAGAAATGACCTTCCGTCCCTGGAAGTGTCCAAGGCCAGGTTGGATGGGGCTCGGAGCAACCTGGGATAGTGGGAAGTGTCCCTGCCCACGGCAGGGAGTGGAAGGGGATGAGCTTTAGGGTCCCTTCCAACCCAAACCATCCTGGGATTCCATAAGTCACCTACACAAACCTGCTGTGTGCTCCAGGTCCCAGGGAGCTGAGCTGTCACTGGGGGAGGCCAGGAAGGCATCCTGTCTCCCCTTGAAGACTCTGAGAGTGGGAGAATCCACCTTTCCTCTGGGATGTTCCCTCTCAAACGTTAATGCTGCTCCTCATGACTCATCCCCTTCAGCTCCCAACACTCTCTCTGTTCCTTTTCACCTTCTGAGGTCTCAATCCCTCACCCAGGGCTGTTTCTCCCACTTTTCCATCATTTTAAGGATGGGTTTTGCCACAGTCTTGTTTCTGAACAATCCCAAGCCAAGAGCTCTGTCAAAACCCAGCAAAAGATGTTCCCTCAGCAGATCTGAAAATGCTGCACTCCTGCAGTGCAGGAGTTGGGGGTTTCCCTCTCCAGGGAAGGAGGAGGACACGAAATCAGCCAGAGGACAACAACAGAGGCCCCAGCACACCTACCAAAAATCCCACCTTCCCTCACAGCAAACCTCGAGGCTCCAAACATGGAGCAGAGCACCAGTGGTAGGACCCGCACACAAACTCCGACCCCTCCAGACTCAAAGGCATCCCGGATTGTGTCCTTCTGCCTGTCTTGTTTTGGGCTTTTCCTTGGGAATAATTCCCTTTAAAACACTTTGCCATCAGTTAAATGGCCTGGAGATCAAAACCATGAACCTCCTGAGCAGTCTGCAGGTTTTTGAGACAAACTCAAGGTGATTCAGTTCCACCACGCGGGATTTTTTGACTCAAGCCCCACAACTCCACGAAGCCCATCTGCTCCCAGTTTTTGTCGCTCACAGCCCCGTCGGATGAATGGATCTTAAAAAACCTTCAAGAGAACTAAAGCAGAGCATAAATCTCAAGTCTGCCCAGCAGTAAAGTCCTTAACTGATACTTTATAGTGCGTTTTTATACATAAATACAAAAAAAATGCAGGAAAATCAGTATCTTCCAGCAATCTCCTTGCTAGTGAGGCTTCACACTTAGGCTTTAAATTAAGTGCTACTTATAATTTGAGGGTGAAAACATGAAGAGTGTCTGTGCCCTTGGAGGAGTTTTGGCAGCTCAGCTTAAGGGAACTGGGTTTCTGGGCAAAGAGCAAACTCTGCAAGAAACCGGGAACCTCATTGATCCCGTCAGGTTTTTGGGAGGAATAAAAGCCAGGAGGATGCCCTGAGGAGAGCAGGGTAATTTGGGGAGATGACAGGCTCTCAGGGGAAGGATCTGCCTCCATCATTCCCAAAGACATGCCAATTGAAGCCACATGGGCTGGGGGGGAATAGCAGAGGGGGATGGGGACACCCCGCACTCCCCCTGACCGCCCAGCTGGGAATTAGGGGGCTGGAGACGCCGGAGACAAACGACTCTGAGGAGCTGACCTGGATCTGCACTTGGAAGGGGAGAGCAGGGAGCTCCTGCCAGCACAGCCCTCCAGGGAGGATGTGGATTTACAGCCCTGTCAATCCCTTTTCTTGGCACCAAGAAAAGGTTTGTTAATAAGCGAAGGAAGTCAGGGCGACGCTCCAGAGCTGCTCCAGGGATGTGTCCTGTTCCCAAGGACTGGGCTGGAGCAAAACTCAGCTCAGCACTGACCTCAGGGGTGGGATCTGCCCAGAGCCTCACCTGGGGCAAAGCTCCTTCCCCGAGGAACAGGCAGGAGTTCAGATTCCATGAAGAAAAGGGATATCACGTCTCCCAGATGGTGGCTGACCACTCCTTCCATCCCAAACTTGGGACTCGGCTCCAGAGGTGCCACCATTGCTCCCACCCATCAAGGAAGGCAAGATTGGCACATCTGGGAGCTGATGAGCTTCATCCCACCCCCATCCCTGTTCCAAGCTGAGCTGCTTCCCATCCACCTCTATTTCTGGGGAAAGCACATGGGGAGCCAAGGCTTCTCCAGCTCTCCCATGTGCACATGTGGCTGCTAATGTGGAAAAGGAATCAATTAAAATCAGCCAATCTAGGCTTAATAGGGGTCAGGGAGGGTTCTGCTGGAGGACTCTGGGAGCTGGCAAACTCTAGGAAAAGGGAACGACAGGTTCCAAGTATCCCTGAATCCACCACACTCATTTTCAGCTCCCAGTTCAGACAAATTCAGACACCTTTTGATAAGGAAGTTGCCCAGATCAGCCCTTAAGACCCACAGACTCAGAAACACCAGGGTCCCTTCCCTCTACACATCAGGTCCAAGTGCTGGGATCATTTCCAAGACTCCTTGGAAGGAGGGAAGCATGTGCAGATTCAATATCCATAAGCAGGATCAATCACATCCTTTATCACCACGGCCAACTCCGTTCCCTGCTCCCTCTGGAACCACCATGTTGGATCAGACTGGCACTTGCTTCTCTGCCAGGGATGTGGATGAGGAAGACAACAAGTCTGCCTGGTCCCATCAACCACCATCCTCCTGGAAGCTCCATGTTTTTTGGGAGTGAAGCTGTCAATGGGTTTGCGCTGACCCGCTGGACAAGTTTGGGATGTCAGACAGGGACAAAGCACCCTGTCCCGGGGGTATCAGGAGGAATTTCTTCATGGAAGGGGTGGTCAGGAATTGAAAGGACTGCCCAGGGAAGTTTGGAGTCCCCATCCCTGGAGGTGTCCAAGGAGGGACTGGATGTAGCACTCAGTGCTCTGGGCTGGGGGACAAAGTGGGGATCGGGCACAGGCTGGACTCAATGACCTTGGAGGTCTTTTCCACCCTAAATGATTCCATGATTCTCTAAACATCCCAGCTACAGCAGGGATTTTAGCACTAGGAGAGGACCCATATGGAAACTACACACCTGAGGTTCATTTTCTCACAAAGATGGCTTTGATCCTGATTTCTCTGTGCTCTGTGTTACCTTTCCCATTTCCCATGTCGGAGTCGAAGGGAGACGAGGCCGATCCCAAGGCAGGCACTGCACTGGCTCCGGGACAAGAAGCCAAGGAGCTGCCAAGAAGGAGCCAAAGAACCTGTTGCCATGGCTACAGATGCCACCCAAAATCCCTGCAGCCCTCACCCCTTCCCAGTGAGGTGGCATTGGTGCAAATCACACAAGTCTCACCAAGTCCACAATTTTTCCTCAGTTTTCTCCACGTTTTATCCCTGCCTGCTCCTGGGGGAGCTGAGATGCTCCACAAAACCTGGGAGGGTCACCATGGCCCTCAGCCCAGACCTCAGATCTCCCTGACTGCCCTTTCCAAGGACACCTACGGTGGTGCTTATTGAAGACCATCCAGTGCCTCCTCAAAGAGCAGCATCGCTCCGCCGTGTCCCGCCCTGCCCACGCACAACTGTTCCCTCCCGCCAATCCCAACTCCCACCACCACACAACCCTCAGAGGATGGCAATCCACCCAGTTCCCACTGGCCAGCACCCTGCTTTCCAGAGCCAGAAGCACAGATCCAAGCCTTTGGCTCAGCCAGCAATTCTTCACCTCCTGAGAAACAAAAAAACCTGGCGTCTCTCGACACAACACGAGGCTCTTCCCGGCACTTTTCCAGGCTGTGTGGGCAGGCAGGAGATGGGATGCCAGCACGGCATTTCCCCCATAACCAAGCCCCTGGGATGATGCCTTTTCTCCTCACAACAACACTCTCATTCCCAATTCAGACCCAAAAACTCGAGGACATGAGTCCAGCACAACGTGGGACGCCGGAGTGTTCCCGACAGCTCCGGATGAGCTGCAGATCCAGGGGGAATGGCAGCCCTGCACTTTTGACACGTGTGTAAACAGGGTGTCAAAGCTCCTTCCAAAAATGCTGCCAGTGCTGAGCATTATGTCAAAAAAAAAAAAGGATGTTCTTTTGACTGTGTTTGTGATAATTAATGTTTGAAAAACTCGGGATGCACAGGGAAAATCGGATGCACAGAGCAGCTCCTTGAGGTGTTTGTTAAGACAATCCTGACATTATCCTGGGGTTTACACACCCAGATCCAGAAGATATGGATAAATGGGCGCGGATGTGACCACAGCTCCTAAATGAACCCTGTCCCCATGTCCAAAGCCATCCTGGAGAGAGATCCAGGCTGTTTGGATGCAGGGTGTTCGGATCCTCCTGCCTCCGAGGCGCAGCCCTAAGGGACTGTGTTCCTCTCCTGACTGGTCTCTCCCCACCAGCCATTCCCAGCCTCTCCCAGTTCCACTCCAGCCAGCCTGGATGAGTCCCAGGACATGGCTGGTGTGGATGGTGCTGCAGCAGCACCTGCTGCATCTGGGAAAGGGGCAGAGCAGGCAGGAGAAAGGAGACACCGACGCTCATTCCCAACCCTCTTCCACATCAGCCCTCACCCATCCCTTCTGTATCCCCTGGAATGTGCTCTCTTGCTTGATTTGATGGCACTTGCACCAAAAAGAGTCATTTATGTGAACTCCCACCCCAAACCAGACACTTTTAGCGGGATGTGCCTTCAGTCACCCACTGCCTGTTGAGACGTCCCTGGATTTTAGTGGTTCCCTGGATTTTAGTGGTTCCCCCTGGCAATTCTTCACCTTCTGGTTTTTCCTTTAATCTTTGCTTGTAAAGACGGATTGGGAAGTTACCTTTATCCCTTTTCTCATGTATTAATTATTCTCCTGCTCCTCTTCACCTTGAAACAGCTCCTTTACGCCCTGAACCTCCAGACTCCCGCGCTTTTCCACCTCCAACTTCAAGCGTTTTCAAAATCAGAATTAAAAGGATTTATAGACTATTTTAAGACTCATCTCCAGAGGTATGGAAAGCGTTTCACTGGAAGGGTATTTAGCTCCAAAGGCAGCGCAGGCTGAATATAAATTGGCAAAACAGATGCATTTTTAAAATACGTGTAATTAAATAATGCAACATAAAACCCGGCATAAATTATCCCCCGCTGAGAACAAAACCACACAGGAAGATACCAGTGGAAAAGCTTATTTTTAAACTGACACTGTGTCCATGAATGTAAAATGTGGAAACACTTGGTCCCCCTTTAAAGTCCTCAACTGTGATCAGTGGGTCGCTCATCTCCGAGAGGAGCAAACAGCTTGTGATACAAATAAAGCTGATTATTTATTCATTTTCAGACAGGAGCAGCTGTTGCATCTTTCTAGAGTAACTAAAGGAGAAGAATTCCTATTTTAGCATTAAAAGGCATCCAGATACTCCCTTATTTTCACTCTCTCTGGGTGCTGCTGTTGGGGGCTGTGCAATTAAAGCTGCACGTTGAGTTGTTGTCCGATTGGATTTATTTCACAATTAACTGTAATTATTTGGCTCCAAAGAACGTCCCTGGGATAACACACTGTCAGGTTTAAATACTTCATCTCCCACTGCTGCAGCCCACCCCCTCCTCAGCTTCCCAAAACTCTGCTCTGTGCTTTCCATGAAGGCTCACAGGGAAAAGCTGCGGAGCACGGAGGGACAGGAAAGCTGGAGAGGGATCCAGCTTCCATTGGCACATCTGGGATCACAGGCCTGCTTTGCTGGGAAACCAGGGAAAGTCACCGGAAGAGGAAAGAGCTCCTGCTCAGGGGTTTGATCCTGATAACCCCAATTTTGGGCTTGGTGGGGTATTTTTGCAGTGAAATAGGGAATATCCAAAGGGTTGGTCACGGAACTGTAGAATTGTTTAGGTTGGAAAAGCCCTCTAAGATCAAGTCCAACCATTCCCAGCACTGCCAAGGCCACCACTGACTCATGTCCCCAAGTGCCACATCCATAGGAATTTTAAATCCCTCCAGGAATAGAGACTCCACCCCTGCCCTGGGAAGTTCATTCCAATGCCTGACAACCCTTTCCATGAAGGAATTGTTCCCAATATCCAACCTAAACCTCCCCTGGCACATCTTGAGGTCATTCCCTCTCATCCTGTCCCTTGTTCCCTGGGAGCAGAGCCCGATCCCCCGGCTTCCCTCTCCTGTCAAGGAGTTGCAGAGCCAGAAGATCGCCCCTGATCCCTCTTTTCTCCAGGCTGAGCCCCCCCAGCTCAGCCACTCCTGCTGCCCCAGCCCCTTCCCCAGCTCCATTCCCTTCCCTGGACATGCTCCAGCCCCTCCATGTCTCCCTTGCCATGAGGGGCCCAGAAGTGCCCCCAGCCCTGGAGGTGCCCCAGCAGTGTCAGCACGTGCCAAGTGTGACGTTCCAACACGTGCCACGGTTCCTTATCAATGCTCTTTCAAGCTGCTGCTGGATGAACATCACAAACCTCCTCTCACCTGGCAAATCTTCTTCCCTTCCCTAATCTCCCAGGGCAGCTGTTCCATTGATGTCTCCTAAGAGCTCCAAGACCTTTGGATGGAAAAAGCCCGTTCCAGGATTTTCAAAGGTCGCTCCCACACAACGGGAATGTTCCCCTTTCAGATTCAAAGTCACAAATCCTGACAAGTTTCACCCAACACCTGATAGAGCAGCACCAGTGAAGGTGTGAAATAGGAGTGTGGGATGGATAAGGATGAGACCCAGGAGCTCCAGGCTGGAGAAGCCCAGCTTTGTATCACTTAACACAGGAAAAAATACCAGGCCTTTATCAGCCCCCCCATTTCCATCCCTGATCGATTATAAACTGAATCCAAGGGGAAGCTTTTTCCCACTGTCTCCACAGCATCCCTTCTCCAGCTCCCTGTCTCCACCCAATCCAGGTGCCTGAGCTCTCTCCAGCCAGGATCCAGCAGCGTGTTCTGATGAAATGGGGACACCTGCCCTGCCCTGTCTGCACGAAAACCACTTTGTTGTACCCGGTAAGTCACAGAGATGCCATCTGTGACCAGCCCTCGCTGATGAGAACACGAAGAGACAGGAGGAGGGCAAGGCAGCAGCTTTTAACTCCACTCAAAAGGTGGAGTGTTACTGCCTGCAGCTCAGGGTTGAGGGATTCAAACCACTTGTGGGTAACAAAAACTTCCCAGAGGGCTCAGGAATGGATGTGAGCACTGCCAGCGAGCCTGGGAACAGATCCCACCCTTCGGAACCCAGCTCAGACCCCTGGGATTCAGCAGGACTTTGGTTCAGATCCTGCAGCATCCTGGAGACACACAGAGCCTGAGGAGCCCATCAGATTAAAGTGACCACTGCTCCTGTCTCCTAGGTCTGTTTTGGGAATCACAGGGAAGCTGGCACTGCACCAGGCAGGGCAGAGCTGCACAAGGGACTGCCTGGGAGACCCTGGCCTTATTTTGGCAAAAATATTCAGCTTCCCTGCCTGCAGGATTAGTGGAACACTCAGAGATGTGTCAGAAGATGTGTCAGGCCACGTTCAACCTCAGTACCTTGTTATCCTTGGAAAAGCCACAGGAGAGCCTGGAACAGGCCCAGGAGAGCCTGAAGAACCACTCACAGACTGCAACTCCCCGACTTCCTTTAAACAAACAAGCAAACCCCCCAAACTCCTGCAGTGTTAAAGCCCAGACCTCCCTCAGCCTGTCACTCCTCAGACTCCAGCAGCCAATTCCTGCACTTCTGATTTCCCTGGGAAAGGCACGTTGCCAAGTCCCTGGGCCGTGCTGACAGGGCTGGCAGCAAATGGCCTGGGAGCTCAGGGACAGATCTGTCACATCCCATCTGCCAGACAGGGAGATGGAAAAGCCAGGAAGGCGGTTCAGGAGCACCCCTGAGGTCTCCTCCCCTGGCCAAGCCATCAGCTGCTGTGCAATCCCAGCACGGACGGGGAGGAAACATGGAAACACAGCAACATCCATCCCAGAGACAGGGAAATGTGCAGCACAGAGACAGAGAAGAAGAAAATGCTGGAAAGCCAAGGGCTGCAGTCCCGGGGGATTATTGGGAATACCTTGCTGCTGCTCACTGAGTGAGGCTGAGCTTATCTTTCCACACTTTGCTCCTTGGCCTCCAGCCCAGCTGCTTTAATTAACAGAGGCTTTGGTGGTGCAAATCCTCTGGATTGTTGCGCAATTACCTCTCCAGCAGGTTCCTCCTCGGGATCTGTCAGATGGGAGGGATTTCCACTGCAGAGGGAAAATAAAGCACCTGGCAGAGCAGGTGCCATTCTCTGTGAATTTGTTAAGATTGGTGCATCCCAGGGTTTGGAATGTGTCACAAACACACCAGTTAAGATTGGTGCATCCCAGGGTTTGGTATGTGTCACAAACACATCACACCCAACTGGGCCAGGCAGCATTTCAAAGCTGCTCTGACCCACCCCACAAGAGCTTCAGTTCAGGCATTAATATCTTGGGGGCTGAGGGCATCCAAATGAACATTATATCCCAGCCAAGGGAGGCAGGAATTGGAGGCAGACTGTTAACTCGCTGAGCAGCTACTAAAAAAGCTGGAATATAAACCTGGATACAGGCAGAGCCATCAAGTTTGCAGGTGGGTCATTTTTTTGATGGGAAGAGGACAGAGGATTTATTAATGTTTATGTGGCTGGGAGCAGCAGCCATAAAGCTCTCAGGCACACAGACTCACTCTTGGCTTCCAGGTTTATTCCAGACTGGAAGCTTTTCAGGGACCTCCTAGATGAGAAGGCAGAGATCTCACTGGGAAAGTTCTGGATGAAATGAAAGCAGCTTTCTGTCTGTCCTCAAACCCACTACCTAGAGATGAGAGCTACTTATGTAATGTTGGAATAAAAGAACTAAGAAATCCATATCATGATCCTCTAATTGGAATTTTATCCCTGTTGTCCCTGTCGTTCCAGCAGAGCACAGCTCCTTCTCCTTCGATGTGGCTGAGCCAGATCATGACAAAAACCAGGACACAAGTCCCAGATGGATTTCTGAGGAATTCCCTTTGCTCCCAGGCTTCACTTTCTGGATCCTAATTGCTGGATCCCTTGGCTGAATCCTGCTTCCCCTGATCCCTGTCTCACATCACCCCATCATCTCCCACCCAGAGGAGCAGAGGACAACCATCCCCATGCCATGTTCTTCAAAGCCTGGCTTATCCCCAAGGCTTTTAATACTTGGTTAAACAAAATCCAGCAGGAAAAAAATGCTTTCACCAAGAGGCAGGGAATACATTCCTGCCAAACACGTGGCTGGGATGAATCCAGACCACCAGACCCACCTCCCACAACCCACAGGATGGGCTGGGAACTGAGGAGCAGCATGTGTTAGAAATTACACACTTCACATAAATGAGGGATAATTAAAAACAATTCCTGCTATAAATTTCTGATAAAATCAACCTAATTAATAGCAGTGTTTGGAAACCAAATTGCTTTGTCACCTGCACTCAGAGCCAGAGGAAAACGAGCCTTATTGGAAAGAATTATCCAACTCAGAGCTGTTCTGAGGCTTTTCTTGCTCCCCCTCAGCTCCTTTTTTGTCCCAGTAAAACACGGGGCTGTCCCTTGCTGCAGAGATAAGCCAGGCTTTCAGCAGCCAGGCTTTGGCAGCTCAGAGATCAAAGCCATGATTAGCCCTTCCACATCCAGGTTGGAAACTGAATCTCTCCACCCAAAATGCTTTCAGAGTTCAGTGTCAAGAACAAAACCCATTTCCCTTCCCTACAGGAACCTGGAACCCCCTCAGAGTTCAATCCAGATAAGCATTCAGAAACTTGAAGGCTTTGCTGAACTATTTGGATCTGGAAGTGTTATCTGGGAAGCCTTAGAGGCAGCTTCAACAGATTGCCCATCTTCCTGCTGCTCATAAATCTGGGAATAAGAGAAAACAGCATTTCTGGGAGCTAATAAGGAGATGTGCAAGTGGGTGCTTTAGTGACCAGGTCAGGCTTTATCACTAAGCACAGTTTGATTCCACGAAAATGGAAGGAAAAGCATCCATCAGTTGGATAAGGGAGAGCAGCATCTGCTTCCTCACCAGATCCAGGAAGGTCCTGTGGGGAAAAGGGGTAAGGGACTGTCCAGGGGGTGACCAATACAACCTAAAAATGAAGTGGGGGACAGGCAGGGGGAGTTTTGAGAGTGAACTCAAGGGTGGAGAATGAATATTTTGAGGTGAAGATGATGTTATATCAGTAGTGGTCATGCAGGGAAAATTTTGGGAGTAAACTTGGGGTGATCTGTAGCAGAGAGAAGGTACATGCTGAGGCAATCAGTGGAGGGCAGGTTGGGAAATTTTGGGGGGAACCACCTCATGTAATCCCCATGGTAGAGAATGAGTATTTTGAAGTAAAAATGAGGGAGGTGGACAGGGAAAATTCTGTGGGTAGAATGTGAGGTAATTCCTAGGGGAGAGAATGAACATCCTGAGGTGAATGAGTGGGCAATCAGTGGTGGGCAGGTCAGGAAATTTTGGGGGGAACCACCTGATCTAATCCCCATGGTGGAGAATGAGTATTGTGAGGTAAAAATGAGGTGCTTAGTGGTGGACAGGTAGGGAAAGTTTTGAGGATAATCTTGAGGTAAAGAATGAACATTTTTAGTATGAACAGCAACTGATACTGTTCCCAGCCCTCTGGAAAACCTGGGAGCAAGTCACCCCCTTCTACCTGAGAGCTGCAATGTCTTTGCTGATCGACCCACAGGCATCTGTGAGCTACATCAAACACAAAGCAGTGATTAAAACCTCCCTCTGGCTTCTCATCTCCTTCTCCAACCTCATATCCAAGAGGTACCTTCCTCTTCACAACCTTCTCATGCCCCTCTTTGATGTCCCAGTGCCACGGGTCCCTCCTGTTCCAGCAATCACAGGCTTTTTTCATCCCAAATATCTTACAAAGCCAAGTTCTGGTGACTCCAGCTCACTCCTTCCCGCCTGTGCCAGGGGAACCATCCCTTCCTTGTGGCACAGCACCAAGTTATGGCTCCTCTGGAAGACAAAGCTGCCTCCAAAAATGAGGCAGCCTGCCCAGAATGCACAACCAAGTGGTTTTACACAGCAAAACCACCCCACCAGGACACATAAAAGCACGGGAAGAAAGGAAACACGGATACCCAGGCTCTGGGATTTTATCAGGAGAAGGGTGTAGCTTGCAGTGAAAGGGATGTCAGCACGTGATTCCATAAGAACCAAGGAAGAGCTGCAATAACAAAGTCACAGAGAACAAAAGGAAGGTAAAAACCAAAGGAAAAAAAGAGAGGAAATGCATCCACACTCTCAGCTCCCCCCATGCTTGTGGAATAATTTGGGGACATTACAACTCTGTTGTTATTTAAACAGGCCAGGATACAGACCCTAAAAGTAGAAAGAATCCAGCCCTGGACAAACTGGTGTTTTGCTGCTGCTTGAGAGTGTTTGAGATGCCCTGACAGATTTTGTGATGATGGGGGGTTTTTTTGTGCTTCAACACGGGGGAGTGGCCCCTGTGACACCTCCAAGCTCTCATGTGTGACAAACCCCACCCAGTGATGTCCCCAGCAGCGTGCCAGGATGCTTCCCTGCCTTGTTTTCCTTCCCAGTGCCCCAAACACTCCTTCCTTCTGGTCACCGACCCCATTTGCCGCATCCTGAGCTGAGGGAATCCCGAGAGCTGAGGCTGCAGCAACGTTTTGTCTGTGCAAAAGCCATTAAAAACCAGCATATGGCACAGGAGAGAATTAAGGGCTGGGTTTAGGCAGTAGCAGGGAGGATTGTGAGGGTGCTGGAGTTAATATTCCCAGTGCAAATCCCCGAGGAGCCGGCACTGCTTGTTACATTATCATCCCACGTTCACGCACGGCTGCACCTCTGCTTCGGCCCTGCAGTGACAAGCATCTGGATTTTAGGATTTCAGGTAAACTAAGCAGAGGATTTGTTCCTTCCTCTCCTGCTGCACAGCAGGAAAAATACATCTTGAGATGGCAAAACTGGCAGGGATGTGGGAACTCAGGGGCAGCTCCGGCTCCGCCGGCAGCAGGTGGTGCTGTGAACCCGACAGCAGCACCAGGCACTTCTGTGTGACACCTCCTGCCCTGTAAAACTGCTCCCATGGAGAAATGGAACTCCTAAACCTGGGATGCACTCCTGGGAATGCTGGTGCAGCGGGTGGGACCCGCTCAACCCACGGATCTCTTGTGTGAAGTGACTCAGCGCTAAGGAACAAGGGGATCTCCTCGGCTGATTTGCTGAACTGCTCCTTCTGGAAGCAAAGCTGGAGCTTCCCCACTCCCACGTGCAACCCTGGACCTGAAAGTTTGGTTTGGGTTCCCCCTGATTTGGTACACAAGGGCTGTGAATTCCCCACAGGGAGAAGTGGGAATTCCCAGTGTAAAGCTCTGACTCGCCAAAGAGCTTCTGCAGGTGAGCTGGTGCAGCAAAGCACAAGTCACCAAGGGAGGGTTTGGGAGATGCTGAATTACCTGGTTGAGCCAGACCCTGAGCTGGTATTTATGCAAAGCTCCCAGGAGGGAAAAGGCTGCATTGGAATGGTGCTGTGGTCAGCACAGAGGGTTTTATTCCCTTTTTTAACTCATGGTCAGGGTGAGGATTTCACCCTGGATCACACCCACCACTCCAGTTTATCTCGAGCTCCTTGTGACTGCTGCTGCTCTTATCAGAAAACCAAGCCTGGAGATCCAGCTCCTTGTTGAAGGACAAGCAGAGAAGCTCTAGGTCACAGCCTGACCAGGTTCTGCCCTTCTCTTATCCAGAACCACCACCTGGGGATCCTGTTGTGCTCCTGAAAATGGAGATACCAAAGCACCTTGGAGTGTTTGTGCTGGGCAGGACGTGCAAATCTCAGGCA
Source organism: Pseudopipra pipra (assembly GCF_036250125.1). Classification (NCBI taxonomy): domain Eukaryota; kingdom Metazoa; phylum Chordata; class Aves; order Passeriformes; family Pipridae; genus Pseudopipra; species Pseudopipra pipra. The sequence continues at coordinate 115,220,673 of NC_087551.1, forward strand.
CCTGCCCTGCAGAGCCAGCTCAGCCACTGCCCCAACAGCAGGGAAAGTCAGGACAGCATTCCCTCCTCAGCCTGCTCCCGATGAATAAATGGCATTTCAAGGGATCCCGTGGCATCCAAACAGCTCTGCAGACCCAGCAACGCTTCCAGCTTAGACATTTTCCAAAGATTATTCCTCTTTAAACAAGCAGCTGAACTGAATGAGCTCCCTGAGCCGGCCACCAGGTCGGCAGGAAAGGACATCACACCACTGGGCTGGCTGCAGAGATCAAAGCCAGCCCCTTATTCTGGGACAAAGCTGGAGGGAAGGATTAGTCACTGCCACAGCCACAGGAGCTGCTGCTGGCACTGAACCCGGCCAAAATCCTCAGGAATGCTGCAGCACACACATACCACCTCAGGAATGGCTCCAGCACAACACACTCCACCTCATCCTGAGGAAGGAGAAAGGAAACTCCAGCCACGAGAGAGGGACCTGCACTCACCTGGGAGAGAGAGGAGCTGGAAGTTCAGGCTGTCACTTAGAACGTGAGCAGAGGTTGTGAAAATACTGGTTTGGGATAAATAAGGTTTAGCCCCAAATCACAGAATGGTTTGGGTTGGAAGGGACCTTAAAGGTCATCTCATTCCACAGCCCTGCCATGGGCAGGGACATCTTCCACTAGCCCAGGTTGATCCAACACCAATCCAACCTGGTCTTGGACACTTCCAGGAATGAGGCAGCCACAACTTCTCTGGGAATTCCAGTCCAGCCCCTCACCACCCTCACAGCAAAGAATTCCCTCCCAGTATCCCATCTAATCCTGCCCTCTGGCAGTGGGAAGCCATTCCCTGTATCCTGTCCCTCCACCCCTTGTCCCAGGTCCCTCTCCAGCTCTCCTGGAGCCCCTCTAGGCACTGGAAGGGGTTGAACACCTCCAGCTCTCTCAGAGATGTTCCAGCCCTGTGATCAACTTAGTGGCCTCCACTGGACTCATTTAAATATATTAAAAACAAACTCCCTTCAGGTAACTCTGGTTGTTCAAGCTCAACTCACTTCTTTAGGCTCTTAGGATTAAAAGCAGAGCAGAAACAGGCAAAGCACAGCAGGATCTGAATCTTCCTGGGTGCATCTGAATTCCACCTCTGGGGACTGGATCTGTGGCTGCCTCAGTGTTTCTGTTTCATTTGTTTCCCTTTGCTTTTACTCATGTGGATGAAAATGCTGTGGAGGAATTGCAGAGGAACGGGTGAGGTTCCTCCTGTCACTGCTGGTTAGAAATCCTGAGCACAGCGAGGCTGGAAGGGGAGGCTGGAAGCCTCCATCCCAAAATTGAGCCAGACCTTCTCCTTAATGACTCCTGCTTTGCTCTGCTGCCAGAAACCTTTCCAAGATTAATGCATGTGCAAGGAGAACCAGCCAAACTCACTCCGACCCTGCCGCAGCCTTCCCAGCTGTTCAGAGCAGCGTTTCATCCAAACTCCTTCCCCCTTTTCTTCCCCACAAACGTGGAAAAGCAGCAGCAGTCGCTGGTGAGGGGTGAGCAGCACCACTGCAGCATCCACAGCACTGGGATGGACAGGGGGGTGTTTGTCACACAAACAAGGCTTCTCGTTCCCAGCCTTTGCTTTTTGCCCCAATGGGTTTTTGCAGCTCAGCTTTGACACAAAGGGTAAAAAAAGGGTAACAGTGAGGGTAACAGACCTACAGCTGTTCCAGGGGCAGCCCTGAGTGGTTACACCAACTTCACATCAGGTTATGTTTGCACAGAGTCTCCTCAGGCTGGGTAGAGGGCCAGAATGTTTGACCAGACCCCTGTGCAGCTTAGGAATCTCGCTGATTTTATAGTAAGTTATGCCATCACAGGAAATCTGTATTTAAGTAAAAGTTTTTCCAAAGATCAGATATATTCTGCAGCCCTGTTTGTCTCATTATCCATGAAAGACTTGAAGGCAGCTTTGAGCTCTGCTCTTGATTAATTCCCAGCCCACCAGGGAAAAGGAACCACGTAACCTGCTCTGGGGGACCAAACCAGAGCCAAGCAACTGAAGTTCCAAGGAACTGATCAATAAATAAGGTCAATCCATGCAGTGAGGTTGCAGGAGGAAGCTCAACTCTCCCTTAGGGAATTCTGCCAGCCCAGAGCAACGCAGCTGGAATGTAGTTCAATGTCCCACCAAGGAACTCTGGAGCTCTTGTCACCAGCAGCCCCCGGGTGGGACTCAGGACTCTATTCTGCTTCCAAAGGTTCTTTCAGCCCTAGATGTGCTGCACACTTTGTTTGTCTCATTAGGCTGGGATTTACATGGAATCATGGAATGGTTTGGGTTGGAAGGGACCTTAAAGATTATCTCATCCCACCCCCTGCCAGAGGCAGGGACACCTCCCACTAGCCCAGGTGGTTCCAAGTCCAGCCTGGCTTTGGACACTTCCAGGGATCCAGGGGCAGCCACAGCTTCTCTGAGCAACCTGTGCCAGGGCCTCCCCACCCTCCCAGCCAACAATTCCTTCCCAATATCCCAAATAACCCTGCCCTCTGGCAGTGGGAAGTCATTCCACCTGGTCCTGTCCCTTCAGGCCTTTTCTCAAGTCCCTCTCCAGCTCTCCTGGAGTCCCTTTAGGCCCTGGAAGGGGCTCCAAGGTCTCCCTGGAGCCTCCTCCTCTCCAGGTGAACCCTCCCCAGCTCTCCCAGCCTGGCTCCAGAGCAGAGGGGCTCCAGCCCCCGGAGCATCTCCAGGGCCTCCTCTGGACTCATTCCAGCAGCTCCTCATCCTTCTGCTGTTGGATTTTCACCAGTAACCTTCCGGCTCCAGGTGCTTTGATCATGGATCATGCTGGCACATGTGCTGCTGTTGTGCTGCTCCTGGGAGTCAGAGGTGCCTGGACACACTTCAATCACAAGGAGGGGCCCCCAAATCTGCCCCCGTTCCCTTCTCTTCCCCCCAAAGCTCTGTGCTTTGGGACCCGATCACAGGACAATTCCCTGCATCCCAGTGTTACTGAAACATCTTTCAGCACTGCTCCCAGATCTGAGAGAATTGGATATTCCCCATCAAAAGGCGCTTTTTTTTCCCCATAAGGAAGTCAGATCCACAGCTCTGCAGGTTCTTTTGACATTGGCTTGTCTTTCTTCCAACCCCACGTCCCCACCTGCCTCTTCCCTTGGCCAGCACATCTCACATCTCAGCCTCTGCTCCCCAAGTTCTTGTGCCCTTTTCCACGGCAGATCTTAGGATTTGTCGCTGCCTGATGAAGGCCAGGTAAGTTTTCCACCATTCCTGCACCAAACCATCCATGTAGATGAATGCAACATGGGTCAAACATCCAGCCTGGAGACGGACTCAGTAACAAGCACAGGAGTGGGATGGATGCCTGGAGGCTGCGCAGGGTTAATCTTTCCCTGTGAGAGATCCCTTCGGCTCTTAAAAAAACTGGGATTCAGAAAAATGGGAAGAAAGCAGACATGATCACACCTTGAGAAAGGACACAGCAGAAGCTCTCTGTGCTCCAGCCATTCCCTGGCACTTGACCACGAGCACAGTGTTACCATCCAACATCCCCAAGCGGACGCAGGACAATTCCCTCCCCTGGAACCGAACATTCCCCACGGACCCCTCAAAGGCAACAACAACTCCTATGTCCAAGTCCCCAAAAAGCCACTGGGGCTCCAACACAACAGATGAGAGCAAGGTACAAAAAGCCATTATCCTCCATCAACAGAAACATCTTTTTTCTTCACAAATAACACCCATCAGCGACTCCAAGGAGAACAATCCGCGCTCCGAAGGAGGACGCGGTTTTCCGGCGGACACAATGCAAAGATTCCGTGGAATTCAGACCTTCAAGGGGACTAATGTGGAAGATTATTTCCCAATTATCCAAGCAATTTTCTCTCCTCATTGTCCCTGGACTATAAGGGTTCTTAAATGCGAGCAGAAGGATTTATTCATCCCAATAATAATAAAAGGAAATATTAAATCAATGAATCTCTTTGCACGCAGCATAAAGCTCACGTTGCTGTTAAGCCCAGTGGTGTCCTGTCACATAAACCACACGCAGTTTGCCTGCTTAAGTACCATCTCCCTCTTTTATTTTTCCTTTCCCTAATTTGTGAGGCATTATCCTTCCATTTGTCCTCCAAACACGGCCGGATTCAGCCCACACAGTGTCAGTGGCTCTGTGTCTGTGCTTTAGTGGAGATTTATATTTAATATTGATTGTTAACAATGGCCAGGCAGGAAGTTATGCAGGGACAACACAGAAGTCCTAAAATTAATACATAAATAATAATTTAAGAATTAACCCTTTACAAACTCGATGTGTGAGTAGCTGGGTGTGCAAATGAACGTTGGGTTTTGAAGGTGTCGCTTCTTCAGCTTGGCTGGGGAAAAAAATAACCAACCCAAACCTATGGAAAACTCAGCTACAACCTTTGGAGCGTGGAAGCTCTGGCAGCCACGTCGGCCTTGCCTTGTAATTCCTTCCCTGCCATCCCTTGTAATATAAAGTGAGAGATGAGTTCTGAGGTCTTCGCAGTCGACACGGATTCAGTGGGTCCCTCTTTTGTTTTGATAAAAAATTCATCTGGTGAAGTGCAGAAACAGTTACTACTTAGGTATTTATAAGGTATCAACGGTCCTCGCAGCGAGGAACCTCAGGAGCCTGAGGAAAGATTTCCAATGAGCAGGAATCCCTGGCTTTTAGCCTTGAGACTCACACCGGGCTCCTCTCAAGCAATTCCTGTTCCATGAGTTCCCAACACCTGGAACTTCTCGTTTTTCTCCAGCACCCAGATGAGGTTCAGACACCTCCAACCATCCCACAGGACCGAAGCTGAGCTGAGACACTACAGAAGAGCCACTTCAACACACAAACCCCACCAGGGAACAAGACCAGCACAGCTCCATCTGCCTTACCATGATTGGGACACCGATGTCCGGCCACAGGAGATCCTCGGAGGGAAGCTTGGGAGAGTTCCACACCACCACCACCTTATTTAAGTAGGGGAGACCATTGAGCCTTTCCAGGGAGTTCATCAGCACCTCCTCCCGCTCGTAAGTCAACATCACCACCGTGAACTGCTCCCGGGGCACGTTGCCACCCAGAGCAGCCTGGAACTCCTTCCCAGAGCCACCCGCTCCTCCACCGATCGGCCGAAACCCAGTCCCGGACCCCAGAAACTTTGCTTCTGAGGGTAAAACAGGGTCAAAGGGAGTGTAGGGGAAGAGGTGGAAAGGCCCCGGAGCAGAGTTCCAATTCCTGTAGATATCCATCGCGGTGAGGGTGAAGTTGCGGAGATATTTGGGGGATGCATAGGGGGGTTCTGTCTCCACAGGCCCCAAGTCCAGGTCGCCGTTGTCGGCCATGTTGGGGTCTGTACCAGCAGCTTTGCCAGAGCGGTGGGGGATCTCCACGGCGGGTTCTTCTCGGATGGGAGCGGCCGGGATTTGGATTCGAGTCCTTATGACGGCTAAGACCGTGCTGAAGACGTTGTCCGAGGTGGAGAAGTAGGTCTCCCACAGGAAGCGGCCCTGCCTCCTCATGGCAAGGAGATCGTTGTCAGAAATGCTTCTCAGAAGGAAGTGCACTTCTGTGATACGTGGCTTTGGTATGATTAAGGCTGCCTCGTTCCACCGGATCACGTCATTGTAGGGAAGCTGGACCTGCTCTCCGAGAACCACCGGGATGGCTCCAACTTCCAGAGCCTCAAACAGTCTCATGGTGCACCCGGCGGAGATCACCAAACGGGTGTCCCCGGGGGTGATGATCAGTGCAAAAGTAGAAAGCTTCAGTAGCTCTAGTCTGTCGTCCCTTTCTCCACACAGAGCCCACTCAGTGGGCAGACTCGCCTTGGGCTGGTTCTTACACGTGAACTCCACCAGAACAAAGTCCAGCTTGCTGTCCTGGACGGCCTTCAGGGTGGTGATGATCCGGTCGTCGTAGTCAGCCGGGGCGTTGCCTTCGATCTCCTCCTCGAAAGAGCGAACCTCCTGCAGGCTGGACCTCAGAGACTCGATCTTCTCCCCCTGGAAACTGAACAGGTATTTACGCTTGACCGGCACCTGGGGCGGGATTTCCAGGAAGTTGGGTTCGGACATGGCGTGGACCAGGGGCGACACCACGATGTCGAAGCCCGGGCGATACTGCGCGTCGTAGAAGGTGGACTGGGCGACCATGGCGCGCCCCGTGCTGATGTTGTAGAGGAAGTTCTGAGTCTCCGATTTCCTCGACAAGTTGATGATGAGATGGTTGTGTCCATCAGTCCTCCAATATGGCAAAGAGTGCAACTGTTGCTCTAGTTCAGTAGGTTTTGGCATTACGGGCTCTTGCATCTCCCCCGCTAAAACTATGTACACACAAGCAATATTTGCATTTTCAGTAACATAAACATTAGTTCTGACGGTCGCCTCAAAGGCTTGTTTAATTAAAGGGTCCAAGGAGCTACCAAAGGGGTAATCGTCACTGTTGTAGACGTAGACTGGGAAGCCAGATGTCAAGGGGCAGCGTGAGTAGTCGAAGCAGTTGTGCAGCCTGCAGTTCCTGTTGGATTTTGGCAGGGGGAAGGTCACATCATCCTTGTCGGGCAGCAGCCGGATGGGCAGGGAGAGCTTGGGCTGGTTCTGCGCCATCAGCTCCTTGTAGGAGTGCTCGGTCTGGCTGATGACGTTCTTCAGCTGCAGCAGGTCCTGCTTGGCATTTTCAATGCTCTTCTTGCAGGCCTCGATCTTGAGGTTGAGCTTGGCGATCTCGCTGTTGAGCTCCTGCCGCTTGGCCTCCAGCTGGAGCAGCTCCTCGCTGACCGACTCGCGGATGCGGCACAGGTCCTGCACGTGCTTCACCTCGCACAGCTCGTTGCCGGTCCGGGGCCCGAAGATGCGCTTGCCGGCGTCGTCCGCGTCGTCGATGGTGGTCAGGTAGTAGTGGGCGATGAGGGGGAAGAAGACGAGGATGATGAAGAGGGTGAAGCTGAGCCAGGTGAGCCGGATCCGACTGGACCACCTCAACACCCAGGGCTGGCCTCCGTTCCCCACTCCCCCATTCCGCAACATCGTATATCCAGTCATGAGTTCCAGAGTCGCCGCGCGCCCAATCACGTCGGATCAGTAGCCATAACCAAAAGAGTTTGTACAGCGAGTCTCCTGGATAAAACTGTTATTGTGCCTGCTCAGCGAGAAGCCAATGGAAGGGGAATTTCATCTTCTTGCCGTGCCGACGGCTCTTCCACGGTCGTTTTGCTGCAGGCGCGACTTTTGATCCCGTCGGAGCCGGTCATTGACCTTCTCACCCACCCCCAGCCCACCCTTTCAGCGGGCAACCTTTGCCAGGAGTGTCACGGCGTTGTCATGGTGATCCAAAGTCCCAGCTGGCAGAAGGAAAACACAGTGGGACGGAGCCAAACTCTACCGCTGCTCCCGACATCCTGCATTACCGTCCCACGAATATGCACCGGCCATTGTGGAGAAGGAGCCAGGAGAGACTCGTAGGAACGTCAGTCTCTGTCATCGCTGTTGCGGGGACGACGCTCTGCCATTCCTGCAGGAGAACAACCACCCGGTCAGGCAATGCAAACAAAATGACCCAAAACATCGTCAAGATTTAAAAGCAACTGCTCTGTCTCAAAAGAACAACCTCTGTACATGGCCAACACCTCTGGGGTTAACACCAGAACACCTGAGGAGGTGATGGGATCCATCAGATGTGGCTTTCTCCAGGCACTCTGCCCTTCATTAGGGTCGCTTCCTTCACTGCCAGCCCACAACCACCCCCAGCCCTGGACCTGGATCCCTGTTTCTGCCCCTCTCCTGCTGTGTAGCTCCACAGAAGCTGCTCGACACCTGCAAGGCCCCGTCTCCTCACGTAGGAAACGGAGACATTAACACACACCTGCCGTCCCTGCCCGCCCTGCTGGGATCCCGGGACGCGGCAGCGCCGGGAATTTGTACTGCACAGCTGAGTGTAATCACCATTGTTCTGCTCCAGTGACTAGAGCTGATGAGGAATTTTTAGATGAAGTGTTTTGCTTTCATTTCCTGCTGGAAAATTTTGATTCATTGCATGAGGAAGTTTAAAGGGAACGCTCTGGGTGTTGGCTGTGATTAACTCTGCCGGCTGCGGATGAGGGGGTTCCTGGGCAACGCTGGAAGAGTCCACACTGCACATCGAAGCAAAGGTGCTGAATTCAGCATCTGCTGGGTATCCTGTCCCCCAGGTGGTATCAGCTTGGAAAACTCTGCTCTGGCACTGAGTGCCTACCTAGCAGAGGCATAAAAAATCAAGGACATGGCACAGGTCCCTGGAGAGGGAGTTTTCACAAGGGCATGTGGTGGGAACGGCCTTAAACTGAAGGAGATTGAGTTTAGATGAGATGTTAGGAAGGAATTGTTGGCTGTGAGGGTGGGGAGGCCCTGGCACGGGTTGCCCAGAGCAGCTGTGGCTGCCCCTGGATCCCTGGAAGTGTCCAAGGCCAGGCTGGACGGGGCTTGGAGCAACCTGGGATAGCAGAAGGTGTCAGGGCTGGAATGAGCTGGTCTTTAAGGTCCCTTTCCACACTGGATCCGTGAGGACACCTGGAAAACGCTGAGCTCCAGGGAGACCTTGGAGCTTCTTCCAGAGCCTAAAGGGGCTCCAAGAGAGCTGGAGAGGGACCTTGGACAAAGACCTGGAGGAACAGGACAAGGGGGAATGGCTTCCCACTGGCAGAGGGCAGGTTTAGATGGGATACTGGGAAGGAATTGTTTGGCTGGGAGGGTGGGGAGGCCCTGGCACAGGTTGCCCAGAGCAGCTGTGGCTGCCCCTGGATCCCTGGAAATGTCCAAGGCCAGGCTGGACACATTTTGGAGCAAATCTGGATAGCGGAAGGTGTCCCTGCCTGTGGCAGGGGGGTGGAACAGGATGACCTTTAAGGTCCCTTCCCACCCAAACCATTGATTCTCTGGAATCCAGCTCCGAGTTCTAGCCCTGGGCCAACAGATTCAAATCTAGGCCACATCAATCTTCTGCCACTAGAAACTCTCCCTTCCCTTTTACTGGCATCCTCCAAGACACTGAAGTTCCTGGGATATTCTTCCACACACTGGACTTGCCACGTCATTGATGGATTCAGTGCTGGGCTCCTGCACGGCCTCAAGAGGAGCTTTTTCATTTCCACTTCAATTTTTAATTAGAGGAAAGTCATCCACGCCGGTGACGGTCATTTCTCACTAAATCTATTTAATGCCCCTCTCAGCTCCTCATCAAGAATTAGCAGAAAGGAAGCAAATCTCAGCTGAAAGATCTGGAAACGGGCCAAAGCAAAAAAAAAAAGTTCACCTTAAAGGAGCAGGGAGAAGTCAGGAGGAATTTTCAGCGCGGTACTCGAGTGTCGGGGAAAATACATGGAAAATTTGATTTTAAACAGGAAAAATCGTCGTGGAAGGGGGAATATGTGGAGTAATAAAGCACAGTTCTTAGGGCTATTGCTACATGGCCGTTTGTTGGCAGTAATTTAACACCCCATGATTAAAGGGGATTTCCACCCCCTGCCAACGTGACCCAAAATTGAGCAGCACAGCAGAATGGACGCTTCAAAGTGAGGCAGATTTGAAAATCGTGGCATTGGCAAACAGCACTGGTGTAAATCTTGGAAAGCTGGGAGGATAAAGAGGTTAAAAAGTCAGCAAAAGGCTAAATCAGCTTTCTTGGATCTTGGCAGGGTTTGGGGGAGGCTCCAGCCTCCGGGATCAGCTCCGGGACCGCTGGTCCATGGCAGCAGGGTTTGAGCAGGAGCCACTGCACAACCCAGGCAATTGAAGGCAAAAATAATAATAATACTAATTAAAAAAGGCTTTTAAAGTCTATTTCCCTTTCTTTCCCCCCCCTTTTTAAGCTCCCTGCAGCAAGTGGAGCTCGTGCTGTGTGTCTGTGTGTGCCAGTTGGGCATTCTCTGCTATTTCCACCTGCTCTCCCGGGGGCTGCAAAGATCCTGGAATTGCCACCAGTTTTCTGCAAACAGTTGGCCAGGAGGTGAGCTGCCCTATTAGTGCTTTTCCTGAGGGAAATGCCAGAGCACACACTCACTTGATCTAAAAATCAGCTTAACTTCAAGGCACACGTGGGGAAAACGAGCCCTGCTGGTTATTTTTTGTTTGGGGGTGCCATGGGATAAGTGGGGCCAAACCCTGCAGGGTGTTGAGACAACAGAGAAATAAGGGAATCATAAATGTGGCCAAAAAAAGAATGAGAGGGCACATGGAGATGTTGCTGTGGGCTGGTCAGAGAGAGCTGCAGCTCCACAGGCAGTAAAGGAATCCCCAGAAGGTGAGACTGCATCTAAATTTCATTCCTTTGTGGCCACTTTGGCCATTTATAAGCCATAAACAGTAATGAAATGGTAAACTGGACTCCCTAAAATGGCAACTGGGGTCCTTGGAAAGCTAAATCCATCACCCCACACGTGACCCTCAGCAGCTGCTCTGCCACCCAACCCTTCCAGTGGCTCCCCTGGTCCTTCCCTTCCTTGACACAGAACAAACTTTATCCTCTTGGCCTAAAAATGCGAGTTGTGACTTAAAAACATCCTTGTGCTCAGAAACCTGAGGCCGACAAAGTGACTCTGTCGCTCTCTTGGAAAACACCACATGGGAAAGACCAGAGGAGGCTGAGTAGGGATTTAAAATGCACCACGTGTGGCTTGGGATCGGTTAAAAGTATTGACTGTCACTATGAAATATGTGCTGGTGATAAAGTGAGTGCTTTAGACACACTCTTGGACTCTTCTTCATTATTAAGACTTTATTTCTCATCAACTCAACAGAGCCTGAGGTTGTAACACGCTGTCATTAGGACTTCAAAAGAAAAAAAGGCAAAGTAAAAAAACCCAATTCATGGTTTCACCAAGAGAGACTTCAGTGTTGTGTTTAACAGCAACAAGCAGCACCAGGGAAAAAAGGCTGCTGATTTCTGTCATTCCCAAAAAGAAATCTGGGAGGAGGAGAAACAGGTTGGTTGTTGGGTTTTGCCAAGTACTATTTAGTTCTTTAATCCAGCCCAACACAGGAAACTCTTGTTGATGTTACAGCATGATTTCACTGCCTGATGGAGCTAATTACACACACCAAAAAAAAAAAAGGCAAGAAGAGCTCTTAGAAAATCAGGAGATCAATAATTACCAGAGACTCTTCCCAAATGCCAGCCCGAGTGATTTCTCAGGCACAACAGGTCTGCTCTCTGCAGTTCCTTCTCCCAGGGAACGGGGTTGTGCAACTAAACTGCTGTTCCAGCACATTGTCAAAGCTCAGGCTGCATTCCCAGCTTTCCCCAGCTCCACAGCAGGTGAAGTTATGGGAATACCCGAGGTTGTCCCTCATTTTGCATTTCTAGAAGGTGCCAGGCTGGTCTGATCTGTGGGTGCTCGTGGAGTCGTTTCCCCGCAAATGTTCCAAGTCCTCTTGCAAACACCTGAGCAACAACTATTCCTCCCTGCTTGCACCTCCATTTATCCATCTCCTGATAAAATTAGGGAAATGCTGTTCCTTCCTCAGCACATTTGCAAGCAGAGCCTGGAAAATTTAAACTTGTGGTCTTTAAGGGCTTAGCAGAGCAATCCATAACCATCAGGCACAACATGGAGCACAGACTGCACTGGGGGGAGGAAAATCCACGGGGATCCTGCATCTGCTAAATTAGAGCTCCCAAACTCTCATCTGCACACATCCATACCCATCCTTGCTGCCTTTCCTTATGAAATGATGGCTCTGCAGTGCTACTGCTGCTGTGTCACCCTCACAAAGTCCTGCTTTGATGGCCTTTTCTGTGGAGAATGAACCCACCTGTGTCCCGCCGGCTCCCTCCTGACAAACGGAGAAGGACGTCAGGGAGTGTGTCAGTGGCTGCTGTGCTTTATCTCTGAAGGCTTGGATAGACAGTTTCTGCTGCCAAGTCTCTCTGACCAGCACTAGAAATGAAATCAAAGAAAGAAAATAAAAATACAGGATATTCCCCCCCCCTTTTCAGAACAGGTGTAATGGAAAAGAAACGAGCAGCAAACAGCCCTTCAGCAACGATAACTTTCTGCTTCCTAAAGCTCTCAAAGGAAAGGATTACACCCCAAATCTCCAACTGCTTTGGGAACAGGAGCAGTTGAACAAGGAGAATAAATCTATTAGGTGTGTGCTTGAAGGTACATTTGAGAGCAGCTCTTTGAAAGGAGCAGATGGAAAATTCGCTCTGAAACGCTCCACATGCGGCAGCCTCAGGATTGTCACGAGGGATTTGTACCTTCTCCAGAGCTCAGGGGCCCAGAGAAATTCTCCCAGGCTGAGATCAACACACCGGTAAAAGGTCCTGTAATCTGTAAATTCTGGGGATAAACTGCATCCCCGGCTTTAGGGAGCTTTTATCTAAACCAAGCAACATTCACTGTGTTTGCAGCTCCACGCGAAGCCAAACCTGCTTCCAGCAGTGGGCATGTGTGGGATAAAGGGGTCCTGGACAATCATCCAAGAGCCCCTTCCTGTGCTTGCTCTGGCACGGCCTCTCTCCACCAACCAGAGGAAATCACAGACCCTCCAGGCCTCCCTCTCCCTCTTTCCACAGCAAAGGTGAACTCGAACTGCTCCAAGGCAGACAAGTGAAGAACTGCCACTGGCTCCCAGCTTTGTGTTCCCACCTGGGGCACAGGGACAGGATCCTGCTCCAGGAGATGCTCAGTATTGTGGTGAGAAGGTGCAGAAACCTCCCCCCCAGGTGCTCCCAGGTACCTGATGCTTTGCCCTGTCCTGCTGAGCTCAACTAAGTGCTCCATAAACACTCCTTTATTCTGATGGAATCCTGAACACCACAAGAAAACCACCTCCAGCTTTCAGAGAGTAGGTAATGGAGAAACAACCTGCCCAAGGTCACCCCGGATTGGGATTCACTCCACATCCAATTGTCCCGTCCGCAAGATCATCCATCTTCCCAGCCTGCCTTTTCCCAGCCTGTTCCCTCCTCCGGTGCCTTTCTGCTGTTTGCATAATGCATCCTGAAATCTACTTTACATATAGAGCTTTTAGTTCTTAAATTTATTATTTAGTGTTGTTTTCTGGTAATAAACCAGTCACAGTGTTTTATTTTTTTCCCCCCGGGCTGCACACGAGCACTTCTCCGCTCAGAGGAACATCCAGCTTACGAGCAAATCCATCCGTGTCCCGCGGGATTGGGCGGCAGAGAATCCTGGATTCAAAGTTCACTCCTCTCCTCCCCAAATCTCAGAGAAAGAGATCACAGGGCAGAGCTTTAGGAGCAGGCTGGGAAACCCATACAACCACACGGTGGCTGGCGTTGGGAGCGCTCACCACATTCCCAGTTCAGGTGTTTTGGGATGCGGGAAGCAAACCGAGGATTCTCCATCGTGCAGCGGCGCGAGCTTTTAGACACTTCTAAAAGGGATAGATTGGGTGTGGGAGGCTTTTCCCTTGAACTAATTAATGAACAAGAGCAGTCTTGAGGTAAACCCACAGCGAAGAGCCGGGTGCTCCACGTCACACCAGAGAAGCCTGGAGAGGTCAACTCCAGACAGGGCTGATTCCCCAAACGCTGACTCCACGAGACAGCTCAAGTCCTTGGAATTCTTTGTGGTTTCCAGGTTATTTTCCCCAAGGCAAAACCACAAACCTCTCTCACGTCCCTAAAACACCCTCGGTGCTGCTTCCACGGCAGGAAATAACCCCGTGGCAGGTTCGGGTTCCTGCCCTCTGACAGAAGCTGCAGGTCGTAATTAAGCATAAATCTTAAATTTTCTGCTGACCTGGAAAGGTTATAAGAAAAAGGAAATATTGCCTGAAGAGCACAGAAACACAAAGGGTGTTTAACAGCATCTCACTCAGCAAGGAGGGTCCCTGTGGAGAATGATCCATCTATAGGGGTTTTATGGAAAGTTCGCCCATTTCCCACATGCAGGGAATGAACCAGTGCTGGAGAATGAACATCTCCATCAAGGGGCCTCTAACAAGCCCAAAATCACATGGATGGTTTCTCATGGACCTCAGAGGCCAAGGAGGCAGGTCAGCAGTGAGTCCTGATGGGGAGTTTATATCCAAGGAAAGCCCATAGAAACAGGGAAGCCCCAGTTGCTACATCTGAGCGAGGTGCAGTGACACTCCATTCATCAATGCCACGTGGCCAAATGAACCATGTTAAACAACTCCAAGTGTGCCTTCCCTCCCTGTAACACCTCCTCCACCTGCTCCCCCGGGTGTGTCCGTGCTGCTGTGTATCCAACATCAGCTTTTCCTTCCCCCCTGGGATGTGTGGGATGGGCAGCCGCCCGCGGCCTCATTAACAACTGACGGTCACCTGCACTTTTGGGAGAAGCTTCATCACAGTAAATGGGGCTGTTCTGCCTCAGACAAGGCCAATGGATCACCCCAAATAACTAAATCACCTGATGTGCTGTAATCACCCGTATTTATACAGCAGGAGGGTTCTTATCCCACACAGTCCATTGCCAAGCAAGCTGGAAATGCGGATCACAGAATGGTTTGGGTTGGAAGGAACCTTAAAGTCATCTCATTCCATCCCCTGCCACGGGCAGGGACACCTTCCACTAGCCCAGGTTGCTCCAAGCCCTGTCCAACCTGGCCTTGGACACTTCCAGGGATCCAGGGGCAGCCACAGCTGCTCTGGGCAACCTGTGCCAGGGCCTCCCCACCCTCCCAGCCCTTCCCAGACTCCCTTCCCAACAATTCCTTCCCAGTCTCCCATCTCTCCCTGCCCTCTGGCACTGGGAAGCCATTCCCCTTTGTCCTGTCCCTCCATCCCTTGTCCCAAGTCCCTCTCCACCTCTCCTGGAGCCCCTTTAGGCTCTGGAAGGAGCTCCAAGGTCTCCCTGGAGCTTTCTTTTCTCCAGGTGAACACCCCCAGCTCTCCCAGCCTGGGTCCAGAGCTCCAGCCCTCGGAGAATCTCTCTGTGTATCTAAGATCTCCCTCCTGTTCCAGGCACCCACAGACACCCAGAACTGGCACAACATGAAGCATCTGTGCTGTAAAACTGCTGCTGGCCCAGGCCCCGTGTCAGAGAAAGCCCCCACCTGAAACCAAGAGGCACCACAGGTAAGAGCTCTGCCAGCTCAGGCAGTGCTATGAAATAAAGAAATAAAATATTATTGGATAATAAAAATGGATGTTTGGAAGAGATTCTTCCCTGTGACGGTGGTGAGACCCTGGCACAGGTTGCCCAGAGAAGCTGTGGCTGCCCCATTCCTGGAATTTTCCAAGGCCAGATTGGGTGGGGCTTGGAGCAACCTGGGATAGTGGAAGGTGTGCCTGCCCGTGGCAGGGGGGTCGAACAAGATGGTCTTTAAGGTCCTTTCCAATCCAAACCATTCTGGGATTCTATGAAAAGCCAACAAAGGTCCTGCAGGACCCTCGCAGTGCCCAGGTGAGGACGTGCCAGTGTGGACAGGGACAAATACATCACCTCAAAACACACAGAGAGGACAAACCCCAGTGCCTGAGGTTTGTGGGAGTGTTTAATGAAGTCATTAAGCAGCAGAGGAGTGTATGATAGCAGATAAGCACCAGCAGAATCCATGGTAATTAAATTCCTACAAAGCGGCGCTGCCGCCCGGGTTTGGAACGCCGGATAATTTGACACACGCTGAGCGCTGTCTTGTCACCGGTGCCCAGTGCTTTGCTTGCAGGATAGCAGAGAGAGAGACATAAAAACCAAAGCTCCTCTCAAGCTGCGTGGCTGGAAAAGACTAACAACACCCAGTCCTTGGAAAAGGCAGGATGGGAGACGGCAAATTCCACTCAGCGCCTGTGCCCGGCACAGAGAGCTCTCCGACCGGAATGGGGAGGTGGAAACATTCCAAAATCACTGCAGGGCAGATGTAGCAATAACAGACCAGTTAGGAAGGGCAAAGTGACACTGTTCTGTTTACTGGAGGCCCTAGAGAGAGGTCAGGGAAAGAGGGATCCGAGGAACTTGGCCAGAGCTGGAGGTGAAGGAAGGAATTAACTATCCAGCTGCACGAGGTGGATTCAATCACCGAGCAAGATGAGATGGGCTTTGGAAAGCCACGGGTTATAAAAGCTAAGCTGAGGGTTAGACTGAGTCTGCCTGGAAATAAATTGATCCATTTAAGACCTACTCACCAGATTTTTAATAATGCAGCATGGACCAAGGGAGGCCTCTCCTCCATTCCCAAACCTGTGCCTGACACCTCCACGACGGCCACTTTTGGGAAATGCTTCGGGATCCTTCCATGTCAGCAGTGACTCTGCCAGCTCTCAGGGCTGGGAACTCAGGGATATTAGGAATAGCATGGCAGGGCTGTTTAGGGGCTGCAAACTTAATGAGCAAACACAGCACTTCTTTTGACCTCCAACATCACTTTTCAGGATAAAAGAGAGGTCTTAAAATAAAAAAAAAGGAGGAACAAAACGCCCCGACCAGTGGCACTGCCGCATGGAGCCTCTTCCTCAGCATCCCAGAGCAGATGTGCTGTACTCAAAATGTCTTTGTCTATTAAAACTGTGTCAGCTTCAGAGCCTCCAAAACTCCCTGTGGCATAAACAGAATTCCTAATGAACAGCTGCAGGATCCAGGAGTGGCCGCGTAAAACGCAGCTGCTGAGATCGTTCCCCTCTCTCACCACCTTTCTCCTCTGCTGCCCAAATCCCACTTTCCCCACTTTGAGTCTCTCCCGTCCTCTCTCTCCCACAGCTCTGCTGCTTCACTGTGTCTCCTGCACCCTCCACACACCTCCTGGTCCAACAGAGCCCTGGATCGCTCTCGTGCCACTCCGGTCTCTGCCGGAGTTTGTTCCCTGCTCACGCCAAGGAACTGCGAAAGGGAGACATCAAGGAATAAAACATTATCTTCTAATTCCAGAGAACAAGAGCAATCCTCAGGGAAGGATTCAGCCTGAGTAAATTGACACCCTCCAGTAGATCTTCCAGCTCCAATGCCGCCTTCCAGGCCAAGGCATCGACACACAACTCCTTGTGTGAGTTGGGTTGGTATTTTTTAAATCCTCTGCCTTTGAAACCCAAAACCAAGTCAAGCCTGGTCCAAAGGCGCTTCCCAGCTGCTTTCCTGAGCCTAATGGCGTCCTCTGAGCTAGCTGGAGAAACAGCTGGAATGATTATTTGGTCAGAAAAATGTCACCTGCTGGGTCAACGCACCCCCCTCAAGTTCTGTTGGGAACAGAAGCACAAAGGAAGCCTGAATTCCTACTGTTTGATGCCTTCAGTCTTCAGCACCCCATAAAGAGCCTCAGTTCCCTATTTTCAGACCATTTATAGGGAGTTAATGCTTTGGTGAGCTCTATCCCTCTAATTTGAGTGCAAACAGCTGATGGATTCAATGGTTATTGGAAGACTAACCCAGATGCCCAGATGCCAAAGCCCTGCTTTATTAGGACACTCTGACAACATTAAAGAGCATCTAATGCCAAGCAACAGTGTCTTTTTAAAGACATCTTTATGGACTGGTATCAAACACACAAGCCAGCTCAATACCTTGTGGCTTTGAGACAATCTGCCTGACACAACCATCCAAAGTCCAAATGCTTCAGCCACGAGTGGCCACACTGGTGCTATTCCTGAGCAGCTAAAACCAGGCAGGTTTCTGTCAAGTTAATGGATTAACAGCTTCCCTGGATTGGCAGCAGGATGTGCAGGACAGAGCTGGTCCGTAGCTTTCAACAGCTCACTTCACTAATGCACTTTTGTGGCCAGGAGGGAAAATTCCCAGAGAAAGCACGTGCTGTGGATATTGTGGATACAATCTGCACTCCAGAGACTGTCCAGTAATCCTCAGCACTCAGTCCCACCTGCCTGCTCACAACAGGAGGTGGAAGGAATCCAAATGTTAGCAGAAGGGGCATGTTTGGGAAGGCTGGAGCTACTTTGGCTTAAAAACACTCCAGGCAGGAATCTCCCACACACAGCAGCTATTTTTGTGGGGAAGAGGGGCCAAGTGTCCTCAGAGAGGCTCAAAGACAGGCAGTGGGACACTGTGCCAGCACAAGGCTCCTGCAGATGGAGCAACTGCTTCCAATCCATCTCCAAAGATCAGACTGGTTCCAGCCCATGCCAGCTGCAGGGATCACATGGAGACAGGAGATGCTGAGAGTTCCCAATGGATGAGGAAGCCACAAATGCCTCTTCTGGCCACTCACATCGGTCACCACGGACAGAAGAGCAAGGCCCAGCATCTCCCTCTGTGCCACCTCGTAAGTGGCTCTGATCCCACAAAACCAGCCCGAGGGGCGGCACAGCTCTCTCCCTTTCAGAGGCTGGCGAGTGTGTGAGCCAACTGTTGCCAGAGCAAACACCTGATGCCCAGCCAGGAAAAAGGGGGGCACATTCCCAGGGGCTGGGAAAGCTGTGCTGGTGAGCACAGGGCTCCGAAGGGCTCAGTGACACGGCCCCCAGCTCCACGCAGAGACACGAAGGCACCGGCCCGGAACCGAGTCAATTAAGACAGGCACAAAATTCACAACTCAATTTGACCACTGCACAGAATCCAATAAAAATAATAAGAAAGCACCAGGATGGCTATATCAGATCAACCCAATGATCCATTCACCCCCAGCCCCTCGCTCCTGAGTGCTCCTTTCCAGCTGCTCTGGTGCAAAATAATCATAAATCACAGAGCAGCTTATTGGGAACAATTTCCCCTGAATTGTTAGTGAACAGGAGCTGGATGAGCCCTTGAAGAACAGAAGCTGTCCACAAAAATACTGGTTTTTTTAAGCAATTAATCACAGACATTCTCAATTGTACGAAGTCTGAATTGTTAATAAAAAAGGGGGGGGGGGAATAATAGAAGGAAAACCACATCCAGCACTTGGTTTCACAGCTTCCTGCAGCAGCAAATTCCACAGGTGAGCTCTGCAAGCTGCCCAGAGAAGTTGTGGATGCCCCATCCCTGGAAGTGTCCAAGGCCAGGTTGGATGGAGCAACCAGGGCTAGTGGAAGGTGTCCCTGCCAATGGCAGGGGGTGGAACAGGATGAGCTTTAAGGTCCCTTCCCACCCAAACCATTTAATGGTTTTATGTTTCTAAGTGATTTTTCTCCCAGCTACAAATCCAAACCCTCCTAATTCCACACCTTTACAGTGGTGGGCACAACAGGATTCACACCCAACTCGCCACAGAGACCCAGAGGAACAACATTCCCAGAGCCACCTTCCCTTCCCTGAGCTGCCTGACACTCCCCCCTGGTGCAAGCTCCTCTCTGCACCAGGCACTATAAATCTTCCCAATCCTGGCAACCAGCAGTGCTGGCAGGGAAGCAGAAATACCAGGATCCCACTGCCAAGGGATAATTTCAGCACAAATCTGCACTTCTGCTATTGTCTCCCCCTTCCTGATGGACACTCTGGCTCTTCCTTTGTGGAGCAGCCCTCCCTCCCTTTTATCCAACCTCCTCTCCAACATCTTTGTTCCCTTTCCATTCCACTCATTTC
Organism: Pseudopipra pipra; assembly: GCF_036250125.1. Taxonomy (NCBI): domain Eukaryota; kingdom Metazoa; phylum Chordata; class Aves; order Passeriformes; family Pipridae; genus Pseudopipra; species Pseudopipra pipra. The sequence goes on from NC_087551.1 coordinate 115,240,090, forward strand.
CCAAATTCGTGCCTAGTTTCTTTCTTTTTTTTTTTAATTGCTCTCAATATGTCACTCTACATTAGTCAACAGCAGAGTTATTTAAACGTGTCAATGCTGTTGCTTAGCAGATCTGACTGTGCTTTGCCATCCCAGTCTCCTTCAGAACCACGTGTCCCCCTCCCCAGAGCTCCCCAGCATGTTTGGATCACCGGGAAGTTTGAGGAAAACACAAGTAAGTCTGACTCTAAAGGCAGCCCACTGGGAAGCTTCAGTAGAGATTCTTAAAAACCACCTCCAAAACCAACCTAGAAGAGGAATTCTGTCAAAAAAAACCCCACCTGACTTTACTTCTCAGTTAGGAAGCAGCATCAGGTGCTGGTTTTTTTCCATTTCCTACCTTGTATCCGTGAGTTTCAACAGGAGCCCATCAAGTAAATGACCACCCAGAGCTTTGGAAAGAGTCCTAACAGGGAGCCAAGTATCAGCTTTCCCCAGCATAAGCTAATTTTAGGAAATGGCCTTTAACTGCTCTATAAAAGGCTGGGAGCACCCAGGTGAGAGCATGTTGTGACCTTTGAAATTAGACTTTGCTGAGAGAGAGGGAAGATAATGTGCAGCTAAATCACACTCCCAGTGTTTTCTGCTCGGGCTTTTTGAGGCTTGGTCACTGCTCCAACTCACAGCCAAGAACAGGAGGGCCTAATGGCTCCAGGCAGCATCAGCTCCACACACAAACCGTGGCACAGCTGTCCCAAAATGCTTAGGGAATCATGGAATCTCAGCATTATTCAGGCTGGAAAAGCCCTCTAAGATCATGGAGTCCAACCATCACCCCAGCACTGCCAGTCCCACCACCGAACCACGTCCCCAAATGACAGAATTCTTTATGAGAAAGACTAAGCAAAAGCAAGAAACATCATTCTTCTGCAATCCACAGGAGCAGAACAATCCCAAGGAAGCTCCCAGGAGCACACCCAACCTGCTGTGTGGGCACAGATGCCAAGTCTTCTGCATGTTCACCCCGAGCCGTGTGTTTGTCTCCATGGGTTTGTCTCCACTCGGGGTGTATTTCACATGTTGCCCCTCAGCCAATCTCACCTTCTGCCCCAAAATCTCCAGCTCAACCACCACCCTGCATCCCTCCGAGCCAGGTTGGCTTGGAATCACACAATCACAGACCGGTTTGGGTTGGAAGGGACCTTAAAGATCACCCTGTTCCAACCCCCCTGCCGTGGGCAAGGGGTGCCACTCACCAGATCTGGTTGCTCAGGGTCCCATCCAACCCAGCCTAGGGAGGGTGAGGGGGAATTAAATCCCAGAAACCGATGCCATCAATCTCCAGCAGCTGCTAATTCCCGGCTTGGATTGCAAGTCACACCCGGGGAAGCAGGTTCACAACCCTGGGAACTGATACCACGACCTGAGCCAGCCCAACCGAGGACAAAACTTGCAGCAGGACCTGCCAGAAGGGCTGCTGATGGCTTTCCAAAAATAACCCCTGATGCCCATTTACTTCCAGCCACCTAAAAATAGCCCTTCCCGTTGGGATCAATGAGCAGAGCCGACAGGAGCGGAAGGCTCTCATCGCTCCACACACACAAGACTAGGGGTGATAAAAGACTTTGGAAGTGCAGTGCAGGGAACAATCCCACACTGGCCCCGAGACAGCCAGCTGGATGGGCCTAATGATTCTTCTCCAGCACCAGCTGTGATTGAATTTATTTCCATTTCGTGTGATTAAAGGGACGGATAAAAGGGAGAACAAAATGGCCAAGATTTCAAAAGGCACTAAAAATAAAATGGTTTGTATGGGCTCGGCACCCCACCTTGACAGTTTGCTACATGACAGCCAAGCAGTGCTCAGCAACCCAAAAGGAAGGCACAGGTAATTCATAGGTGGGGAAAACAAGGTTAAAATAGTGACTCAGTCATCAGGAAAACCAACAGCAGGAGCAGGTTTGAAGGGCAGGCGCTCCTGACGTCCCTGCCCGCGTTCCTGCCCTGAGATCCCTCTCTGCTCGTTCCTCACGGAGCCAAGGTAATTGTTCCCATTGCCTGGCAAGTGGAAATCGATGCTGAGGAGTCCAACAGCTCCTCCTGAGATGTTCCAGCCCACTGAGCTGATCAAAGGGAACCGTTTTCCGGAGCCTGTTCGCGCCTCGCCGGGAAAACGTGCTCCCTCAAAATCCAGACGTGCGAGTTGAGCAGCGGGAGGCCCGGAATTAATCCCTTTATTTAAACATTAACAACCTGAAGCGTCTCTGAGCAATTGTAAAGGCTTTATTAGCAAAGGCAGTGAAAGCCCTGGAGCAGCCAAGTCAAGAGGAAGCCAAGGTTACCTGCAGTCCAAGCGTTAACTCTGACAACACAAACCAGCTCTGGAGAAAATCTGTCCCTCAGAGGTGGGAATAAAGAGGAAAGCAACACCTTGCTGCCAGCAGAAGTCTGTGGGCAGCCATGGAGGGAGTGAATCCTTCTTACCCAGGAAGGTGACTGGGAGCAGCACAGATGAACCTTGGGCAAACTGTCCCTCATCGACTGTCTTCCGAACCCAAGTGACCTGCTTGGTTACCCTGACATCAGCAAGGTTCCTGCTGTGGTCTCCTACGTGGATATCCAGTAGGAAAACAAGTGACTGGAACAGGAGCCCATGGAGCTGGCGGACCCTCCACCCCAGCAACGAGTCAAAGCTCAAAGCCTTGAGCCACCTCATCTTCCTTTGCCTTTACTCCAGGCAGGACACTGGAGGAGAGACCTCCAGAGATCCCTCCCAACCTCACTTATTCTACAATGCAAAGGAATGCCAAAGAGAAGGTGAAAGCCTTTCCTGGAGGTATCTGACTGGATAAAGCTCCAATGGATAATAAAAGTAACTCTTTGTAAGCTTTTCATTGACGGGATGACCTGGCAGCTCCCAGCACACTGGGCTTCCTCCTCTCCAACATTTCCCCCTGGACAGAGGAATAAATCTGCACAATTAAGACACATGTACCACTTTCACACTAAAATTCAAGGTGTTTTAGTGGCATTGTAGGACTTCATCCTTGTAGGAGGTGATAAAACATTAAAAAGAGCAACACTGGGAGATTAAATGGGCTGGGCTGACACTAAAAGACATTTTAAGGGACATCCTTTTAAGGACTCCCCCACTCAGCCACTACACAATCATTTCCCCAAATCCTTTCGTGTATCCAACACACAAGCTGTGCACATCCCACACTGGATCCTCTCTGGTTGCTGTAGTGGGGAAAAAAAGTATGGATCAGGTGCTGCCTGAATTCCAGGTGTCACCAGGCCTGGCTTTTTTTCTTTTTTTTTCTTTTTAGAAATGCCTTCTGCTGTTACTGGAAAGCGTAACTATTGAGTTTCACCAAAGTCAAAAGCTCCTCTCAGGTTCATTTCCCTTTCAGCTGCTCCAGCTGCTGCCTTGCCAAAATCCATAGAAGACAAAAATCCATAGTTCCTAGGATTCGCATTTTGAAACGGTTCCAAACGCAGAGCAAAGGTTTCACCTTTAGTGCAGCTGCCACAGCTTTCTCCCTGACTTTGCTGGTCCTGATCCAAATGGAAAATAAAATAAAAAAAAAAACCCCAAAGCACAAGTCAGTGTTTTTGCTGACCAGGATTACCTGGCTCAGCATCAGCAAAACCTTCAAGGACACGGCACAACCACCCGAGTGGAAACCACCAGTGCTGGACGCAGCTCCCTTCAGTCCTCTAAGCCTCTCTGCTCCTCTGCTGGGCTGATAAACTCACTTTTAGACTCTTCTCATAAAGCTGAAGGCCAGCAAGTGATTTGGTAATTAAATCTGTCACATAATTAGGCCTGATGAACAACTCAAGCCCACTCTGCTGAGCAGAGCAGGAGGCAAGGGGTGAGCTGCTGTTTTGGGGATGTGCTGTGGGATCATCAGGCCTCAGTGACAGATTCCTCAGAGCCACATCTGGTGTTTTGTAGCCTCCCCAAGCCCTGCTGCAGGTTCCTGCAGCCCTCTGCAAACTCTGGCATGTTTAGTGACCCACTCTGGTGCATCCCTTGGCTCTGGACAACTCGTCCTCCTTCAGCAGCTCAGAATTCGCCTCTTGTCCAGAGTGGCTTTGCAGACCAAGGCTGAGGAGTTGCCCTGATCGATTCTCAGCATCTAAACGCTCCTGACTCTCTTCAGTCTGAAGAAACACAATGATCTGACCCCCCAAAACCAGCTCTGATCTAAGGGAGGTCATTCTAACATCAACCAGTGGAGGGCAACCACACCTGCTCACAACAGGCATCCTCCTCCTGCCTGATGCAGACAAAAAAGGCACTTTATTCCCATTTCCAACCACCACAAGAGCTGCTTTATCTTTCCCATTCTGCCTTATTTATGTCTATTCCCCTCCTTGTGACATTTAAAGAGCAGCCCCAAATAGAATCATAAATTGGTCTGGGTTGGAAGGGACCTTAAAGCTCATCCAGTTCCACCCCCCTGCCATGGGCAGAGACACCTTCCACTAGCCCAGGTTGCTCCAAGCCCCGTCCAACCTGGCCTTGGACACTTCCAGGTGATCCATGGTGCCTCTAATTCCCAGGAGGCAGCAGTGCATTCCCTCCTGATCCTTGCATGTTATCTGGAGACAAAAGGCTAAAACAAGCCACTGTTTTGGGAGGTTTGACAAAACAAGCTAAATCAAATAAGGCTTTAGCAAGAGGCAACCCAATATTTTCAGCTGAGAACTGTTTGAACAGCCACAGAGTTTCAGTACAGAGACAGGGTGAACATCAATAACTCTCAAGTCCAGCTCAAGCAGATCTTCAGCAAATAGGAAACAAAACACTCCTTTTCCTTCTCCACCCTGGCAAACTCAGACTGCCAGAGCCCAGCCCAGCGTGTCCCTGCTCCAGCCAATCCAGAGGGTGACAGAGCTGCTGGGAATGCTCTGGGTGAGCTCCATCAGCCGGAGGCAGAACCCCCCAGGTGTGTCCAGACAAGTCGTGTCGCTGACCCAAGGAGAATCCATCAGCTCCTAAGGAGAATTCATCAGTCACAGCTGGCAACGTGGCCACTGGGAGCAAGGAAATTGCTGGTGAACTGGCTGTAAATAGCAAAGGGATTGGGATCTTTTCTCCCTCCTGTGTGTTCTGCCTGCCCTGCTCACACAAACCCTTCGGAGCCGGGATGAGCCGGCGCCGACACTCTCCTGCTTGTTTGGAGCTGGAGGTGAAAGGATTTGCTCAGGAGAGCCCAACGACCCTAACTTTTATACCTTTTATCCTGCAAGTAATGCCATTCCTCAGCACTTAGCTGGAAAAGCCAGGGAAAGGCAGGTGTTCGTGGAAGAGGCCCCAGGTGACTCTCCCTGCCGACATTCTGACAGCACAAGGCACTGGTGTGACAGGGGTGAGACACAGGGACCTGCTGGGACAGAAATGGCAATTCAACAACTCAATCAACTCTGATTTTTAAGGATACTCATTTCTTCATCATCATTATGTTCTGTGGTAAAAGTCTCACTTTACAGTATCAGCCAATCTGGGATGGCTGAAAGAAAAAAGAAGGAAGAAAGAAAAGGAAGAAAAGAGAGAAAGAGAGGGAGGGAGAGAAGGAGGGAAGGAAGAAAGGAGGGAAGGAAGGAGGGAAGGAAGGAGGGAAGGAAGGAAGGGAAGGAAAGGAAGGAGAAGGGAGGAAGGAAGAGAGGAAAGAAGGAAGGAAGGAAAGAAGAAAGGAAGGAAGGAAGAAAGAAAGAAAGAGAGCGAGAAAGAAAGAAAAGAAAGAAAAGAAAGAAAAGAAAGAAAAGAAAGAAAAGAAAGAAAAGAAAGAAAAGAAAGAAAGAAAGAAAGAAAGAAAGAAAGAAAGAAAGAAAGAAAGAAAGAAAGAAAGAAAGAAAGAAAGAAAGAAAGAAAGAAAGAGAGAAAGAAAAAGAAAGAGAAAGAGAAAGAAAGAAAGAAAAAGGAAGGAAGGAAGAAAGAAAAAGAAAGAAAAAGGAAGGAAGAAAGAAAGGAAGAAAGGAAGAAAGAGGTAGATAGATCTGTGCTTCTCCTCTGGCCTGGGTCAGTTTTCAGTGCCATTATCACTGGAAAAGGGGAAAGATGGGCTCTGTGGTTTTGGGATGGGCTGCCACGGCCCCCAGGCCTGTTCTCTGCCCCAAGTCCAGCAGGTGCAATCCAGCCACTTCCATGCCCTTCCTCCCCTTCCCAAACACTCTGACCACACCTGCCCTGCCCTGGGGATGTGATTCCTGGTGGTGCCAACCTCCAGGATCGTGTGGGTCAGGGGCAGCGGGCCAAGGTCACTGCTGGGTGTTACACCCTGGGCCCAGCAGTGTCCCCTCAGGCCCCAGTGAGCAGGCTCCTGTTCCTGAGCTGTGCATCCACCTGGGAGCAGAGGCTGGGGAAGGATTGGGAATCCCAGTGTCCCACTAGTTCACAGCACTCACCAGTGAATCAACTCCCAGGAACCACAGGGGGAGGGTTATTACCTCCAGCACCTATAAAAGGAGACACTGAAGTGACAGGCAACTTCCTTTCCCACCTTTTGTGGGGATAACACAAACCAGCAGAGCACAAAGACATCCAAAACATCATTTATCAAAGCAGCCACAGAGTTCTCTGTCAAAGGAGAGGTTTCACAAGGATGTTTCTGGCACGGGAGGATTCCTGGCGAAACAAGGAAGGGATGCAAACGACACACGGCCTTTTCTCCTCATGGGAGAGTCAAAAAGCTTTCAGAGGCTTCAGAAAACCCGAGCTGCTCACATGGAACAGCTCAGATGGGAAGGGGGGCAGAGGAAGAGCCTCCCCCTTGCAGCTCTCCAGCAGCAGCTCAGGATTGCACTGGGTGGGGAACACTCTCCAGGCACGGGGGGAGCTCAGCAGTTCACAGGGTCGGGCCTGTGTTTTGTTCCTCTCCCTCCCCACACCCTTCTCCACCCTCCCTTTGACAGCCCCAGGAGGAAGGACTGATGACAACCCAGCACTTCAGTCACTCAGTGCAGGCACAGGGAGCAGCAGGACCCCGCCGGTGACATTTGGGCCACGAGTGAAGTCCCCCAGAGTAATAAACAATCAGGTGAAGAAATCTGGGAAGAAATTACCCAGCACACCTCCTCTCCTCGGCCCCCAGGAGATCCATATGAGATGTGTTAATGCATCTGATTATGATCTAAATTATGTACAGAGGCTCCTGCCAAGCACTCGGTGGAGTTTCTTTATTGTTAAGTTGGAAGCTGCTTAAGAACGGTCCAGTCATCACGTTTCAAATTACATTTGGGGGAAAAAAAACCAAAACATTTTCCTATTTCATTGCTGGCTCAGAAGACAAGGTGGGTGTGGAGGTTTTCTGTGCTGAAGGAAGAGCAGGAGAGGTGGGGACAGAACAGGAGTCAAACCATTCCCTGTCCTTTATTGTCACCTGAGCTGAGGGGGTTCACTGTACAGACACGCCAGAGAATTCCCACATGGCTTTCCTAATGTGTTTTTTTCCCCAGAAGGGGAGTATAAACACCAAGGTGTTCATGGGAACAAGGGCCCTAAAACTTGGAAAGAAAGGGTTTCTAGAAGAATTCTGATGAGAAAGGCTGGGTAAAAAACATGACCTGAGACTTTCAGCACACCCGTGAGGGCCACCTGAGCTGTCACCAGATCACTGTGCTGCTTGGAGGCAGGAGAAAAAGCTGATTTTCTCCCCAGAATGTCACACCAACAGTGGAGCTTCTTAGAAAAATATAGATAAACACCTCCCAGGTTTATATTCAATCCAAGCAAGTCTGGGAGAGCACATATAAATATGCCAGACTGCCACTGCACCTCTTATTGAATTACAGAATGGTTTGGGAGGGAAGGGACCTCAAAGCTCATCCAGTTCCACCCCCTGCCATGGGCAGGGACACCTCCCACTATCCCAGGTTGCTCCAAGCCCTGTCCAACCTGACCTTGGACACTTCCATGGACTGGGAGCCCACAACCTCTCTGGGCAACCCGTGCCAGGGCCTCACCACTGTTACAGTAAAGAATCTCCTCCCAATATCTAATTTAAACCAGCAGATCTGGAGGAGATTAGGGACCAGAGCTACCATTTCTAGCCACCACGGTGATGTAGTGGTTTAAACACCAAAAAAAAAAAAATGCTTTAATGCAGGATCACAGGCTGGATCCCAGCCAGGCAACAGCCCTGCTTTAAAAGGAAGTATTTATCTCCATGGAACACTTCACTGAACAACACGCTTGGTCCTTGAAAATAAAGCCTTGCTAAACAACCAGATTTTAACCTGGAATTCTGCATTGTTGGCATCCTCTGCTGCTGCAGGTAAGTCTGATTCCCTCACCCAGCAGGCTGATTTTCTCTCTGAGAAAAAAAAAAAAAAGGAATTTTCTCTTTCAGTTTAACTTTGAGGCAAAGATGGAAGAGCACAGCCTGGCCTCAAAGCCGAGAGATCTTTTGAACTCCAAGTCAGCAGGATCTCACAGGAGCTGAGCTCGAGGGCTGCTCTGGAATAAATCAAAAACGATTTACTCTTTCCCTTGAACGAGGCAGGAAAAAAAAAACAACTCCTCAGATGCACAGATATGAGGCTGAGGAGGCAGCAAAAAAAAAATAATAAAAAAGGCAAATTAAGAGGGCCTTGATGGCTTGTTACGGTCCCACAAGCTGAACACCGTCCTGCATGGCTGGATTTCCTGGAGGAAATCAGCAGCACAGTTGCTAAACCTGCTGGAAGAGGTTCAGCCCAAGAACAGATGGAGCAGATGCTCCAAACACAGCACACAAGGACATGGAGCTCCTGGAGAAACCTTCTGACAGCAAGTCAAAGCAGGGGCTTGACCTGGTGGCACTGGAGATGCAGCTGGCATTTCTTCACAGATTAGCAGAGTCCAAGGCCAGAAGGGACCTGGAGAGCACCTGCTCTGCTTGTGCTGTACCACAGCCCATTCCATCTCATCCAAGTTTTCCTAGGAGCAGGAGTCTGACCTGGCAGCCAAATCCCAACTTGAATTAACTATGGTGGCTCCCGGTAAGAATCCACCGTGGAAGCTACTTCCACCCCGAAATTTGGGCTGGCAGAGAGGCTTTGTGTAGGATGTTCCACCTCCTCTGGGTGTCCTGGTGTCCCTCTGCCAGGAAACACCATTCCCTGGAAGAGGCACAAGTGGCTCCGAGCTCCAGCCACTTCCCTTTGCTCTTGACACCTTTGCCCAAGCCCAAACCCATCAGCAGTTTTGACAACACTCCAGAGCCTGAGTTTGCCTGAAGGAGCTCAGCACAGGGCACAAAAATCTCATCCTCTGGCTTCCTTACCGGAGCGAGAGGAAAACTGGAGAGGGAGAAATGTGCTGCTGGCAGCAATTCCAGCCTCTGCAGCGAGCTTGGCTCCCAGTCAGCCACACACCCCCTCAAGAGCTGTGTGAGAGCACCCTGGACTAATCCTCACAGGGTGAAACAACCTCCATTCCAAAGAGCTTTGGGACATGAGTCTCTGCCCAAGGAATGATGCTAAAGAAGAAAATATTCGGAGCTCGACTTCCCCCCGAGCCACGAGCGGGGGTTTGGATCCCAAGACACTGAGCTGGAGAGCTCAGACCATCAGTGACATTCCACACTGCCCTGAAAATCAGAACTGAAAACTGCTGAAATCAGATCCTTGGGAAATGTCACTTCTTCCCCTGAAGTTCTGCCAAATGAATTTGGCTAAAACTTTCAACAAATAATAGATGATTAAACAGAAGAGCTGATGGCCAAAAAAATATGTAAGGGGCTTGATTAATGCCCTGGGGGTGACACTGCAGTGGTCCTGCCCTATTTTTACAAGTTTTCCTCATCTCACCATTACTTTAACTGGACTATGGGAGGAGGAGAGTGTTGCCAGAAGGGTGATGAGATATTTTGGTAAAACATGTTCAAATACAGCAAAGGAAGAGGCAACCAAACACCAGGCATGGGACAGAGTGACCCTGCAGGGCTCGTTTGTGCCTCACCTGTCTCTCAGCTCCTCGGCTCAGACCTGTTCCATGTCACACATTGACTCCTCCACCACTTGTCTTCTTTCTCCCAGCTTTGATCTCGAGGGTTTTTCTCCTGTTTAATATAAAAACACAGACAAAACCACATGTACTTAAGAAACATTTCATGCGTGGCCTCGAGGCATCGTGCAGGAGAGGCTGTGGAACAGCACATGGATACAAACATTCCTTCCAGACTTCTCCAAACAGCTGAGGGGTTGAGCAACCTGGGCTAGTGGAAGGTGTCCCTGCACATGGCAGGGGGTGGAATGGGATGAGCTTTAAAGTCCCTTCCCTCCCAAACCATTCTGGGATTCAATGATTAATGGATTCAATGATTAATGGCACAGTCGGCCTGTGAAGCTCCCAGAGGTTTGACAGTCTGAGTGTGAGAGGCTGGAGGACACTGGTGAGGACACAGGCCCAGATGGGACAACCTGGAGAAGGGATGTTTCAGATCTCAAAGGGATGAGATGTGGGTCCCCAGTTCCCTGCTCCATCAGCTCCGAGCCAGCTTGAAGGTGTTCTCAGCTCAAAGGTGTTCTCAGCTCCCTTCACAGAAAACCCCTCCTCTACAACACCTGGCAATTAATTGACAGCTCTCAGGTTGTATCCCTGGGATCATTTCCCACAAAAGATTAAATAATATTATTAACTCCACTGTCTGTAAGTGCCAAGGTCAGAGAGGACCCACTGAAAGCCACCCGGTCTGACCCGTTACGTGACACACCACCAGCTCCACCCACCAGGTCCAGCCTCAAGCCCAGTAACTCAGAGGGAGTTTTTCATCCAGCTTTTTCCCTGGCTCAAATCCTCCCTCTGCTGCAAACAACTGCCTGAACTCAGAAGCCAAACAGATAAAAAAATTAAAAGAAAATAAGATGCCTTTTGCTAAGAGAAGCCCAAGGCTCCGGGATCATCCTTCAGCGCGGCCATTGGTGGGATTTCCTTTTGGTCCAGAACAAAAAGGACCATCCCCACCCTGCCTCCATCCTCTTCCACAGCCTCTTGGACAGCCCCAGTGTTGGCAGGTGGCACAAGTGGAGCATCCCAAGCTCCCTGTTCCCACCCCACTCTCACTAATGTGTTCCATACCCAGCCTCTCCCACAATCCCGGCTCTGCCGTCGCTCCCGGCACGGAGCCGGGGCTTGATCCTTAGGGCTGGGGCTGGTTATAAAGTGCTGCTCCCAACCCTCTCACTCCAGCTGGCAAAACGTTTCCCAAGTGCCCACATCCCTAGGACAGCAACAAGGAAGCACATGGTGATGGTGGCTCTGCTCTCCTGGTTGCGGGACGTGATTTCTACCCGCACTCGGCTACGGGATGTTTGTAGGAACAGCCACAACCCTTCTATCCCAGATTGCAAAGCTTTTCCCAGAGTTCTCCAGAAAGCAGGAGTAAAGATGTTACTCAAGAGCCCCTGAGTATTTCATTCCAGCTGAGGATTTCACTTCAACATGACCTGCAAAAACACACACTTCAAAATTCTCGCACGCCGCGCAGACCCGGCGTCTGCTCCCACCCCTCGAGGTCTGGAAAGGTTTCATTGCAAGCTCTGAATGCTTACAGTTTATAAAATAAATATTTGTAGTCATTAAATTATGGGGGTTTTTTTTCCAAAGCCACCAGTTATTCTGAGTCCCTGAAACTTCAGCCACTCCAGGCAAAGGACCCAAGGAATGGGAGCATCTGGAAATGGGATGCCCAAATTTGCACCAGCCAAAGGAACCACTCTCCTGAGAACCACAGGATGGTTTGGGATGGAAGAGACCTCAAAGATCATCCAGTTCCAACCCCCTGCCATGGGCAGGGACACCTTCCACTAGAAGGCATGGAGAAGATTTCCCAGGGAATCCAGGTTGGTTTTTTTTAAAAGCCTAATTCTAATGTAAGCTCTGGAAACCCTCAGGCTGCTCATGGGATAAATGCCACCTTATGATAAAAGCAAAGCCTTTTCTCTAATAAACACCATATAACTTATATGATGTCAAAAATTCCAGCACATTTTATTTAATATTTATTTTATTTACTAATATTGTATTTCATATTCCATTCTGACCACTGTCACTGACAGCAATGACAGCAACCCAGCACAGACTCACCCCCCCCAAAAAAAAAGGTGCCTTCTCCCTGCTCCCCATCAGAGAAGCAGTGGCAAGCAGCTGTTATAACTTCATTTCATATTTTATTAGTTTTTACAAGCCAGCCATGCTAAAAGGTTGCACCAGTAATTTAAACTGCTCTTGTCAGCAGAAGTGAAGGACATTGTGGGATACATTTGATTCCAGCTCTTTTATTGCTTGGCTCCTCGGAGTGATTCGAGCAGCTTAAGGATTTCAGAGGCACTGTCACAACAGGATCTGGGCCATCACAAGCTGCCATTTAAACACACACAAAAAAAAAATACCCCAAACCCCCAATTTCCAAAGAGCTGGTTGGACCAGCAGAAGCTGTTGAAGACTCAGCACCTCCTGGCTGCCACCAAATCGTTCCCTCGCGGGGACACTTTAAATGTGATTCCCACCCGGCAGAGTGGCTCTGTAAAATGGGGGAAATGCTGATTTTTGCAGCTCTGCCAAACCACAGGAACACACACACAGAGCACTGGGAGCCAGCAGGGCTCTGTCCCACGTCTGCAGGTGACAAGCAGAGGAGCAGAGCATGGTGTGGCTGGAGCTGAGCCAAGCCAGGAAAGCCCCAAACAGTGCTGGCCAGAGGAGGAATGTTTAAAGATTCCTGTCTGCTTTCCATCCCAGCAGCATCCCGGGGTTCTGCTGGACTCCTCCACGGATCAAAAAGCCATTTAATTCACATCAGCCCTTCTCCTCACCACGCCAAGCTGGGGAGAGGTGCTGGTCTCCATCCTCATCCAGCTGCCCTGGATGTGTTGGGGCTGGAGAGGGGAGAACATCCCACTGCTGAGCTGCCTGCCAGGAAAGGACTCAATTCCAGATCCCACTGGGAAAACTGACCCAGAAAAACAGAGGGGATGTTACTTTGTGGGAGGGTGGAACAAACGGGGCCGTTCTTGGTCAAAGAGCACGACCCCAAACCCAGCTCAGGTGACAGAACCACTGAGGGGTTTGGGTCGGAAGGGACCTTAAAGATCATCCAGTCCAAGCCCTGTCATGGGCAGGGACACCTTCTACTACCCCAGGTTGCTCCAACCTGGCCTTGGACACTTCCAGGGATTCAGGGGCAGCCACAGCTTCTGTGGGAATTCCAGCCCAGCCCCTCACAGCCAACAATTCCTTCTCAATCTCCCATCTGTCCCTGCAGGGACACCTTCCACCACTATCCCAGGTTGCTCCAAGCCCCATCCAGCCTGGCCTTGGACACTTCCAGGGATCCAGGGGCAGCCACAGCTTCTCTGAGCAACCTGTGCCAGGGCCTCACCAGCCTCACAGCCAGGAATTCCTTCCCAATCTCCCATCTCTCCCTGCCCTCTGGCACTGGGAAGCCGTTCCCTGTGTCCTCTCCCTCCAGGCCCTTGTCTCAAGTCCCTCTCCAGCTCTCCTGGAGCCCCTTTAGGCTCTGGAAGGGGCTCCAAGGTCTCCCTGGATCCTTCTCTTCTCCAGGTGAACCCCCCCAGCTCTCCCAGCCTGGCTCCAGAGCAGAGGGGCTCCAGCCCTTGGAGCAGCTCCGTGGCCTCCTCTGGACTCGCTGGGATTTTCAGGTTTGGGAGCTTTCCCTTTGAATGCATTAACAGAAGTTTTCCAGGTCACCTTTGCTGCAGAGTCTCCTGGAAGGGGGAGGTGTCAGATGGTGCCTCAGCAAGGGAGTGTCTGTTCCCTGGGAACGGGCTCTGAGCCCTGTGAGCTCCCTCTGCCATCTGCACATCCCATGTTTGGACTCCAAGCCCCACGGACACTCCTTTGATGTGTTGAGCTGGACTCCCAAAGGTCCCTGGAGATCACAGGGATCACGTGTTTGGAGCATAAGGACCCCTCCACCCTCTGAAACAGAAGTTTGCTGTTGCTACATTTTTTTAAAGAACATTTAAATTGCTTTTTTTTTTCATGTCTGATGCAGAGAGCAGCCATGGAGAGATGCCCAGGAAGGCTCCTCTGCTCCCTGGGGAATCCAGCCCTGCTCTCCAACACTTGGTCTCCTCTTGGCCCCCCAGCTTGCAGCTCCAACATAAACAGGTAAGATCTACATCCTCCTGGAAATTAAATTTGGCCCATCAGACACTGACACAGATCCCCTCCTGCCCTGCAGGAAACAGGGATGGGGGATTTGCAGCCCCAGGTGTCCTGGAGCAACCCATGTTCTTGGGGGCTGGGGAAGGCCAAGGGTGGAACAGGCAGAACTGAAGGGCATCTTGGGATATTTAACCATCTCACTCTTCTTTTCTGGCCTCACCTCTTCACCAGCCACTGAAAATTGTCCATTTTCTCCTGCTCTCCTCACAGTGTCCACCAAAAAGCTTTTTCCTTTACCCCCTGGTCACAAAAACATCCCAATCTGCTTCCATCTCACCCTTCCCTGACAATTATCTCCACTTGCTTCCCTATTTTCTCTTTTTTTCAAGGCTCTTATCCAGGCTGGTTTTTCTTCCCCTCCCCTGCCTGCCCCATCATTATTTTCCCCACTGTGCTACTCCATATCTAAAATTTGTTTTCAGTGGGTTATTTAAGCTCGTTGTCCTGCACTAAGGCAGACAAATATTGCAGCCTAACACAGGAATATGCCCATGGAAATCATTCCTGGGATGCAACACTCTCACCCAACCCAAGCAAGACATGGGAACAACACAAGCTCAGATCCAGAGCTCCCAAAAGAATTCCTGGCACCCCCATATCAAGTGCCATTAAGTCCAGCAGAAGTTTGGACAACACAAAACATTAAATAAATAAAAGAGCAATATGAAGAGCAGAAAGTTTCCCAGGTTAATACAGGCAACATATCCCATAAAACTGGGAATAAACCATTAACTGCACTTGCTCTGTAGGATTGTTTCTGCAGAGGGGACCCAGCACACCAATACTCTGGAAAAGAATGTGGAAAACAGCTGGAAATGAAAGAGTGTTTGGGGATCCCGTTGTTATGCCAGAGTGGGATAAGGCAGGAGGGGCCTATAAGGGGAGAAAACCCCAGAAGAAAACCCCAGAGAGCTCCTTCCTCCCTTCCACTTCAGCAAACAAAATCCCACAAACAGGGAAATTAAAACCTGGCACTGCAAGCTGAGAGAAAATCCAAGAGTTTAAGATCCCGCTGCGAGAAAGGAATTTTAAAAGGCTCGTGAAGGATAAACCATTAAGTTTCTTCCCTAAACCTGAATACAAACAACTGATTTCCCAGAAACAAATTGGGAAATTATCCACCTCCCCCCTCTTCAAGAGTCAAGTCCAAGCCTGCCAGCAAAGGATTAGTTTCTCCTGCCTTCTCCTCAACCTTTACCTGCACAGGCTTTGCCAGGCTGGGCTCAGACTCCTGATCCAAAGTCAGGCAGGTTGGAGGGGCCCCAAAAGCTGCTGATTCACCGGAAGGGAAAGGGATTTGAGCTAATAATTTACCTGGCAGAGGACTGGGAGCTTGCCAGCACCCCAGGCAGGGTGCAGCTCACGCTGGAGACTTTCTTCTGAAAGGTCTGGGTGTCCTCAGCCACCAACTCCAGAAGGCACCACTTCCCTTTGATGTCTCCTGGCCTTTGGATGGCCAAGGGACATCTCAACCCCAAAGGGATGAGGATCCTCTTTAAAAATCCCTAAATACCCTCAGCCTGCCAATCAAGCTGATGTGATAGTGAGGGCTTTGTACAGGGAGAGGGGCTTGGCATCAGAAAAGGAGGAATGCACAGGGATGTCCATCCAAGTGAGGATGGACAAGGAACACAGGACATTTACTGTGCCACTGTTATTCCTACCATTTATCAACAAGGAGGAACAAGACAAAATTTAGACTGGATGTTAGGAACAATTCCTTCCTGGAAAGGGTTGTCCTGCCCAGGGCAGTGGTGGAGTTCCCATCTCTGGAGGGATTTAAAATCCCTGTGGATGTGGCACTTGGGGACATGAATTAGTGGTGGCCTTGGCGGTGCTGGGGGAACAGCTGGACTCAGTGATCCCAGAGGGCTTTCCCAACCTAAATAATTCTTACTTTTGAGGGGAAGGAAGGGAAAGAAGGAGGTTTTTTCCCCCTTATATAACTCAGAAACGCTTTCTTTAAGAAGCCACTTCCCACAGGCTTTGGAGGCTCAAGATGTTCAGGGATAAAAAGTGGACCTTCAAACTAAAGTTCTCCCTCTTTCCCTGAAGGCCACAGTTGGGAATATTACAAACTCTTTTCACCTTAAATCACTTGAGTGGCACAAAGAATTAGCAGGACAGTGAGGGATGCTCAGCAGGGGCAAACTAACTGCTGAGTTAGTTTGCCCTAAACTAACTAGCTCTTCCCTCTTCCACAGGAAGAACACAAAGAGGAGCAACAATTTCCTTCCAGAAAAATGCCTGCTGCCAGAATTCATTCAGAAGGAAGTGGTCCAAGCAAGAACCTCCAGCATTTTATGGTGCAAAACCACCCTCTGTGTCCTGGTGGCACTTTGCTTTCACAGCAAAAACGGTGCCTTCGGGAAAGGGAATGGGAATTCCCAGGAAATCTAGTACATAAAGTACAACTTCCAAAGATGCATCCAAAGAGGCAGCAGATCCATCCCTTCCTGGGAATTTGCTCCAATGATTAATCCCAGCCCACGTCTACTTTTCAATGTCCCTTCCAGGTGGTTGGTGCTTGGTCCTCTCCGAAGGACTCGGCAGGATCCAGCACCCTCTTCCCACAGCAGGGACTCGTGTCCCAGTCTCTCTCCTGACCCATACACAGTGGGAGAATTCCAAAGTTCAAGCCTAGATATTTTCCCTCTGATTCAATCACTGCCCTGCTGCTCCTTCCCCGGGATCTGTAGCTTTTCCCACGTCTATTTTAGAATTCCAACACGGGAGCTAAATAAGCTTTTTCCTCCAGTATTTTCAAAAATGCAGTTTTTTGGAAGTAAAAACATTCTTTGCTCCTATTTCCCAGTTTTCACATGTCCATAGATGGCATCAAACACTTCTTATTCTGGGAGCTCAAGCAGTGAGTGGCTGCTCGGTGCAGCCACAAGGACCTTTCCACAGGGACTGTTCCTGGAGTTTTTCTGGACTGTTTTTCTGCCTCTTCCTCAGGCACAGCCCACTCTGCTCAATCCTCCCCCTCCAGCTTACAACTCATCTGGATTATTACTCCAAGTCATATTTATCATATTCTTGTAAGGATTTATTACTCCATCAGATCTGGGAGCTCCACAGATTTCCTTGGCAAGGCCTCTGTGCTTGAGGAAAATCCCAACAGCAGCCGGGGTGTGCTACTCCCAGGAACTCCCAGGATCACATTTACAGCCCCACAGCTTTACCACAGCCTTTGCATGACTTTTATTTCCTCTCCTGATGGAAAGAGAGCAGAGACAGGGGCTCACACAACCCTCATGACAGCTTTGATGCTGCCCAGTCACACAAAAGTGTGAGAACCCGCTCCCCCCTCTCAGCACAAATCTCACCCTCAGCTGCTTTTCACTGCGGACAAGAGAAAACTGATGAAGCAGAAGTGGTCCTTAGAAAAAATGAATCTGCTTATCCACCACCTATCAGACAAAAATTACCTGAAAAACTGCCCTTTGGCACCACGTGAACAATGCCTGGTGCCACCAGCAAGGATGCTCAACTCTGTAACTTCAACAAGTGCAAGAGCTTTATTACAAGGTCCTCAAAGTCCAGAGTCCTGTTGCATTTTGACACCAGTTCCATCTTTCAGTCAAGCAGGTTGGTTGCTGGTTTGTTTTGTTACACAGGAACACCTCATGCAATTACTGATTCCTGCTGGGTGAGTTTTGCAGAGGTATCTGTTCATCTCAGGTATCCTGGGGTTAAAGGGTTATTTTATGGGGGAGATGGGCACAAAATTCTGCCCCTCTGCCCCACTCAGGTGAGACCCCACCTGCAGAGCTGCCTCCAGCCCTGGGAATCCCAATATGAGAAAAACATGGAGCTGCTGGAGTGAGTTCAGAGGAGGCCACGAAGATGCTCCGAGGGCTGGAGCTCCTCTGCTCTGGAGCCAGGCTGGGAGAGCTGGGGGGGTTCACCTGGAGAAGAGAAGGATCCAGGGAGACCTCAGAGCCCCTTCCAGAGCCTAAAGGGGCTCCAGGAGGGCTGGAGAGGGACTTGGGAGGGCTGGAGGGACAGGACACAGGGAATGGCTTCCCACTGCCAGAGGGCAGGGTTAGATGGGATATTGGGAAGGAATTCCTGGCTGGAAGGGTGGTGAGAGGCTGGGCTGGAATTCCCAGAGAAGCTGTGGCTGCCCCTGGATCCCTGGAAGTGTCCAAGGTCCACTGATTCCCACCCCCTGCCATGGGCAGGGACACCTTCCACTAGCCCAGGTTGCTCCAAGCCCCACCCAACCTGTCCCTGAACACTCCCCACGTCTCTGTGTAGTTATATTTTATCACCTTCACCACCATACACACACATATATATTTTCACACACACACAGAGGACCCAAAAAAACCAGATCCAGGGGCTCCAAAAACACACACTGCTCTGGGAATGGCATTTCTGAAGAGACTCTTTTCCAGCAGCTTCCCCAAAATGACGCACTCTGTGGGAACAGCAAGGACAGGATCCAACCCGAGGGCGGCTTCCAGGGATGCTTCAGCAACACAGTTTTTCTCCCTCCTCCTCCTCTTCTAATTCCCTGCCCCCTGTTCCCTCACTTGTTTCCAAATTGGCCCAGCTTTGGTGGATTTTTATGGGAACTGCAAAAGAGACATCTGCCAAACATCAAATCACTGCTCCCAGGGGCAGGGGCACCGTGACTTGAAATGGTCACTGGGCCTTTATTCGTATTTCTTTTTCATTGTTAAAAAAAAAGGTTATTTTCTCAGTCCCCTTCTCCAAATCAGTTGAATGGTTTGCATTAGAACCTCCCCAAAAAGCACATCTCCCAGCTGGAAAGTTCTAGCTGAGTTTTGACAAAATATAGGCAGCTGAAAATGGGATTTTCGAACACAAGCAAAGCTTAGGAATTCCCCTCTCCCAGATAAAAAACTCCATCAATCCCCTCTCAGGGCTCTTTACTCACCTTTCTCTGCTGGTTTGTCTTGCTGCAATACCCAATTTAGCTACATTGGGAAAATACCTCAATATTTTAGTTGCCCATAAAACTCAGCACACCAGTGGTGCTTTGCACCCCAAAACATGGATTTTAGGTCCTGGTTTTAGGTCTTGGTTTCACACAGACACCCTGAAAAGTGGATTTTAATCCAAATTCTCCTTAGATACCCTTCAGTCCAGGCAGAGACCACCAGCAGGATTTCTGAGCAGGCAGAACACAAATTCATGACAATTAACATTTCCATAATCAGGATTTCACATTCCTCAGAAGCAATTTGGGGTTTGGGGTTTTTTTAAGGTCTCCAGCAAACCCTGAAGCTGGGGATGAAGGAGAAGATGGGCAGGTCAAACACAGTCAGACACCTTGATGTTTTACATGATCCTTGCCCAACTCTGCTTCTCCACATCCAAGCTGCAAAACAATCCCCTATCCCAAAAATCAGATGGCTCCGTGACCAAGCCCACCAGGAATAAGGAGGAATCAGAAGGGAGGGAGATAAAATCTGACACTGCCAGGCTTTGCAGCTCATTACTTTTGACAGCAGGGGCTCCCCAGGAGGTCCCATGAAGCAGGAATGGCTCAATCAAGGGACTCTCCAAGGGGTGAGGGAGATGCTCATGAATAACAGCATCAAATCAGAGCTGGGAAATCAGTGGCACCCTAAGGAAAATTGAGGGGATCAGCTGGTAAATCCTGATGCTGTTAAGTGGAAAGCCTCGCTCCTGCCTCATCCCACAAACCCAATTGCCCTGAGCAGAGCTGGAGGCCCAGGGAATGCTAAAAAGGCAAAACTGGAGGGGTTTCCAGAAGTCTGCAGAAAACAGATCCACCGCCTTTGGACAGAGCTGTGCTGGGGCGGAGCGGGTGAACTCCGGGATCACCAACCCTGCAGGTGCCAAGGAGTCACCAGCAGAGGGGCAGGAGGGGATGGATGAGCAGGTTGAAGCACTGCCAGCCCACGGGCAACAGCTCAGACATGGCACTGCCCTTCCACAGGGAGGTGCTGCCGTGCTCTGTCCAGCTCGGGGATCCTCAGCACAGGAGAGACATGGAAGTGCTGGAGCGAGTCCAGAGGAGGCCCCGGAGATGCTCCCAGGGCTGGAGCCCCTCTGCTCTAGAGACAGGCTGGGAGAGCTGGGGGGTTCTCCTGGAGAAGAGGAGGATCCAGGGAGACCTTGGAGCCCCTTCCAGTGCCTAAAGGGGCTCCAGGAGAGGTGGAGAGGGACTTGGGATAAGGGATGGAGGGACAGGACACAGGGAATGGCTTCCCACTGGCAGAGGGCAGGGAGAGATGGGAGATTGGGAAGGAATTGTTGGCTGAGAGGCTGGTGAGACCCTGGCACAGGTTGCCCAGAGCAGCTGTGGCTGCCCCTGGATCCCTGGAAGTGTCCAAGGTCAGGCTGGATGGGGCTTGGAGCAACCTGGGCTAGTGGAAGGTGTCCCTGCCCGTAGACCGGCTGATCTTTAAGGTCCCTTCCAACCCAAACCATTCTGGGATTCGGCGATTCCAAGGCAGGAGCGTGTCTGCACAACTCCAGGCACACTTGATTCCCCAAGTTACAAAGCACATTTTTTGAGTTCATCTCACTTTCAAGCAAAGCTGGACAGTGACACCACGGCCACCGAGCTCCTCGGGCATCACCGAGCGCTGCAAAATCTGCGACGACTTCAAATTCTTTCCCGTTAACACATTCCCCTCATTATTCTTCCCCAAATGATCCATACTGGAAATTTATGTCTGACCCTGTATTAAAATCCACTGTAACTGTGTCTCTGAGCATGTCCTGGAGCTTAAACACCGGGCCTTAGGAGGCTGCTGAGAGTCATTTTCTAGTACATTGGGAAGGACAAACTGTTTTTACGAGTGTGTGTTTTACAGTCTGTTTTTTCAAATTAAACCTAAAACAGTTCCCAGATGGAAGCTGTATCATTCCTACTTCAAATCTAAAGAATATTTCATTTTAAAAAATATATATATAAAAAAAAAAGTAGAGGCAAAGCTTCAGAAAATCTGACTCCACAGAAAGGTCGACAGTGTTTGGTGTTGCTCAGGGAGGACTGGTGAAAAAAAGCCTTGAGTTGTTTTTTTTCCTCTTTTTTTTTTTTGGAGCAAAAGATTCAAATAATAAGGAAATAGTTGCAAAATGGTGGCAGCAAAGTTTGTCCTTAATTCCACAATGTGTGCAGCAGACTGTGGAAAATTTCTTTACAAAGCTCCAGGCGCCCGTGAGGCAGCTGGAGTGGGAAAAGGATTCCCTTGCCCTTGGTGTTCTTATCCAGTGCCTCCAAGAAGTTTTCCTTCTGCAAATTGATATTTACCATTATTTTTAAGTATCCCATACAGCTCTAACATGGCTCTAAATGCTCCTTCCAACTCATAGCACCTTCACAAGAAACAACCTCCAGAGCTTGCATTTAACTTTCAACGTGGATCAGTGGAGGATGGTCCAGCTCCTCTCCAATTCTGGTGCTGGGGAGGTGAAGCAGATTTTTGTCACAGAAACTAATATTTGGAATAGCAGAGAACAGGAGAAGGCATAGGAAATAAAACCAGGATCTTTGGAGCTGTATTCCTGTAGCACATGAGGGTAGAAGTGCAACGAGCACCTGGCTGGATCTGCACCTCCCGGGTATTGCAGAGACCACAGGTATTTCTAATTTGGTGAGGACAAACTTAGGAGTGGTTTGGTTACAGGAGCTCTGCCAGAGCCAGTTCCCTCAGGATCACCAGGGAACAGAGCAGAAACAAATCCATGTGCTTAGAAAGAAATGCTTGGGAGGAACTGGAAGCAGATTCAAATTCCCTCCCCTTTCCTCTCCTCGTTTCCTCCCCGTGCTCCTCATCTCCTACCTGTTCATGTTGCCCTTGCTCCAGTTCCTGGCTCCTACTCCAACCCTCCTTAATTCCTCATCCATTACAGGATCACAGAAGATCCTGAGGGGGAAGGGACCCACAGGGATCATTGAGTCCAACTCCTGGTCCTGCCCAGGACACCCCAACAATCCCATCCTGTCCCTCAGAGCGTTGTCCAAACACTCCTGGAGCTCTGGCAGCCTTGGAAGTGACCATTCCCTGGGGATCCTGTTGCAGTGCCCGACCACCCTCTGGGGGAAGAGCCTTTTCCTGAGATCCAGCCTAACAATTTCAAGCAGTGCAGTCAGGAGTGGCAACATCAGCTCATCCCACACTTGCTCCCTCCTAAAATTGATTTTCCAATCACACAGTCATATTTCACCTTCCAAGTGGCTGCATCTTCCCTGTATTCACAGTCCTTACCTCAGCAGGAGCAGGGAGCTGTCCCTGAACTGGAATTCAGCACAGCCATCTCCAAGCAGGGATTTTACAAACCCTCACATCACCAAACCCACAAAAATCCCAGAACAGGCTCTTTAAACCCCAACCTCACGTGAGGCTCTGCCAGCAACCACGGCACAAAGCACAGGCTTCCATATTCATTTCTGCCCCCTGAAATCCCTGGGACACAACAGGACCAGAATAATAACACCAATTACAGACATTTGATGTAGTAATTTCAGAGCCAATTAACATAATGAACCTCCATCTCTCTCAGATAAGGAATCTCAGAACAGCCGAGTTAGAGGTGAGGGGCTGAAGCACAGAACAAAGATTTCCAGATTTCCACACAGTTCTTCCTCAAAAAAAAAAAAACAAAACCATTCTCCAGCCCCTCTGGCTCCAAAAGGAGACCCTGGGTATTTGTTATCTATATTTTGATGGTACACAGAGGGATTAGAGCTGGAAGCTTTTTATACCAAAGCTCCTGAGCTTGATATTATTCGGAGGCAGGAGGGCAGTGAGAGGGTCTTGCAGCAAATGAAGGGAATAAGCAGCAAGTCCTGGGTGGGAAACAGCACATCCCACCTGGTGCTGAGAGAGAATCACCTGCCCTAGAGGAACAGATCCATCCCTCTCGTGGGGAATACCTGGAATCACGTGTGCTGTTTGCTCCATGCTGTGCCCTCTGCAGAAGGGCATCAAACAGCTGTGAAGGACCCACTCATCACACATTTGGGACACTCCGATCCATCATGGAATGGTTTGGGTTGGAGGAGACCTTAAAGATCAGCCAGTTCCAACCCCTGCCATGGGCAAGGACACCTCTCACTAGCCCAGGTCACTCCAAGCTCCATTCAACCCGGCTTTGGACACTTCCAGGGATTCAGGGGCAGCCACAGTTTCTCTGGGAATTCCAGACTAGTCCCTCCCCACCCTCACAGCCAACAATTCCTTCCCAATATCCAATCTCTCCCTGCCCTCTGGCACTGGGAAGCCATTCCTCCTTTGTCCTGTCCCTCCATCTCTTGTCCCCAGTCCCTCTCCAGCTCTCCTGGAGCCCCTTTAGGCTCTGGAAGGGGCTCCAAGCTCTCCCTGGATCCTTCTCCTCTCCAGGTGAACCCCCCCAGCTCTCCCAGCCTGGCTCCAGAGCAGAGGGGCTCCAGCCCTCAGAGCATCTCCGTGGCCTCCTCTGGACTCACTCTAAGAGATCTGCATCTTCCTTATGCCAAGGACTCGAGTTCTGGAGGAAGAAAAACCTCACACTAACATTCAGGACACTGAGTGGTGGGGAAAGGGGTTATTTACTCCTTCCCCTGGTGATAAACCTCTCTCCAAATCAGTCACAAGACTATTGATGGTTTGTGGGGTGAACATGAGAACTCCCCACAGATATGGGACAACAAATCCCACTGACCAGGCCAGCAGGTGCTGGAGCTGTCCAAGCCTATCCATTTGGGACAACCTTGATTCCTCCAGCCACACATGCAGCTCAGAGACCCACAGCAGCCCAGGAAGGGCCTGGAGGGTGGCAAAGCTCGGGCTGCCAGCGTGACATGGGCTGATAAGGCCACACCGCAGTGATGTGGATTTCCTGCTTCTGAAGCTGCAGAAACTGTTTCATTTTTTTTTTCTTTTCTTCAAAATTAACTGAAAGAGTCAGGGTGGTGAGTGCAAATGGCACGAGAAGTAGTAAAAAATAAAAAAAAAAAAAGGAAAAAACAAAGGAATGAGATCAGGGTGCATGGACTCTACCCACAAACTGAACCTGTCTCCTCAACCACCATTCCCTGTCCAGGACACTTCTCTCCTTTGCTTCCAGCTCCACCACAATCCTCGTTTCGTTTCTCAGACATTTCCATGCAGATTTGTCCTCCCTCTCATCACAAAAGTGCTCCAAGAGGCTCCATTAGATGCATCAGGATTTCCTCCTTCTTTGTGCAGAGTCACCCCAAAATGCTCATCCTTGCTGAGACACTACACAGGAGACCCACAACACCCACAAAAACAAGGTAGCCTGACAAAACCAAGCAATAAACATAAAAGATCCAAAACACTGGCTAAGCTAAACCCAGACATTTGGAAGGCACAACCTGCCCGTGGCAGGGGGTTGGAACAACACGATCTTTAAGGTCCCTGCAAACCCAAACCATTCTGTGATTCTAGGATTTCTCCTCTTGGGCAGAAAGGCTCCATCACGTTTAATAACCATAAATCTCAACAGTTCCTCAAATAACATGCACTGTAGACACACAAAATACGAGTCTAAGCTCGTGCAAAGAACAAAGTTTCATGCAC
The DNA here is from genome assembly GCF_036250125.1 of Pseudopipra pipra. Classification (NCBI taxonomy): domain Eukaryota; kingdom Metazoa; phylum Chordata; class Aves; order Passeriformes; family Pipridae; genus Pseudopipra; species Pseudopipra pipra. The sequence goes on from NC_087551.1 coordinate 115,264,786, forward strand.
TAAAGCTTGTGCTCTGTCACAGGAAACCACAGCAAACTCTACCCCACGGATCCAGCAGGGGACGAGCACCAAGGATGTGTTTCAATGAGCACAGAGTTCACAAACTGATCCAAAGAACATCAGGTTTCATCTTAAAGACAATAAGGTCACACCAGCACAACCTGTGTGCTGGAATGGCCACAGCTAAGCCTTGGGTTAAGCTGTGGCTGCCCCATCCCTGGAAGTGTTCCAGGCCAGGTTGGACAGGGCTTGGAGCAACCTGGGATAGTGGGAGGTGTCCCTGACCATGGCAGGGGGTTGGAATGAGATGAGCTTTAAGGTCCCTTCCAACCCAAACCATTTGGGATTCTGTGTTTCTAAGCTCAGCCATCACCTCCAAGTTGTTGCATTAAACACAGGAAACAGGAGTTTTGATGTTTATTTGGGTACAGACCAACAGGGAACCTCTCTGAACGTGTCCCCCCTGCTCCCCCGGCACCACCTCAGTGCACAACCAGCAGCACCAATCACCAGAACTCTGAGCTACCTGAAGGCAGTAATTGGGACAATTAAGGCAAGGCAGAGCTAAATGACTTGCCCAGAAGGGCCACAGAAGGCAGAGAAACGAGTGGTGTTTAGGAGTCTTGTTTCCAGCCCTGGCAGAACCCCCACAACACCGATTGACGTGGGGGCCGACGGGACAAAGCGATGGCACCAAAACCACCTTCCTCCCCATTCCCTCCCTCTCTGCCCACAGAGACAAGGGCTGTGCTGGCTGAGTGACTTCAGGCAAGATGCACAACTTGGCTTAAAACAGAGAGAAACCCAAGCAGGAGTCCCTCAGCCCCGGCACTCAGGGCACCTGGGGACGGTGAGGCTCCCTGACCACACGGATTCCTTGGGAAAGCACTGCAGGGAGAAGAGCAGGATAAAGCTTACAGGACTGGACTGGCTACAATTCAGGTATCCTGATACTCCAGTTACCCTGGAGACAGGAATAGCTAATTAATAAGGAGCCATGGGATCTAAGTGAGCAGCTAGATATTTAGGATTAATTTAATTACTTCACCTCACAAGCACCCCCAAGTTCCAGCAACAAGAGATTCTCTGTACAGCATCCCCCAGCACAGCAATACTTACACCTCCTGTACTCCAACCCCTCCTGCAGCTCTTGACATCTCCAGTGGGACAGATTTCCCCGGGAGAGGTTTCTGGCAGCGTTAGGATGTAATAAAAAAGGAAATTCATGAATTGGCTGAAGCAATTGGAGGGAGATTTGTGGCCATAGCAACATTACTATAATCAATGCTGCAGGGAACAAAAGCCACTTTGATCCTGCTGTTCCCACTCTCCCAACCCCACCCTTAAGGCTGGATAATGCCATCCAGACACCCTCCAGCCCCCCCAGATGCCCTCATGAGCTCTCCCACTCGCTATCCCTGACACGAAATCACTGAAAAGGGGATTTAAAGCGACTTTGAGAGGTTGTTCAGCGCATCCATCATCCAGGCAGACTATCCCAAGCAACCACCCTCCTGTGCTGGTTTAGGAAGGGGAAATTCCACACGGCTGAGGACACTAATTGTGCCGGTAACAACAAACAAACAACTCACCCCGGGTTTATGGCCGGTCGGTGCCACGTGGCTGCAGCTCCCGTTCCCTTCCTACCTCGCTACACTTGTTTACTCTGAAACTCATCTAGAGCATCTTTAGGCTCGGATCATCGCCTGCCACGCCTGACTGGGGGGGGTCTAAGCTCCACTCAGGCCTGCAGGCACTGCTGCCATGCAAATAAAACAATTAAACCAAAGCACTGAGGAATTAATCTACCAAAGCTGCCTTGCTTGTGTGGCTCCCACAAGGAAGACGCCTCCGGAGAGGCCGCTCTGCCCAGAGAGCCGAAGGCAGAGATTCCTATTAATGCTCCCACTATTTTTAGCCTCACAAATCAGGGGGAAGCTGACTTGTGCTTCCTGCCCCCGGACACAACATCTGGGCTCTTTATGGTCACTCAGGCTCTTTTCCCACAACGGCAGAGCCTGGAATGTGGCAAGGTGGAGCGCTGGAAGGAGGGGGGGAAGAGGCAGCGAACTTTCCAAATTAGTAGCAAAGAGCAGTAATTCCACAGCTGGGATAACTCAGCAGCAGTGATTACAATCTGTCCTCTTAATTTGGCCCTGCAGTTTCTATTAGAGGCACAGTAGGAGGGAATTCCTGTACAGGAGTTAAAGCCAGGGCCGGGTGTCGGGTGACTGGGGTTTGATTCCCAGCTGTGCCTCAGACCTTCTGCGCAACCTCAGGGAATTCGCTTCATCTGCTCCGGTTCCCTGGCTTGCAGCATTCCTTGGGAATTCACCAGGGATCTCACGGGTCACAAATAGCAACTGAGAGTAGAAATATGATCGAGAGCAACTTCCTGGCAAGAGGGAGGCAAAAGCATCTCACACGTTTGTTTGTAACGCCACCGAAAAGATGTAACGACACAAAATTGATGGATCGGCGCCTTCCGACCATCCCAGTTTTATAGGAAGGAAAGGGAACAGCCATGCTGAGCCACAGCCCCACACTACCAGGGAATTTATTTGAGGACATATGTCTTGAGAGTCTCAGAAGATAATCTTGGGAGACAGGAAAAACGAATCACCTTGTGCTGCTCTGGCTTAAATCACGTCACGGCTCTGGCTCTTAAAGAACATCTGAGCACGGGAATGGGAAACGCCAGGAACACACAAGAACTCAAACCTGAGCTTCAAAAAAATAAAAACAAAAAAGGGGGGTGAACCCCCAGAAGTTAAACACAAGAATAAAAGGAGGAAAGGGTGCTCATTGCTGACCCTTTAGTCCTGTAGCTCTGAAGTTTGGGGGTTGTTTGGAAATGAATGTGTTCTAGCACCCTGCTGGGCAAGGGTAGTTCTTTCTAAAATGCTCTGAGGTCCTCAAAAAGAGGGCCAAAATTAATTAATAATACACTTTCCAGTCCAAAGCTCTCTCTCCACATCAACTGTGAATTGCTGAGATGATGTGTTAACTCCTCAGAGGGGCTTCAACACCGGAGGAGCCACGTGAGGTGATCTGGAATGAAAAGCTGGGGTAGAGATGGGAACCCCTTGTCAGCATCTTCTCCCAGCTCTTTTTCCCTATCCAGGCCCAGCAGCAGCACAGGGATCCAGGCAGTTCATCAGTCTGTGCTGGGGGATTAGTGGCTCAGAGCCCTGGGAGAAAGGCAGTGTCACAGCAAGAGGCTGAAGTCACCACGTGCCCGTTTGAAGGCGGAACACGTAACGCTGAATCAAGTGAGTGGCCAAAAACCAGCCCAAAAGCTCTGCTCTGCTTTCAGGGTGAGGTGTCACGAGCAGCACTCGCTGACTCTGACCTACTTATCCCCACAAAAGGGCCACACAGACAGGCAACAACCCCATCTCCTCGGCTGCTGCTGTGCCCAGATCCCATAGAGCCAAAATCCCTCTGGAAAATGCAGTGTAAAGAGCAGAAAGCAGGTGGGACCTTGCAAGGGTGCTCCAGTTTTCACAAAAATAATTGCTATTTTTGCCACTGCGTTATGCAGGGCCAGAGCCAGAGCAAGGCCAAGTTTAGGGAAATCCCATTTGCACCTTTGCCTGCCAACAGCATCTTTTGTCCAGTATGTCCCTAATGTTCAAACCCCTCTGTAACCATTCCAGGAGGAAAGGGCAGACAGGCTTCGTTTTTTTCAGGATGAAAGCATGCAGAAATCTGCAGGAGTGATTCCAAAAGTGATCATTCACACTCGCCAATCCAAACACAAACCCACACACGAGGACATGGGAATGCTGGAGAGAAACAGCCCACACAGTGAGTGGCATCCTACAGTCCCACAGCCCCACCTGCTCCAGGCAGAGCCATCACCTGAGCCACCCGTACATGGATTCAGGGAAAAGTGCATCCCTGTGGAGAGCAAAAGAGCCTCATGACAATTCCATAATAATGAAGAGCCAAGGAGATACTGATTAATTTAATTAATTTAATAACGTGGCCATCAAGACCAGGGAAGGAATTGTCCCCCTGAGCTGGCACTGCTGGGGCACCTCAAATCCTGGGGGCAGGTTGGAGACACTCCCAACAAGAGAGACACTGATGGCCTGGAGCGTGTCCAGGGAAGAGAACGGAGCTGGGGAAGGGGCTGGAGCAGCAGGAGCAGCTGAGGGAGCTGGGGGGGCTCAGCCTGGAGAAAAGAGGGATCAGGGGGGAACCTTTTGGCTCTCTGCAACTCCCTGATGGACCCAGGGAAGGGTCAGGCTCTGCTCCCAGGGAACAAGTGACAGGACAAGGGGAAATGGCCTCCAGCTGTGCCAGGGGAGGGTGAGGTTGGATATTGGGAACAATTCCTTCATGAAAAGGGTGGTCAAGCATTGGAAGGGGCTGCCCAGGGCAGTGGTGGAGTCCCTGTCCCTGGAAGTGTTCAGAAAACACATGGATGTGGCACCTGAGGCCGTGGTTTCACGGTGACCATGGTGGTTTATGCTGCTTGACGGTCGGGCTTGATGATCTTAAAAAGCCTTTTCCAACCTTAACAATTCCACAGGTTTGCAGGGCAGCAGTGGCACACGAAGCTGAGACGACCCAGGACTCGCCCCCCCTCCTCACACATGCTCAGCTAACCCTATCACCAACCTCTTCCCAGGAATTCCTGGAAACGGATCCTGCTGCCCGGCACCATCCCCAACCACAGGAGTGGGAGCCCAGCAAGCTCCTCATTTCACTTGCAAGGAAAGAACTTCAGAAAAACTCTTCCAAATGCAAGTTTCCTGAACACCAGCCACGGCTCCCGAATCCGCGCTCCGGGAGCAGATTCCTGCTCTATCCCAGCTGAGGGTGTGATGGCTCTTCCCTTGCCAAACACCTGCTCCTCAGAAGTGAAGCCAAGCACTTCAGAGCCTGAAAAGACTCTGCAAACATGTGAACCCACCATGCAAATGAGCCATTTGTTCAGCCTCCTCCACAGAGCTGCCGCTCAGCCCCCGGCGGGGAGACACGGCCTTGGGATCACTCCAAGCCAGGGAGGCACAACTGGAGTCTTCAGAGCTTCTCTCAGTCCTGGATTTTTAAATCCCAGCCCCAGGGAGCTGTTCTGCCTCATCCCAGAGCAAGCCCTAAGCTGGGGAACCAGCACTACACACACATCTGTAAGACTCCAAGCCCCAGGAGCCGCTGGCCCACGGCCTTGGCTGCGAGTTTTGCTTTAATATATAGATTTAGGGGTCTGGATCACCTCAGGACAGCATCAAGAGAATAAGCCACAGGCTTGTTCCCAAGGAATTTCTTTATTAATTTAGGGGAGCAAATAAGGGGACTTGGTCAAATTCAGCAGGACACCACACAAGCTGGACAAAATGTTCCACCACAATGCTGACTCAGCATACACTATTAATCCACAATGCTTAAGTCAAAATCCAATAAATCCACAACACTTAGAATCACAGAATTCCAGCTGGGTTGGAAAAGACCTCTGAGATCACCGAGCCCAACCCTCAATCCAACCCTGCCGTGGTTCCCAGCCCATGGCACTGATGCCACATCCAGTCTGTCCTTAAACATCTCCAGGGACGGAGAATCCACCCCCTCCCTGGGCAGCCCATTCCAAGGGCTGATCACTCTCCATGGAAAGAATTCCTCTCTAATATCCAACCTAACCCTCCCCTGGCACAGCTGGAGGCCGAGCCCTCTTGTCCTACTGCTGCTTCCTGGGAGCAGAGCCCGGTCCCACCCGGCTCCCCCCTCCTGGCAGGGAGTTGTGCAGAGGGATGAGGTCTCCCCTGAGCCTCCTCCTCTCCAGGTTGAGCCCCCCCCCAGCTCCCTCATGGGAATTGTGCTCCAGTCCCTTCCCAGCCTCGTTGCTCTTCCCTGCACCTGCTCCAGCCCCTCCATGTCCTTCCTGAGCTGAGGGCCCAGAGCTGGGCACAGATGACTTAAGTCAAGATCCAATAAACCAACAACACTTAAGGCAAAATCCAACAACTGCCACAACATTTAAATCAAGATCCAACCCCTCCAGCTCCAAACCACCCCAAGCATCAAGAAATGCTTTCCTAATATCCAATCTAAACCTCCCCTGGTGCAACTCGAGGCTGTTTCCCGTGCCCTGAAGAAAAACAGTACCTGGGAAACTTAACAGTTGTGTTGAGGATGGTGGGAACTGGATCAACATACACTCAAACCCACACACAAACTTCACCTTTGTTCAAACAGGGGACAACAAACCCACATCCAGACCTGATCCCCACAAAGAAACTGGGATTCCCAAGGAGGAGGTTCAACCCTCGTGCTTTGACTTCCATGCAACCATTTCTTCTGCTGCAAATCTTGACAATCTCCCCAGATGATCCCACAGGGTCAAGTAAACAGAAAAGCAGAACCACCTGCACATGACCCTCACTGGAAACTGGGCACAGGGACCTCCCCCCAAGCAAAGCTATTCCAAACAGTCCCCTTCCCATATGGCAGCTCCAAAGGGTGCTCATGGACAAGAAGTGCCGAGGGCCCCCAACACAAGGAAGATGTTGATCTGTTGGAACAAGTCCAGAGGAGGCCCTGGAGATGCTCCCAGGGCTGGAGCCCCTCTGCTCTGGAGCCAGGCTGGGAGAGCTGGGGGGGTTCACCTGGAGAAGAGAAGGATCCAGGGAGACCTCAGAGCCCCTTCCAGAGCCTAAAGGGGCTCCAGGAGAGCTGGAGAGGGACTGGGACAAGGGATGGAGGGACAAGACACAGGGAATGGCTTCTCACTGCCAGAGGGCAGGGAGAGATGGGAGATTGGGAAGGAATTCCTGGCTGGGAGGCTGGTAAGACCCTGGCACAGGTTGCCCAGAGCAGCTGTGGCTGCCCCTGGATTCCTGGAAGTGTCCAAGGCCATGCTGGCCTTGGATCAACCTGGGATAGTGAAAGGTGTCCCTGCCCAGGGCAGGGGGTTGGAATGAGACAACCTTTGAGGTCCCTCTCCATCCAAACCATTCCAAGATTCTATCACATACCCAGCACTTCACTTCAGCCATAATTTTTCCTGAAGTGTGGCTTTAACAAGAGACAGATACACACCAAGGGCAACTCAAAGGCATTTACCTGACCTAAATAATGGGAATTTCCTGGTAATTTCACTGAACTAGTTGGGAATTTGCAATACCTCAAGCAATCAACACACACTGTCCCACAGATAAAAAGCTGGAGGGTTTAACTTCACCATCTGAGACATCTCTGCTGCTGTGCAAAGAAGAACCACAAGGCTGAAAAGGCTCAGATCTCCTTTTGATTTTAGCAGGGAGCTCTTCCAGCCTGCAGAAACTGTGAAGGAGCACTTAGAGAGAGTAAAACCACTGATTTGCTCCCACTGTCACAGCCCAGGGAGTCCCACATCCTTAGAAGGAGAAATCCCATCCAAGAAAGGTGGATCTGAAGGTTGAAAACTCTCTTATGGATAAAAAAAAGAGGCAACATTTTGCTCAGACTAGGAAGCTGAAATGGGAATTTCATAGTAACAGCAGGCAAGAGTAAAATATCCATTTTATTACATTTTTAGCTTTCAAGGGTGTCTGGCTCTGCCAACATTAGATGTCTGACGTGCCTCAGACATGAATATCGAAGAGGTTTCAGTCTTGGGTTCCTCCTAAAAAAAAAAAATTCCCAAACCAAACCAACCAGTTTTTGTGAAGTCTGAAGTTTCAAGCCATGGGATGAAGAAGCACAGTCAATCAGGGATCACCTACAGTCAAGCCAGACATGAAAAACTGGACCAGGGACAATCCTGCCATGGAAAGACCAACCATTATCAGCAAATTTAATGACAATATTATTGTGCATCAAGAGATGCTCTCTGGAATGTGGAAGAGTGTCCCTCACCTGGAAGGAATCAGGTGACAGAAGAAAAAACAAGTGGGTAAATAAACATGGGCACATGTAACCCTGAACACAAACACTCCTCCAAACAGAGAAAATGAAGTTGTTTCCTATCCTCTCTCCAAGGGATTAGAAGGACTCCACGTCCTGCCTGTCACACTCTGAACCCACCACGAGGAGAAGGAAGAGCTCTCACAGCAAAGGTCCTGCCAACAGACCACCATGAATGTTTAAAATGCACTTTATACAACAGAAGATCTGAGAAATCTCTTTCTTTGAGCAGTTCTGGAGTCTCTTCAAGCTCTCTCTACACTGCACATTCCAGCATCACCTCAGCTCCAAGGGAACAAGTGCTCCTGGTCCCGAGAGCTTTGGGCTTCTGGATGATAATTCCTCTTGCCCAGGGAAAACCCTTGACCTGTGGGGCCAAAAAAAACCCCTGGCTCAAAGAAAAGAATAAAATAAAATAAAATAAATGAAGCTAATGCTTCTCTTCTTCCCCAGACTGCTCTGAAACCAACACATCAAACTGAAGTGTGTGGAACCAGCACACTCTCCATGCCCTTATCCAGTGCCCAGGACCTAAAAGGGGCCTTCCAGGAAGGCTGGAGAAGGACTTGGGACAAGGGCATGGAGTGATAGGATAAAGGGGGAATGGCTCTGGGCTGAAAGAGGGTAGGTTTAGGTGGGATGTTGGGAAGGAATTCTTGGCTGGGAGGGTGGGGAGGGGCTGAGACAGAAGTCCCAGAGGAGCTGTGGCTACCCCTGGATTCCTGGGAGTGTCCAAGGCCAGGCTGGATGGGGCTTGGAGCAACCTGGGCTAGTAGAAGGCGTCCCTGCCCATGGCAGGGGGTGGAACAGGGTGAGCTTTAAGGTCCCTTCCAACCCAAACCATTCCATGATTTTATGGGATTATCCACAGTTCTCAGCCTTCCACCTCCACCTCCCTTCAGGAAGTGCTGCCAACACCATGCCTGGTCTCCCCTGCCCTGGAGCAGACTCTGGAAGCCCTGAAAAACAGCAGATCCAGGAGACCAGAGCACTGTATTTATTATTAAGTGCTTGCAGATGAGCATGAGGAGAGAGGAGGTAAAACCACGTGTTCCTGCAGCTCCTGCAGTCGGGAATCGCTGCTTCCTCCAGAGGCTCACCCTGGATTTTGGCTGGGGGGGGGGCTCTTGCCTTGTGTCTGTTCCTGGCAAAAAGGGACCCAGCACATAAAAGTCCAACTCCCAGAAGCTTCATGTCCTTCCTCCCAGGCTGGCATCAATGCCAGGACAAAAACCCCTGATGCCAATCAAAGCTGTCCATACAAACGTCAGGCAGGAGAGATCCCAGGTCACCAAACAGCCCCAAGAAACCCCAACTGGGTCATTTACCACAATTAAAACGCAGCACCATAATTCAGGGGAAAGGATGACTACTCCAGGTAAAACACACAAGTTCTAATGTTAAAGAGTGGCTTCTGTGGAGAGAAATTGTATTTAAATTGTGGTGCTTGAGAGCACTGGCAGGTCCCTTCTCTCCTGCTCACACTTCCCAACGCCGCCCGCTCCGTGCAAAGCCTTTCCCTGCAGGAACTGGAGAAGGAACAAGATTTCCAAGTTGATGTGTACAGAAAGAACAGCAGCTTGAGAGGAGGAAATGGCCTGAAATTTCCTTTCTCCCAGGGACCTGCAGAAGCAGCAGCTCTGCCCCCCGCTCCGAGATCCCAGCACTTGTTTTTCTCCTTTTTATCTCCATTTATGGATTTTACAAGGAAAATCAGCACCTGTTTGCCTGGAAGGATGAATTATGGGTACAGATTCAAGAGGTTCAAAGCAGACTTGTCCTGAAATCTGAGAATCAAGTTCTAAGTGAGATTATCCAGCCTTTACTAGATCCACAAGGAAGAAGCATTTTCCATGGGAAAACAGATCCATGAGCTGCCTAATGTAGTGTTTTCACTTTGGACCCTCTTTAAAACCTTTACATTCCACACGAATGTTGTTTTCATTGTACATTTTAAAAAGAATGTAAGCCAAAACTGTGATTTCCTAAAAGTATCCAGGATGCTTTTACCTCTTACTGCGCTGGAGAAAAAAGAAAACATTACTGGCTTTAAAATAAATTTCAAATTAATGCTGCTCTGCTCAACTTAAGACCTTTTATTGCAGAGGGAAGGCAGATTTCTTTTGATGATGGGGTGGATTTGTTGTGCACAACCTACATGACCTCATGGTCGGTGATACAAACACCCAGTGCCCAACAAAGAAATACAGAAGCAAAGGCACAGAAATAGGGAAGAAATAAAATAAAAGGTAATTTAGAACTCCTTGACAGCAGCAAGAAGTCCTGGGTCCTCCCCCAGCTCTGTGCAAATGACTCTATTTTAACTAAAAGGGTATTAATCCAAGTCAATTAGTCCAACCACATGCACCCTCTCTTTGCAGAAGTGACCTTCACTCAAATTACCTTCATTTTGACTCTGGAAGTAAATTAAGACAAACCTCCAGGCAAATTTCATTCAGAGCAAGAACTGAATTTCATAAACTTCAAACAACTGAACCCAAGGAGCTGAACTGTGATTATTTTGCCTGTGTATCCATGTGCAGATGAGTCATGAACCTCCCAGCCCTTCCTCCCAGCCAGAAGCGTGGTGCTGCTCTTCCAGTTGATAACCATCCTTCCACCTCCCAAACAGCTGTAATTCCAGAGCTGGGAATGTACAGGTGTCCAGGGCTCAGAGATCCTGGGAATGGGAAGCATTATATGATGCTTAAGGCCGTTACTCGTGTGCTGGAGCCCAGAGCCAGTTGTTAAACGGCGAGATACGAAGCTCTGACAAAAGATTTCGACAGGAGGTTTCTGCTAAAATAAAATAAAAATGGGAGACTGGGGAGTTTGAAAATATTAAGGAATAACAAATCTGTTTTCCAAGCCTGTTTCAGTGTGTTGACTGTGTTAAGTGAGAAAGGCTGCTCGGAGGGAATGAAGGGAATCGATCACAGCAGTTTAGGGAGAACACGGCACAGCGGTGGAAGGGAATAACTCACCCGGCTTCAGAAATGCCAGTGTGCTGGGGAAAGGCCACTGGGGCAGGCAGACAGTGGAGAGGGCTGACAGGAGAAATGGATTTCCACCCAATTTTTAAAGGGAGGGATGGCTAAAATTCCAGCTGAAGCTCCCGAGGCACGGCTCGCCAATTAATTCCACCCCAAAAAGGTTTTCGATGAGATAAACTGAACAAGAGGGAGAGTGGGGAAAAATCCTCCCTCTCAGGTGCTGTGATTAAGGAACACAGAAGGAAACAAATGATGACAAAGTTTCTTGTTGATCTCCTCTGCTCCAGGAACAGAGGAGCCCCAGAGCAGCTAAAACAGGACCATGGGATGCTGGCTCCCTGTGTCTGCAGAGAAAGGAAACGTCTGTCGAGGACACGCCAGGCTGTGCTTCAAAGGACAGAACTGCAGTTTCAGAGATGTGATTTTGAGCTCTCCTCAGGTGATGAAGCACTACTGGAACATGACAAAGCCCTTTAAGAGCAGTAGGAGTCCCAGTTTTCAGCAGTAAAGCCACAGGATGACACAAGGTGGAGCAGCAGTTTGGCTCCCGATGCAGGGGTGCAGCTCCGCAGCCTCCCTGGTGGCTCCTCTCACTCTGCTCATCCATCACCTGAGCTGGGGGTTACAGAAACAAACTGCACACACAGCTTCTATATCTGTCTTCTTTTCCTTTTCCAAGTCTCTCCTCAAAGCCACTTGTCTCCAGAGAAGCTGTGGCTGCCCCATCCCTGGAATTGTCCAAGGCCAGGTTGGACGGGCTTGGAGCAACCTGGGATTGTGATGGAAGGTGTTCCTGCCCATGGGTGGAATGAGAGGAGCTTTAAAGTCCCTTTGAACCCAAACCATTCTGGGATTCCCCCACCCACAGTCGCTGGTCAGGAACAACCAAGCTGCCACAAGAGACACGTGCACTGCCACAAATGGGGCCCACAATCATCAGATGGCAAAGGGAGACAGGAAAAACCAACCCTCCCTAAACAGACAGCGAAGGAAAATTGATTTCCGAACACCAGGCAACACTTCCTGACATTTCTCATGGAAACATCAGGAGCTCTTTACCAAAAAGTAACAAGAAACCCCCCCCCAGCTGAAAGCAGCACTGGGAATGCCCCTCTTGGAACAGCACTTCCCTGGAGGACACAGCCCAGGGGCAGCAGGGAATGTGCTGCCACAGCTCGGATCTCAGCAGCTGCATAAAGAGCAAAGGATTATTGGGGTGCTCAGATGGGCTCATCTCAGCTTTTTTAATCAAAGTTGTTGGTTAAGTCAAAGATTTTCCATTCCCCCTCAAGCCCCAAAGCACAGGGAGGGCAGTGGGGGATCCCACGGGGATCCCATCCCAGCTCCTGCTGTCCTCACCCCACACATCCGAGTCCCCAGGCAGGAGGGAAGTGAATGCACCATGGTCAGATTTATGATTTTACAAACCACCAACGACACACTTGGCAGAATTCAGAACTCCCTTCTGGGAAGCAGGAACTTGCCCCACTTTAAGGGGGAGTCAGACGCCTCCACTCCCACGGCGCAGTTCAGAGCGACACACACGGACACAAATCTCGGAGAAGCCGCACGACTCCCCCCAGCCTTAGTGGGAACCAGGCAGATTAATTCCAATTTGGAGCATCAAACCCCTCGAGCCAAAAGCACAGGGCAGAGAACAACCACACTTTGTGATTTACGACCCGGGATTTGAAGGGGAGGAAAGGAGTTATCACCTTGCATTTGATTTTTGTGGCTCTAAAACCCTTTGCAAACCACAAGGGAATGTCACAGAGAACCAGCTCCCTTTCCAGGGGAGGTGGGACAGACCCCAGCTCCTTCTCCCACATTATTCCATGTGAAGGGCAAACAGGAGCGAGGGTTTAAGTGCTAAAGCAAACAGACCCAGCTTTAACACACAGGTTGATGAAAGCAGCCCAGAGCAGCTGCTCTTGAAGTCACTCCTTTGTAGTCGTCACTCCCACAGATAATTACGAGCTTAAAGGTTCCAAGACTTCAAATGATGGTTTGAGCTTTCTTCAAGTAAAAAAAAAAATTAAAAAAAAATTAGATTTTAAATCTCATCTGCTTTTTAAGTCAAGATTAATGAATCCTCACCAGGATAACAGTTACAGCCACAGTTACCTGAGCCACAGACTTGTGGGGGGCTCAGATGTGCTTCTGGTCTTGTAGAAAGGCTGAATCTCAACATGGGTAGAACCCGTAATTATTTAATTTATAAATAAATTAAATTCTCCCATTATTTTCTGGGAGAATATACATGTACAAGCCTTCCTTTCAAACTAAAATTGAGAAATATCGGGTTTTAAGAGGCTCTCACAAAGCACTGCTGGCAATAAAAGGAGCATTTGGGGAGAAAAAAGCTGGAGGTCTTCACACCCAAAATGCCACGAGCAGGAACTCGGGGAAAGCTGAGGAATTCATCTTGTATTTGACATCCACTTTAAAATAAAACACAGCAGGGATTTTATAAATCACGGGAATATTTCAAAAAAGATCCCAAAAAAAAAAAAAACAAAACCAAGATAAAAAATATTTTAAGAAGAGAGAGCCAAAAAAAAAAGACAGTTCCCTTTACTCCAAGGGCACAAAAAAAGGGGCACAAAAACGAACAGAACATGACACGGAAATAGTTTGTGGCCCCCAAAATCTGGAGGACACGCTGTATTTTGTGTGAGGAGAAGGAGCAGGGGGAGAGAGAGTATCAAAATCCAAACAAGTCACAAGGCATCACCAGTCCCCTGATGACAGGAGAGTGGTTTTTGTTGGCACAGCTCGCGACAGCTGGAGGGATAATTGCGACGCTGAGCGAGAAGATATTTTGCCTTCAGATTCTCAGATGAAAGATGTGATCCACAAGCACTTGGCAAACGTTAATTAAACCCACACAGCCCCTCTTGGTGGATCAAGAAGTATTTATCCTTGTTCTGCAGAGAAAGGGGGGAATTTTTTCAGGCACTTTTAACATCAGGTATCTGCTCTTCCTGCTTAGGAAGCGCCCCATGGATGCACCGTTAAAAACACAGATCAGCCTTCCCAGTGCAGCAGTTTTCCAGAGCACAGAGCCAGGATGGAGCTGATCCTTCTTGTTCCCCTCTGACCAACAGAAATCTTGACTCTGAAGAAAAACAAACCATCAAACCAGTTCTGGCCACGAGGGTAATAACAGATGAATAAGGGCAAACTACAAACAAACTATAAAGCAACACCATCCCTTGGTGAGTTGTAAAAAAACCCCCAGTTCAGCTGCTCTTCCTTTGGTTTTCCTCTTCAAAGGTGACTCAGTCTTTCCATACTGCCTTAGAATCATGGAATACCCTGAGATGGAATGGACCCACGAGGATCAAGTCCAACTCCTGGTCCTGCACAGACACCCCAACAATCCCACCCTGTCCCTCAGAGCGTTGTCCAAACGCTCCTGGAGCTCTGGCAGCCTTGGGAAGTGACCATTCCACGAGGAGCCTGTTCAGTGCCCCACCACCCTCTGGGGGAAGAACCTTTTCCTGAGATCCAACCTAACCCTCCCCTGACACAGCTCCAGCTGCTCCCTCAGGTCCTGGTGCCGCTCACGTGGAGCAGGGATGGGAGCTGCCCCTCAGGAGGATGTTGGAGACCCCAAAGAGTGTCCCCTCAGTCTCCTCTTCTCCAGCTGAACACACCAGTGACCTCAGTCCCTCCTTGTAGGGCCCCTCCAGACCCTTCACCACTTTGCAGCCTCCAAGTACTTGAGGCACTTGCACTGGCAGGGCAGAACTGTGTCCTGTAAAAAAAAAAAAAAAGCCTTTCCTCTAAAGAAAACCACTCAATTATTTGCTAAATTGACAGGGAACATTCTGTATTTCAAAGGGGAAGGGTCAGTTTGTTGGATCTACAAAGAGTAGCTGAGAACATCTGCAAGGTCAGGAAGAAAATGCATAAACACACATGTGAACTAAAGCACCAAAATACACAGTGGGGGTCGGTGCCTGTGATCTTACCATGAAAATAAGCATATTTGGAGTTCTTCCCTGCTCAAAAAAACCCCAAGCCCTGAAGCAGCTGATTTTAGTATCTATTTCAGCTGGAAATAGATTTAATGATGCTTTTTATGGATGTAGCACTTATATTCCATGTATGTTTAGAGTGTAACTTCAAGGGCACAGCACAGGCTTCCCCACCATCTGGTCACTGTGCTCAGTAAGGCAGGGCACTGTCCAGGGCTGCAGGCAGAGTTCAGACCAAAAGGAGAAGGTGGAAAGCTTTCCCTGGATTAATCCAGTGCCTCACCTGGCAGCTTCCATGGTCACAACAACTTTCCACAGGAGATGGAAGGTATGGCTTGCAAAACCATGACACAGCATCCCTGGCAACTCAGCTCTGTCACTGCCCCACCCAGGGGCACCATCTCCCTGCTAATCCAAGGTAGAGGCAGCTCCAAAGACTCAGGAAAAGCTGAAACCTCACCAGGGAACCAGGATGTGCAATCCCAGTATTACAAATGCTGCTGTAACCTGGCACAGCCAGGACACCTTGGAAACGTTTGGGGTGAAGCCAGCAGGTGTTTGCTGCTGCATTTAGTTACCCCCTGTCTGACCCCTCCAGGGAGGCAGGACCCAAAATGCTCTCTCTCCACCCAGCCCAACATGCCAGATTCACCTCTGGCTCTTCCCATGCAGAGGTTTCAGGAAAAGGTTCTTCCCCCAGAGGGTGGTGGGGCACTGAACAGGCTCCCCAGGGCAGTGGGCACGGCCTCAAGGCTGCCAGAGCTCAAGGAGTGTTTGGACAACGCTCTCAGGGACAGGGTGGGATTTTGAGGTGTCCTGTGCAGGGCCAGGGGTTGGACTGGATGATCCTTGTGGTCCCTTCCAGCTCTGGATATTCCATGATTCTTTGCCATCCAGCTCAGAGCTGCTTCTCCAACCTGCTCACTCAGGGGTTAAAATAATGCCTCTCAACAACACTTAATAGTTTCTAGTGACCAAGTCAAAGCATTTTAGCTCATAATTCCACCTGTGCCCTTGGCTTCTGGTTATATTAAGAGTGCACACAGTGAGGCAGATATTGAGACATTATTAAAGGTGCTCTGCATTCAGAGCAGAATTCCCACAGAAAACAGGTATATTTGCAGTCCACTTCATCTTGGTGCCAAGCCTGGAATTGGGGCAGCTCCAGCTGAGAACTGTGGCTGTGTTCTAACACACAGTGCCATCCAAGGCAGCTGTGCTGACCTTTCCTGGCTGATATTCTGGGGTCCTGCCCACAAACATTTCCTGGGTTTGGACTGGTTCTGGCCTTCTCCTGCCCCTTTGCCATCAGTTCTTAAACCCAAGGAGAGGTTTGAGGCTCAGACTCGAGGCTGCAGGAGGGGCAGCACTGGCAGGGACTCCCTTTCTGCCTCTCTAGGCAAGGGGCAGGGGCCAGGCCTTGTTATTCCACACATTAAGATAAGAGCCAGAGCACATCTTTGGCCTTCCCACACAAATCCATAGTTGTGTCCCTGCCAACTCTTCATTGCTTCCCATTTAGCTTTTTTTTTTTTTGATTGTTTGTTTGTTTTAAACTTTGCCCAAGGTTATGTTCAGCAAATGCTGCCCCCTCAAAATACAGCACTAAAAAACACTATCACACTGACATCTGGAAATTGCATTTAAATCCTCAACCAAAGTGTTTTGCAAGGCAAAGCCCCAAATGAGCAAAACACAGCAGATTTTTGCCCCACATCCCTTTGGAAGTGAAGGACTTTGTAAAGGCCACTTTGCAGCTCTTGTCATGAGCTTCTAGAGACCAGTATCCCTCCTGTGCTCCCCCTCTCCTGCCCTCGTGGG
Source organism: Pseudopipra pipra (assembly GCF_036250125.1). NCBI lineage: Eukaryota > Metazoa > Chordata > Aves > Passeriformes > Pipridae > Pseudopipra > Pseudopipra pipra. The sequence goes on from NC_087551.1 coordinate 115,281,476, forward strand.
AGGCAAACACCACACACACAGATCACACAAAACAGGTATTGCTCAGCCTTGAACCCTGACAGGGAGTATAAACAAGCTCCAAAACTCCTACATCAAGTACAACCTGCTGCAGTCACCACCTCAAAGCCCTCCCTGAAATGTTTTAGAAAGAGCCCAACAGCTGTTGAACTAATTCCCCTTTTTTTTCCACTGTTTGGAAGCTGCACAACATCTCATGCCTAAAAATCACCTTTTAACACTCTCAGTCACTGCTTATTTGTGGCCTTATAATATCATTGTCCTTCTGGGGTTCAATGCTGTCCTTGAAGTTAAAGGTTGGGGGGTTTTCAGCACCACAGCATCATCTGCATTTCATATTTACAGAATCACACATCATCTGTATTTCATATTTACAGTAACCTTTCTGCTGCCCCTCACCTCTGTTTTCACCCTGCAGCCCTCAGGGCCCTTTTTGCAGCTCCCACGTCCAGCAAGTGTTCCAGACAAGCAGCAGACTATTCCAGATCATCCTTCACTCAGTTTAATGACTCTGGAAAGATCCCTGGGGAAGGAACACTTCCAGGAATTAACTCCATTAACTATCCAACAACATCCAGCAAAAAAAAAAAACCCAACATCCAAACCTTTGGTTTTTTAAAATTATTTTCCAAGTTGGCTGTAACAGAGAAAACATCTCAGAGCACGTGACCTGCCCACAGTTCTCTGCACTTCTTTTGGGGGCTGTGAGCAAATGCAGCTGTTTCCAGGAGGAGTAACTTTCCTCAGGATAACCAAGCAGCAGGAAAGCACTGCTTTTACTGTGGCTGCCCCACACATCACTTGCCACAGAGGAGAAAACAGAACCTTTCAAAGACTGACACGCTCCTGGCACAGACACTTCATTTAGGATGTGGTTTCACGTTGTTGCTCAGCTGCTCTAATGGCCTGATGCTGCTGAAAGGAGGGATCTCTTCCCCAGCTTCCAAGTGATCCACAGTGAGCTGGATCAGGGAGTTAAGCTGGAAGGAAACTCTGGACTGAGAGGGAAGGAATCAAAGACGTATCAGCGCAAAAAGATCAGCGAGAGCGCAAGGCTGGGAGCAAAACCCTTCCTTGCAGCACCAGTTTGAGATCAGTTCAGCTACAATGCACAACCTCACTCTAAATTTAGAGAGCTTTCTAACTCCAGAGCTCTATCCCAGGTCCATTATCCCTCTCCAAGGCAGGAATGAGCCATTCTATTATAAATGCTTTTAGAGCAGCGTCGCGCTCTCCGCCCGACGGGAGCACATATCAATTGTGGAGAAAGTGGTTCAACTTTGGAATGTAGACAAAAACTGAGACAAGGCTAATGGTGGTGAAAGACAGGTTGCCTGGGGAGGGAAATGATCAGAGGTTTCAGAGGAAAGGGGGGGGGAAAAACCCTACAGACAATTTACCTGTGCTTGGGTCAGCGCTCATTAGTGCTCTGAAGAGAATCACTTCACATGTCATAAATTATGCTGCTCTTGGCTTGTTCCCTTTATTATCCAGCTCAGACAGGAGCCAGGAGCCCTTCACACACACACTGTCTAATGGGAACACTTACTCTGAATAAAATGCACAGAAGGAAAGAGAAAAAATGAAGCAGGGGCCTTCATTTGAGCAAGAAAAACCATCAGGAGACCCAGCAGTGGCATCAGGTTTCAGCACTCGCTCCTCTGTCACTGCATCCACCTTCTCCACAGAAGGGAAAACCTCTCCCAAAACAAATCCAGGCAGAAGATGTGGCTGTTTTCTCCTGTTGATATTTCCATCTACCCCCTGCTGATTTGGGATTTCCAACAGGTTTTTTAAAAGCTTTCCCAGTCAGGCTGTGCTCCCTTCCGAGAAGTTTCTGGAGAGACTGAACCGTGCTCAAGGCACACAGGTAAAACTTTTCATTTTGGCCATTAGGCAAAGCTCAGTTCAACAGCAAGGAGCCAATTTCTGTCTCAATGGTTTTTTTTCCTCTTCTAATCACGGCTTGGAAAAAAATGCAGCTGTGACACACTTTACTTCTTTAAATATTTACAATTTTTTACTGTCTTGAAATAAATTCCAAGCTCGCAGTAATACCCATCGGAGCTGGAAAGGGTGAGATCACTCTTTTCCCACACACCTTTCTGATCTTCTGATGGTATCACTGATAAAACAACCTAATTATTAAAAAGTGCTTTAGTTTAAAAGTTAAAGGTTGAAAGAATCCACAACTCGCTGAGAGAGAGCAACAAAACCCAACCTTGACCAGAAAGGCTAAAAAAAAATCCCATTCAGCTCAAATATTTTGTCAATTCTCCCTCCTTTTCGTGCTAAAGCTCCAAAAGGATGAATTTTGCAGCCCAGCAGCAGGCTGACACTTGGCCTTGCTCTTTGGATTCCATCTCAGAGGGAAAAGCACGTGGAAACAAAGCCACACTTGGCTGGTGAACCCAGGAGTATCCGTATAAATGAGCTCCCTGGAGACCTGAGGAAGGCTCCCTTCCCTCCTCAAAGGCATCAGCTCTCTGATGCCTCACAGAGAGCACTCCAGACAGAATTAAAAGGACTCCAAATCTGTCCACAGGGAAAGGCAGCAGCTGGATCAGCAGGATGAAGCAGAGGATCCAGGTGGCTCCACATGGAAAGACAGTAGGGAATAGGGAAGAAGTGCATCCTCCTTTCCTTAGGGGCAGTTTCAGTGCAGCACCATAATCCCCTTCCACCCCTCCCAGCTTCAATCTCTCCTCCCAAAATGCTTTCCTAGAAACTTCCTCCCAGGCTATAGCTCAGGTCTTGGGAGATCCATCCTGTCCAAAGAGCAGCCACCCTTGGCTGAGGCACCAGGCAACGACTGATCTCATTCCTGATGCAGCCTGACAGCACCAGCTTCCAAAATCTTCCCCCTCTCTTTTCAATACCAATATGGAAAATAACAATCTGACCCTTCATAGTTTGCTAACAAAGATTCAAGTCCCACTTTCCCAGGGCATGGCCACAGTTCCAAGGCTGCCAGAGCTCAAGGAGCATTTGGACAACGCTCTGAGGGACAGGGTGGGATTGTTGGGGTGTCCTGGGCAGGGCCAGGAGTTGGACTCCTTCTGAGTCCCTTCCAACTCAGGATATTCCTGAATTCCAAGCCTCTGGTAGGTTTTTGTGCAGCACTGTCTAATGCAGGTCCAGGCTGTCCTGTTGGCAGAGGCAGAAGTGAATCCTGTTCTGCCCAGGAGCCTTCCCAGAGAGGCAAAGCTGCCCCCCCTGCTCTGGACCTGGAATTCCTCTCCTAAGATTTTCAGCATCATCCCCACAGCGAGATGCCCATGACTTCCCCATCAGCCTTTCTGCTGCCTGTGGGAGGCACAAATTTTGGCTTGCTTTTGGCTCCTGAGTCACTTTGGAGGTGGGAAGAGAAGAAATAAGTCCCCTGCAGTCACCAGCACCACCAGTTAAAAACACCCCGGGAGCAGCAGGTCCGAGAGCCACCGAGCACAGGAAACACGTGACAGAAACACCTCCAGCAGCCAAAGGTTTAATAACCTTGCTATTAATTTTGAGCAAACAACACCACTGATTCCCACTCTACCTTTGAAGAGGAGGAAGGGGTGTGAAGGAGGGAGAAAAGAGCTGTTTAAACAACAACAGCTGTCACACCCATGCCCGTAGGAGGAGTCTCCGGCATCCCGCTCTCGGGAGAGCCGGCACCGAGCACGAGCTTTGCCTTTTCAAGAGGACTTCAGAACCTCAAACACCAACCTTCAGCCATATTTTCTTCCTAATCAGAAACCAATTATCCTGCTGAGTGATGACTGAACAATTCCACAGTGTAAAGCTTTTTCATATCAGGGCCTTCTGTGATCAAGTTGCACTGGAAACTTCCTCGCTCACACAAAAGCCAGGAGGATTTCACTTGTGCTTCCCACAGCTGTTCCCAAGGGCCTCCTCCAAAGTACCAGGTGAAGCCTCAGTGTAGAAAAACACCTTCAGTGAGCCAGTTCACTTTTACCCAAACTGAAGTTTCCCTAGTCAAGTTTTTATCAAGTCTGAGGGGATGTAGAAAGCGTTTACATCCGGCTGTCTCTAGATTTTTTTACTCAAGAGAAACAAATCAGTGCCACTGGCACATTGCTCCCAACTTCCCAGCCATTGCCACAGTAATGCAAACCTCCTGGAGAGTCCCTTTAATACCTCTTCAACTGCTCTGAAAGAGCTTTATTACAGCAAATAATTACTGCAATAGTTTCATATCACAAAGAAGTTTCCATCTGTTCTCAGCCTTTGCACCTTGCAGCGCTCTCGTCTCAACAACGTTCCCTTCCCAGGTGTCCAAGTCCAGATACACTTAAAATCCCAGCTGAGAGTGCTCCCAGTACCTGCTCCTGGATAAATGAAGCCAGGAGAGTCATGGAATGGTTTGGGTGGGAAGGGACCTTAAAGCTCATCTCATTCCAACCCCCTGCCCTGGGCAGGGACACCTTCCACTAGCCCAGGTTGCTCCAAGCCCAGCCTGGCCTTGGACACTTCCAGGGATCCAGGGGCAGCCACAGCTTCTCTGGGCAACCTGTGCCAGGGCCTCACCAGCCTCACAGCCAGGAATTCCTTCCCAATCTCCCATCTCTCCCTGCCCTCTGGCAGTGGGAAGCCATTCCTCCTTGTCCTGTCTCTCCATGCCCTTGTCTCAAGTCCCTCTCCAGCTCTCCTGGAGCCCCTTTAGGCACTGGAAAGTGCTTTACAGCCTCCTCAGAGTCTATCACTACATGCCCTTGAAGTTCCTAAATCAAACCAAAACCTGGCCAGTCCCCAGGGTTACAAACCCCATTCTTGGGACAGAATCTTTGTTATTTAATAATGAAAAAAAAAAATAGAAACACCGAGAGAAGAATCATGGAATTGTTACAGTTGGAAAAGACCTCCAAGATCACCAGGTCCAACTGTCAACCCAGCACCCCCACCATGTTCACCACTAAACCATGTCCTCAAGTGCCACATCCACACGTTTTTTGAACACTTCCAGGTGTCTCCACCTGTTTCAACTCCTGACAACCCTTTCCACAAAGAAGTTTTTCCGAATATCCAACCTGAACCTCCTCTGGCACAACTTGAGGCTGTTTCCTCTTGTCCTGTCCCTTGTTCCCTGGGAGAAGGACTGATTCCCACCTCCCTACAACCTCCTGCCAGGGAGCTGTGGAGAGTAGGAGGAGGGATGGAGCACTGCAGCCCTGCCCTAACACTCTGGGACGGATCACACCTCGAGGTTTTCTCCTCCCTTGAGCTCTTTTCCTCTAACCCCCACGTGATCCAAGAAGCACTGTGAGCAGAAAAGAAATGAACACACAAACAGGGACTTATTCTCCCCAAATACAACCCAGTTCCTGGCAGGGAGGGGAGGAGAACAGGACCTGGGCTGATATTACAGGCTCAGCAAGCAGGAGCCCTCCAGCACATACTGGTGGCTTTGTGATGGTGCCACAAAGGCCGCCTGTTCCAGCTCCTCCACCACAGCATTGTCCCACACAGCCTCCAGTCCCACTTTCAATGGCTGCATTAAGTGGAAAAGTCCCCAGCAAGGGCTGGATTCTCCCAGTTCCCCATTTATAGCACAGCATTTCCCCAGTGTGGCTGGATCCCAGCGGGGATCCCGGCGAGGTCTCCAAACCTTCCCTCGCCCCAAGCTTCCCCTGCCTGGAGACTCTCTCATCACAAGAGATTTTCCTGGGCAGAGCAAAATTCCAGCACACAACTCAGCATTTTACAAGCCCTTTCCACACTGGATGTATTATTCACCCAGTGTACTGAAAAAAAAAAAAGAGTAAAATATAAATAAAGAGCTGCAGTGTTCCAGTGCTGTCCAGGAAGAGCTGATCCCTCCTGCAGAGAGATCCCTGTCTGGTGCATTTACACCCTCCAAGGATTGCCTGGCCAAAAATAATGCTGAAACCAACAGGAGAAACAGCCAATTTGGCTGTTCTCCTCCCAGCCAGATCAGAAATTACTCTTAATTTACTATCTTGCTAAATTCTTATAGTGGGATGTCTGTGGGCTGCCGAGCTGGCTCTGTGCAACTCCCCAGAAATGTAAAAAGAAGAATGAGAAAGAACCATAAATATATATTTTATATACATATATATCTTTATATATATATATATATATGAAGGCAAGGAAAGAAAAAGCCTCCAGCCTTCACCAACAAGCAGGGGCTGAGACACCCTGAGCAGTGATAGACTTGGAACCAACCTGTAATTTCTGGATGTATTTCTCTCCCTCTCTCCTCCTCCTCCTGTTCTCTGTCCAGGAGGACTCCACATCCTTGGATTCAGGACTGTGTGAGTGGGGTGACACATCCTGGCAGGTCAGGAGAGGCTTTAGGGAGCTGGTGTTTTATTACCAGTGTCTGGACAAATCTGTGCAGTGAAATGATGGTGCATTTGCTGGCACACACCGGGGAGAAAACTGACACCAGGATTTGGTCCTTTGGCTCCTCTGGGCAGAACAGAAGCCACCAAAAAAGCCCAGACAGGTCTGGGTGGCTCTGGGGGTTCTTTGCTTTTAAAGGCAGGAAGGAAGCACTGGGGAAGGCAGCAGAGAGGAAAGAAGAAAAGCCAAGTGGCAGAAAGAGCACTGGAGCTTGAAGACATGGAAGGTAAAGCCTCAACACAGGAAAACTGCTCTGGATGATCCTTGGAGCTCTGATTCAGCTGAAGGGAGGCCCAGGTTTCCCAGGCTGCCCACAGGGCAGGGCTTTAATCAGCCCCGTGGGAGCCCTGACTCACCTCAGGGCAGCACAAAAGCCACAGATGTGAGTCAGGGCAGATGGTGAAAACCACAGGCCTGTCCCAGCCCCAGGCAGGTCAGGCTGCAGAGCTTCCCTGCAGCTGAGGCTGCAACCCTGTGAGGTAACAGCTCACTCACCTCACATTCCAGTTCTACTTTTGGGAAGCCACAGCACTGATAAAACAAATATCACTCATGCAAAGCAGAGGGGATGGAGGGCCAGGCCTTGCCCCTGCAGAACCTGTTTGATGACACTGATTTATATTTAACTAAATAAGCCTAATATCTAACTCTCTCTTTTGATTTCATTTCTTAACCAAGCAGGTTTAACACCCAGAGTGTTCCCTGTCCCCCTTTTAGAAGATGCAGTAGACACCAGCAGCCATTTAGTTTCACAGAATCACTGCAGGATCCAAAGAGACATCCCATATCCTGGCTGACAGCTTCACACAACCTTGTGTGAACAAGGAGCCAGAGCTCCTTGGTGAACACTGTATTGTTCTAGTGATTCAGTGCACTGGAATGTTATCAGCTTCATTCATGGCTTTTCTGATAGAGTTCTTAGATTAGGCACATAAACTTCCACTTTTTAGAGAGAAAAAAAAAAAAAAGTCTGTGGCTTATTGTTATGGGGAACATCAAAATTCCTGGTTTCTTTTCCAGGGTTGTACATACAGAGAACTGCAGGAAAAGGGCAGGTCCTCAGAAACCCAAAGGTTCTGTCAGGCTTCTAGTAAGGACATTCAAGAGGAGGAAAAAAAAATAAAAGAGATGTGCACCATGACCAAAAGTTACCCATCAAGAGGACAAAATAATAGTGAAGATGGACAAAGACAAGGGGGACCAAAGGCCATGGAGGTCAAAGACTCTGTAGGGACCAGTCAATTAATCAGGACATTTTAGTCTGGAAAAGAGGCCTCTGACAGGGGACATGGGAGGGATTGACAGAATTTTACCAGCAAATGTGCAAACAACAATTCCCCAAGCAGGAGCTCACTGCAGTTAAATGGGCTGGCTTTTGGTGCAGTCACCAAAAGGAAGTGGTTCATCACACAGAGGTGAACTTTGAAATGCCTGGTGACAGGACAGAGCCTGAAAACACACTTGAGACAAATAAATGGATGTGAGATGAAGGACATTCCTACCTGCCATGGCTGGAGACAGGATGGACCTGTGGCCTCCCATGTTCTGAAGTGTTAAAGAAGCTGACAAGAGTCTACAGCATCTTCTGACAAGAAGAGCAGCAAGAAGCAGGAATTCCACTCCCCCAGTGCCCTGCATCCAAGAAGCAGGAATTCCACCCCTTCACTGCCCAGAGCTCCTGGGAGAAGTGCAGGCAGGAGGTACAGGCAGCACAAATCCTCCTTGCCCAATTAACTGCTCCCCCTTATCCCTCTTAACTGCAGTTGTGAGCTGACAGGCCACACAGGCCCACGTGGTGCACAGGAAGCACCAGGCCCAGGCTCAGGTTCATGGGGATGATGCCACATCCTCATAGGAAGGGGCCTGTGACACGACCCCCCGCAGTTCTTGGCTTTGCTGCCGAGCCAGGAAGCCTCAGGTCGTGTTTGAAGAGGAGTCTCCTGAAAATATTTTTAGATTCCAGTGCCAGCCTGGTTATTCAGATATCCAGAGCCACGGAGTCTTGCATAGAAATGACTTGTTAAGGACTCCCTTGAAACAGGTTGTTTTCCCACTCTGGCTGTTTCCAGCATCTCCTCTGTTCCAGCTCCCTGCCAAGAGCAGCCCTTTGCTCAGTTATCTCCCACTGACCTAAATTCACACAGGCAGCCTTCTTGCTTTAATCACTGTCCTCCACCCTAAAAAGGACTCCAAGCCTGAAATCCTCATCTCCTACACTCCATCCCCCAGCCATGGGCCCCCAAACAGCTCCTGAAGGTCAGTGCTGAGCCTGCTGCACACGACGCCAGCGCAATAAATGTCGTGCAGCCCAAATTATGTCCTGGGGGAAGCCTGTGCCTCCTGGCCTTGTGCAGACTGCACAGCTGTCAGGCTTGCAACTCACCACCTTCTCCCTAAGATATGCAAAGGGAAGGAGAATTCAATGGTATCGATGTTGCAGCTCCTGGAGTCAGCAGATCTGCCTGGGAGCACAGCCTGGGATTAGAGCTGTCGATGAGGATCGTGGCACGGTGGCACAGCTGGTCAATAATAGCACTGTTTGTCCTTCAGGTGACCTCTCTGCTACTTCCAGGGTTATTATTCACCCTGGAGTTTTTCACAGGAGCGATGGATCAGCTGAGGAGAGTCCCTGCTGCTGTGTCTGGCACAAAATTAGGGAAGACAGGCTGTCCTGAATCCAGAAGTACAACAAGCTACATCCATATGTAACACACCTGAACCAAGGGCATCCTGCACATCACAATGTACTGGTTGGATACAGGAGCAGTGAGGAAGCCACAAATCAGCACACCTCTCTCTCCCCTTCTTTCCCAGAAGCACAGGAATTCTCTGCCCTTCTCCCTGGATATATCCACACCAACCTCATGACACAACCCAGAGTCTCAGAGTGTATTATTTCATCCTTTACTCTCATTAACAAACACCTTCAATGTCAAAACTCATCATCTCGTGGTATCCTTTGGGAATCACCTGCCAGGGCTGCCACAATGAACTGAACTGAGCAGTGGGTGCAGCTCCCACGCTCCCCTGCATTTTACACCCAGGAGCAGAGCATCCTCCTGGCTTGCAGACACCTGCAAGGCAATTAACCCTTCCAGTCTGGCACCAGATGGGCCAAGATGTTCTGATTACCCAGCATTTCCAACCTGCACATCCCAATATGTTGGCAGACACCTCATAAAGCACAGGCTCGTTACTGCAGCCCATTAACAGGCATGCCAGACATTTTAATGGGCAAAAATCCCCCATGAAACACTGATTTTCTCCTCCACTTCCAGGGAAAACCTCACCATGAACTAGGAGACACTTTCCAGGGCTTTTTTTTCCGCCCACCAGTCCGGCCAAGCCTCGTTTGCCTGATTTCACAGCAGCCCTCATGAGTAACCCCGACATGTGCCATGGCAGGTCCCTCATCCACCCTCCTCGCTCATCCCACACCTCCAACGAGGCTGGAACAGCCTTGGAGACCATTTCCACTCCTGATCCTGCAGCACAGGACACCCTTGGTGTGGATTCCTCACAGCCCTGAGCAGGTCCAAGACACAACTTCACCGCTCAGGCTACTGGAAGTGGGATATGGATACAATTTACCACCTCAGACAAAAGGAGCTGGAGCAACACTTCTCCCAGAACAAGAGTTAAGCCAAGGATGCCTGTATTTCTAGGACAATGCTGTCCAAGCAGGCAGAGTGAATGCTGTGCCCCTCTGGAGGCAGTTTTAGGCCAACATCAGGCACTGCAGAAAGTTTTATTCTTGAAATATTAAGGTACTCACTGTACAGGGTGATCAGCTGGAAAACTGGAATGTGTTCCTCTTCTGTAGCCAGCTCCCTACTCATCTGTCTGGAGCCTGTTAGAGAGGAAAAAGAGTTTTAACTATGGACAAAGCGACGAAAAAAGATTTTGAAGCATTTTTAAAATTTAGGGGAAAAAAAATAAAAAAAAATAATCAAGAAGTGGGTCAGGTAGGGAATGCAAAACAGAGAGAAACACACACCCCCTCAGCTCTGAGGTCAAGAACTGAAAGAGCTCACAAAGCTCACAGCAAGGTCTCTCCAGCAAATGCTGTGATGCTTAAAAACAACCATGGCACCCGCTGCCTCTGGAGGCTCCCGAGGTCAGCCCTGGCCCAGCCCAGGAGAAAAGCAAGAGATTCATGTGTGAGAGCAGCAGCAAGAGCTCCCCAAAGCCAGTTACTCCAGAGCCAGTGAATCCCAGCTCCTGGTGGCACATCCTGGTCACGGATGCAGCTACACAAATGTCAGTGCAGACACGGCGCCGGAGGGTTCCGTGGGTTGTGATCTGCCAGGCACCACAGAAGTTCCCTTTAATAGATTTGTTGTTTCAACACACTTTATCCCCTTAATAAGGAGCCACTGAAGTTGTGCTTAAACCCATTTTGATTAAGGGAAAGATTATCCATAGAATTGCCAGACGTACATGTTGGTTATACATCAAACACAGACCAATTGTGCTTCGGGGAGACATTAAATCCCCGTTCAATTAATAGAGACACCTCTTCAAATGAGCATTAAATAATTCCCCACAATGTAGCCAGACAACTGGCTACTTCAGGAAATTGGAACAGAAATGATTTCCCATCTCCCCACCAACAAAATCCCAATCAAAACTTGCCCTTAAAACAAGAGGTCAGTAGGGAGGGATGGGGGGCAGGAATGTTACTACCTCAGTGCTATTGTGTGCTTATATTAAAGGCTCCTCATCAGAAAATTAAATGAAATAGATGCCTTTCATGTTTATCAATAACAGAGCTAATGGTTTTTATGTAAATGCCACTACTTTCAGCCAGATCTGCAAGAGAGTGAAGCCACAGAGCCCCATCTCCCCTCAAAAGCAACTCCCTTCAGGCAGCCAATCTAAATGCAAATTACAATCAAACCAAGAGTTTTCTGCATGATACTGAACACATAAAACCAGGGGCAAAGCAGAGATATTGGAGAACAACCCTCCTCTTCTGGAAAAACCTGCTGATCTCACAACGCTGTTCCATCCTGAGCATATAGGAAAAATTAAAATATCATTTGGTTCTCATTTACGGTCATTTTATTTATTTGTACAGTAAGAGGGAACCACTTTCTTCCCTTCTATTGCCCTGGGTGTTAAAAAAGGAGGAGAATGTTCTTCTACCAAGCCATAGAGAGAATCACCTCTCAGAGATGTTTCAAACTGCCACAGGTTGCCCAGAGAAGCTGTGGCTGCTCCATCCCTGGAAGTGTCCAAGGCCAGGTTGGACAGGGCTTGGAGCAACCTGGGATACTGGAAGGTGTCCCTGCCCATGGCAGGGGGTGGAACTGGATGATTTTTCACGTCCCTTCCAATCCAAACCATTCCATGATTCCCCCACAACAGGAGCATCCCCTCAGCAAGGACATTAAATCAGAGAGATACTAAAGCCCTAATTGGATTTGGCAGAACAAACAGCACTTCCACATTTTTAGGGGGAAATTTCTCCCTCAAATACAGTTGCTGGGGGAAGAAGGTGCTGGTTATTAGGTGGCAGAGATACAAAACTGTTGTCAGCACAAGGAGCACCGTTCCTGCAGCACAAAAGCTTTTTGAATAGCACTTAAATCCGACCCCTACCTGGAGCACAGATCCAGTCAGGACTTTGCCAGCACTGATTCAAACAAGGTACCAATGGCAAATCTGAAAAGAACTAATATTACAACCACGCTGCCCAGCAAGTAGAATGCACAGAGGAGAAACTAATGATTAAAACAGAGGGCAAAAAAGCTGAAAACCCGACCCTGGCACAAGTCTGCCAGTGAGTCTCAGCAGGGACTTGCTGTAACTACCACAAAACTCCCATCCCCAGGAGGGGCACATGTCCTTGGAGGGATGCAGCTAATTACCACCAGAGCTGTGTACAAGCTCATTACACGGGTGAGGAGCTGAGCACTTGGTGTGTTTGGAAAGCTACAGGAATATTCATAGAGCAGAACCTCGTTAATTAACATTAATAACCGAGAGACCACTCGGGCAAACGGCTGCATTTTGGGAATTAGCCAGAGAGGGAACAGGCAAAGCTGGGAAACCACAGGGACAACAGGGCCCAGCAGGTGCCTGGCTCACTCCTTTGGATATCTACAATTAAATAATTTATCCTTGTGCCCCTGTGTCCACGAGGGAATGTGCAGCCTGTAAATAAAGCACCTCCTGTTATGCAAGGCTTTGCTAAGTCTGAAAGTTTGACTGCCCGTGAAAAGAGGTCATTTAATTAAAAACCACAACCTTGACTACCCTCCCTCTCAGAAACTCTTCACGTGGGCTGGCATTTCAGAAAACTCATCCACTTCTTTGTCATCTGTTCTCTCTTACTTCATCGTTAAGCAATTACTCACAGATCTATTGTTTTATACACAAAACACTGGTTTGCAGTCCTTGTTCACAGTTTGGAGTTGCTAAGGCTCCCTTCTCCTGCTTCTCTTCCTTCTCAAGCCCGGTGAGGCAAGTCTTGGTGTCCTCTCTAGCAAAAGGAGACTGGGGTTCCAACTCTGGGCTTGTCACCACACCGACCTGTGAGCAGTGAGAAAGGGAAAAGGCCCTTCCAAAACAAGCACAACTTCTCTTTTATATTTTTTTTTTTCAATGTAGACATTTCCCAGCACAATCCCACGAAGTCCTGGCAGGAGCAGCCAGAAGGAGTGTTCGTGGCAGCTCTGGGAGACCACTCCACCCAGAGCGGTGCCGGTGCCACTCGGCCTCCCGGGATTTCCCACCCGGCCACCGCGTGCGAGAGGAGTCTGATTTCACAACCCTGCTCCGACTTCAGCTGTCAAACCGCAGCCGCAGCTGCTGCACGAGGCACTTTGCAAACCAGAGCTGTTCCTGCAGGAAAGATATTTCCTCCCCAGACACCCGAAATTGGAGACCGTGCATCCGTACACCAGTGCCCGACCCCTGGCTATGCCGAGCAACAATATAAAGATTTTCTCCTTTGGGTGGCAAAAAAAACTTCCAACGCTCGCTTTGAAAATTTTGCCACTTTGCCAAAGGAAGGACATTTTTCCCTTTGCAAACTGCTCCCTGGCTCCTGTTGTCCCCTGCACAATTCACGATCGCGCTGAACTTACACGATTTTCATGGTTTTCTCCTCCCCAAAACGCTTTGCATCCTCACACACAGCCCGTGATTCCCCGGCTGCAGCACAGCGTTTTCACTTTGCAAGAGTTCAGGTTTAAGCACAGCAAATCGCTCTCCTAAACTGCCTTTTCTTATTTCCCTTTGTGAGAGGCTTCACTCGATGATGGATGTGTAGAAATGCAAAGCAGAAGTCCCCACAAAAAGCAGCCAGGGTGTGAGGTGGTTTTGTCTCATAAAAAAAAGAGAGAGGCAGGGATGACTTACGCCTCATTAAAGAGCTCCAGTCTGCATTTTTATTAGATATATTTAGACACCAACGGGTTTAAAAAAAAATAAATTAAAAGCAGTTATATTGTTAACATATGGCCCCGGATCAGTCACATGGATACAAAGGAAAACGGGCACAGCAGATCCTCCAAACACAGGCATGGAAATCATTTCAGTGGGGCACATGACCTATAAAATTTCAAGCAACACCAAACCACACAAAGGTGTGACTGAATTTACTGCAGAATTACTGCAGGGCTGTGGCTTGTCCCCAGACTGTGCATATCACAGATGCTACTGGAGACACAAAGAGGGAGGAGAGTAATTCCTGCTCGCTCCTAATGAAAAAGTCATGCTGGTTTTATTTTCCAGTGGAGAAAGTGAGGCATGGAAGAGGAATATTCTGCCTAAATTCATGTGCTGTCACAAACAAAAGCAAGACAACATCCCAGCCATCAGCCCCCTCACTACCAAGTGTCTTCTACAACACTTCATCCTCTCCATCCTGCAAGAAACAGGCAGCTCCGAGGCAAAACTTATTTCAAAATCAAATGTAACTCTGGCCTGCACGGAGCACCAATTACTAATGTAAATGATACCTCCTGAGCCTGATGGAACAATAAATGATGGCCAAACACACAGGCACTGAACCAAACAGGGTGGCACACCCAGAGCAAGCATGTCTTGCAACCACTAAACACACGTTTCTGTGCTGTACGTGGGCACCTACTGCTGTCCGGGATATTTTAACAGCACAAACTGCACTGGGAAAAAAAAAAACAACAACAAACAAAACAAAACATCACCACAACACAAAAAAACCCGAGTACATTCCTCCTCATCGAGAGCCAGAACATGGGAAACAAGCGATATAATTATTTCCGCTGGAGAAGGAAAATAAACCCAAGAACACACAAAGGGAGAGAAACAAACCTCCAAAGCTGATTTGTAAAATAGTTCAGGGCTTCTGTGCTGGGCTACGACCTCCCAGCACAAAAAAACTCTACAGATAAGCCAAGCTGAGGGTGATGAACCCCTCAAAGCACCCCCTCCTCTGTCCCCATCCCCACTCCAGCACAGCTTTGGGATGTTTTCCCAGAGCCTGCCCAGTGGGTGCCCTAAATCCTGCACATCCTTCAGCCCGTGGCCACGTTTCCATTTGCCTAAAGTGACCCTTCCTGCTGAGACTCTGGCACAAGGAACAAAAAGAAACATTTTCCTGCCTTTTGCACCGAGAACAAAATGCTTCAAACCCCACCAGTGACTGCTGGTCCCACCTGCCCAGAGCTGCTGACCATCCCTCCATCCCAGGAGGATGCATCCAGGGCAGATCCCCCAGCTGGGATAGTGCTGGTCCCCAAATCCTTGAAGGTTGGAAGCAAACAAACCTTCAGCAGGAGCAGGACCGGGCTCCAACCTCACCGTGGCCGGGACACACTCGCTCTTCACGACAAGTATAAAAGCACTTTAAGGAGAGCTTTTTTCCCTCCCTTCACTTTGTTTTAAACGGCTGAAGAATTTCCTCTGTGAATGCTCCCAATTGTGGCTCACGCTGAGTTATTTTTAAAAGCACAGAACCAGATTCTCAAGCCCCCTGAATGAGGAAATGCAAAGCTTTTATTAAGCCATAATAGCCCAGACAATGGTCACAATTTCCCAAGGGTCTGAACACGGCAGCTGACAATGAGCTTTATTCCTCCACAAAACCCCCTTCACGGGCTCGGAGGGTTTGCTTTGTATGATCCAGGCTCGAGTTTGGGAGTTAAAACTCAAAGCTCTGTGGTCGTTTTCAGTGGGATTTCCTCCACCAGAGCACGTCTGATCAGACACACCAAAATCACTGGGAAAAGACCCTTTGCACCATCTCATTCCCTCCTTTGCTAGCGCAGTAAAACCCACATTGATACCAGGACTTCATCCTGGCTGGCTGGAGCTTTCCCTTTGTGGATGGATCCCAGCTGACAAACTGGCCAACCTTCCCAGGGTCAGGAGAGAAACAAAGCCCTTCAGAATTCTTCACTGATATTTGAACTATCACATAATGACTCTCACTAACGTGGTCAGAAACACACTTCAAACCTCAGACCTGCCAGCACGGGGTATAATCAGATCCAGTGCCCACATCAGCTCTTCCTCCTTCCAAGGAGGAGGAAAATGCAACTACAAGGAGCTGGCACAGTGTCCAAAAGCACCCAGCACCCAAGGTTTGGCCTTGGATAGGCCAATTCCCATTGAGAAATGTGATTCCCATCACACCTGAGCCGGCTGCTCTGGCTCTCTCTGCAGGTAGCAAAAGCAGCAGGCACTGCTGGAGCACAGAAAACTGGATTGGTTCAGGATGTCTGCTTAGGACAAGGTGAACTGTGCTGCAAAAATAGCTGGTTTTCACTGCTGATTATAAAGCAGAGAAAGAAAAAAAATGAAACAACTTTGCAAGCAATTAGATCTGTAGAAGTCCCAATGTAAATAAATGTATCCTGCTCTAAATGCTCCCCTTCCCTTAAATAGAAAAGAAGCCACCACCATAAATCCATGAGTTCTTCAGACCAAAACAAGTGTATTTCCACCCTCCTGTCATGTCTCCTCTCCCCTGACCCCGCTGAGACAACAAACCTCACAAACAAGAAGTGAGCTCAGATTCAATCTCGGCACTTCCCAAACTGGTCTGCCACGCAACCAGGAGACAGACCACAGGAACTCCTCCTTCCAGAGTAGCACAGCTTCGAGGGATTGCAAAAACCTCTCCTAATCTGCAGATCTGCCAGTCTGTAACCAAGAGAGTTTATGTGCCCAAAAGGAGGAAACACTTCAAAACCCCTTCACAAACACCTGCAAAGCTCCTGCTGCTCCCTCATCACACCTGAGCCACCCCAGGTGAAATCTGTGTCTGCTGTATCTTCCCTCTCACAAGGTACAGGCACTGCAAAACGGTTTCAAAACTCACTACAGCTTCCTGAAGGACAGAAGGAAAAGGTGTTTAGAGGATTTAATTAAAATCATGCTTCATTCCCTCCCCTTTCCAACCCTGCCTGTAAAATCAGCCGGAATGCAGCAGCCTCTTATTACCTTTTGTCTTTTTTACCTTAAACTTCAAGGACTGTTGACCCACTTTAATCCCTTAATTTGGCTTAAAATGCTACTGAAGAGTAATTAATAATCTGCCTGTCTGTAAAACAGCAGTGTCCAGAGAAGTCTGCAGAAAATGGGTGCACTCAGAAACTGAGGATGCCAAACACCCCCCCCAGACATCGCCCCTCAGAGAATTCACAGCAGCACTTCTTGTGCTGCAACATCTGTAAAATCAAAGCACATTATTTTCCACCCTCATAATCAAGAGGTTTGCTAGATTATATTATGCAGAGATCTGTCTGATCATGACAGACAGGGCTGTTGAACCTCCTGCAGCTGCCTGAAACCCGCTCCGGTGAAGAGCTCACTCGTGACACCCCACAATGAGAGCGGCCCCTCCAGAGCTCACTTCCAATTAGGAAAACTCTCGGTGTGACAGGGAAAGAGCCCCTCAGAGCCAGAGGAGTGGCCACAGGTGACAAATGTGCACAACAGCAGCCTCTGCCTGGCAGAGGAGCTGCAGACTGCAGGCAGGGAGGCTGGAACATCGTCAGGAGGACAGACAGCGCAGCTTCAAAAGGCAGCTCTGACAGAGAGTCAATTAACAAGCTGCATTTGCAAGGCCAGACTCCAAAATGCTCCTCATCATCCAATCATCCAACCCATGCTTAAAGTCACACCATTATCACACGGAACTGGGTATCAGCTGGCTGAACTAATCCCAGCCAGATGCTAAAACTGCCAGCAAATAGGTCAGTCGTGGATCCCACACCATCCAGGGCCCTCCAATGGGGAGCTGTCACACACCACCACTCCTGCACCCCTGACAAGGCTCTGAGAGGTTCCAGTTGCCAAGGGACACTTCATTCTGTGGTGCAGGGCAAGGGAAGGCACAGCCCACCTCGTTGCCCAGAAGCTTTTCCATTGCTACCTTTCCAAATCATGTTATGCAACAGGTAATATGAACTTGCACACGTGTAGGAGCAAAAATGCCCTTGGGCATTAATAACAATTCCAGGTTACTGTAAGAGGAATAGAAATGAGATTGTGGAGATTTTATTGTACAACTCTGCAAATTACTTAAATCAGGCAAAAAGGTACAAGGTTAAATTAAGGCTCCTTTCCTGCTCTGCCTGTGAGAGAACACACAGCAAATTAAATACAGCTGCTCGCTCTCTGATGCATTATCCCAGTCATTTGTTAACCTATGGAAGATCCAGGAATGTACCTCAAAAAGCATGTGCCAAGGGTAAGTTATTCCAGGGACTTTATGAGACACTGCTCTCCAAAGAGAGTGGTGACAGACTCAGGACTGTATCCTCCACTGCCATCAATGACCTTTACAGTAACACAATAAATATTTCAGCATATAATGAATCTGCTGCATTACATTTGCTCTCTGGGCCACTGAGGATCAGCCAGGAGCAGATCAATTGGAGGCACAAAGCTCCCATAAACCCCAAAGCCACAAGGGAGATCTCCCTTCCTGCAGCAAACACTTGGGGGGGTGGAGAGAAAAAAGGTGTTTTCAGAAAAAAAAAACAACTCCTGAGCTCAGCATTTACATCAACTTCCACCAGACTCCCTGTTCCAACAATGAGATCCCTGCAGTCACTCAGGCAGGACTGGCCCTGAAGCTGCATCTTTATTGTCTGGAATCCCAAAATTCCCTTATGCCAGCAAGGAACCTCTCAAAAATAACCTCAAAACCCCTCAGGTTTCCCAGGAGTGTGAAGGACAGGCTGCATGTGGAGGCTCTGAAACACGAGGGAAGCTGTGTTTTAGCTCCAGTTCTGCCACCAGCTCGCTGGGATCACTCCAGACACATCTTTGCATTTTTGCAGCTCCCTTTCTTTGCCTGCTTGGAGGTGTCAGGGCTTTGTCATTTTGCAGCAGCACCTCAGGAACACATGGAGTTGTCCACATCTCCTGAGCCCCAGGAAAGGAGATACCAAAACAGACACCCTTATCCCTGCAGAGGGTGAACACACAAAGCCAGCAGATACTGTGCCAAAACCTCAACCAGCCAAATTGTCTGTCTTTTTTTTTTTTTTTTTGGATCTCATTTTCAACAGATTTAGAAAAATTATCCCAGGGGTATGGCAAGGGACCAGAAGGCAGGAGATCATTTCATGGCATCTGTAACAGCACCCAGTTAACAACAGCTCCTCAATTCTTGTCTTATGACCTCACTCATTAACTAGGAAGAGTTGTTATCACCCTCAAATAATATCTTTACAAACACTCCCCCCTCTGTGTCTCCACCAAGTCTTTCCTTAATGCCATATAAGCCCGAGGCTTCTCTTTCCTCTCCTTGAGATGGAGTCAAGGTAAGTTCTTCATTTCCTCTACCATCTGCAATAAAACTGCCTAAACACCCGTGCCAAACAAGCTGGAATTAGACCATTAATTTCAGCTTAGTCAGCTCACCCTACAGACTAAGTCAATATTTGACAGATATTTAGCAAGGACTACAATTTATTTAAATTCAGGATGAGAGTCAGCAGGACAGGCTGCTTGAGGGGAAACATGAGATAACCACAGGCTGCTTTAGCCTTCTTTAGGAGACCTCCTAAAGGGGTAGAGGGATAGAGGGACCACTGTCTCCTGAGATCAGCCCTCCAAACCAGGGAGGCTTCCTGAGAAACAACCAGTGAACAGCACCGTGAGTGAGAACATGTCAGCTTTCAGAGGGAGGGCTGCTAAGGCAAGCAAACAAAAGGCTCGTTGTGTGCAGCCCACGGCTTCTCAACACATCCCCATCACTGCTGTGTGTGGGGCAGGGCAGCCCCATCCAAGCAGCTCCAGCTAAACCCAGTCTCCATGGCCAAAGCAGCCCTTCAGAGCAGCCTGTGTTTGCTGGGACCTTCCCAGCTGCTCCGGGGCTGGCACAGACCAGGGAAACTCTGAGGACAAGGATTTATGTGCAAACAATGCCAAAGAGGAAGGAGTCAAATCAGCAGAGCGTGAGGAATAGAATCATAATAAATAGATCAAGCACAACTCCACCACAAACTGCAACTCACCCACTGCTCAAGTTTTGAACCACGGGATAAAACAACCCATCGGTTGCAGGGCGGTCCCTGAGCTTCCCACCCCTTACACAATTTTCCTAAGCTCCCAAAATCCAGCTGCCTCAAACCAGCACATCCCAGCAGGTCTCCATGCCATGAGTCAGTCTCCCACAGATGGGATCTCTCCCCCAAGTGCCTGTTTTCCAGAGCAGCAGCTCCAGACCAGGAGCGGCGTCAGCACAACTCGCCCTCGGAGCTTTCTGCCGGCTCGGTTTAGAGGAAGAAAAAAACTGCTGAAGGCACCCAGAATGCCAGGCTGGTTGATGACACCCCCCAAGAAACAGGTTTACCCCAGACTGTGTCAGCTTTTCACACGAAGCTGCTCCAAGTTAGAGGATGGAAGTTTTTTGCTTCTCAGTGTAAAAAGCCGAAGATGGAAGCGATTCCTTTAAGTGTCACTTCGATTTCTCACGTCACACCTTCCTCCCTCCTCCAGCCCCACAGGCAGGTACTAAAGCCTCGGGATCTCTCCAACCCTGTTGCATGTGCTGGTTCATCCTGCTGGCTGGCAAAGCCCTTTGCTTACAAGAGCCCAGGGAAACGGTGCCAAAACTGAAGATTAAACGAATAGGTCAGTGAAAAATCCCAATAAACAGCCCATCCCGGGGAGGAGGGGGAGGAGTGTTGATCCAAACCTCCCTCTTACACAACCAGCCAGAGTCAGTCCCTGCCTGTCAGCAGATCCGAACCTTTACACGGGTCAGAGCTGCCCTGAGCCGAGACAGCCCATAAAAAGCCAAAATTACAAGTGAGAAAACGAAGTATTCCTTGTTTTGGACAGAACTGGCAGGGAGAGGAGAGTTCAAACACCAGTAAACAGTCCACGTGAGGCCAAAGCGGCTGCAGAAAGCGGAGCCTCCCACCCAGCAGCGCCCCGGGGACCTTGCAGGGAGCGAATCCTGCCCGAGCAAAGGAAGGTGCCACAGAGCCACCAGCTCCAAATTCAGAATAAACCCCGTCTCGCAGTGCTGCAGCTCATCAAAGGGCTGGTTTGGGATTTTAATTCAGTCACAAAGTTAAAACTTAAGAACAAAAAGATACATATCGAGGTTTATGGGAGCACAAGGTTTACAGCGAGGTTTTCCCTCGCCCCTGGACAAAGTCTTTGGCTGCGGGAGCTGAAGAAAACCGCGGACACACAAACGTACCCTGCATTTGAAAGCACGAAGAACAAAGCTCTGGTGAATGTGGGAAATTAGAAAGCCTGACAGATTTCACCCTGGTTTATCCCCTGGCAAATTAGCTACTGTTTAAACATGGAGCTCGGGCATTACATCATCTGTTTGCAGGGGATTTTTTTTATTTTTTGATTTTTTTTAAAAGCTAAACCATTCTTGTGTTCACAGCTTGAGGAACATTGTTCACTCCAAACAGACTCAACTAAATGAAGGGGTGGGTCAAACTTTTTTGCAGGAAAGCACACACCTAAACTGCTTTGCAAGTTCAAACAGCCAGAGATCTTATCTGGAATTTAGCAGGAAACACGAAGTGCCCCTCAGATTTGTCTATTCAGATTCTGGGATGAAAAAAAAAACCACTTTTTCAAGTTGGGATGTGCAAAACCAGCCTGATTACGAGGCTGACATCACACAGGCTCCTGCTCACCCGGCTCCAGGTCAGTGTGGATTTAAGGAGACGTGGTCGGATCCCATTTGATTCCTCCACTCTTTTGTGACTTATGTAAATAACTCCAGCGTTTCAATCCTTCAGGATACTTAAAGGGATCAGACTGAGAGGAAGGGAAACAGCCTCAGCTGCAAACTGAGCTACTGGAGGGACTTTCAGTTCACTTGTTCCAGCTTGGACACTGATTTTGGAGGCTGATTTTCCCTTGAGAGGCTCAGAGCTCCAGCAGTGCAATTCTCTCCAAACTTGGCAGAACCCGAATTTTGCAGCACCTGCTCCTTGGTGAGGGTTTCATGGAGTTCTCTTTGGTGTGTTTGAAGGACCAGGCTCTCACAGCCCCTCCCAGAGCAGCTCCAGACAACCCCCGGTGCAAGGGGCTCTCCCGTGGAAACTCTTCCCAGCGCCGAGTTGATGGGAGAGATTTCCCACAATCTGTTTTTCTGACCCTCAGCTCTCAGGAGTTGTCAGATTTTGGAGAGGAAGGAGGAAGAGTGCCAGGGTTTTGGAAGGGTGAAAGGAAGAACCATCGGTCTCATCCACAGAAAAAGCAGGTTTCACACACAGTTTGTGGGGAGTGAGGCCCTCAGATATTGGGGATTTTCCTGCACACCAAACCCACAGTGGGCTCTGACCACAACCCAGTGACATCAAGGAATGAGATCTCAAAAGACTTCTGCTACAAATTTGTAAAAGAAATAAAAAAGGGTATTTCTCCCCCCAAATCTGGCAAGGTTCTATGATCTAATCACTTCACAATCTCTAAAGCTAAAAAAAAAAACCCACCCAATTAAAAAAATACGAATAAACAAAAAACCATGAAACAAAACCCATGCCCTAAATAAAACCAACAAAAACCCCACAGTCCTTTCACCATCACTTCTAGACATTCAAAAACACTATGTGAATTTTCTCCTTAGATTAAAAAAAAAATAAATCAATAAACAAATCATTATTTCATAATAATACCCAGGACAAGGAATTCTGGCTCAAAAAGGAAAAAAACAAACCCAACAAGTTTCAGCAAACTACATCTCTGGAAGTTCTGGTTAAATACAGCTTAACCTTTAAAAAAGCCACAACTGTAACACACGCAGAAAAATAGGCTTTGCTGTCAGAATGTAATTAAAAAACATCCAAACCAACTCAATTCTGCTCTGTCCTGAGATAGCCAGGAGCAGATCTGGGAGAAGGTCAAGCAAACAAATTTTCTCTCCGAGATTCCAATAGGTCACTGCAAACAATTACTAAAATGCAATTCTGCAAACAACATATGCCAGTTCTTTTTTTTTTCTTTTCCAATTTACAAGATAACTTTACTGCTCCAGTTACAACTTGGAAAGAATAATAATCCCAAGGATCAGGCAGCAGATTAAATAATTACATAAATACCAAGGAACCATTAAAACTGCATTTCAAAGAGGGTAGGAAACTATTTGTTTCCTCTTCCTCTGCTTTTGCATAACACAGTTCCCAAAAACAGATCCCATCTGCAGCTCAACTTGGGCCAGGATGAAGAACATTCCTTCCCATGTATGGGAACTAAAGGAGATTATTAATTTCACTTCTCACAACAGCAGAACAGAAGTCACAGCGAGAAGACTTCAAACTAAAAAGTCAGGCAATAAAAAGAAGCCCCAGAGCCTGAAAAGATTTGTACTGTTGCACCTTTTCTTGCTGTCTTGCTACCAAGAGCCTTCAAAACAGGGTGTTTTCTTCCTTCAGTGCCAGTGCAGGCCCCACTGAGAGGAACTGTGAGTGTCAGCACAAACCTCTGCTCACCCAGCAGCAACGGGGAGCTGAAAAACGATGGTGACCTTCACAGTCCCAAACAACAGCCAACTGTTCCCGTCCATTCAGCACCTTCAGCTGGAACAACCCCCCCTCCCCGCTCCATTAATCCCCCTCCTGGACATGGGCCAGCTGTGCCCAGGTGACAAGAGGCCAGTGGTACCTGGTTGGGACCAGCCCTGGTGTGTCACAGCCCCAGGGCAGTGCCCGTCCCTGTGCTGGCACTGCTGGGGCACCTCCAGGGCTGGGGCAGCTCTGGGCCCCTCAGACAAGAGACACATTGAGGGGCTGGAGCGTGTGCAGGGGCTGGAGCAGCAGGAGCAGCTGAAGGAGCTGGGGGGGCTCAGCCTGGAGAAAAGGAGGCTCAGGGGGGACCTTCTTGCTCTCTGCAACTCCCTGACAGGAGGAGGGAGCCGGGGGGAATCGGGCTCTGCTCTCAGGGAACAAGGGACAGGACAAGGGGAAATGGCCTCAAGCTGTACCAGGGAAGCTTTAGATTGGATATTAGGAACAATTTCTTTCCCAAAAGGGTGGTCAAGCATTGGAAGGGGCTGCCCAGGGCAGTGGTGGAGTCCTCATCCCTGGAAGTGTTCAAAAAGTATGTGAATGTGGCACGTGGGGACATGGGCTCGTGTGGCCTTGGCAGTGCTGGGTTAATGTTTGGATTTTGGAGGTCTTTTCCAGCCTTATCAAATTCTGACTCTGTGTTGGCACTGCCCACGCCAAGCAGCAGGTACCCCTCCCTCCAGCAGCCAAGGAGCACCAAGCCCAGTTTCTCACTCCTCTGCCTCTCACTTTGCCTTCCTGAGTGACAGGACCCGACCATCTCCCCCTCAGGACAGCAAAATTCAGAGCCCCAGAGCTGGGTAAAAATATCTAAATACAGATAGTCTCTGCCATGTGAGTGGATCCCCTCCTCAGGCACTGCCAGGGTTCATGTATCTCATCTTGAGAGAGCCAGGTTGCAGGAGCATTAAGACAGTGAACTAAGTAGAAAAGGGGAGAAGGAGAGCCTAGAAACTCTCCCCCTCCTCATTCTACTGCTAAGGAAACCCCCCCAACACCCTCTACAAACCCCACAAGCAGCAAGTTTGCTCTTGGATTATCAAACTGAATCACTTCACTGAGGCATCATATAAATGACAGGGACTGCAGAGCTGGGAGAGGGACCAAGGCCATCCCTTCTAGCAGCAAACCATGAAACCAGTTCAACCATGTCACCAATCTCAGATTGAAAGGTCAGTGTCAAGCAAGGACCAGGCAGCACTTCCCCACATCACACACGCTCTGAGATGCACTCAGATACTATGGAAACCTTAACCTGCATTTCCTCAGCAGTTATAAAGCACAGGAGCAGGAGGAGGTGACAGAAAAGCTCTCATGTAATCCCCTCTCTCCTCACAAGGCTCCACACAAACAGTCTGTACACAGCACGAGTTAACAGGGAGCTCCCTCCATGCACACACACAACAGCTCCTGGTAAACAGGCTAAGAATAGACACAGGGACAGCAAAGTGCCCAAGCAAGACTCCCCTGCAAAGCAACACCAAAGCTCACAAGAAACATTTGCAATGCTGCTGCTCTTGCTTTAATCAGTTTTGAGAGGAGGAAATTCGCTTTGGCTGTTTTTTATAACTCCCTCTCCACTCCACTTGTCAAACAGCTGCCACGTTCCGTCCCAGCCAGAGCTGCTCCTGGTGGGACCCCAAAGGCTCAGAGACCAGGGGTGCACATTAAAACAGGCTCCAGATCTGGTTGGAGATTACCTGTCACTCCTTCCAAGGCAATGGAATTATGCAGAGATGCAAGTCAGTGCAAAGCCTGGCTCATGATGGTATAAAGTACCCTGGAAGATGCTCCGGGCACGGTCACCTGAGCGATGTCATCTGAAACAGCAGCTCAGTAAAACACTCGACTGATGCAAAAACACCTCCTTGGACAAGGAGGAAATAATTGCCTGGCTTGGCCTTTCTAATCAAAATCACCACTGTCCCCTCTTCCTCTTTCCAGAGAAAGAGCAGGGCTGATCTCTGAGGGGTGTGGGGGGGGGAAATCAGCTCAGTACAGAAGCCTTGAGATACCTGCCAGTTCCAGCTCAGTCCTTACTCCCAACTAACGACACCCCTGAGACACTTGCAAAAGGCTCGGTGAGATTCATCGATGCCACAAAGTGAAACCAAAGTCAGAAGACCCTGGAGGCAAATGCGAGAAACCACCTGCAGGATTTCTTCGAGTCTCTTTCATCTGTCTCGATTTTCGTTAAGAATTCTTCAATTAACACCACCGATAACACTCTGCAGACGTTACTGATGTGCAGCTTTCCCATGCAGAAAGGCAGCCCCCAAAGCTGTTTTAGAGGGAGGAGGTGTAAGGAGTTTGCAGGCTACGACAGAGCCCAGCAGCAAACAACCAAAGAGCTCCTGGATCCATCAAATCTGACCGGCTCTGCTGGAAGGGAACCAGGTCAGAATCAACTCCATCTTCTGCTCTGAAACAACCACCACCCTACCAGATCATTCCAAGGACAGCTCTCGCCTTTCCTTTCTCCAGGTCCTTGTTTTTGTTTCGGGATGCACCGTGGAGAACCTGCAAGGAAAGGCTTAACAACAGCTAATTGTCAGACGCCACAGTAATTAGTGGCAGCTTTCCAAGGCATCCATTCTGGCTGGTTTTCCGATCCTGGCTCCTCCCCCATCCCCACATTAAAATGAAGGTACACAAGGTAGGCGGCAGAATCATTTACAAGTACCAAGGTCTTCCCAGGAGAGATGCCTAAGGAAAGAAATATCTCTCCTAAACAATGCATGGCTTGTTTTTTTCCCCTTCCCATTTGCTATGGAACTGCTATCTTTATTAATTATCTGAGAACGATGTTAACCTGTTCCCTGGCATGTATTAAAGATGTACAATGCTTTTCTGGGAGTCAGTGTTATCCCTGGCCAGCAAATTAGCTCGAAATGAGGAGCACAGGATCACACTGTCCTGACTTCTGCCCACCTGCTGCTTACACGTCCCAGCTTTGATGTCACTCCTCCACTTATATCAAAGGTTTCTGGCCTATTTTACTTGCAGACCTTTACAAGTTTCCCTGCAGACAGAAAGGCTCTGGTAGGGAATTCAGGACTGCTCTGCTCAGACTTTACAGCCCCTTCAGCAAGAGGCTCCCAGCGCTGCTCTGTATATTTAGGCTCTGCTCTCAACTCCGAGGCTCCGCACTCGGCTGGCAGCTCTCCCTGTCACAAGCTCCAACGCTTCCATGCCAACCTTTTCCAGGCATCATCTGCATGTCAGCAGAGCTCCACAGCATCTCCTCCACAATCCAGAACACATCACTTCCCACTAAGTGCCCACACAGAGCAGCCCTGCAGCAGCATAATGACTTCCTCGTGCCCGGAATAGAAACGCTAAAAGACGCGCACAAATCCCAGCCCTGCCTTACATACGATGTGGGGGCTTTGAGTCACGGGTGGGGAAGATAAAAGGAGTCTTTTCCCACCTCCAGTGACGTGCTGGATTCCATCACACTCCAATCCGGGCCCAGAAAGTGGGATGCACATGGATGGGATGGGGAAAAGAAAAGCTTCTCCTCACGTTGGAAACAGAGAGGTGTTGGTGGGACAACGTAATGGAGGATGTTGGATGCAGAGAAGTCAATTCCTACGTTAAGTGTCCAAACTTGAATTTATCACCTGTTTGACTGGATTTACTCAACCTGTCAAGAAACGTTCCTTAAAGAAGGCGACGCGTGCGTAGAGCAAAGGATTTCCTGCTCCTTGGCATTTTGGCTTTCAAATAAACACAATTCCCTTCCAAATGACTCCCCAGATGAGCAGTACTCCGGCACAGATCTGAGGTGACTGGGTCACACTGAGGGGCAGCACCAAAGGCAGCACAGCTCATCATCCCACAGAGTCAGATGCTGGAATCCACACTTCAGGCAACGCTGGTACCAAAACACAGCAGGAACAACAACAAACCTCAGGCTCCCTGCACTGTCACTGTCCCTGAGATGAAAGTCAGATGAGAAGATACCTGGAAGTATTTTGAATCATAAAAGAAAGCATTTTATGAGACTCTGACCGGGAAAGGAATTACCAGCTGGACACCGTGCAAAATAAGGGAATAAAGATGTTATTTGTGCACTGGGAAATGTCATTAAGATTTTCTATTAGAAGAAACTTGAGAGGGTTTCTTAAGAGTTCGTGGGTTAATCCCATGTTCTGATACTATTCTTGGGTAGCCATTTGCATTAGAAAAGTGACACAAATTCAAAATTCACAGGGAGGGGGGAAGGCAGAGGTAGGCAGAGAAAACACACACCCCCAAGTGCAGGCAACAAGGTTGCAACCATTTGAGAAACTGATTGTAAGAACTAAGAAATTATAAGACTCATTAAAACACGTGTCTTAAAAAAAACCCAAGTCCTTTACATCCATTAGTGGCCACAGATAATCTGTTGGTTTGGAGTGCTGGGGTTTCATCCCACCCAAAAAACATAAAGGATTGATTTGATTGCTTTATAAATCTCAATTTTCTGTATTTCACTGGATTCTATCAATGAGGGACGGGTCACTTTGTGGTGCTACTGGTTATGTCAACAGAGTCCTGAGAGACTGATGTCCATTTACTGGGAGAGATCCCAGAATTCCAGGATGGTTTGGGTTGCAAGGGACCTTAAAGATTATCCTTTCCCACCACCTGCCACGGTGGTGCATTCCCACCCTGGTGAAATCATTAGTGTGGGCAGCAGGAGGAATGCCCTGGGAAAACAGGCAAGGCAACTGGGAGAGGTGATGGGACTCAAAGAGCAAGGAGAAAAAAATCAGGCATTGAAGAATGGAAGGAAAAAAAGAACAAATAGGTACAAAACACAGCCAGAAGGAGAGAGCCAAACTCTAAAAACTTAAAATTAAGGTGTCATGGCATTTCAAGATGTAACAGTGATGAAAAGCAGGCTCAGGAGGGGCAAGCAAAATCTGGGAATACATCAACAACATTCAACTCTGGACAATCCCAGAGATCCACACTACAAATATCCAAGGGAAGAAGATGATGATGATATTTCCCATCCCACCTGAGCAGCACAAAAACAACCCTCTGGTAGAGACACAGCCTAAGTGAAGGCAATTCAAATATCATGTTTTTCCTGTTCTCTGCATTTGCTGCTTTTGCTCTGACTTGACAACTGCCAAAATCCATCCCCACGTGTAAACAAACACGAGAGCTAACAGTCCCCACTTGAAAAATCAGAGAATTCCAGAGGACTGTTTTGGACTTCCCTCCTGAAAACAAGGCATCAAGGAGTTCAAGAACTGTCTGTACCACAGCTGGGCTGCTGGAAAAATTTGCTCAGGGAAGACAAGTCAATTAGCCCTGCTCCAGAAGCCCTGGACACTGAGCTGAACCCATGCAAACTCCCCATTCTGGAATGAAAAACGGAAAAGAAGAGGCATTCCCAAAGCCAGGAGCGGGTACAGATGACGCTGCACGTAACAACTGGGCTCTCAGATGCTACATGAAGTTAAGGGATTTGTCAGAGGGAGACAAATCTCTCTCCCCATCATCACATTATCAGGCTGTGGCTCATTTCTGATGCTATTTCTGCATAGAAACGAGCTGAACGTTACTCAGTGCTTGATACAAGCCGTGCAAAACACACCCCACCTTCAGAGACGTTACTATCTCAGATATCACAGATTCCTCCACGGGAACAGAAATATCTGTAAGATAATCACCTGCATGTGACACCCCCGTCAGGAAACAAAGTTATTTAATCTCCTTCACACACATGTGAGACTTGCAGCACAGAAGCCCAGACATTTTAAAAGCAAGTTATTGTATCCTGATATCAACACGCAGGATTTATCAGGTGCATGCAAAGGCAACAAGAGGTCACAGAGTGGTCATTGAGGTTCTCAGTGTTTGGATTTAAACACAGAACAGCATATCTAAGTGCTTCTCCAGCATCTCTCTGAATCCTAAACACTCTCTGAACCATATCCAGCTCCTCCAGGCTCCAAATTGTTTGGGTTGGGACCAGCATAACAGGGGTGTTACACTGTCAGCAGTAATGTATTAACCCCACACTAGTAAAATTTTTGGTAGAGTTAAGCCCCCGATGTTTTTTTTGAGCAAGAAGAGACCTCATGTGGGGGAAAACAGCTGAAAAAAAAAAAAGAATAACACGAACCTCAACTTAGCAAACAACTCGCGGGAGCACAACACCAGCAGTGCTGAGAAGCCCAGAGAGGCGACAGCCTCGTCCTTTGCAAAGCCCCAGCAAGAGCCGCGGGGAGTACGACTCAGGGACTGAGGGGCTGCACTCCTGGGGCGACACAAGAGCCCCCCAAAGCACGGGCAAGCAGGACAAGGGGGTCTCCGGATCCTTGAGGGAAGCAGGAGGGAGGGCAGGCAGGAAAGCTGGAGCCCATCAGTAGCTCCTGGGCACCAGGGGCCATCACGGCCCTCCTGCCATGAGGGTCCCCATCCCTGTGGGGATCCTCCCCCCCACACTCAGTGTCCCTCGCTCTGTGAGACGCCCACGACGCCCCTCAGCCCCCGCCAGCCTTGTGGGGGGACCCTCTCGCACGCAGATCCCTCGCTCTGAGGGACCCACTCACAGCCTCCTCAACCCTGAGGGGCTCCCCCCCCAGCCTTGTGGGGACCCTTTTCCCCCTGCAGTGTCCCTCGCTCTGTGAGACTCCCTCACAGCCCCTCAGCCCTAAGGGACCCCCCTCACAGTCGCCTAAGCCATGAGGGACCTCCATCACAGCCCCCCCCAGCCCTGAGGGTTCCCCCTCAAAGCCCCCTCCCAGCCTTCAGGAACGCCCCCCGCCATGCCCCCCGTCCTGACGGATCCCCCTTAAAGCCTCCCCAGCCCTGAAGGACCTCCCTCACCGTGCCCCCAACCCTGAGAGACCCCATCACAGCCCACCACCCCTTCCTGCCCCTCAGGGCCGCCCCAGCCGAGCCTCCCCCACCCCCCCGGCCGACTCAGGGGGCTTCCCCCGGACTGTACCACTCCCGCACCCACCTGGCCCCACGGGCCGCCGGGGGGGGTGCCGGGGGGGGTGGTGTTACCGCTCTCCCCCCTCCCTCCCCCGCTCCCCGTCCGCGGTACGGTCCGCCCTCACCTCTCGGCGCCCTCACTTCGCCCTCCCGGCGGAGCCGCGAGGGGCTGGGGGGGGAGCCATAGCCGCTGCCTCGTCTTCCCGCTCCGTCCGCCCTCCCCTGCTCCCCCCCCTCCGGGCCGGACACAGTTGGTTTGTTCCGAGAAGCCGGCCGGTCT
Organism: Pseudopipra pipra; assembly: GCF_036250125.1. Classification (NCBI taxonomy): domain Eukaryota; kingdom Metazoa; phylum Chordata; class Aves; order Passeriformes; family Pipridae; genus Pseudopipra; species Pseudopipra pipra. Next base: position 115,312,079 of record NC_087551.1, read on the forward strand.
TCTCCCCTTAAACCGCTGGGTCTCGCACGTCTTCGGCCATTTCCGACCGAACCGGCGGAAGTTGCCGAAGTGGTGGCGGAACTTAACGAAGTGGGGGCGGAGATTACCGAAGGAGGGGCGGAGACTGCCGAAGCGGGGGCGGAGAATGCCGAAGGCCTGAGGGGCGGGGAGACTCCCGCCTCCGGAACCTGCCGAGAAAAGCCGAAGCTCCCCCGGCTCCGCTCCCGCCACTGCGCACGCGCGCCGCGCCGAGGCGCTTTTCCCGCCTAAAAGGCGCGCTGTCCCTCACACCCCCCCGCCCCTCAGGGAGGAGCCGCCATGTTGTCAGTGCTCGATGCCGCCTGGAAGGGGCGGCCACAGCCCAGCCCTGTGGAAACGCAGCCCTGTGTGTCCTTCAAAACCCCATAAGGGTGCCGCCATGGAGCTCAGTCTGGCCACGCAGCCCTGTGTGTTCCACAAAACTCCCGTGAGGGTGCCCCCGTGGAGTTCGGTCCGGCCACAGAGCGCTGTGTGTCCCCCAAATACCCCTTGAGCTTGTTGGAAGCTGATCTGCAGATAGTAAAATACCCCTAATGGTTTGGAGTTTGTTACGAAATACTACCCAGATCCAATCTGGAGGGTTTGAGTGAAGGGCGCAAATGCTTCTTACTCTGAGCAAAGTATCTTAAAATATGTGTGTTAAATGTTATCATTGGTTAGACATTGTTAAGTCACAGCATCTATGTAAAAATCAGCGACAAGTACCAAACATAACATGTAACAGATGGTGACTGAAGCAAAAGAGAAAAAAAAATGCTACAGTGAAATAAAGGGGATTTTAAAAAAAGCAAGTAATGGTGCCAGCATCTTCACACAACAAAACCACGTCAAACACATTCAATCCTCTGTTTATGCGCTTTAATTTTATATTATAGGGGCTCCATGAAAGGCATTCATATCTATGGGAATCAAATCCCACCCGAAACCACACAAACTTGACAACTTTGGGGAAATTAGAGAGTTTTTCATGGGAAGAAACAAGGTTTTCTCTCCAGGAGCAGAGAGGGTGGTGCATTTCTGGCCACAAAGCTCCGGGAATCTCAGCTTTAATAAAACATGAGCACTTCAAAACAGCGAAAAACCCCCACTTTTTCCATCTCTCTGCACTTTTTAACAGTCATTTACACATGTGTAAAGAACGCAAGGAGAAACTAACTTTTATCCTGAGATGAAAAAGCAGCGAGGGGTAAGGCGGGGGCACGGGTCTACCCTTTGATAAACAATACAAAATCCAATTTCCCTTGCAGGGAACGTGCTGTTCCGAAGGGCAGGAATAGGTACTGCAGGTTCAAAGGCTCTAAGAAACAATACTTTCATATTTTTTCGGGGGAAAAAAAAAAAAAAGCCTATGACTGCATCGCCCAGTATAAAGACAAAATTAACATCCGAATCATTGAACACACCCACGTTGTCCTACCACACACATCTGCTCCCACTCGGGCTCGGGGTTTTGTATTCCACCCTGAGATCTACCTGCAGCTCTGCAGGAGGAAACGGGGAGACAACAATTCCCTTCAGGACCTCACTGAGGAAGAAATACCAGCGGAGAACGTGCACTTCAGGACACAACTGAAGAGACCAATTCTTCTCCCCGCTCCCTAAAGAAAACAAGCTGTCAGGATCAGCAGCCGGTCTGGCAAGTCTCTCTTTCAGAAAGCACTATCAAGGCTATTACAGATTATATTGACGAAGACACCTTCAGATTTAATCCCCTTCTCTGTGTGCTTACCCTTCTTACTCTAATAGGAGATCAGTATTAAAGGGGAGTTCTCAGCTTCCCTTCTACCAAGCGAAAAATCCGCTGCCTTCTGTATATCCCAACAGAAAAACTGCCACGTTCAAACACCCTCATTTCCCAACCTCTTCTGCTATCTGGGCTTTTGCTTTTTCCTACACAGTATTCAAGAACACACATAAAATTTCCACATCAGAAGTGGATCCTAAAGGACACAGTCTATAAGCTATGATGAATAATAGTTTAAAGAAGAAAATAAGTTGCAGAGAAAGCTGCCTGACTCCTTCCTGGCAAGGAGAAGCTTTTTACTCCTACCAGCTTCTCAACCTGTTTTCCCAAAGAAACAGACTCAATGCATAGTGCCAGTCCTGTTAAAGGCTTTGAAACTCCTTACTGACTTTTAGTTGGATTTGGAGATCTGAAAATACTGTAATGGTGTACAGAAGGGTGCAGGTGCAACGCAAAGCCAACTAAAAAAAACCAGTTGCAGTTCAGATCTTGGACCTTCTGTTCGACCTTTAGGAAGAAATTCTTCTCTGTGAGGGTGGTGAGGCCCTAGCAAAGGTTGCCCAGAGAAGCTGTGGCTGTCTGTCGTAGTTTGGACCTTGTTTTTCCCCAGAGGCTGAGAAAAGTGGTAGACCCCAAGGGGTGGAAACCCCTAGAAGTTTTGAAGTTCTGCCCAATGGGCGCTCCTGCAGAAATGTCAACATATCACAACCAGACCGGAAGAGAAGAGTTGTAGTTGGATTGTTGTAGAAGAAGTGGCCATGTTGTGAGCCACGAGGTAGGGGCTCTAAGCCCCTTGGGCCCTCTGGGGCCTCCCAGCCCCCGACTGGGGGGCTGCAGGGACCTGGAACAGCATAAGCTGGGCTAGGTGCCTGTAGTTATGCCGGGAGATGTTCTTCTCCATGGGCGCAGAGCAGCAGCCGACGCTGACCAGAGAAACGGTGGCAGAGAGCCAGGAGATAAGAACCTGAACTGAAGGAGCAGCAGAAACAACATGCAGCACCAGAGAAAAGACTCCTGGAAAAGGAGAGAGCGAGAACCAGCAGCTGAGAGACAGAGTTTGGGGTAAGACTGTACCAGCCCCTCAAACTCCTTTGAGACCTCCGAGAAAGGAGGAGTAGATGGACTCCTATTTAGAAGAAGAGTTTTAGACATGCAGCACCGGAGAGAGAGAGGAGCTGAGAAGCTCAGAGCGTCCCGGAGCTGGACCGGGACGGCCAGATGGAATGCGGGGGGGGGGGAGTTGACCTTGGTTCTCCCCCCCTTGCACTGCTGCCATGGTGGCAGCCTGAGAGGCAGTGGCACAAAGGCCCTGCAAGAAGGAACTGAGTCTCCTGAAGATACCAGACAGTCACGAAGACCCCCCTGTGTCTTCGTAATATGACGTGGTGATACGACCTTGTCTGGGGTTACGAAGTCCACGGAAGACCCCTCGGTTGAGCCGATGGGGCCGGGGGAAGTTTGATACCTCCCTCGTTGAGTGCTGGCAGAAAGCCAGCTATCAGCTGCTGCATGTGGAGAAGAGAGACAGAAACCTGCTGCATTAGAAGATCCTGCTGCTTAAGGACTGGAAGGGATCTGTCCTTCTTTCCCTCCTGGACTTTTATTTGGAGGGGAGAGGAGACCTGATCCACTGTAAATACATATGTCATGGTAGAGATAGTTTGTGATCATGTGTATAATGTGATATGGTATTTATTTGTACAGTCACTGTAATATATTCCCTTTCCCCTACTTTGAGTCTGGCGTGTTTTGTCTGGAAAAACCCATCTCACATTAGGTTGAGATGTGGGAGGGGGGAGATGGAGCCAGGGAATTGGATTTTGGGGCTATCTCAAACCATGACACTGTCCCATCCCTGAAGTGTCCAAGGCCAGGTTGGACGGGGCTTGGAGCAACCTGGGATAGTGGAAGGTGTCTCTGCCCATGGAACTGGATGAGCTTTAAGGTCCCTTCCCACCCAAACTATTCAGGGATTCTGCTCACAGAACCACTTCTTTAGACATCCCTGTATTATTTCATGCTGGGAATCTTCCTTATATTGCATTTTAAGTAGCTCTAGAGTTGGCAGCTGCAACTGAACACAGTGAATGCCATCACACCTTTGTGTCCTCCTCCTCTGCTCGAAAAGGTCCCCACTTTCCCTCTTTTCCTTACCCACATCGAATTCCCTGCTCCTCATCCCACTTCCTCCTAAGCATGTCTTGCATCCCGGTGCCTCCAATCTGCTCTAAATTACCTTGAGTCATTTCAAGCAGGTATTAAGGAGCTTCAGAGCCAGGTAATGCACATTTCCGTGGCACGCTTCCATGGCCTGAAATAAACCTCAGAAAAACATGGAACAACAGTCTAGGGGGGGGGGAGGACCCTTAGCTTTAATCTTTTCTCTGCTGCAATCCTTTTGGAACATCTTTTTTAACCTCTTTCTCCTCCCTTTCACAGGAGACAGCTCCAAGGCTGGACCATCTGTGGATTTTACAAGTCCCATGGAATGTTTTCAGACCGCACTCTTAACCTCAGACACTCCTATCGGATTTCAGAGGATTCAGCCACTTTTTAGCCCCAGGGTGCTGTAGGTGCTAAATAGATTATCTACATCTCTCAGCCACTACTGGAGGACTACACAGCAAAGCTCAATTTTTAATCCTGCTGAGACTCCGACTTCTTTTGGCCATCAGGTATCCCAGGGCATGCTCCGGGAGGAAATGTTAATCTGGAGTGCTGGCCAAACTCCAGTTTAGGTAATTGCATTCTGACAATTTGCATTCTCCCTACAGTTTTTTAATGGATACAGCATTTAGGTTTTTTTTCTCCTTTCCTTACTTTATGTCTTAAAAGCAGCGGCCTGGCCGTGCTCCTGCTGTTGGAGCAGCTGCCAGGCTTTGCAGCTGAAGTAGCTGCATTTCAGGGGTAGGTGAAGGCATCTCAGGACAGTTAAATAAAGCGCTTTTGAAGACCCCTGGGCACAAGGAGTGTTGTAACAATACACCCACTGCCGGCCATAAAGCAGAGCGAGGGCTGGAACATAAAATCAAACACTCAGTGCCAACCAGAAAAGGAAAAGTTACCAGAGGAATGGACGCACAGACATAAAGGCTCTTCCCTCCCAAATCCTAATTCTGGTTTGGAGCCGGTGCAGCCCCAGCTGGGATCCAAAGAGCAAACACAAAGAACCATCAGCATCCTGCACAGGGGAACCAGATCCTCGTGGCAGAAGAAAATAACTCTATAAAAGCAGTGGAAGCTTTTGGCAAGATGCTGGAGGACACTGCGTGGGGGTTACATGGGGTGAGGGAAAGAAATGCCTGTTCCCTTGTTAATGAGGGCACAGCTGGTGTTTTTATTTTACCTGGCTATATAAAAGAAAAATCATGAGGCAAGAAATGGGGTGGAAGGTTTTGTCCAGGGTGGAATATTATGGGTCACCCTTGAAGCACGTCGAGTTGCCCCACCAGATGTTTGACTAAAAACAAACATTCCGGATAAATTAATTAAATGGCTGTATTACCACAGAGTCACAGAATGGTTTGGGTTGGAAGGGACATCAAAGATCACCTCTTTCCACTCCCCTGCCACCGTGCTTTGTTTATAAAACCATACATAACAACACCATGTTCTTTTCTTCATAAGAACCACAACGCCCAAAAAGGGTCATTTTCATATTTCAGCAACATGGAAGTAAAGTTTTGAGAGCTTAGGGCAGTGGTGACAAATAAACCATGAGATACTGGGTGGGTAGAGACACGTGGAGCGTTCCCTCCTCCCCCAGTATGTCCCAGTTCATTAGCAACCAAAGGCTGTTATTAGCACTGGGTGAACATTTTCCACAAGTAGTTTGTTGACCAAAATACGGTTTTCCCCATCCCCAAAAATCCCCAGCAAATGAGTTTCAGCAGGACAGGTAATTCCTGGCTTTGGTGGAGCTCCATGTGGTGTGTGTGGGTAAAGGTTTCCTTCCTCTTCTGTCTGTAACGGCTCACAGCAATTCTACACCAATCCAGGAGCACAAGAAATTACCTAAATAAATTTTATCTACAGAAATAATTACAAAAAAAATCCCGTGAGAGACTTCCACCCTGCAACAGTCTTGGAAATTTCAGAAATTTCTGAGTTTCTCCTCAGAAAGACGCGATCCAAAGCCGGAAGCAGCAGCCCAGCCTGGTGACAGCCAAGGAAAACTCCGAGGGGATCTTGGCAATGGCCGAGTAACGGCACAAAATACCAGCACTACCTCTTTGCTTAAGGCTCCTTCCCCTTCCAAACCCTGCTGCCCTGAGGAATCGGCTGCCTTTCTGTAAAATTCCCTGGAATTCCCTGAGTATTACAGCTAACCAGGCCTCCCCTTCATCCCAAAACAGATGCTTTGAAGTTTTCCAGAGATACCCAAGGAAAAAGACACATCCACATACCTAGACTAGCCCCAAATTCCACTCTGGAGCAGATGGTGAGGTTCTACACACAGACACATCTGGCAACCACTGGTATGAAAAAGCTGGCAGGCAACAGCTTATTCCGCTCCACTGAATATTCCATAATTTGAACTATATTTAAAGAGGAGTTAAAAACCAATCATTTCTCTTGTATATAACATAATCCTCAAACATGTACATGTTGTAACTGCAGCGGAGCTTGGGCATTACACTCTCATCTACCAAAAGCACCTTTTTTTTTTTAATTTTTTTTTTTAATTAAGCATCCAGCGCTGTCTGAACTTAAATTAAAAGTGACTGCAAACCAAGCAGTTCAGTAAAACAGAAAAGCAGCATTTTCAGCACGTCTTTTGTCGCAGGCTGCGAGCCTCCAGCACTTCAGCTCACCCTCGAGTCCACACGATCTGAGGGGCCTTGACAACCTGCCAGGTCGCTGAGAGTGCTTGAAAAGACAGAAGACTTCAGGGAGCGCGGGCTCGGCTCACACAGACCTGTGCTTAAGCCAGCTGTTCCATTTGTCCCCGGGTTCAGTTACCACAATGTAAACCAGGGATAATTCTTCCTCGTCAGGAAAACAATCTGTTAGACATTATCATCACCATGTAGTACAGGCAGCTGGGAAACATGTAAGGGGGAAAAAACCCACCCCCGGAGCCCGCAGACAAAGTCAGCCCCGAGCACGCACAGTACCCATGGTGGCCCCAAATCCACTCCCCAAACTCCCTTTAAATAATCTTTTGGGACGCTGTTCCACGGTTCTCTCTGTGAGCTGAGTGAATCATCCGCGTTTGCTGGAAATCCAAAGCGATGGCGGGCATGAAACGGTCGGTCTGGATTAGAGTCACCCTGGGAAAAGCCTGTAAAGGGCTGTCTGCTGGGATCATGTTAGAGGTCCGCTGGAGACCCCACCACTGGATTTGGATGTGTGCAGAGAGCTTTTAGAAACGACTAGAGAGAGAGAAAGAAATACTCCCAGGAACTGGCTGGTTAGGGAGCCCTAAATTCCAGCTATAGAAGGAAGATAAAATCCCAGCAGCGGGGCCCTGTAAGTCTGGGATGTTTCACCGACTGACCTCTTCACAAAGCAGGCACTGAGCAAACCAGAGGTGATTCTGCTGTGGACTTTTGGCAAGTAGTGAGGATGTTGTAATAAAAGCTGCTTGGGATCACTCCATTCGAGCCTATTGGCCCCAAACTGGTTTAAGCAAAATAAAAGCAGGTCCGCAAGGTTTTCAGTCCCAAAAAGGAAAGTTGAGGTGATTAAGCGAACTAGTCTGAGAAGCTGAAAGGCTCCAATGAGAGGGCCTTGAAAGCAAACAAGCAAAACCATCTGCCATTTGCATCCTGAATGGAGAAAGTGAATAAAAAGCACGTGGGAAGCAATGAGAACATGCTGGAGATTGGAGATAGTCATGGTCAAGCCCCCAGACAGAATAGAGATCAGAGAATCACAGAATCATCCTGGTTGGAAAAGACCTCCAAGATTAGAGCCCAATCTGTGACCAACCCCCACCTTGTCACCCAGCCCAGAGCACTGAGTGCCACATCCAGTCATTCCTTGGACACCTCCAGGGATGGGCACTCCACCACCTCCCTGGGCAGCCCCTTCCAATGTCTAATCACTTTTTCAGTGAAGAAATTTTTTCCTATGTCCTAAACCTCTTCAGACTATGTCTTCTTGTCGTGTCCCTTGTTCTCTGGGAGCAGAGCCCAACCCCCCCTGGTTCCACCCTCCTGTCAGGGAGTTGCAGAGATCAAGAAGGTCCCCTCTGATCCCTCTTTTCTCCAGGCTGAGCCCTGCCAGCTCCCTCAGCCGCTCCTGCTGCTCCAGTCCCTTCCCCAGCTCCGTTCCCTTCTCTGGACACGCTCCAAGCCCCTCAATGTCCTTCCTGAACTGAGGGGCCCAGAACTGGACACAGCGCTCGAGGTGTGGCCTCAGCAGTGCCCAGCACAGGGGCAGAATCACTGCCCTGGTCCTGATGGCCACACTGGTACAGGTGAGGCCTTTGAGCAACAAGGAGAGCAGAGAATGTTGGAGTGAAGGCAGGGTGGGCTCCAAAAAAACCTGTCTCCAACCTCCCCCGCCAGGGAAAAGCCGACTGACTTTCTCCGTGCTCTTCCAGGTTGCTGAAAGTCAAGTCCTAGCAAGGATTTCTAAGAGATCCACACAGTCCCTCAACTAAAATTCAGAAACCTTCATAATAAAAGCTTAGAAGTGCTGGAATGAGCCTCTTCATCCCTGTGTTTGGAAGTGCCAATGTGCATCTGATGTTCTCCTGTCCCCACATGGCACCACGTCAATACCAACCGATTCCGACCAGCGTCCCTCCGGAATCACGGAGACCTCCACGCAAAACATCTCTGCTTAAGGATGGAGGGAAGGCCCAGCTATTGATCACAGCCAAGGCTTGAGAACAAGCGGAATCAAATCACAAAAGGCCTGGAAAGACGGAGCAGAAAGTGCCCCGTGAGATCAAAGTTACGCTGCGCTAAAACACCTCGGCACCCGGCTTTGATAAAGTAACTGCTGCCTTCTGCCACAAAGGCAGTTGGTCTTATTTATTGGGATTTTAGCAATGCAACAAGGAATCCGGGGACTATTTGTGAAGGGGGGAAATGGGGATCAATAAGGAGATCGATAATAAACACTCGTGTGCTTTTAAGTGCCGCAGGTTTCTTAAAAAGCGTCGTTACGAAGGGAAATAATAACAAATAATTGCCAGCTTTTTCAGCACCATCTATTTCCAGGCCTAACTTCACTGCAATGTACCAAAAGGCTTTCAGATTTAAAAAATATATATCTAAGAGGTACAGGCCTGCTGCCAAAACCCACCACTAAAACAGGGAAACAGGTGCCAGCTGCTGCTTTTTCCCAGTGCAGAAGGATATTTCCTCCTTTCTCAATTCAGTTATTAGTGCATTAGAAACAGAGGAACCGGCTCCAAGCTGAATCATAACGAAAATATTCCTCAAAATAAAACCCTCTGTGTTTTTTTCTCTCCTACCTGCAGGATTCTTAAGAGTATTTGCAAAAGCACAGGACCGGAAATCCGGAGTCTGATCCCTTAATACTGAAGTCAACCACATTGCATAATCCCATTAATACATTTATCAGGCTCCATCTTCACAGTAATCAGGTTTTTAGCCCTTTACACAATTCCCATTAGAAGGCTTTTCAAGCACCTCCCTTAGTTTAGGTCTCTTCTGCTCTTTTCCAGCCTCAACTTTTTCAGAGCCTTTTGTTGCTGTGCCAGATTTGTCGTTTAATTTAAATAACTCTTCTCCCTCTCTGCTGGTTACGCCAGTGTATTTATAGAGAAAGGAACATAACTTTTCTCTGCCTTTTTTTGTCACCACCTTACCATGCAGGCTCCTGTAACCATTTTGGGAACCAGATTCCCTGTTCTCCAGATCATTTCTAGCAGATCCCCTCCCCTGCCCCTTGCAGAGCTGAAATCAATCCTTGTCCTGGGGACAAGGAATGCAGGGTGCATTTTAAGCAGTGCCTCACTAAAACCTGTTGCAGTGGCATTTCCTTGTCACTCACGGAAATAACTCCATTGACAAATGTGATCCTGGTGTGTGTCTTTATCACCAGGACATCAGAATTATGCTGTGATTGATTAAGACATTCCAATTCCCCCACAGAAACCCCAACTTTCCATCAGAGTTTGCATTACAAGGACTCACATTTGCTTTGAGACAAATAGTCCTCAAGTCAGCCATTCTTCTCCTGGGATCTCCTGTTATTCCTCTTTTGATGACATCTCCAAATCCCATAATTTCTGCTCTGTCATTAGTCAATACCTTGATTAACACTGCTCTTTATGCCTTGAGGAACACCATTGCTAACTTGCCTGCCAATCCTTCTTCAACCATCCCACCTTTTCTCCCGTGAATACAGGATTTGTTGATGCAAAACAGAGCAAAATACTTCAACTCTGATTGATTTAAACTCTCTTACTTTGCATCTTTTTTTGGTTTTTTTCTTAATGAAAGGCTGATTTTTGCTGGTGGAGAACAACACAGGCTTATTCCTCCATAAATCAGGTCTTTCCCTGAACTGCAAAGCTGTCCTGTTTTTACAGTTGGGCACTTGTAAAAATTAATAAACTATGCAAGTCAACACATTTGATGTTAAAAACGGTAAATGAAGTTTCTTAATGACTCGCCTGACTTTTTAATCGTACTCAGGGTTTATGTCACAAATTTGAAAAAACAATTAGAATGCAGGAAAAAGGCACGTCAGGCTTGTAGTTAAATAAAATAAAGCTAAATGTGCTGAATACATAGTTTAAATTAAAACAAACTGGTTTATTGTACAAAGGAATTCTGCAGCCTATAAATAGAACCAATTTCTCACTACTCAGCACCGTCTGCAGGTTTTCAGAACTTGAAACAAAATTAGGTTCTATTCTCATGCAAAGGAAGAGCTGATGCTCGAGTGAAATGAAAAGCGGCAAAAACCACTTCATTAAACACTTTCTTTGACCCACCTGTGAAAGAGAGGGCACTCACACAACCCCAAGCACACTCACTGTCCTCCTCCCATCCCTTCCCTCCCTCCCCAGAAATTCCTGCACACAGGAATTCCACCACCACATCGGTTTGAAATCCCATCGGCCACAGAACCAGGCAGGGAGGCTTTTCCTGGTGAAAGTGCAGCTACACAGAGACAGGAGGAGGGACAAACTGGAGAATAAACAGGGAAATCCCTCCAGCTGGAGTGGTGAGGGATTTGACCTGGAGCAGAACATACATCCTGTGGCTCAGGAATCGTCCCCAGTAAATGTTACCTCAGTCTGAGCCTTAGGAAGCCGCTTCAGCTTCCTCATCAAGATCTTCTCCAAGTCTTCCTCAATCACCAGTCCTCAGGTACTTTCAGACCTTCCAACACGTGGCAATATTTGTGTTTAATCAATACCAGTCCTGGCTCCCAAGAGAGAAAGAACATACAACAATCTGCCCCTCCAATTACAGCAAAGTTCCACTAAAACCACTACATGTGTCGAGTTTTAAATTCAACCACATTTAAAGGCAAAGAAAAACCCTCCCTTTCTCCCCCCACTGACAGAACAATACTACGCTCTGCCTTTTTTTTTTTTTGTAATTAAAAATAGGCTGAACTTTAGGAGTCTTGTTGCACTTGAAGCAGTAGAATAAAGTGCATCATAAAAAGATGCCACTGGGATCAGTTAAAGCCAAGAAAATTGAAAACATTTAGGGGGAACGAAGCCAAAAGCACAGAACCAGATTTAAACTCGGCGTATGCTGTGGCAGGAGGCCAGTGGAAGCAGAACCTGCTGGAGGAGGAAGGAGAGGGAAGGCTCCCTGGAGCAGGGATGGTGGGCCAGGGAACTGGCAGCTGGCACAGCTGGGTGAGATCAATGAAGTACCAGAACTCAGCTGTAAAAATTCCTCACCATACTAAGCCGTGCCATTAATAAACATGGAGCTGTTATACACCACTTGCCACCTTCAAAGAGCTCCAAACCCAGTGACTAATCCTCACAACCACCTCCCTAGGTGCAGGAGCTGTTTATAGAGATGAGAACAAAGGCAAAACGGTGAAGTCATTGGCCACAGCTCCTAAAAAGCAGATTTTAAAACCAGGCTCAAATTCAGGGCTCCCAGACACAGCCCCTTGGCTGGGCGCAATTTCCCTTGCGTTTCTCTCACAGCAGGAGACCTCTACAACCTAAAACACTTGCCCCCAAACCCGAAACCTCATATATTAAGTGACTTCTCAAGTGGGTTTACTTCTCAAGGCTGGTTTTGTATCTTCTCTGCACAATCAGCAGAGCAAGTAAAACGGGTGAAGTGGCAGCACAATGGAGATCAACAGGAACTTTTGGCCACTAAACTTGCACTTCAGCTGATGTGGTTTAACAAAGTGGAAAAAAAAATAGCACCTAGCAAAGCCTCTTCACTAAAGGATAGTAAATCACAACTCCTCGATTCTCTCCTCCATCTGTCTTTCCTCCGACAAATAAAATTACCTTAAAATTAACAAGAAAGCTACGACAGAAATTCAGTTTTACAGCAAACTCTTGGAGGGAAGATGATAGGGACACACAGAGCATCTCTGTTACCAAGGCTCTGCTGAGGAGAGATCTCCAGAGGAGACTAGAACTAAAAAACACATTTTAACCAAGTGCCAGAAACAAGAATAAGTTCCTAAAGGGAAAATAAACCCAACACACTTGTGTTTCTAAGCACCTCAAGGACGTTATCAATAAACCCAGATGCAGCCTTTCCACAAAAGCTGCAGCGACAATTGATTCAAATGGATGGCACTTCTGTAGTGCCCCTGTTTGACTCTCCAGCTGAAGCAGATAAAAATTCAAAGATTGGACTTCCTTGGTATTTTTATGTTAATCTACACAGCTTTAGGGAAATTGTTGTGACTCCAATTCATCCCGAGCAGTCAGAGCCATTCAAGCACCTCCCAGCAATTTTCCTACCTCGCGGTCTATCTCATAAGTCAACCTGATGCATTATCTTCCCTGCACAAATCTGTCATGAGCACCAGGCAGGCTCCCCCTCGGTCTTGATAAGCAGGAGCAGACCTGACTCATCCTCTTTCCCCCCCCCCTTTCATCCTGATTTGTATCGTCTCCTTTACAATTTAGTTTTCCCACATTGCCCAAGGAGAAGGGATCAGTATGTCTGTAATGTGTGTGTAATGTGTGTGCAAGGGACAACAAGAGAAAGAATGTGTTTTTAATCTCCACCTACTCCTCTGGCTAACTTTTGCTTCGTCTCCTTGGAGGTATTTTAGCATTAAATTCAAATGAATTCTCCTTTTCTTCTGCTTTTATTGAAAGAAAACAATAGGACGCGGGAGAAACCCACGCAGGAGGAAATGCTTCCTGATCTGGAGTGCTTGGACTTGCTGAATGCCTTTTGCTGTGTCTCTGCAGAAAGCAGACAAGCAGCTACACCTCTCCCGGGGCTACTTCTGCCCAAACTGACACTGCACTTCAACTAAAAACCAGTTTTACTGCAAATAGAGACCGGCAGCCACGGGCCTGAGGTCCACCAGGGCAACAAAGCTCTGGCTCTGGTTGACAGAGCTCCCAAAGCAGCTGGAAGATCTCTCTCCCTCACGGGGACTGTCTGGTATCCACTCAGGCAAACTGGAGCTGCACCTCTGCCCCAGGCTCAGGGAGTAGCTGGGCTATCCCTCGTGCCTCACTGCCTGTTCCCCATGAACTTATGCAACCCTAATAACCCTTCAGAACTTATCAGGGTGGTGAAAACAGACACAAGGGTGGGTGGATGAGGCTGAGGCTCATTTTGTAACAACACAACACAGATGTTGTTGATTGTGGGGGCAAAAAAAGGGGGTGTTGTCGTGGATCTGAGCTGAGATCCCAAGCACTGAGGTATCCACAGCTCAGCAACCCAAAGATTCGGGTGTAGCCACACAGAAAAATCAGTATTTGGATGTACTTAGGAACAGGCAAAGGCCTAAAATAACACGTTCATAAATAAAGACATCCATAGCTCAGCTTCTTCCTTCAAGACCAGTGAAGGGCATCAGCCAGCACTGGTGTGACACTGCCAAGGACACAGACAGGACCACTCACAGCACAAGCAGAGGTTGCACCACACTCCCAAACTGCTTCACCGACAGCTCTGGGGTTGGGCCACAGACATGGGAAGAACAGAGCTGAGATGGACCTGTGAAATCCCATCCCTTTCCTCCAGGCTGCTCCAAGTTTTACTTCAGTCATTTTTTTGCAGGTATCCCTGTGAAATCCCATCCCTTTCCTCCAGGCTGCTCCAAGTTTTACTTCAGTCATTTTTTTGCAGGTATCCCTGTGAAATCCCATCCCTTTCCTCCAGGCTGCTCCAAGTTTTACTTCAGTCATTTTTTTGCAGGTATCCCCCCAAGATTCTCCAGGATCTCCTCAGACTACGGTTGTCAGGCCCACAAAGCAGGTGGAGTAAAAGCTGTAACTCATTAGCACCTTCAAGTCTTTAGGAATTGTGATTATGTCTGCCTTTTAAGGAGGCTTTCAAGGCAACATGAAACACAACCAAACAATGAGCAAAAAAAAAAGTCCTCAGGTGGTCAAAGATTCATTATAACAGGCAGAATCACTCCCTTCATCCTCTCTTAATTGAGCAGCCTGGCAAATTGATGAATTACAGTTAAATGATCTAGCTGTGATGCCCCTTGCTGATGAATGAAGAACATCCTGCCAGAGCCTCCTGATTCCAGGTGATGGATCTGAGCCCAGGCTGCAACACAATTCCTTGTGACTGACAAGCTCAGCTATTTCCCCCTCTTAATCTTGATAATATTTGATTGCATAAATCCAAGGTCATAATTTCCCAGGTGGATAAATTGTTCAAAATATCACCAGCCCTCCAATTACTTCAAAAAAAAAAAAAAATAAAAGAAAAAACAAGGTGAAGAATATTCTTTCTTGTAAGAGCTGGTGAGATCTTGTTGCTGGGAAATGTCTACACCCAAACCAAACCTTTGCTGGAGCGTGAAGGAGCAACTGTGGAGTTACATTTGTCATCTCATGGCCCAGAGCCCTTATCATGCAGCCCTCAAACCTCAGGGACACGGACCCCTGGGGACCAACACTGCTCATGTTCTGTCACAGCCCAGTAGATCCTTTCTTTTTTTGTGTGTGTGTGTGAAAGTTTGATAGGAAGCAGCTTGGCTGACTGGGAAGGATTTCAAGATGTGGGAAGCAGGGAAAGGATAACCATTAATTGGCATCATTTTCTCTCAGCACACACAAACACTTTCTAATAGGGGAGCACCTTAAAACCCCCACGCTCGAGCCTCAGCAAACACTTTTTGGGATGCAACTTGACTTCTCCTCCCCATTTTCTTGTCCTTCCAAAGGCAAAAATGGAAGCAAAAGGCTTCTCCCACCTTGGCTGCACAAAACTTTCACACAGATCTCTGCACAGCATCAGCTGGATCCAAAAGATGTTGTGTCACTTGTGAAATATTCCAGCGCTTTATTGTGCAAGCTCCTAATTATTAATGTCTGGATTTCTGCAGGGAGATTTATGAGGCAGCTCAGGGTGGTGGATTTCAACTGGTTTTCCCTCAAATCTACAGATGGGAATCCACAGAAGTGGTTTTTTATCCCCTCAGCTTCTGGAGTCTCCGGTGCAGAAAAACCCCAAGGAATAAACAAGCCCCTCAAAAGAGGAATCTGGGATGAAAATTGTCCTTCTCTGCCTCTTCCACCACCACAGTGGTGGAAATGTCTTTTTTTAAACAGCTCCACATGTCCCTTGGGGGAAATACAGCCAGAACTTTGCAAAATTTCACTGTTTATCTGTTTTTAGGGGATGTTGCAAGCCTCCTTCCATCCCACTGAGGCTTTCCAGACCGGCTCCAGAATCGGGATTGCAGCAGGAACAGGACACAGATGGTCCCCTGGAAGCAGGAGAGAAGAGGCAAGTGATGCAAAAGGCGGTGGCCCCACGTAACCCTTGCGAGGGAGCCAGAGCCTGTCCCCGTGGAACAATAGCAGGAAGCTGTCCCTGGGCTGGCTGTGGCCTGGGCCTCCCATCCCAGGAGCTGGGGATGGAAAAGCCTGGCAAGGGAGAAGCAGAGAACTTCTGAGGACAAGGGGTTTCACTCCTGCTTGGGATTCTCGCAGCGAAACGAAAGGGAAAAATTTAAAGCCTGGAAATTCAGCTGGTTTTGGAGGTAAACACATGGTTGGAAAGTCAAATGAAGCTGATCCCTCTTCCTCTCCGAGGAGATGGAACATTGGAAAAGCCTGGGGAGTGAGCAACCACTACCTGGACTAGTGGCAGAAAACACTCAGATTTATATATTCATATATAATTATTCATAAATATATATATATTCAGATTTATATATTCACATGCATGAGCCTGTGCCTATAGAGATGTCGGGTCGCTTTTAATGCAAATATAAAGAAAACCCCACAACATCTTATATGGCTCCAGGATGCAGGATTTAAAAAAATAACCATCTCCACGTGCTGCTGCAAGAGCTGCACTCAAACAAGCAACTGCTGGTGCCAGGGAGTCAGAGGTGCTCACAACAGGCAGGATAATGGGATCTCACCGTGTCCTGTTCCCTTGGAAGTAACTGCACTGTTATCAGGAGATGCAGGATATGAGGCTCTGACACTGCTCTGATTCATCCACTGGAATAAAGGAGACATTTGATGGCATCTGCATTGCTGACTCAATCCCCTATCTCCCGTGCTGATCTTGTTGGTGCTGGGAGAAGGGATTTGGAGGGAAAAGCCGCGGCTCCGCTCCTCGCCTCGGGGCCTCGCCGGTAAAAAACAGGTAAATAAAGAAAATAAATGCGTTCCTGCCTCCGTCCCACATCCACCAGGGCGAGGCTTTCAGCTGGTTTTCTCCACCCTAACTTGGCAAAGCAACTCAAAGGAAAAAAAAAAGAAATTCCAACTGCTGCGCTTTCGGAATATATTTGAAATTAAAAGAAAGTCAACCTTGCCCTGTCTTCTCCTGGCACTTCATTCCCTGCCAGCCTCAGGAGAAAGCTGGAAGACAAACATTTTCTTGTTGAGGCTCATTCTACCTCCAAGCAGTTGTTTCCAAAGTCTGAATTTATTTATTTTACTGAGTTTCAGCTCTGGCACACCTCGCTTTCTTCCTTTTGGGGAATAAACAAGAAGAGCAGCAGCCCAGCAAGTAATGAAACAGATTCTCCTCCAACTCCACAAGTACAGGGAATAATTTGGGTTGGAAGGGACCTGAAAGATCCTCTCGTTCCAACCCCCTGATGTGGCCAAGGACACCTTTCACTAGAGCAGGTTGCTCCAAGCCCCACGGAGCAGATCCTGGTTGCTCCAACATGGCCTTGTGTGGGTCTTTATCCCCATGGCATGACCCAGGCTGGGTGATCTGTGTTGGACAAAGGCAATATGGGACAGGACTGTCTATGCCCCATGTCCCTCCTGGTATTTCATTCTCTGAGGGTGCCAACAGGACCTCAGGGTGGGTCACACCAAGCGGAGACACCGCGCGAGAGCGAGAGCTTTCCCCTCGCACATCCTCCCAGCCTGGAGCCCTGGAGCCCACCCAGCTCACAAACACAACGTCCACGCCGGCTCTGGAACCTCTGGGATGAGCCAGGAGAGGAACATCCCCCCAGGCTGGTGAGGCAGCCGAGGCCACGCCAAGCCCCAGCTCCCAACCTCCCGCCCGGGCTGTGGCAGCGGCCCCGCCAAAACCAGGACCTGGAAGAGCCAGAGGAGTTCCAGCAAACAAGAACAGGCCTGGGGTTGGCAGGCTCAGTGCCCAGTGCCAGGACTGAGCCTCCTTTCCAGGGAAGTCGTGTCTCATCAAGCCTTGACTGAGCACTGTCCCAGTCTTGCCAAAGGCTCTTCCCGTCAATAACATGAGCTCACCTCTTCCCTGCACCGTGGCACTTCCCCGCTGGGTTCCCTCCCCTCTGAGACCCCACCTCTCTGCCAACCATGGTCAGAATTGATCTAGGGATGGACAACAAGGAGCATCTCTCCTTAATCCTCCCATTTTTTGGGAGCTGCCTCCAACTACGCCACCGACGTGCCCAGGTGTGCCCAGACCTTCAGGTGAACCAAGCAGCAAACCCTCCCCGGGCCTCACTGCATTCACATTCAGAGCTCCACTGAATTCCCCCCACCCCAGTTGGTCTCCACTGTTTAATTAATCACGAACAGGAATTCAGGGCCGGGAGGCTGTTCTAGGACAGTGGCAGTACACAGCCATTAAATTAAATATAAACACCTCATCTATTCTTAACACCAGGTTTGATCTTTGCTGTTTTCTTCTCCTTTTTTTTCGAGGTGATTTGCAATTTCTTTGGTTGCATTTTGGGAAGGGGAGGGCTGACTTACTGCGTAATCTCATTTTTGATCTATTATTAAATGCCTGCTTGCTTTTTTTCTCTTCCCCCCCCCCCCCCCCCCACCCTTTCTCTAGGAAGCCTCAGCAGGAATTACAGCTGGAAAGAAAGGTGAACTGTGAAATGAAAGCTGCCAGAGGAAAGAACTGCTTGAAAATTTTCAGACTTCTGGCTGTAAGAAATCTCGGATTCACAAACCAAGGCCAGGGCCAGGACTTAGCAAAAGGACCCCAGAGCACGAGGTCAGCAGCGCTCAGAGCATCCAGGAACATCTCTTTTTTCACCATTTTCATACAAAATATGATCCCCACAGGGAGTTACTCAAACCTGTAGAACTCAGCCAGGTACAGAGCACTGCAAGGTGCAAATCCAGTGCTCCCTGTAGCAGCCTCTGGAGGTGGATCCCTTTTGTTCCCAGTGGGTCAGGATTGCTTGGTGATTTTCATCAATGATTACTGCCTTATTAACTCATAAACCCACTCTTTAACCGTCAGGAATGCAACCCAGGGAGACTCCCAGCCACCAACGCTATTTTTGGGGAAAAGAGTAGGTTTTTAAGTGCCTTTGTTTTTGAAGAACAGCCCACGCAAGCAGCTGGAGGTTTTGCAGCAGAACTGGGCAAGTTCAGGCCCGTTTTGGAGGAAAAAGCATCCCCAGGCCACGTTCCATGGCAAACCCTCTGGTTTTTCCAGGGGAATGCAGAAAGGGCAGGGAGACAGCACACAGCCCAGAGAGCAGCTGGGCAAAGTGCCACCATCTCCTTCTGCAACTGGACATCCCAATACCACTCCTCTGGGAAAATCCAGTGGGTGTTTGGGAAAGAAATCCAAAAAAAAAAAAAGGCACATCTGGAAAGAGCCATCCCTGGGTGGGAGCAGTCAGCAGATGTGTGCATCACATGCAAGCCACCAGTGCCCACCACTCCTCCATCACTTGGAGGGTCACCAGGACCCTGTCCTGGTCCTGCCACAAGGATCACAAAACCTTCTGTTTGACCATTTCCAGGCAGCTGCTCCTGGCACCCACCAGAGATCAACCAGGCATAATAAAGACAATTATGGACATGGGGCTGGAAACACTTTTCTCCTTCCCAGAGAAACAGAAGAGATGAAGAAGCAAAGTGAACCTTCAATTCCAACTCACCCAACAACCACAAAATGGTTTTTGGGATCCCCAGCGACCAAATCACAGCTGCCACAGAAAGTGATGTCGGTGACACGGGAGCAGAGGTTCTCTCACCTCCATATTTTTGCTGCATACGACTGACTCAAGTTTCTGGGCACAAAACAACTTGTAAAGAGCCTGTTCCCAGAGCTGTATGTCTGCTAAAAACCCCAGAGCTGGATGTCACCGTGACACGAGGGGTGTATGTGCCACCTCCTCCCTCCACCTCCAGCCTGAATCCCATCCTGCCTTCCCTTAAACTCAGCAAAAAAGAGCCAAATCCAAGCAACTGTCTACATTTGGCATTATCTGCCGTGAAATGTCAAACTTTTCAGCAGGAATTCCAACATTTCCACCCTCCCTCCCCCCAAAAGCACGAAGACTGGTACAAAGAAGCCAAAAATGTACTGGAGATGAGAAAGCATCACCTCCAGCGGCCACAAATGGACTGGAGCTGGAGGGCCCTCTCAAAGGACCCAACAAAGGGTCTTGATGGGGAAAAACCCACCTGGGTTTCTCCACTGCCTCGTGCCACCTCAGAGTTTGCTTCCCATGCATCCATTTATATGGAAACGCGAGGGCACGTGTGGTTTAAAAACCCCCTCTGAGTGCTGGAAATATTGTAATGGATGGAACCTGCTCAGCATGTCAGAATCTTCCCTCCCTCCCAATGTAACATTTCACAGGCACTTGAGACGTTGGCACCTACGTTTCACCTGTTTTCTCAGGAGAAGATGGAATAATTTAACAAATCCCACTGATTTTCAGTCTCAGCCGTAGATTCTGCGCCTGCAGCGCCGCAGCGAAGAAGCCACAGGTTCTCCAGGCCCATTCCTGTGGGATCAGCAGGCTCACACCCCCCTCAGCAGAGCACATCAGGGCACGACACATCACTTCATTTTGATCTTTCCTTATTTTTTTCCCTACCAATACCCCACTTTCCCCACTCCTGGTCTTTGCCGTCTGCCTGGATGGCACTGGGCTGCATCTCCTGCATCCCTGAGACCACACAGGCTCTCCCAGCAAGGAGAAAGCTCCTGCTCGAGCTTTCTTCACGGGCAATTGGGAACATTTACGGCTCCATACAAATGATAAGTGCCAGTCACCTCACGCCTCAGTCCAGCTCTGGAAAGGCACATTCCCACCATCGCCGGGACACATCTGAGCTCCAGCTCCAGGACCCGGCCAGGTCTGCAGCAGTGGGGATGGGCAGAGAGATATCTCAGCACCTCTTGTTTTCAATACCCTTCCCAGGGACAAAAATAACAGTTTTCCCTCCTTTGCAGCATCCTTTACCCTCCTGAGCCCAGCAGCTCTGGCCACACATCCCTGGCAGGGCTCGCTGCTCCGGCTGCCGCAGCTCAACCATGCTCCCTCTTCCCACGGCCGCAGCATCTCCCGGCAAAAGAAACCCTGCAAACCCCCTTCCCGCAGCAGCCCCGGGGCAGAGACACCCAAAGGAAGAGCTCGGGGGGGAAGGCAGAGCACCGAGCGGCCCCCGCAGGGAGCCAGGTTTGCAGAAAGGAGCAGAAGTTTCTTCGCTCGGCCCCCGAGACGCGTTTGAAGGTGAAGGCTGGACGTGGAAACATCTGGGAGCCCAGACTGCCCAGAGCAGAGCGGAACACAAAGAAACCCAGCCCAGCATGATGAAATACAAGTTTATTTGCTTTAGCCCGGGGCCAACTTCCCTCCCTGGCCCAGGAAAATGTCTTTAATGCTGCTCTGTCTGGGGGGCTTTTCTGCCAAAACAGGCTTTTAACCAGCTGACCAAAACACAACGCGAGGGAGATGGTGAGTCCTGAGCACCCCCCAGATCTATGACACGAAGGGGGACCTGAGCACGGAGCTGAGACCGGAGCATCCTGACTTCTCCAAGTCCTTTTGCTCTCCCTGCTGTCTCCTGGTTCACATCCCAGGACGAGGAATTAACGCAGCCATAACCAAACCCCGGAGAGGGATCCCTACACCGGGGATCCCGAGATGCCTCTCTAAGGGCGAGCCAAACCCACTCCTCTGCTTTTGGGGGCCACTCACCTCCTCTCTGACCATTCCAGGCTCTCCCTCCCAGCAGGGATTTCTCCTCGTGGCACGGGAAACCTTTCAGAGCCGCCAATTCTCCTCGCATCCCCCCCTGGCCCAAATTGCCAAACTCGAAAGCAACTTCCAGCGGGGGCAGAGGAGCCCCCGCCCGCCGCTCAAACGCCGCCGTCACATTAAACCTAATTTATGTTGCACCATCCCGGCGCTGCGGGAGACGAGCCACTGCCACCCCCAAGGGCCACCGGCACGACTTTCCCCCAAACTTTAGGGATCTGGGTGAAATCCCAACCACCGAGCCGCCAGCTCAGCCAGGGGGTCATCCCACGGAAAAAAATCCCCCAGCCCCGGGGACACCGCCAGGCTCAGGGACACCCCCAGCCCCGAGGACACCTCGGGATAGGGAGGGATGGGGATAGGGAGGGGAAAGGGGATAGGGAGTGATGGGTCCCCTCCAAGCCGGACCCATCCCGGGAGGGGCTGGTGCTGCTCCCCGGGTGAGTCCGGGGCACCCCTCCCGCGTCGTGGAGAGGGGGAAGCGGTTATAAAGTGAAATAACACAAATCAATTAGATACAATACTAAAATATAAGAAATACAAGATACATAAGAAATATAAGAAAAACGAGATACGAGAAAATAATTTTTTTAAAATGAAAATAAAATAAAATAACATAGCATAAAATGAAATTAAATACTATATTCCCCCCCTCCCCCCTTCCAAAGCATCCAGCCCCCTTACCTGGCGGGGCTGCGCTGCCCCGGGAGCCCCCTCGGCGCTGTCTCTGCGGCCGCAGCCCGGCGTGCGGAGCCCGCGGAGCCCCCGGCCCGGCTCGCTGCATTCTGGGAAGCGGCTCCCAAAAATGGGGGCGAAGTGCCCTCTGCTGGCATCGCCTGCCTGGGGCTCCCTGGGGTGGGAAGGGGCGGGGGGGTCACTGGGGTGTGGGGCTGGTTTGGGGTTCTGATGGGGTGTGTATATATATATATATATAAATATATATATATATAAAAATATATATAAATATATATGTATGTGTGTATATGTATATATATGTAAAAAATATATATGTATGTGTGTATATGTATATATATATAAAAAATATATATGCATGTGTGTATATGTATATATATGTATGTATATATATGTATATATATGCATATAGAGAGAGATATAGATATATACATATATATACATGTACATGCATATATATTTTTATATATACATTATTTATATTATAGATATATATGGGAGAGGTGTATTTTTTTATAGATACAGATAGATATGGAGACACAGAATCCCAGAATGGTTTGGGTTGGAAGAGACCTTAAAGCTCATCCCGTCCCAACCCCCTGTCCCGTGGGCAGGGACACCTTCCACTGTCCCAGGTTGCTCCAAGCCCTGTCCCACCCAGCCTTGGACACTCCCAGGGATCCAGGGGCAGCCACAGCTTCTCTGGGAATTCCAGCCCAGCCCCTTCCCACCCTCCCAGCCAAGAATTCTTTCCCAATATCCCATCTAACCCTCTGCAAGTGGGAAGCCATTCCCCCTTGTCCTGTCCCTCCATCTCTTGTCCCAAGGCCCTCTCCAGCTCTCAGAACCCTTTAGGCTCTGGAAGGGGCTCCAAGGTCTCCCTGGAGCCTTCTCTTTTCCATACCTGTTCCCAGGCAGCACCACAAAAAGGTGCCTTGAAACATCTCTAGAAAGGAGGTGGGAAGCACTGCTTTGGGCAGGAAGGGGCAGATGTTGGGGAACATCAGCTTTTGGGGCGTAACTTGTGGCTGGAAGTGTGAGGTTCAGAGCATTCCCCTTGTGAGAGCTGACTAGACACAAACACAGAGTGGCCTGTAGCTATAGAAATGTCCAGTTTGATGTACTGGAAATGTGGAGATTGATGTCCTGTGTGTACCCCAGGGGTGTCTCAGGAGGGTGTGGGGTCAGCGTGAATCTGGGGGCTCTGGGTCCCAGCCCCGACTCTTCTACCCTGCTTTTCCCCTCAGGCATCTCCTCTCTTCTGTGCCCAGGCTGCTCATTAATGGGTAATTAATGCAGCTCAGGTGGGTAATTAATGCAGCTCAGGTGGGTAATTAATGCATCTCTGTATCAGGATCAACTAAATATTAATGAGGCTTCGTGGCTTGACCTCCCTGGGTCACCTCTGGAGGAGCTTTGCTCTGCTGGGCCCAGTGGGATCCTGCTCAAAGGCCAACCAGTAATCCAGCAAAACCCTCAAGGAAAGAGATCCCTAAGGGATGATGATCCTACACTCAGCCAGGGTGGGATCCACCCCAAAAATGGGGTGAAATCCCAAATACTGCTCTGAAAGAGGGTCAGCAGGAGCCCTCACATGCTCTGATTCACCTCCCAAATTCACAGTGGGCTCCTCCAATATAATTCCTGTTTCCTTCCTAACAGCAGAAGCAACTGCAGGTCATGGACAAGGAGCCTGGAAAAGAGCCACCAGTGACAACAGAGAATTGCCAAAGGACCAGAGGCACGAGCAATCCAGCTGTGTGCACAGCTGGAACTCCACTTGTCTCCCTTCTTTTCCATGGCAAGAGCAGCTAAGTGACCATGGGCGGCCTTGCAGGTTCTTCTGATGCCACCCTGTGTCTGCTGCAGGTGGGAAGTGACATTTCAGATGCCACCAGTAGCTCACTCTGACTCAAAAAGCCTCCTTTTCAACCAAATTTCCCATTCCACAGGCTCTGTTCCTGTGATGTCTTTCCACATGTTCCCATTGCTTCCCAGGAGCAGGGATGTGACTCTGGGGAGATCGGGGTCCCTTTCCCAACCAACACTTGGCCAGGCTCTGGGGAGGGCTGCAGAAAAGTCTCAAATCCAAGGAAATCCCCCGTTTTCCTGCTATAACATGGTGTGTTTGCCAAGTCTCGTGTCCAGAGCAGCAATGGCCATTTGGAACAACTGCTTAAATAAAGTAAAACACTGTGGATGTTCCCTGGAACTGGCCAAGGACTGGGACAGGGGGTTCCTTACGGGAAATTTTACCTGTAACTGATTTTTCTGGCACAGTTTCCTCTGGCTACAGGTGGCAGCTTGGACACAGATAATCCAATGTCTTCAAAGGGGCCCCACGGAGCAGAGGATTTGTGGAGATTACAAAGCCTTCAAACACTCCTCCTGGTTATGGAGCATCCAGGTCTGGACAGACAGACAGGGAAGAGTGAAGCCACCAAAGAACATCCCCTCTCCATCTCCTGCCCCCGGGGCAGCTCCCGGGGCACCCGGAGGGGGAGTTTAATCTTTTCCATTCCATTTTAATCAGCTCATCAGCGACAGGCACTGACAGCAGGGCTGGCTAAGAGGCTTAGGTCTATTATTCCCGAAGGATTAGCCTTTTTGATCCCAATGGAGGGAGGTGGCTGCCCCTCAAGCCTTGCTGGGGGGGCGTGTCACGTCAGCAATCACCTGCAAAACTGGCTCCCCGATACTCCCCTGCCCCTCTGTTATTTATTTGCACAGCCCAGGGACTCCTTCCTTCCACCCCTCTGTCCTATAAATCCCTGCACCAGCCTGAGGGGCACCGTGATCCCATATGGACCCTGTAGGATGGGGGGTGTCATCCCAACAGGCCAGGCCTGTGGATTTGCACGTGTGCCCTTACATGTGTGCATAGAACAACAAGGCCTGACCCTAAAAACGCTCAGAAGCAGAGAGGTCCTGTCCCAAAAGCTTCTTGTCCCCATTTGACGCCCTGAAACATGGACTATATGGGCATGGAGGGAGTTGGGGCGTGATGGTGCATGGAAATCTCCCGTGGCAAGGAATTTTGGGGAGCTGAAATGGGGGATAGGGCTCTGCTCCCTCCTCCTGGGTGCTCATCTCACACGAGCTGAGCTGCACCTTGAGGCATCTTTGGGTCCCTGGGATGTCAGGAAGACACCCACTGGAGTGGTTTTGGTCCCTGGGGTGTCCAGGAGACACAAAACAATTGTTTCCCCTTCAGCCCTCCTATGGGCAACAAAGGAATCCCAGACATCCCAGGTGAGGTTTCTCTGGGAATGGCTGGAGACACAGGACTCCTCTTGCAGGGTCAGAGGTTGGATATTCCCATGTCTGTCCCCCACCTCTCCCTCCAGGGCAGGACATGGAGCAGAGGAAGGGACTGCACGGTCCAGGTGCTGCTCAGTGGTGTGGGGCACCAGCAAAGAGCATAAACCAGCACAAACCTCCCGTTTGCAGCTCGACAAATCACTCAGTTTGATGTGATTTCTGCACATTCCATGTTTCTCCGGCTCTGGTGGTGTCCATGCAAACCACAGGCATTTTGGCAGGATCCCAACTGCCCTGGGAATGAGGGATTCCCGTAGTGGTGCCACCCCTACCCACGGGGGTGGAGCCCATGGATGTGTCCCCATCCCCGGATGCTTTTGACCCCCCAGTGCCACCCCCATCCTGCCTGTCACCCATCCGTGTCCCTGCCAAGGGCCAGCGGTGTCCCTTGTCGCCGGCGCCGGGAGCGCGGGGCTCGCAGGGTGCACGGGGGGGCACTATTGCACCAAAAATCCCAGCCGGCCTCTGGGGACGCTGCTTTTTCTGGGATGAATTCCCGCAGCCCTCCCGGCCACCAGGAGGGAGCCCCAAACCCGGCAGTGCCTCAGCCTGGTGTTCAGATGGGCAGAGATGAGCCCTCGCATTTCCCCGGGGATTTGCCTCTTCCAGAGGGACGGAGAGGTTTCTGCCCCGGGGTTTGGGTGGAAAAGCCACGGTGGATCCTGCCAAACTGTCCTGAGCAGCAGCTCCCATGGGAAGGTGTGGGACATCCCCCACACTCAGGACCTTGCACAGGATTAACCCTGTGGCTTCTTCCATAACCTTCCAACCCAAACCATTCTAGGATTCTATGAGCATCCCAAACACCAGTTCCTCCCCACAAGCTCCATGCTCAGGATCCCTCCAAGCCCAGCATCCCTCCATCCCTGCACGGCAAAACCTCCTTCCTCCCTGCACCCAGGCTGCTCCAAGAGCTCTTTTATGAGGCCCCCAATCTCCCCCCTGTCCCAGGAGGGAGAGAAGGCCTTTAAGGATGGTTTGTCCTTGGGAAAACAGGACAGGGGGGGAAACAAATGCTGTACAACGAGCTCTGCTTACAGTGGGAGCAGAGGAGGAGGAAAACAGGGGCTCCCCTGATGCCAGGAGCTGGTTTGAGCCCAGTGTCAGGCACTCGAGCTTGTCGAATGGTGCAGCTCTTTTCCTCATCCTATACCATCCCTGATCCAAGTAATTTGACTCAGGCAAAGCCCTGAAGGTTGTGGGGCAGGAGCAGCACTGGGAATGTGATTTACTGCTGCTTGAGGGAGGAACAGCATCCCGGAGATGTCCCTGTGACATCCCCCGTCGCTGCCGGGGCCTCGGGGCCCCTCCCTCCGGGGCTTCAAGCAAAAACACAAGTATTTAAGTCCTGCTTTTCCAGCAGCAGCTGCTCCGGGCGGATCAAAATCCGTCCCAAACAGCCGGAGGGAGAGATGCCCCGCAGACAAGGTCGGGAGGGTCACTCCCAGAGAGTGCCAGGGGGTCAGGGTTTTGGGGCAGCCGGGGGTGACCCGGCACCTGTTAACGCCGCGAAGTTCAGCACCTCCCCATTGTGCTGCCGCGAATTTCTCACAGCTCGGGAGGCCGTCGCTGCAATTAGCAGTTGTCGCCCTTCACCCCTGCCCGGGGACTAACGAGCTGTGGCAGGATTCGGGGGCTGTGCTCCCGAAGATGGGTGTTAACCCTTCACCTGCCCGAGGAGCGCTGCGGGCTCACGTTCCCTTGGGCTGCTGCCGAGGTCGGGTCACCCAGGGCAGCTCCCTTCAGAGGCTTCTGTGGGCAACCAGGTGCTTCAGGGTTGTGTTTAAGGAGAAAAATTTCCAGTGGGAAAAAAAAGGATTTGAAAAATAAAAAGGTGGCTTCTGGTTTTCGCAGAATTCCTGAGGTTGGGAGAGACCTCTGGGATCACTTAGTCCAACCTGTGACTGATCCCCACCTTGTCCCCCAGCCCAGAGCACTGAGTGCCACGTCCAGTCATTCCTTGGACACCTCCTCCAGGGATGGGGACTCCACCACCTCCCTGGGCAGCCCTTTCCAATGCCTGATCACCTTTCCAGGAAGAAATTCCTCCTGAAGTCCACCCTGAATCTCCCGTGGCACAGCTCGAGGCCACATCCTCTCATCTCGTCACTAGAGGTCCAAATTCCTTTAATCCTTGGTTAGCCCTAGATTTTATTGCTCTCCCACGAGCCAGCACATCCTTGGCCCTGCTCCCTCCCTGCTTCAGTGCCACCATCCCCAATGGGGCAGCACCTCAGGCTTTTGGGGACCACCCCAAACCCCCCTGAAAGGGAGAACCAGCACAAGGAGCCGCTTTCCCTCCAAAAATTAAAACTGAGGAGCAGGGTTAGCTTTGGCTAATCCCACTTTCTGCAGCCAAGCAGATACTCTGTGTCTTTTGGCAGCGGCTGAGCCTTATCTGATGGCGGAGATCAGAGGGCTTTGAAGGAGCTCAGTGGAGGTGTGTCAGGGCTCGTCCCTTCTGACAGACTCCAGGTGGGATTTGTAGCTGGATTATGTTGCAATTCAGGGCCTTGAGGGATTTTTTTTCAGCAGGCTTTCCCAAAGGCAGGAACCCTCGGCACCAACAAACAGTGGGAAGCAGCAGAGGATACGTCTACACCAAAAGAGATTATTATGAATATATTTAAAATATTCTCTTAGAGCAGCTTGGGAAGAGGCTGGCAAACATTTGGCACTGCAGGTCCGTCCTTCTTCAGCTTTCCCACCATTTCAGGTATCATGATCCCCCCAATTTGCCGAGCATCCACTCAGCTCTCCCTCAAGAGACACGGAAATCTCTTTAAAAAAGTCAGCCAGAACTCAAAATGCATCAAAGTGCTGGAGCGGGGTTGTGGAGGTGAAGTCACAACTGGGGGTGGGGAGCAAAGGGGCTCAGTGGAAGGTGGGATTTAATAAAACCCAAAAGCAAAGAGATGGGGGAGGAGAAAGCTGCTTTCCCCGCTTGTGACGTCCCCATGGGATGGAGGGGGAGCAGAGGATGGTGGTGGGACCACAGGAGCAGGATGTGGGTGTTGAGGCAGCAAATAGACACAGGCAGTGAAACTGGAGACTGAATATCAATCAAACGTGCCCGGAGTGTTACAAAAACCAGTCAGACCGGTAGCAGAGGGTGTTGGAGACGTGGATCCCAGCAGATGGTCATGTTCAGGGGTTGGTGGTTGTGTCCCTCTGCACAAGGGGAGGGAAAAACACCTACAGAAAATGACTTTTTAAAAAGATCCTCACATTGCCACCTATTTTGTTTCAGCCTTTTGTTACAAAGGATTTCTTGGAGTAGGTTTAGATTAGATATTAAGGAAAAACCCTTCCCTGTGAGGGTGGGGAGGCCCTGGCACAGGTTGCCCAGAGAAGCTGTGGCTGCCCCTGGATCCCTGGAAGTGTCCCAGGCCAGGCTGGATGGAGCTCTGAGCAACCTGGGATGGTGAAAGGTGTCCCTGCCCGTGGCAGGGGGAGAGGAACGAGATGATCTTTAAGGTCCCTTCCCACCCAAACCGTTCCATGATTCTGTGATTCTATGATGTTGTTTGTGGGGTTTGTGCATGGCCAGATGCTTTTCTCCCTTCCAACTGGAGAAGAAACCCCAAACAAGGGCACCAGCTGGCAGGGCTGAGAGGCAAAGCTGGACCCAAAATGGCAAACAGGGTGTTAAGGTGCATCAGGAAGGTGATAGTAACTAAAATACACCAGCCTTAACCCCAGCCTGAGAGTCTGATCTGCCCTGCCCTCAGCTGCTGCTCTGACCACATCCCTCTCCCTGCTGCTCCTATTCCATGCTTCTCCCACCTTCCTCACCTGCAGGTCATGAAACCATCTCTGAGAGGGCTAAACAAGCTCCAGGTGACTCCAGAGCTCCTCAACTCCTGCATTAACCCCTTTAGGACCTGCTAAAGCAGCCCAGAAGTGAGGAGATAAATGCCATGAGCTCCCATTCCTCACCCTGATGGTTTTAGCTGCAGGGAGAATCCTCCTTGGTGCACCAAGAGGCCGAGCTGGATCATATCTTTGGCTGCTCAGCTTTGGAGTCAGCTGCTCATAACCCACAACAGGCAGGGTTTAAATCCAGGAGAGAAGGAGGAGAAGGGATATTGTCCCTCCTGCCCTCCCTGCCAAGGTGCTGGCCAAGTGTCCCCAGCAGCTCCATGAGTCCCCAGCACCCACAGCCCCACCTTGGTTTTCCCTAAAAGGGCTTTTCCTACCACTGCTCCAAGGACTCTTTGGGTGCTGCATTCCCAGGAAAGGCTGATGTTTCCAGATGGAGCTGCTCTGCTGAGGAGGAGCTGATTTCACACCTCCACGTGGCCCTGGCAGGACTTCAGGCTTTAAAACCTGAAGTTTCATCTCCTAAAGTTTCATCCCTGAACTATTGATCTTAACGAGGCCCAAACCAGCCCCCAGTGCTAAACCAGCCCCAGCTGTGATTAATGAGTTATTTTATCACCAGCAGTGCCAGGCTCAGCACATGAAACCACCACGTCCCCGCCCAAATGCCAGACAGCTACTTACAGTAAATCACTCATCAGCCAGTTCTCAGGTTTGATTTGGCAATTAAAAAAAACCCCAAACACCCCTGGAATCGCTGCTCCCAAACCTGTTTGCCCTTTGCTTGTCTCTGCCTCACGGAATGCCGGCGGTTGGAGTGGTCTGTTCTCATAAAAGGGTGGAACAAACCAGAGCCCAAAATCTTGTGTTTGCTGGAAGGGTGCCCGGCGTCCACGAGTACAGATGCTGGGGGAAGATTAAGCCTAGAAAGCCTTTCTTCAGATTCAGGGCACTGCTGGCCAGAGTCAAATCTGATCCTCAATTATTTAATCTCTCAACTCAGCTGCCGCTGAACCGGGATTTTAAAGGGGGGGGGGGTCACGGAGAGGGGTCGAAAACCCGTCGACAGAGAGAGACCGGGGCGTTTCAAATGTTTTATTAAAAACTTCCAAAGGTCTAAAACGAAAATGTACACCTACCACAGTTTGTACACTCACAGTTAAAGTGCTAAGAAAATTAAACTTTACAAAACCGACACTGGACTACTGTAAACGAGCCTACCCAGAGCCGAGCGCAGGGCGGGTCAGGACCGGCCCCCGTGTTCCTGCTCCGTGCGGGACTCACGGACACGGGAGCTCCTTCCCCTCCCATCCAGGTGGATGATGGTACAGCAGGGACACAGGAGTGCCCAGGCAAAGCTTTACATGCACTGAGTGCCCCCATGCACGGCCCCCATGGCTGCTCTTGACAGGCAGGAACTGCGGAAAACGCCCCACCTCGGGTGGAAATAAACCCCGATCCGGGTAGGAAAGGAGCACACGGGGAGAGGAGGGAAATTTCACATTCAACTGGACATTCTGCTGTTTGAGGTGGACCTCGGGATGTCTCCCGTGCAGGGTTACTCTGCTCTGTGCCCCGTTTTCATGGCACAGGGGGGTTGCCCGCTCCCCACTGCTGTTTCGGGATCCTCGTCCCCCTGGAACTGGGCTGTGGAGTCAGTTCCCTTGGAAGGGTGGGCATTAACCCAGCTCTCCTGGCTCTTCTCCTCAAGCCCTTTATGAGGGGTTTTCCCTCCCCTCCTTGCTGGAACAAACTGGGAGCAGTGCTGGATTTTGCTGCAGCTGGATCTTTGCCCCGTGCTCACCCCCAACCCCCATACAGCCGGTATCCAACGCTTCCAGAGCAAAATTTGGGTCTAGGAAAAGGGAAGGCATCGAGAGCAGACAAACACATTTACACCTGAACGTGGCTTTTTGCTGCTGTTGGGTTGTTTGTGCTCTAAAAAAGGATGACTGGCAGAGATCCAAGGGAAGGGCAGCTGCTCCTTTTCCATGCAACGCGGCCGCAGCTCCGATTTGGGATATTGCAGTGAACAACAAGAGCTACGAAGGGGTTAGGAAAGAAGGAACATCACAGGCTCTGGGGAATCTGTTGTCAGCGGCAATTGGGTTCACAAACCAGGAGATGCAGCTCCTTGGGAATACTGGGAATGAGAAGCCGTGCGTTTTTTGTGGGAAGCTTTGCTGTCGCCATCTTGCAGAGCAGAGTTTTGGGGCTCAGGTCATCTCGTGTGTGTAGGAGGGGGATACATTAACCTGCTGTTGGGATGAGCTGGAGAAGCTGGGCAGTTTCTCTGCCTGTTTTCCAGGAGAAAAGGTCCAGGTTTTGGTGTCCTGTTTCTGCTGGGAAGGGACAAAGCAGTGCTGGACCCCCACGAGGAACATCCAGGAACATCCAGGCAGCCTAAGCCCAAAGCACCCGGAGTGTTCCAGTGACTGCACAACTGTCCTCCTGGGCAGGGGCTTATTAAAGCAGGGCTTTAAGCTCCAGGGGAATTTAAAGCTTGGCACCAATCCCAGAAATCCAGTGCCCAGGCTGGAGCTCTTCCTGGTGAGCAGGATGTGCCAAAGTTAGGAAAGCACCCCAAAAACGTGCCTGGTGCCCCTGCCAGAGGTGGTGGCTGGGCCACATTCCAACTGGGATATGGGTCAGAGGCCCTGGGCAGGATGATTTGAGAGCTGAAGTGCCCTGGCTGTGGAACTGCTCCAGGGCTGGGACAATCTGACATCAGAGATGGGCTTCAAAATCCCAGGAGGAATGCTCTGCCCAGAGCTCAGGTGTTGAAGATAAAAGAGAGGGAGCAGGGAAGCAAAAACTCCAACCAGAACTCTAATTTTAGGTTTAATCACCTCTCTGGGGTGACAGGATCCATGAGCAAGGAACAGCCGAGATATTCCCATCTGGAGGCAATAGGGGGACTGAACCTCCCAAATTAACATTTTCAGCAGGATTTGTTTCAAACCTCCATCACTGTTCCCCTCCCTGACTCTAAACAAGTCAAAGCACTGCTAAAATTTATATATATATATATATAGAGAGAGAGGTACTGGAAATTGAGCCAAGAAGATCAATGTAAACGCTTGAGCTTATTTAGTCCAGGTCCAGTGCTTAGGAAAACTCAGCTTCCTGGCTCCTTCTGCAGATCCAGATTCCTGAATGGATCATCCCTTTGAAGCAGCAGGTTATTTAGTAGGACCTGAACCTGAAAATAACAAAGGTTCCACCTCTGGGGCTTCCAGGGAGTTGTAGTTTTGCTGGTTTGGGGATTTTCCACACCCTTTCTGCTTTGGAAGAGGTGCTGTAGGGATCTGGGCAGTTATCCCTGTGGACAGCCCGTTATCCCTGGGAATGGCCCCCGGGGCTGTTTGCTGAGCAAACAGGCACAGCAGAGTCTGCTCTGCCCCGGGGGGGGGGGGAGCGGGTGCAGAATTCCCTCCCTGGACTGTGATTCCACACCGGGTTCCCTCTGTGCCTCTCCTTTGGAGCAAGAAGGACAATTTAGGATAAATGTATCTCAATCTAGGATAAATGGATCTCCAAGACTCGGTGCTTCCCGAGGCAGCCCTTGATCCCCCGGCTTTGCTATTGTGTCATCAGCGACAATTAACAGGAGCAATTGTGGAGCAGCCCCGGGAGCTGCTGCCCCGTCCCCACCCTCGAGGCTGTGCCACACAAACTGTCTCCAAAGGCTTCTCCAGCCGTGCCTCGGGAAGGGAATTACGTAGTAAGGACAATGCAAAAATAAGGATTCATCTCCCAGCAATGGTCTGTAGTGATTACTGAGGTAGGTTTACATGGGATCAGTGTCTCCTCACGCTGAATGAATCCCACCAGCGGATGCTCCGGATAGATCCACGACGTGCCTCCACTTCTGCCTCCAGTGCATCCCAACAGAGTGTTTCCACATTAAAAAAGCCCAAACTGAGAATTCCCCACTGTGAATCTGAGTGAGAAGAAAACACCCTACAGCAGAGGTTGATCCATAATGCAAAATCCCCGGCTGGGAAGGAGCCAAAAATTTACAATGGATCCCATCTCCTCCTCCTCAAGACAGCAATTCCGGCTGCCACATCCTGCTCTTTCCCTGTCTGTGGGCAGCTCCTGCCTGGATTTCTCCCACTCATTTTCTAAATTCTTGCTCAGCACAGAGAATCCCCCCCCCCCCAAACCAGCCGTGACATCGCAAGGCAGGCGGATCATCCCTGAATAAACTCCTCCGGTCCTTTTGGCCTCAGCCTTTCCTCACCCAGGAGCTGGGGCTCGGAAACAGGCCTTGCTCTGGTTGTAGGGAACGGGCTCTACATTCCTGGCTGGGGGAAAAATTCAGCTTTCCTATTATAATTTTTTTTTTTTTTTAATAGATCAGGAACAGGCAATCTCAGCTTCTGTACAGGACTCTAAAAAATAAGTGGCTGAATATCATCTCGATAACCGGTTTGAAAAGCCGTTCTCTTCCTACAGAAACTGTAAACGAGTAGAAAATTTAAATAAGTCTTTTTGTAAAAAAGCAAGGACAATTACAAGTCATAAAAAAATCGCTCTTTCCTGCCTGGGTCTCTTCCCCCCACCCTCCCACTCCATCCCAGCAGCTGAGCCTGAGCAGCTCTGGGAAGAGCTGGGGATCCTCAGTGGGGTTTCCTTCTCCCTTGTGACCATCCCGGCTCGCACAGGTGTCCCTCGGGCAGCATTTGATGTGTCTCCTCCTGATGTACACGATGGAGACAAGCAGGAATTGTGTCAAGGAGGTGTGCTGAGGAATTCCTTCAGCAACCAGGAGTTCCCAAGTCTCACCAGAAAAACCCTCAGCGCGACCCCGGCAGCGAGTTTTCGGGGCGGAACCTCCCGACACGCGGAGGGGAGAGAGGGAGGAAAAGGGAGACCGTTTTCCACAAAGAATTTCAGCAGTGGTGTCTGATGAGGACCAGCCATGGAATAAATAATCACCTACAGAGAGGTTCAAAGGAGACAAGCGGCTTTTTACTCAGGAATTCGGGACAGCTGAGCACTGGAGCTCCACGAGAGCGCCGGCTTTTGGCTTCCTGATTCAGCCCAAATTCAGCACCTGACGAGAGGATGATAATACTGAGGAAGGGACCACGAGCTGTGCAACCACTCCAGGCTCCTGGAGCGCTCCTCCCGGCTCAGGCACTGGTGCCATCCTCCTCGATGACGCGGTTCATGCTGGTGCCGTGCGTGATGTGTGTCAGCGGGTTGCTGCTGAGGTCCCTGATGCTGCTGTGCCGTGACTGCTCGTTCAGCCGGTGGGAGCTGCTGTGCCGGGAGTGGTCGGTCAGTCGGGACATGCTGCCGTGAGGTAGTCGTTCCTCCACGCCTCTGTAGCTGCAGGGGGTGTACCTGAGTCAGGGAAAACACGGGACGATTATCGCCGTCGTTACCGCCTCGCTCGGGGCACAACGCAAATAGATCTCACCAACCCTCTGCTCTTGGGAGGAAAGTCCTTCCCCTGCTTAGCTCAGTCATTCGGCTCACACAGCCTCAGGCAAAGCGTTTCAGCTCCTTTCACAACGGTTCTTACTCGGTTCTTACTCCAGCCTATCGGCAATTAGGGGAGTAAAACACTCGATGGTAAACCGTGTTATAAACCTTAACCGCACCTCAAGTCAGAGCGGGCAACTCGTGCTCCCCTTTGCTTCAGCAGGGCCAGGGCTATTTAGAGACACAAAATCCATTTGCACACAGACAAAAGCAGCCACAAAACTACTGAGCTGATGTCGGGACAGGTCTGTTTTTCCATGTGCAGGAAAACCCGGCACTGGACAGAGCCACGCTGTGTAACTCGTGGAGACCTGCAGGGACTCTGAAAATACCATCATATTTTCCCTCTCTCCAACCCAGACACTAACAGGGAGAGGAGATGCAATAGAAGAACATCCAGTTTTAGCACCATGGTGGCCACACAGGCAGGGGCCTGTCCAATCTTCTACACCATTTTCCCAGAGTGGTTGTGGACTCCCAGAATCTCAGGTTCTGCAGCCAGGCTGGGAGAGCTGGGGGTGTTCACCTGGAGAAGGGAAGGCACCAGGGAGACCCTGGAGCCCCTTGCAGAGCCTAAAGGGGCTCCAGAAGAGCTGGAGAGGGACCTGGGACAAGGGATGGAGGGACAGGACAAGGAGGAATGGCTTCCCACTGCCAGAGGGCAGGGATGGATGGGATATTGGAAAGAAATTCTTGGCTGTGAGGGTGGTGAGGGGCTGGGATGGAATTCCCAGAGCAGCTGTAGCTGCCCCATCCCTGGAAGTGTCCAAGGCCAGGTTAGCCATGGCAGGGGGTTGGGACTGGGCGAACTATCAGGTCCCTTCCCACCCAGGCCATTCCACGACTCCACGTTTTTTTGGGACACACGTACCGTCCGTCCCGCGAGCGGTGCAGGCTGCCGTGGTAGCTGCTCACTTTGCTGTGGACACTCCCTGCCTTGCTCCTCTGGTCGTCCAGCATGGCCAGCTGGGTGGAGGAGGCGTGGGTCGAGGTGCCCTGCGTGGAAGTGCCCCTGGACTTTCGGATGATGGGGGTGTTGGGATCCCTCAGGAGAGACTGGGCGAAGTCTGGCTCCTGCAGCACTTGGCGACTCTCGTTTACAACTCTGAGCAAGACAAGCAGTTGGAACAATTAACGCTAATTGCGGCGGTGGGACTGCTTTACAAACAGAACAAGGCAAATCAGAGCCTCTGTTTGCATTGATGTGTCCCTAATTGCCTCATTTTGAAGCATCTCTGTAGCTGGGTATTTTAGCAAAGTCCATGTTCTTGAATCCTTCCTAATCCCCGGGCCTGACCCTCCAGCCTGGACATGGGAATGATCACAGCGTTTGCGGATGTTGTTACAGGAGAAATCCTTGGGATAGCGCTCGGATTCCCCAGGGAACTGCCTCTCGGGGAACACAGGAAGCCACCTCCTCACTCAAAAGAGCATCTAAAGTCTGGATTAGAACCTTCAGGAGGAGGGCACCTGGCGAAACACAACATATAAAATAATCCCCAAGCGCTGCCCTGCGGCCTCAGCCCCAGGGTTGCACTCACACACTTGGCTGCTCCACCGGGGTGTGATGAAAGGACCCACAGCACATCCCCGACATTCCTTTTTGGGATTTAATCTCTTCCTTGTGGAGGCCTTTTGCTCCCCTCCCACTCTCTCTGTGCTGTTCTTTCATGTTCCCTTTCCTGTGCCTGGCCAGCTCCTCCCTCCCCGTTTTCTTGCTCCCAGAGGGTGCCAGGCTCCCCGAGGAGGGAGGTTTGTATCGGCTTTCTCTCTTCCTGCTCAGAGGAAAATCAAGGAATCTGGCTCCATCCCGCCAAGGACGGGCAAAAAGTCACGGAGGACTCACTTAAACGCTCCTGTCTCCGTGGGTCTGTTTTAAAACATCTATTTAAAACACAATATTTGCTATGAAAATAGCTCCTCACGGCTACTACCAAAACGCACAGATTGTCTCTAAATTTTATGCCACACCTTGGTCTAAATTAATTCCACCCTCACAGAAGCTCCAAGACATTCTAATTGTCACTTTATCAAACTGCACCTCAGCACTAATGCATAATGGAAATTAAAGGCAGAGACAGGTTCTTTTAACTGCGACCACGGTGAAAAGCACCTGTGTTTAACTTCAATTTAAAGGTCTGATTCAGTTGACTGGAAAAACACATTTATAAATAAAACCTTTCAATTCCACCTCTTTCTGTGAGTGGCAGAGTAGTTGTGGTGTTCACCTGAAAACTAATTCTAGATAAAAAATATCTGGAAGACAGAGGAATGTAGATTTGATTCTGGGACCAAATTAGGGGAAAAATAAGGAATTTCAGGGTTTTTTTGAGCTGTTTTGTCCTTCCTCACTCCCCTTTGGTTAGTGAGAAGTTTCTAACAGAACTGTCTCTTTTTTCAAGTATTTTCAAGTACCTTGTGCTATAGTTAACATATATATATATATAAGTATATATATATGTTATATATATAAAAATATGTATATATTATCTACATATATATGTTATATATATAAAGCATATATATAACATATATATAACATATACATGTATATGTAGATAATATATACATATTTTATATATAATATATAATACATATAACATATGTAACATATATAACACATATAACATATATATGTTATGTATAAAATATGCATGTATATTTACATATATATGTATAAATATGTTATATACACACATATAAATATGCATACATGTTATCTACATATATATGTATTAATATATATGTAGATAAATATGTGTTTTAAATAATAGGTAGGTGCAGTTACATTCTCATGCATGAGTGGTCTGCCACAGAAATTTTTATTTATTGATGAAGACATAAAAAACTCTAAGAACCAAAAGTCTACCCTGATCACAACACACTGTGACCTGAGGAAGGAGAAAAAAAAAAACCCTAATGTATAAATATTAGAAGATAACACATTTGTTATCTCTACATACACAAAATCAATGAGTTGTTTTTTATTTAGAAATAAGTATCTGCTTTATGTACGAAGCGGAAACGTGGATTGTTTTCGTGCCCTGTCAGGCCTCCACCAAAAAAACAACCGAAATACTCTTCCAGGACTAGGAGGGCAGAGGTGATTTGCCAGTTTATCCCACAGATTCCCACACTCACTCTTTTTTCCTGCGCCCGTGGAAGAAACTGGCCCACTCAAAGCAGGTCTTCTTGCTGCCAACCCAGAACACGGAGGGAATCCCGACCACCAAGGCCATGAGATACTTCATGAGGAACAGGATCAAATCCGGCCGGCTCATCTGAGGCACCTGGGGAGAAAAAAGGAGGAAAAAAAAGAGGATTCTCCAACCCATCCTGGTTCACTCCTCCATTT
The DNA here is from genome assembly GCF_036250125.1 of Pseudopipra pipra. Classification (NCBI taxonomy): domain Eukaryota; kingdom Metazoa; phylum Chordata; class Aves; order Passeriformes; family Pipridae; genus Pseudopipra; species Pseudopipra pipra. The sequence continues at coordinate 115,350,112 of NC_087551.1, forward strand.
ATAAACTCATTTAAACCAACTCCCTCTGCCCGGAGCCAAAGCAAACACGGCCAGGGCTCCTTTGTCCCGGGGCTCCCCGGACCATGACGGAGCCCGGTCCTGCCTCAAACAAAAGGCTCAACTGCTGTGAGGTCTTGGCCTTTTATTTGTATTTCTGGTCCTTTTGTCCGTGCCCTGAATAACTGTGAAATATTTTCTAGCCTACAAATCATAAAGACTCGTCTCTTTGACGGGATTAACCTATACAGGACCAGGTGCTGCGGGTGCCGCTGGGAAAAATCCCAGTGGATGCTCAACGCTGATCCTTTATTCCTTGGCCTTCAGTGGTTGGTTACAGCCTGTTTCTCTCCCTTGGGAATTTGAGGCACCAGTGGGATACATCTGCCTGATTCTTATCAACCCAGCAAAACCCTCTTTCTTCGGAGAGATCGGCTCGAAAACGCTCACGAGGCCTATTTTTGCCAAGGTTTTGATGTACAAAGGGTTTGTTTGGAAAAGACCCGGGGAAGACACCAAGATATTCCTTCTGGGAAGGTCTGTAGGGCAGCTGTAAAACAAACAGGCATCTGGGGGCCTTCCTGAATCAGTAACTCAGCTCAAAAACTGGACCTTCAAGGACGGAGAACTTGGGGTTTAAGCCTCAAAGACACCACCAAGCCGCAGAGGAAAGGAACAAACTGATGCTGGTGGAATTAAGCCCTCTAAAAGCACTTGTGTGACACTGTCACTGTGACCATGGAATTCCAACAAAGGCTGGGAGAGCTGGGATAAAGGCTGGGAGAGCTGGGATTGTTCAGCCCGGGGAAGAGAAGGCGCTGGGGTGACCTGACTGTGGCCTTCCAGGACCTGAAGGGGCCTCCAGGAAACATGGAGAGAGAAACTATTTACAAGGGATGGAGGGACAGGACACAGGGAATGGCCTCCCACTGCCAGAGGGCAGGGAGAGATGGGAGATTGGGAAGGAATTCTTCCCTGTGAGGGTGGTGAGGGGCTGGGCTGGAATTCCCAGAGAAGCTGTGGCTGCCCCTGGATTCCTGGAAGTGTCCAAGGCCAAGTTGGCTTGGAGCAAGCTGGGCTAGTGGGAGGTGTCCCTGCCCATGGCAGGGGGTTGGGACAGGCTGAGCTTTAAGATTCCTTCCAACCCAAACCATTCCATGATTCTATGATCTCAAACACCCACTGATTTAGGGTACAGGAAGATCTTCCCCTGCTTTTCATCACAGCAGAGGGAGGGCTGGTCAGAAAACATCAAACGCGACGTTTCGAGCCGGGAAACGTTGCTCTTTGAGGTAAAAGTGAGGCTGGAATGCTCTGGAATTCCCTCTGGGAATTCAGAGGGATGTCAAGCAGGGCTGGCAGGAGGGCAGGGAACAGCCAGACCCTCCTGGAAGAAGAAGGGGATGTTCAGGTCTGGCCCTTAAGGATGAGAAAGCACGAAAAGTACAAAGGCTACATAACATGAAACAGCTAAATACTGAAATGTGGGGGAAAAAACCAATTTAAGCTGAGCAATAGGAAAGAAATAGGGCTGCAGCAGCCACGAGGAAAGGCCATTCTCATGGGAGCAGGATTTTGGAATAGCTTCCAACAGGAACTGTGGGGCATCTTTTAAGGCTGAGCGTTATCAGTTCCCAAAAGATGTTGACAGTGAGAGTCAGAGCTTCCCTCTGATCCTCTGTGTTTTAACATAAAAACACAGACACAACCTCCTAGAACAATATCAAGGACCATTTTTTCCCCCCAAAACTGGAAATCTGAATTTAACGTAGTCCCTGTGCCAAGAGGATTTTCCAGGATTTTGCCCATTTCATGCTGAGGGGCAGCACTGCTTCTACATGGACCAGTGAAAATACAGGGATAATTGGTTTAGTACTTTGCATTATTGCACATTTTTTAATATTATCACCATTGCAGATGGGAAATAAAAGCATAGAAATTAATGAGCATTATTAGAAGATTTTATCAGTGTTCCCCATCCGCCTCTGCCCCAGGAAAACCAAAGGGGCATTTGTCCCTGTCAAAGGGTCAAATGGATCTTCCTACACTTGCCACCATTTAACCAGGACAAGTCTGAGGGTTTTCTGGGTGGTTTTGTCACCAACCTGTGAGAGTCCACTCAGAGGAAAAAAAAAAAAATTAACAACTGCCCAATTAAAAAAATTACCCGACAAAAATGAAGCTCTCAAAAATTAACCTCATTATTTCACTATAAGTGGAATAAGTGGTGAAATTCATCATTTCTTAATGAAGGTGATGTTCAGGTATATTTTTAAATTTACATATATAATGCTTGTCCACAGGGCCAAGTCTCCCCTGGCAGAACTACTGCCCTGAAGGGAATTTAATTTGATTTTTGCATTAAGAATAAACCACCAGTTCCAGCACTAAAGCTCCCAGTTGCTCACTGTATTACTTCCATGGAGATATTGCAGTAAATCACTTGATATTAACACTTCTGGCTCAATATATTCACTCTGGGTGCCATAAATAATTCCGAGCAAAAATTTAAAGGAGATTTGCACTTCTTTACTGCCCAGCTGTTTAGGAAGAGTCAAAAATACAACTTAAAACAGTGAAGTTGTTGCGGGCTTGGACAGGGTTAGCTACAATTACAATACATGGAATCATGAATTCACCTGGAATATCCAAACTCCACACATCACTTGAAATGCAAAACATTTTCCAATGATCTGCTTTGGGTCTTTATTTACAGTAAAGCCCCACTTGCAGGGAATATAATGTTGAAATGTCATATAGAAATAGAAATGTCATATAGAAATATAATATAGGAATGTAATATAGAAATATAATATAGATGTATAATATAGAAATGGTTTGGGTTGGAAGGGACTTCAGAGGTATCCAATCCATCCCCTGCCATGGGCAGGGACACCTTCCACTATCCCAGGTTGCTCCAACCTGGCCTTGGACACTTCCAGGGATCCAGGGGCAGCCACAGCTTCTCTGGGAATTCCATTCCAGCCCCTCCCCACCCTCCCAGCCAAGAATTCCTTTCCAATCTCCCATCTCTCCCTGCCCTCTGGCACTGGGAAGCCATTCCCTGTGTCCTGTCCCTCCATCCCTTGTCCCCAGTCCCTCTCCAGCTCTCCTGGAGCCCCTTTAGGCTCTGGAAGGGGCTCCAAGCTCTCCCTGGAGCTCAGTGTTTTCCTTTAATTCCTTGGAGCTTCATCCCACAGGATTTGTCTGATGGGAAACTGAGAACCCCAGCCTGGAGTCATCCCAGCTTCATGGAATCACAGAATCCCAGAGTGGTTTGGGTGGGAAGGGACCTTAAAGACCATCCAGTTCCAACCCCTGCCATGGGCAGGGACACCTTCCCCTATCCCAGGTTGCTCCAAGCCCCGTCCAGCCTGGCCTTGGACACTTCCAGGGGATCCAGGGGCAGCCACACCTTCTCGGGGCAACCTGTGCCAGGGCCTCCCCACCCTCACAGCCCAGAATTCCTCCTCAATATGCAGCTCCAGGCCCTCAGAGACATCCAACTAACGCCAAAAACCAAGCTAGGAAACACAGGAGCAGGTTGGGGTTGAGGGCTCCACGTCCTGCTCGGTCCTGGAAGGGACCAAGATCCCAGATGTGACCGCGGGATTTCTGTAACCCGATTTTTTCCCCCCTCCCATCTGCTGGGCTGGTACAGAGCATCCAACAGAAACGTGTTTCCCTCAGAGAATCCAAAACTCCAACGGTTTTGGAGGCACCGCTTCCCTCACGGAACACACGGCGGCAGGTGCTCAGGAAGGAGGTTAAAAACATCGATTTCCACATTCCTCCCGGGAAAAACAACGCTCCTTCATAGGAACAGCGTTCATTTAAATGCTCATATAACTAATTCCCGAGGATTTTCCCCTCCTGCCCCCGATGATCAATCACAGCTGCTTTTTAGGGACAGAGACCGGAGGCCTCTTCCCAGGAAAATGCGCGAATCCACAAATTAATGAGCTCGCGGTGGATGTGGAGTGAAGGGCCCAACACACCACCTGTCCCCCTCCTCTGGGGCACCAGGGCTGTGATAATGCCAAGCATTTGATATTTCCCCACGGGTGGAAAGCAATGAAATTCAAATTAACCCCTCCTTTGGATGGAAATGGGAAAAGTGGGGGAAAGACCAAAGGGAATCTGACCTAAGGGTCTCGCTTTCAGAGCCATTTGCATCACTGTCATTGCTCTGAGACTTAGAATTCTATCCATATATAATTATATATAAAATATATATTTTATATATATGTATTTATTTATATAATTATAATATATTACATTACATATATAATTACATATATATTATATTGCATTATATATAATATATAATATATTATAATTATATATAAAAATATATTTTATATATATGTATTTATTTATATAATTATAATATATTACATTACATATATAATTATATATATTATATATTATATTGCATTATATATAATATATAATATATAATTACATGTATTACATATATAATTATATATATTTATACATTATATATTATGGTATATAATAATTATAGTATATAATAATGATTATATAATAATATATAATATGTCATATAATATATAACAATATATAAAATAATATATATTATATATAATTATGTAATATAATATATATTATAATTATATAAATAAATACATATCTATTATATACAGTTTCTTTCCCAGTAAAATGTAGTAGGGTTTGTCTCTGTAAAATAAATTATTATTAAAATCTTGCTTGTTTTAACATTGGTACCATTCTGGTCACTATGCAAGACTTGGGCCGGTAACGATTTCAAACCTAATCCAACCCAAAAATAAATAAATAAACTGTAATAAAAGCTCATAAAATTGCCACCTGAATGGGAAACAGGCTATTCCAGAGGAAACTTATTCACCCCAGGAGCTGTGTCAGCCCAGGCACTGCAGATCCCTCTTTCCATGCCAAACTCACCTAAAATATATATTTTTTTTCCAGGAATTTTATCTGTGTAAGTGCCTAAAAACATACAACCCTTCCAAAAACCGCCTCCACAGCACGGTTAAAAGCCACATTTAATTACATTTCAGAAGATTTTCTCTTGAGTTCCTCTGGCTTTGTTATGGGAAAGAAATATATGGGAGCAGAATGAATTCAGGAGTCGGAGGGAACGCAGCGGAATCTCATCATTTACTGGGAAAACAGCCTGGATAACGGCCAACACGAGGGGAATGCAGCATCCCCTCATCCATCTCCTGCCTGAAAAGGGATCCCAGAGGACAAGTAAAAAGGTCCTGGAGTTTTAATAACTCCAATTCCCGCCCTCCAGGCCCCGCATCCGTCACTGTCACCGGGAAGCTCCGGCATTCCCGGGATGGGAAGGCACAAGGACACAGCTCTGTCTCTCACAGGTGTCTCCTCGGGACAGGTGGTTCTGCAGCTCCTGCTGGGAGAACACCTCGTTTCTCAGGGAAAGCCGGATCCCCACGGAGCCACCGGGATGTCCGGGGGGTTCGTGGCTTTGTCCCGGAGCAGGGGCAGCATTCCGGCCTCAGCCACTCGTTTCTTCAAGTGCCAGCCAGGGTTGGGAATTCCCAAGCACCTCCCTGCCAGTGAGGAACTGGGCCCACGAGTCTAAAAATGGGCAAAGCAAATCCAGCTCTCTGTAGAATCCATGGAATGCCTGGACCCTTCTTCCTTTTCCCATGGATAGGGACAAGGTGAAGTGGGGTGTCCCCAAAAGAGCAAACACCCTCCACGCAGTTGTTCACCCCAGCACTGCTTCCCTTCCCTCTTCTCACTGGAATTAAGGAATCACCTCACAATCCTTGAATATATTCCTCCCTTTGGATCACTTAATAACGAATTAACGTTGGATGAGCTGTCTGAGGTATCAGGTCCAATTCCTGACCAATTATTATTGGTAAATCTGCCAGATTTGGGGTGTTGAGGGCTTGCATTTGGCAGATTTGTCCCACGGCCAGAAGAGGTTGGAAGTTCCCTGCTGCCATTCAGAAAAAAACCAGGAATTTTTTTCTTCAGGCATTAGCACTTCATTGGGAATCAAACAATAAGTCAGGGGAAAAAAAAAACCCCCACACCCCTAATGAACCAGCAAATCTGATTTCTGTCAACCCCGGTGCTAAAAACTTAATTAGACTAAAATGTTTGCAGCCTTAATGTGCTCGGGAGTAGATGTTCTTTCCCGAAATTAATTCCATTCTTGCAAGAGAGAATTTAGGAATATATCCCCACTAAGGAACTCCCACAACTCGGATGAAGGCACTTGGCAATAAAAAAAAAAAACCTGTGAAATCACTGGAGAAAAAGCCATAAGAAAAACATCAGGGTAGTTTTATAAAGATGCAAACGAAGGCCAAGCCATTGCTCAAAGCAAAAGTACAGAACTTAGGGGAGAAACAAAAAGGTTATTTTAGCAAAAGTGGCAGTTATAAAATATTTCTTATTCTCCACAGGCAGAAATATTATGTTCATTAGGCTACAGAACTTTTTTTTCAAGTTATAGGGTGCATGGAGTGACATTAATAATAATTTCTATTAGTTGATTTTTTAAAAATCAGTTTTAGTGAGCCTTTGAAAAATAATTTGGTGCCAGAGTTATTCCATCAATTGAGAAAATTTTACAGTGTAATACTGTATTATTAATACACTCAAATATAATAACAAGAGTTATTAATGCCTTATTTCTACTTAAAAATCCTCTTAGTTCCCCCTGAAAGAGCTGCTTCAGGAGGAGAGATCGAGGTATTTCCATACATTAAAATCAGGCTGCTAAACCTATAAAATAATGCAGTTTTAGAAGGAGAATTCCCAAAATTCACACCCAGGGAGTAACATGATCAAAGCATACCCCTGGATCTGGGAATTTTCTACATCCTGGGAGATGACACAGCTCATCAGTTTTGATAATTCTTGTCGGTTTTGATGCTCATCAGTTTATTATTGTCCTGCTCTTCAGTCCTGTGTTCAGACTTTGACCCCCCCGTGGTGAAAAAGAGGAAGGGAACCTGGTCTTAGTGGATTTTTTTGGAGCATAACAGATCATTTTAACGTTGTTCAGCATTAATGCCTTCAAAAACTGTGCTAAAAAGATAACAGTAACCAAAACACAAGTAAAAAAATATATCATATTTGGTTTGTGTGAGTGTCAGAGCTGCTCAATGCTGATCCCAGACACTCCAAGGACCCTCCCAGGGCTTAAGCTTCCAAAACTATTTGGAAATAATGATGAAACTCTGGAATCACTGGGAATAAATGCACAGCAGTGCAGTACATCCCGAATTTCTCGTACCTGGTGTTTCTGTGCTGACAGGACAAAGCATCCATGGCACAGAGAGCCACTAAAACTCACCTGGATTGGGAATATTTGGAATATACGGAGGTTCAGAGACCTGCAGTCAACATTCCAACTTTCTCTTTGCCAGCTGGTCTCCCACTGTTTGATGTGACTGCCCAGCATCCCAAAGCAACCCTGAATCCCAGGATCGTGCATTGCCACCCCCAATTTCCAAACGTAAATCACAAGAAATTCCCTTTAATTTATTAAAATGACGAGATGAATCTGTTTTTAGGTTTGGGTTTCCTGTCAGCATCGAGCTCTGGGAGTCAGGAGTGAAAATAGAGGAATCTGAGCTCCTCACTCAGCTCTTGGTGCTGTTTTAATCACAATTAAAGAGCTGAGGGGAAAAAAAAAAAAAAGGTTCCTCAATAACCAGAATTGGAGGCTGTTCCAGAAAGGTTATTAAAAAGAGAATGGCACGAGAATGAGGACTCAAAAATAGCAGGATCTGACCTCCTTTGGCAAAGGAAAGGAAAAGAAGGGCTGACCTTGAGGAGTCGTGTTGGGCCCAAATCAACCTGTCCGAGGGTTGGGAAATCGCCATTAAATCACCATTTCCCCCCCACCCTGGCTCTGGCTCAGACAATCCAATTAAAACCCGGCCAGGAATGAGTCAGGTGATGAAATGATTGCATGGAATGATTGCTTTCACTCCCTGCTAATGGCACTGGAGGTTGCCAAGGGGAGATAAGGGAACACACCACATCCTGGGTGGGATTTATCCTGGATGAGCGAGGAGGAGACACAGCTAAAGCTGACAAGGAGAATTCTGAGAAATTCACTTTAATGTGTTATTTTCCTTGAATATATTCTTTTCCCTAAGCATCTAAATCAGCAGAAATCACCTGAATCATTGCTAGGAAGCAGAGCAATACTCTGATTAATAATTATATTGCTCTGAGCTGATGTTACATTTGTTTTTGAAGGAAGCCCAGCTCTTAATTCAGATTTGCTGCATCTCTTCTGATTAAGAAAATCTGGTTTTATCTCAACCTTTGGGTTTTGTTTTTTTTTTTTCCTTTAGGATGGAATAATTACACCCAACAAGAAGCACCTCCTCAGGGCAGATTTAAGCAAATCCATTACCTCTTCCACCAGGAATTCTAAACAATCATGAAAAAGAAGGGGGAGGAGGAATCTCGATTTATAGACACTCCTAAATATATTCTCTTTATGCCTCTGCCACACAGGGATGGTGCTGAGACACTTCCTAACAAAGCCTCTTTTCTCCACCCAGCCCAGTCACTCCCCCCCCACGTTTTGGGAGACCCACAGATGGCCAAACAGCTGAGACACGTTGGATTTAAAAAGACTGTGGCAACATCCCTGATTAGTGGAGAAAATTAAAAAAAAAAAATTGAAAAAAATGGGAAAAATGGGAAAAAAAGGGAAAAAATTGAAAAAATTTAAAAAATGAAAAAACAGGGAAAAAATAAAAAAAAAAATTGAAAAAATGGGGGGAAAAAAAAGGAAAATGCCACATAAAAATGGAGAAACTCCATCCCAACCTGACCAGCCCCACAAACCCAAGGATTCTACGTGTCAACAATTATTCCTTGTGCTGTTTTCAGTGAGGTTTTTGTCAGCCCTGCCCCTTCTCTGCTTCGGTCCCTGAGTGGGATTGTTCCAAAGCACTTGGGCGTGAAAGTAAAGCCCAACACATCACCCTGGGCACAGCCATGAGGAAGAAGCAGCAAGCTGACCTGGCCATCCCAAAATTTAACATTTCTGGAGTAAATTCAAATGCCTGTTCGGAATTTTTGTCGGATTAAAAAAATATAAATTGAACATATAAAAAAATATTAAAAAATAAATTGAATATATAAAAGCAAAAATAGAAATTGAACATAAATAAGGTGGGTTTTTTGTTGTTTTTCTTCTCTTTTTGGGGGGAGAAATGAAGAGACTCAGCTGAGCCAGAACTTTGAGCAGCTTGTCTTGGTGTGTCTTTTGCTTTGGCCCGATTTTATTTCAAATAAGCACCAGGAGATGTGACACTCAGCAGAGTGAAGGATAAAGCCGTGCCAAGGAGGAGTGAAACACTTGGAAATGTTCCTGTTACGTGGGAAGCCTTTGAAAAGGACTTAAAAAAAAAAAGGCAACATAAGAGCTGCTAGTGAGCCAAAACAGCCCGAAATGAAGAGATTTTTATGGCAATGGAGTTAATTTTGGGGCACAGAATGGTTTGGGTTGGAAGGAACCTTGAAGACCATCTCATTCCAACCCCATGCCACGGGCAGGGGACACATTTCACTATCCCAGGTTGCTCAGAGCCGTGGGCAGGGAGGCCACATCCAAAATGGTCTTGAAAATTAACCATTATTAGGTCAAATCTGTGAAAACGGGAGACAAGAAAAGTGACAAACTGAGCCAAAATTATCAGCAGGTGACAAGAGCCCAATCCTGATATTAAAATCCGTTTCTCCAATGTTTAAAATAACCCCCACTGCGTTATAATTTTAATATTATCAGCAATATATTGGCAAGAGGGTACTTTGTTCTCCTCTGTGCCACGAACAAAATGTTCCTTGATATCCCAGGCAACCACAATCCATCCTCTTCTCCACCCACAGCAGCCACCACCAGGAGGGAGAGGCCCAGAATTCCCATCTCCAGCAAAAAAAAAAAAAAACAAACCCTTTAAAACTTCCTCACATGGGCAAGGCCAGAACCTTGACTTGGAATGAAACACCAGAGAGGGGAAAAAAAATAATGGGCTGGATTGTCTATTTCTGCTGCTGATAAAAACGATATTCACTATGACATCACCTGAATAATTAAGTTCTTACAACCACCAAGGCGGGTTTAATCTTTTTAAAGCAAAGATCAGAAGGAAAATAGAGAAGATTTCGAGATAAGCTCAGTAGCTGCTTCAAAGAACTCGGTTAAAATTACTTTTGAAGAGGAGTTGGGTTGTGCTCATTGTTCCTGCAGGAAAAAGTCTTCTCCAGCAGTAGCTGGAGCATGTTTATAAAACCCTTAGGAAAGCAAAACTATCTGTCCATGGGATTCCCAAATTCCAGTGCTTATTTATGACTTTTCCTGAAAAATCGGCAAAAAAGCCTCTTCCCAAATTTTCTTTCTGGAATGATTAGAAAGATTCACACCAAGGCTGGTCGGGATCTACAAAGTGAGTTTAAAAGGTGTTGAGGCTTTATTCTGATTTTTGAAGGGGACTGATTGCAAAAAACCCCCACATGTCTCCTGTCCCTTCCTCCCAAAAAAATGTCCCCGAAACTTTGTGGCAAAAATCCTAAACTAAAAATACCAAACAAGAGCAAATGTGACCTGTTAAAACAGATAATTAATTAAGTACAAATCATGCCCCATCCCTGGAAGTGTTCCAAGGCTGTGTTGGATGGGGCTTGGAGAAACCTGGGATAGTGGAGGCACCTGACATGGAATAAATGATGGATATTCAGCACCCAGCACAAACTCGAGCTCCTAATGGGAAATAAAAGAGGATTTCTGATACAAAAATCAGAGTTTGAATTTGTCATGTCTTCCCCATCAACAGTAAATCCACATCTGCTTCCATTCCTCTAAATAACACGGAAAACTCAAGCAGGGGCACCACCTTTGCTCCCAGCAAGGCACCACTGAGGCCTTTTAGTCCAGGAGCAGGGAAATGATGGATATCAGATCCCAAGCAAAGATAATTAATTCCACTCCTCAAGGACTCCCACTAGGGCAGCAAAAGCCTTTGAAATAAGTTTATTTTTCTTTTTTTCTTTTTTTTTCTCTCTTCAGTATCTAAATTGGGAATCTCTCCCATCAACCCAGTGCCAGCCTGGCCCTGGAGCATTCATGGAAACTGGGAAGAGTCCATTTACATTTGGATTTGAGAGAAATTCATCTTAACTCAGAACTTACTTGACTTTGCAGGAAATCTGATTTTTTTTGGACCATTTCATCTCCTACTTTTCGTAAGAGAAATGTACTTTACAACCAGCTCTGGGGACAGGCTTTTGTGAGCATCTTGTTTCACTTTTTAGCCAAATCCATCCCAGTTTTGAGACCTATTTTCACAGACTGGGGGCAGGTCACCATGTTTATGTTAAAGGCCAAGTTTAGTTGCCTTGATAATTTCCAAGAGGAATAAAATTCTGACACTCTCCCCGTGGTTCCTGCAGGACATGGACGTGGAACAGCAGCCAAAGGCACTTCAAACTTTGCCTTTCCAATTTACCCAACTTTTCACTTTACTGCCGAGGTCAGATGGCTGATGGAAAGGGAATTACAGTTTTTATGGCAACAGGAATTCAAAATTTGGCTGGACACAGTCCTGGGATGGTCCTGCCACCACACTGAGCAGCCATAGGAGCATGTGGAATTATTTCCCCAAACACAATTAGGAGGAGGAGCAGCAAACATGGATTTTGAACCAAGAGACGACTAAATGTGATCATTTTATGATGGGATTGTGTCCACTTCCCTGCTTTTTTTTTCCTCCTTTCATTTCTGAAGGGAGACCACAAGAAAGATGGAGAGGGACTTTGGACAAGGGATGGAGAGACAGGACACAGGGAATGGCTTCCCACTGCCAGAGGGCAGGGAGAGATGGGAGACTGGGAAGGGATTCCTGGCTGGGAGGGTGGGGAGGGGCTGGGCTGGAATTCCCAGAGAAGCTGTGGCTGCCCCTGGATCCCTGGAAATGTCCAAGGCCAGGTTGGACGGGGCTTGGAGCAACCTGGGATAGTGGAAGTTGTCCCTGCCCATGTCAAGGGGTGGAAAAGGATAATCTTTAGAAAACTGAGGACTGGGATGTGGTCACGGAGCTGCTACAGCTCCTACAAACCCTTCCCCTCTTTCCTGTTCTCTCCCAGAAACTTGGGAGTGTGGAGGACACCAAGGGCAAGCTAAGGTAACATGAGCTCCTTTTGGCCCTCCACGTACTCCTCAAAGAGCTGGAATACTGAGATATTGATTCTCTGGGGAAAAACAGATTTTATTTCTCATGGAAAGCAACGGACACTTCCCAGATTGGCCAAATAACCGGGAAAATAGGTATCCGGGTCAAGCCTGGAAACATCCACGTAGCCATAAACCAAGGTAGAGGCACACAGGCATCTAGTTGTTCACTCCTTTTTGGGATTATTTATCCCTTTAGGAAGCCAAAGAAACACGAGTTTTCATTGGAATATCAGCTCTGGCTCGGGAGCATCCAGGAGAATCCAGCCCAGGATTAACCCCGGGGTCTTTCCCACACGGAGCAGTCACGCAGGAGGGAGGCAGGGCTGGAGCAGCTGCATATTTCAGCCCCCTCACCCCCCCACCATCAGCAATTTTCCAGAATAAATTACTGTGCCATCATCTCTGGTGGCAAAGATGAAGCAACGCTCGGACGGACTCGGCGATTTTTAACCTCGGATTCGCTGGTGTCGGGGGAAAAAAAAGGGCCCAATCACCACAAGCTTTGCACATGAACCCCTAAAATCCACGTGGAGTCAACTCCAGCTCGCAATTTAGGATAGTCTGGCCTCAGGAAAGGCACTCAGAGATTTGGAGTTGAGTTAAATAACGTGAATTTCTGATAACGATATGATCTTATTCAGGAAGCGAGGGATACTCCCCACAAAGCTCCAGATTTCCCCCCAATTTAACAATGCATTTCACTGGCATGATCTAAGGACAAAATTATTTCCCCCCCAACCCCTCCCCCCCCCCAGCTTTGGAAATCTGTTTCAATTATAACTGCAGATTGTTTAATTAGGGAAGCACGTTTAGTTTGAGGGGGGAGAAAAAAAAAAAACAACCCTAAATGGACGGGTTAAAAGAAAAAAACCCTTCTAATGCTCCCCGGGGTCCCTGGGTCCTTCAACCCAATTTGATGTGAATGAAACCATTATTGTTCTTTTGACTCCTGCTGAGCCATTATCCAAGGGTTTGCTGGGGATTGGAGGAGCCCTTTCCTACGGGATTTTGTTATTCCACCGGCCAGGATTTCAGCTTAAAGCAGTTTTTGTTGGATATTTTGAGGGAGCAAAAAAACCCTCTTGGTTTTGTAGGTTCTTACAGGAATTTTAGGTTTGCCTACGGTGGGTGTTTGTTTGAAATCAACCAAGAGAAAGCCACTCAGCCCCTTTTTTCCTCTTTTTTTTTTTTTTTTAAAGCAGTTTAACATATTAAAACCTGCAGCGAGGAAGACTCAATCAAACCCATGAAACTGCACATCCCCCCCCCCCGCCAGAGATTTCCTGCCATAAAAATGCTCCAACGTTGGATGGAAGAGTCCCACCCTAATAAAAGCCAACAGGGAAAACAACAGAAAGGGTTAAAAGGTAATAAAAGGATTATTATCATGCCTAAGTCAAACCTTTATGTGATATTTTATTGCATTAAAATGTGAGCTTTGATGATTCAGCTGGTGTTCTAACTGCTTCAGAGCCAAAAATCCTAATTTTTAGTATCCCTGTAGGTGCAGATATTTGCTGTAAAACCTCCTGGAAAGAGAGTTCCTTTCAAACGAGTTAAAGGAAATATCTATGCAATCATTCCAAAAACAATTTCCCACTTTGGCTCTAAAGTAGGTTTCAAGAAATTTAATACCTAAAATACTTTCATTTCAGAATAAAACTGAATAAACCAGGGGACAGTTTGATCTTAGAGGCTGCTGTTCCTGTGATAACTGAATTAAACTGAGCAGGTAAGTGGAAAAAAAAAAAAAAAGAAACCTGATGAGCTGTGAGCTCTGGTTTTCTTCAGGAGATACTTGAAGTAAGATTTCATACAGATGTTTTTCTGGCACACAAAATGAGCCCAAAACCTCGAGGCAAGTCAGAGCACCAAAACTGCTGCAGACCAACGGCAAGGACCAGAAAAAACCAAGTGTTCAAGCTGACGACACCTCAGTTTAGAAGCCAAAATCCCACCTGAGCAACACTCCTCTAACGACCACAAATAAACTCCTTAAAGTCCTGGTGGCGAAGCCGTTTTAAAATAACATCTTTATACCCCTGACAGGTCGCACGCGGCCCTGAAATTCCACAAAAAAAGCCACGGAGCAGCGGATTTTCCAAGAGCATCAAGTCTTCCAGAAGGCCTAATGGCTTATCCAAATGATTCGAGGATGGCGAGAACATCCTCATTCGAGGATGACTAAAAGTCAAGGATGGCAAAGTTCTTGCCATCCCCGAATCATTTGGACAAGTAATCCTTACCACACTGCATCATCCACGGCCATGTCACAGCGGGCTCCTCACCTGGTAGGGACACGGGATGTGGTATTCCCGGCAGCGCTCCTGGATCCACGTGGTCTCCCACACGCCGCGATAGGCCTGCTCGTAGAAATAGCAGCCGATGACGACCAGCAGCGGCACGAGGTACAGGACGCTGAACACGCCGATGCGGATCATGAACTTCACCAGCTTGTCCTGGTTCTCCTTTTCCAACGGGATTTCGATGCGGACCCGGTTGAGGGAGATAATCCCGGCCAGGAGGAGGGAGACTCCCACGACGACGTAGAGGCAGAGAGGGGCGAGGACAAAGTATCTCAGCGCGTCCACGTCGTAGAGGCCGACGAAGCACACGCCGCTGATGTTGTCGCCCTCGATCTTGTTCATGGCCAAGAGGATGATGGTGAGAGTGCCCGGGATTCCCCAGGCGCTGGCGTGGAAAAGCAAGGCCTTCTTCTCGATGGCCTCGCTGCCCCACTTGGGCACGGCGGCCAGGAACCAGGTGATGGTGAGGATGACCCACCACACGCTGCCGGCCATGGTGAAGAAGTAGAGCACCATGAAGAGCATGGTGCAGGCCTTGTTGTGGGAGCCCTGGGTCACCGTGGACGCCTTGTACTGGGCGGGGCTGGAGGCGTTGCACGCCACGCGGTCCTCCAGCAGGAAGCCGATGAAGAAGATCAGCGACACCATCATGTAGCAGACGGCGTAGAATATGATGGGCCGCTCCGGGTAGCGGAACCGCGTGACGTCGATCAGGAAGGTCAGGAAGGTGAACAAGGTGGCGGAGAGGCAGACGATGGAGATGACGCCGATGAAGTAGCGGGCGAAGGAGAGCTCCTCGCGGCGGAAGTACATGTTGGGGCAGGGAGGGGAACAGTCGCGCACCCTCAGGAAGGAGTAGCCCAGGTCGGGGTCTATTTTCAGCTCCCGAGGGCACCAAAAGCCATAATCCCTCTGGACTGCCACTGGGGCCTCTTCCGTGGGCTCCCCGGCCGAGCTGAGGTCAACGAGGCGAGGGTACGGCTCGTCGCAGTCCGGGAACCTGAACAGTGGGAAGAGGAGGGTTTACGAGGAATATCCACGTACTTTGCAAAGATCAGTAACCTCATCCATAGGGGTGACTTCAGGCACGGTAACCTTATTTCCAGGTGTGACTTCAGGCACACCAACTGGAGCGAGAACAGACAATCCAAGTTAGGGGTAGTCCATGAAATACTGCGCTATTTATACCCAAACTCCAGAGCTCCTTGTCCCAGAGTGCAGCGGATGTTGAAACCACATAACAGGTTTAAAAATTAAATAGAGAAATAAATGGACAAGGAGCCCACTGGGGCTTTAGGGATAAAGGGGAGGGTACAAAATCCATCTCAGGAGGTCTGTAAATTTAGGCTGGCTGTAAACTGAGACCATGTACCCGTGGAAGCAGGGTTTTATAGAGCATTTTAAAGCCTTTCCTAAGCAACTTCACTTGCTGGTCTCAGGACAGTGAGATGCTTACACCAAAAGTCCAACCCAGCATTCATAAATCAAAATTATGATGAAGATATTTGTGGATTAAAGCTCTGACTGGGGGCTAAGGACTGCTGGAGGAACGGTCTTGAAGGAGAGACTGGAGGGATTCCACACATTACAAGCATCCTCCGACTTATTTTGCTAAAATAAGTCTTCATTGTTTTTCCTTCAATCCAACTGTAAGAGAAACTATTTCTTCCTGTTTGTGGTTCTGCATTTTGACTGTTGGAGTCACTTATAAAAAAAAAATAAAGCAGAAGATATTGTTCTTAATTTCATGCACACTCTGTTTCAAATAGTTTGGAAAATCATCAAATGCTTTTTCTGTAAGTTATTTGTGTAATGTAAAGCTGAAACCTGCTCTTCGCACACGAGCTCAACAAGAGGCAGACACTCTGAAAACAGAGCTTTGAGATTTTATACTCCTCAAAACCAGCCAGTTTTCAACTCTCGGGTAGGTGATGGAAATAGGAACTCAGTTCCCACCTCAGGAAACAGGCTGGGAAGCGGAACGGAAAACGTGGGCACTCGCCGTGGAAAACACGCAAAACATCTGTTTGAGACCATAAAACGCCTGAGACGGTGCCAAAATTTTACTTTGGGATTGCAAAAGGGGAAAAAAAAACAAACAACCACCCGGATCTTCTCACCTGGTGCACTCCATGTCCTCGGGCCAGGCCACCCCGAACATCTCCATGAGCTTGGAGCACTCGCTGTAGGCCCTCTGGCAGAGCCGGCGGCAGGGCAGGGTCACCCGCCCGTATTCCATGCACACCGGGGCGTACAGGGCACACAGGAAGGGTCGGAAATCCCGGGAGCATTCCAAATTCACCATCGGGTGGAAGGGCTGGGGAAGGGAAAAAAAAAAAGCAGGATTCAACAGCTGCAACCAGCACATCTGCAGGGGGGGTTTCACGGGAAGCTTTGCTTTGTTTCGTCGCAACCGTAACAGGACCTCGTTTCTCTGTTGGAATGATCAGGTATTTTGGGAAGACAGGTGATCAAGAAGCCTGGGGACAAGGACAGTGATTCACAAGGGACATTTATGTCCTTGATTTGCATTAAAAGCAGAGGGAATTAAGCAGCTAAACCCCCCCAGAAGGGAATTTCAGTAGACGGAAAACACTCCCAACCTGCCCGCTACCATTGTCATTTAAACTCTCATCAACTTCCCAGCTTCCAGAAAAGGGCTGTAACCGTGTAACCACAGAGAAGGCACAGTAAATATGTCATTTCTTCACTAACCATCAGAAAAAGGCACCGTGAAATCAAAGCCTGAAAAATCAAAAAAATGAGTCAGGAAAAAATGACTGGTGTCTTGCGCTCCCGTGGCGCTTTATAATGGGTTTGAGTATCGGTGAGAGCAACGCTCCTTGGAAACTCTGAGAGGAAATCTATCCCAGTTGGGCAAATACAGCTGGTCTGGAGCATTTCTGAAGATGAAAAAGAAGGAAAAATAAGTAGGGCGGGGATTTATGTCTGAATAAAAGCTGGAGCACGTTGATAATCCACGTTATCTTCTAACTATCCTGTGTGGGTTCATTCTGCTCTTACTCGTCTTTAAAACTCTCCAGGAGTTAATCAATATTTTATTCCAAGCCTGTGTGGCACTTACTGTTATCCAAAGCCTCACCACCTCTTTGGATATTAATATAAGATCAATTATATTCCTTTGAGAGTGGAATATTCAAGGACACAGAATACTGAGATCCATTAGGACTTACAACTCCAGAATGAAACACTATTTTGATGCCAGAGTTTCCCCTTCTCCCCAGCCAGGCAGGATTACAGAGCAAAGGGAGCCTAATCTTCAGAATTCGTGGTGCAATAGCTGAAGCACAAATGAACCTGCTGTAGATAAATATATATAAACCCTAAATCTTATTAGAACTGAAGCTGAAGAGGAGCTGCAGAAAGATTATATTTGCAAACAGCAATTTCCTGAGAAGTATTTTAAACCAGTTCAGCTTTTTTTTTTTCTTTTCCAAGAGTAGAGTAGAACAGACCAAATAACAAAAAATAGGTCATCTTCTGTGGCAATATAAATGAGAAATACTAGGAATTGTATGGAAAAGTTTCATTCTCAGTTCTCCCTTATCACCTCTACTCTTTCAGTTTTTCCCATATGTTTCCTCTTCCCTGCAAAAGTTTAATTTTTGGAATACAAGACACAAGATTTTACTGTTTTGTTGTGGTTTTTTTTTAAAACATCATTATTATTTACCAAGCTGATTAAATTCCCTTCGTTCTTCCAGTGCCCCATGACAGGAGAGCTGTGCAATTTGGCACTAACCTGCATGAAGAGCAGTAGAAACCTCCAGAGTCACCCACGAGGAAAAAGGCAGCAGCAGCTGGAAAGTATTTACATTTACAAGCTCGTGTGACTGGAGAGCATCTTTCTGTTTGGCTGGACAGGTACTTCAGATGCATAAATGTATTTATTTTTGAATATTTAGGACCTACAGCACAGCTAAAGGCATTGCTTGACCACATGGATCCAAGAAATTGGTTGTAGGCAGTTATGATTGCAAAAGCTGAAGGTAAGTCTTCCTTTATTTGATGCAAAGGGAAAATAAAGGGAGTGTTTAACTCTCTTTCTTTTCAAAGAACCTTGAAAGTAAGAAAATTGAGTTATATCTTCATGAAAAAGAGCCACTGGCTTCATTCCTGGCTCGAGCCCAAAATCCTGCCTCCTGCCACTGCGGTTTTCCACACCTAAATTTCAAGTTCTCCTGACAAATGCTCCCCTACTCTCCTCTGCTACATCTCCAATTAAGGAAAGATGTTCCAGGAGTTCCTCTTTTCCTGCTATTTTGCCTTCATTAAAATTCCTGTTTGGTTTTGCATGAGTTGAAGAAGATGAACCGTTTTAGGAAGAGCCCAGACTACGCCAAGGTGTGCAAACACAGCTCCAGGGCATGGATATTCCAAAGCAAAGGGAAGTAGTAAGGCCAGTTCAAGGGAACAGAAAGGTACCAGGACACCAAAACATCTGAAACAACACTGGAATAACTGGATTTTCCCAGAGGATCCCCACAGAAGGCACAGCAGGTGCACTTTGGGTGCTGGAAAGGGTCTGGTTTTGAGCTCGGCCTTGGCATATTCCTCAAAACACAGAACAGATTTACTCAATCCCAACAATCCCTGCCTCTTCTCCCAGGGAACAAGGGACAGGACAAGAGGAAATGGCCTCAAGTTGTGCCAGGGGAGGGTCAGGGTGGACTTCAGGTGGAATTTCTTCCTGGAAAGGGTTATTAAACATTGGAACAGGTTTCCCAGGGAGGTGGTGGAGTCCCCATCCCTGGAGGAGGTGTCCAAGGAATGACTGGATGTGTCACTCTGGGCTCTGGGCTGGGTGATAAGGTGGGGAAGGGGTCACAGGTTGGACTCGATGATCCCAGAGGTCTTTTCCAACCTAAATGGTTCTGTGATTCCTGGAGAAATTCCCTTTCAAGCAGGGCTAATCTAAGCAGGACCGTTCCCCAGCGCTGGCTGTTCTGGTTCTCAGCACCTCCAGGCCTCTCCCACACCACTGTGTCTCTCAAAACAGCATCTGCAGGCAGAACAAAAACTCTCTTATGAGCTATAATCAAATCATTTTCAAAATCACGAGGAGGCTCAGCTGGAGAACAGGAGAAGGAAAAAAACCCTACGACAACTCCTTGTAAGGCAGGAAAAGAGACTGACCTGCTTCCAAGCAGCAACAGCAGCACTTGTGTCTTCAAGTGCCCCATCTCTAAAATTATCTCAGAATTATCTTACCCCCTTGCAGCTCTTAAGATGAAAAGTCACTTCCACCTACTGATTATGTTGTTCCCTATTAAAACTAAAGCCAGGGGCGTTAAAAGACTCTTTTCATGCTCTTGCCCAAGGACCCAGTGCAAGTTATGACACCAAGCCCTGGTGCCTAACAAAGGGCTCTCTGTGAAAGGAGATGTGCTCTTGAAAAACGCCTGTTGAACAGCTCCAAGAGGGAAAGGGAAGAGGGCAAGGACAAGGGAAGGCGTGACAGCCAAACCGCTTTCAGTAATTCAGGCCGAGTCTTGGGAAATCCCAGGAAGGGAAGAGATAAAATGTTTAAGAGGAGATAAACACTTGTGCGCTCCTGAAGGTACTCAAGGATTTAAAACATGCCAGATCACACAGCTGTGTAACATATTCCCAGTTCTACACCCACGGGGTCCCTCCACCTCTGGGAACAACCTTTGTGACCACGCAAATTCCTTCCATCCCAGAGATAACTGCGAGCTCTTCCAGGCTGAGTCAGAGCCCTCTCTTTGCCATCCAGGTGTTGAGTATCAATAACACCCCACAGCCCTCTATCACTGCTTCCCTCAGAGCAGCACAACCTGCAGCACAACCTCTCCCAGCTCTTCTTTCCCTCTTCCCCAGAATTTTTTTTGTGACAGTGGCAAAGCTGTTTTAAGAAATTTCCCGACTCCCAGCAGTGTGGCCCCATCTCCTTCTTTCCCTGCAATTCCCATCAGCTGAAAAAAAAACTTTAATGGCCACTCTCTAACAGAGAGCAGAAAATTCCTGCTTGCCTTATGGGATCATGGAATCACAGAATGGTTTGGGTTGGAAGGGACCTTAAAGATCATCCAATTCCACCCCCCAACTTTCATCCCCCAAAGGATAGCTGGAATGATATGTGTCCATTTCCTCCCCCCCCAAAAAAATAATTTTTGGAACAAATTCTCATTTTTGGTTACAAAGCAAAAGCAACAATTTTATCTCTTAAATACCCCCTGGACCTGCATTTAGCTTCAGACTTCTCATATTCCTGAGAGATAATAAACCATCATCTCTCAGCTAATAAACCAAACTCTTCTCTTTATTTTACACAGCAGTAGCCATTTAAAACTTGCTGTTACTTGGGAAGTGACAATGCAAGATTTAAAGTGAGTTATTTTGCTGATTTTTCCTATTTTGCTGATTTTTTTCCCTTATCTATTCCATCCTTTGAACAGAGAGCTAAACAGGAAGCGTTCTCATAAACTCATAGAGGGAAGGAGGGAAGTTTTCTCCCCTCGGGCTCCTGGGAAGAGAGCGATGCTATGACTATCAATTGCTTTTGAAATTCTCTGGTGGAAGCAGCTGCCTCGGGGCATATCCAGCCACAGGAGCTGCTCTTTGTGCCCTGCCTTGCCCCGGCTTTGATTCAGCCTGCTGTTCATTAGGGAAAAAGGCTGGAATTGTATCTCAAAGGGCACGGGCACTGCTGCCTTCCAGGCTGCCTCCCCTGAGGCTGCTGCTGGGTTTAACTCTCCAGACAGCTCCTGGTTAAGCTGAGCTTGTTCTGCCTCCTGCTTTTGATGACCACGGGTCTCCCTGACTGAAGAGACCTCAGCTCTGAACAGTCCGTGTCCTCTCTCCGAGCAGAACTGGCTTTCTGGAGACAGTGGAAATTTGTTTTCCGGCGTCCCCGCTCCCCTAAACTTGCCAGGTTTCCCAGAGCCTGCACCCCACACTCCTGGTGCACACACTCAACCTGGAAATACTCGTTTTAGGTTAATTCCCCTCTCTGGAATAAACAGCTGAAGCCAACTTTAAACGGGGCTGCGCTTGAGGGTCCTGCCTTAACCCACCTGGGGCCTCCTGAAGGAGCTCAGGGAACGTTCTCACAGGCACAGCAGGGCTGGTGCTCGGCAAAGAGCACTGATTTGGGGGCACTTGGTCAGGAAAACAGAGCCATTCCTACTCTTCCCACTCGAGCTGGGGATGGTGACACTCAGTAATGGTGGCAGAAAGGGCCAGGAGCACGCTCAGGTGTGTCAGAGCGAGCCTGTTTCTTCTGGAATTAATCCATCCCTGCCCAAATGAACGTGGCTCTGGAGGTGCAGCTTTACTGCAGACACTTTATTCTGTTTTCTAAAGGCACCAGGTTACTCTGCCCAAGCCTGCTTTGAATGCACAGTGCCAAGACACGTTCTCAGTGTGGAATATTTGGCATGAAGTGCATCCAAACTTACCTCACCATTAACTTCCTTGTTGAGAAACTGAGATATACTTTTATTTTTATAATTATTTCTAGCTTTGCACAGTGGTGCACATACAAAAAGCCAAATGGGGCACAGTTCTGGCTGCCTGTTGAGCTCATCCTTCAGCTTGGAATTAAAGCTATCCACACATTTATCTGTATAAACCCCATAACCCACTGCATTCCCACACCCCATGTATCATGATTTGTTGTTAGCTGTAAAAACCACGGTTGCAACGAGGATTAGATTGACACTTTAGTGACTGGGAAGGGAAAAAAAAAATCAGATTTTTTTTTTACCTTAGCACTAAAAATAGATGTCTGCATTTAAATAGCTATTTAAGTAACTCCAACCATAAAAAAGACAAGTAATTACTCCGGGTTTAAGAGCTATTTTTTTTTTTCATGCTATAGGTTGGACCAGACACTCACCCTGTTATTTACTTTAAAACCTCAAATCAATTATTTTACCTGCCTCAGTCTGAAAGGGCAGCAATCATGAAACCACCCTGAACGTTCTGTCTGCAAACAGACAGCCCAGGTTTAATTTCTCAACTGCAGAGGGGGGGGGAAAAAAAAAGGCAGGATAAAGATGAAAGTAGTTAAAAGACAGCGACCGACATTAATCGCTGCCTGTATGACTAAAAAGCAAAGCCATCTGCTCTTGTTCTTTAAAGATGTCTCCTGCTTCATCTGGAATTCCAAAGTTCCTCTGGAAGACACCGAAAAGACGGGACCCATCTGTCGATTTGCACTTTTCCTGGGAGTGGGTTTTATGTTTCAGGAGCCGGTGGATGCAGATGGGTGGCCCTGGTAACCATTTCCACTTGCAAGAAGAGTGTTAAGTTTTTTTATCTGACAGCTGAGATGGTTTGGGCTTCCTCCTTCCTCTCCATATGCCTGCTGTGATGGGCTTGGGAGAATTCCAAAGGGGAATAAATACACGGCGCTCCGGACCGTGGTTTAGATCCTCATAAAACACACTTGCCTGGACAAGCAACAGACTCTTGGGCAGGAGAGGTTAAGTCTTGTCAAAATCCAGTTTTTCACTGAAATGACACATTTCTATCTCCTGTGGCTGCAGGGACAACGTTCCAAGAGCAGACAGAGCGCGATCACTGCTTTGAGGGATTCTTGAGGCTGACTGGAGAGCACATGGTGGAGCTCGACAGCCAGATCAGGCTCTTCAGTGCTCAAAGGGAAAAAAAAGGGGATTTCTAGAAATCAGAAACATGAGGGGAAATCCAGAAATCCAGATAAGGGCAGGGCCAAGATTCAGAATCACCCCTCATTTTATCCGCACCCGTCTGCCACGGAACACCCAACGTCAACGCCCCGCAGAGTCAAACCAGATGAGTTGGATTTCCAGGTATAATTAATTAATAATACGTTATATATAATTATACTGAACCCTCCTGCTGAAGAGAATTTGCTTTTACCTCCCAAAGGCTTGAGGACTTCTATGGTTTCACGTGTGACTTCACTAACTGGGGGTTTTCACCCAGCTGACGTGGCAGAATGTCAGAGAGTTTAATATCACCAGCCAGTTCTTCATGGAGCCATGAAGCTCCATGTTTTCCACTGGGATGAGGATGGAAGAAGGCTTCTGTTCCCCGAATTTTGACATTCAAGCCAAAGTGCTTCTTGGCAGACTAACCAAGGGAACCTACAGCATTCTGCCTGCCTTAAAAGTAGGTGTGAACTGTACAGTTGTCACCTTCCTCCTCCCAGGTGGCTGTGAAATGAGGACAAATCCCAGTTGCCATCTAATGCCCTTCAGGGGCAGGAGTTCACCCAGCCCTGTCCTGTCCCTGCCACCAGCCTCCTGCACCCTGACTTGGGTTTGAGGTTGATTTAAACCACCCATGAAACCAACCTCGAAGCCACACGTGCTGCGTTCGGACCATTCAGCCAGGTAAAAAAAGTCAGGATCAAATCTTGAACGCTGAGATTGAGGAACATTTGCATCTAAATATCTTTCCTGTTTAATAGAGAATCGTCATTTAGGTTGGAAAAGACCTCAGAGATTGAGTCCAACCTTGTCACCCAGCCCAGAGCACTGGATGTGCTAGTCATTCCACATCTAGTCATTCCTTGGATAGGGATGGGAACTCCACCACCTCCCTGGGCAGGGAGGTTGATCAACACCTTGGCTATTCAATTCCCTTTTTTACAAGCTTAGTTTTTACCTGGTTTGATGACCCAGGCTTTTAAAACCAGGAGCAGAACCTTCAGCAGGCAGAAAAACCACAGCGAAATTCAGGAAGCTCCGTTTGCCACTCCCTTGGCAGCCAGTCTGATCTCACAAAATCTCATAAAATCCTCCCAAAACACCTGGTTTCATGGATGAGAAAACAATGGCAGACTCAGTTGTAATGAATCCCCTCAGTGCCTGAGCTGTGAAGGCCACAGGATGTTCTCCAAGAAGGAATCACCATCCAGCAACTCTCGTGCCTTCCCTGGGCTACAGCAGGACCAACATCTCCCTGGGAACAGGTTAAATGACTTAATTTTGCTCCTATGAAAACCCACAACAAACCTCCCCTAAATAATTCTGCCCCTGTGAAAAGTCACAAGAAATCTCACCTAAGGACTTCAGGGAATGATCCTGCAATACCCACAAAGACAGTTGCTTTGGAAGGCACTATTATATAAAAAAACCCCAAATCAGTTGTGCCAAATGATTTTACAGGTGTGTGTGGCCACATATTGAAACTTTTCTTGACTGTCCAAATTGAAAATCCAAAATAGTCAGGTTATCCAGTGATTCATCTCTATGGAAAAGTCATTTTTTTTTGCTATATATGGCTGAGAAAGGAGGAGAGCACACTGATCCAACACAACCACATGCATAAATAACATGATGCAAACTGAAGCAAGCACATAATCTGCTGGATTTACACTGTAAAAATTATTCTGGATAGCAAATCAAACCTATCTGTAACATGAACACTGATGTTTTAACAGCTGAGCCTTAATCTAACATTACAAACCATCTGTTACATCTACACACCAGCAAAACCACACCACTAGTTGGATGGGAGAGAAGATTTACATTTTTGGGCCTCAAAATCAGGGATATTTCACAGGGCAATAATTAAAATATCCTGTTTACTGGCTTGACAGCTATTTCTTTCCCTCATGGGTACTTTGCAGGCAGGCAGCACCGTCAGCCCAGCACGCTGAGCTGGCCTTTGGTATCAGCAATTCAAAAATCAGCAGGTTGCTCCACAGCCATAAATAATTCAGGATGGTTTTCCTGGGTGTGAGGGTCTGTATTCTACAAGCTCTGCAGCCCTGCTGTCCCTCATATCAAGGAATCATGGAATTCCCAGGCTGGTTTGGGTGGGAAGGGACCTTGAAGACCATCCAGTCCAACCTCCTGCCGTGGGCAGGGACACTTTCCACTATCCCAGGTTGCTCCAACCTGGCCCTGGACACTCCCAGGGATGGGGCAGCCACAGCTTCCCTGGGAATTCTATCCCAGCCCCTCACCACCCTCACAGGGAAGAATTTTTTCCTAATATCTATGCATTTACTGGAGTAGAATCCATCCAAATCAAGCTGCACCATCTCCAAATCTCAACTCAACAGCACTTCCCACTTCATTTTTTAGTTTTTCTACCACAGCTCTTACCTTTTCTCTTCTCTCTCACACACAAATAACAGGGTTTTTTTACAATTTACAACTCCAGACTATTTTGGCTGCCAGGATTCTCCAGGGATTATACCTGATTTGGGGATTATTTCAGCCAATTTCCAACATGGGAAAAGCAAAGCTGCAGCACTTAGCACTCCTCACATGCTTTAATTGGGTAGATGTGGGCAGATAATGGTATAATCCAGATTTTACTCAGGAAAACATGTAAATTTACCTGAAAGTTTGAGGGGAAAAACCAAGAGTGGCTTCATGCAGAACCACCTTTTCCTGCTGCTCTTACCATGAGCAAGGACAATAAGGGCCATGACAGAGATAAAAAGTGACCTTTGAGTTGAATCTTGGCATCACCTTCCTGTATTTTGGAATTAAGCATTAAACTCTTCCCACGTGACACAAACAACGAGAAAATTAGGTGGATTTAGGGGGGAAATTTTCAGTCCTTGGAAAGAGATTTTTCTTTGTTTTGTGATTCTATTTGTACAGTGAGCCTGTAGGTTCTGAACAAACACTGACTCCACTTATTGGGATTCTTTAACTGTTTTTAAAGGACATGGTCCATCCCAATACATGTTTCTTTGACCCAGTTACAGAATTAAAAGAGGGCCACTAAACAGGCCTCTCTAATTCATCAGGCAGTAACACAAAACCAAAAAGTTAATGGAGAATGTCTCAATCAATAATAATAACTGAGAATATCTCAATTTACAACAGACTAGATGAAAATTGATTTATACTCCAAATGGAAGCTTCAAGATAATTAGTTGGTGACTTCAACTTTTAGCCATTTTTAAACCATTAACCATTTTTTAAACCAGTAACCATTTTTTAAACCATGTGTGAGCGCAGCAGCTGTAAATTAAAATTTTAGGATTCATCAAGCAATACCATCCCTTCCATTCAGTGCCAAGTTAATGAGGTCACAGCTGAACGCTACAGGGGAGCACAGGGGGAAAGAATTAGAAATAATTGCAATTGTATCCCACTTTTCCACTGGCCAGACAGCTGTTACCCACCCCAGGAGCATCTGAACCCCCCCAAGTCTGGAATCCTCACCAAAAACGCCAAAC
Organism: Pseudopipra pipra; assembly: GCF_036250125.1. NCBI lineage: Eukaryota > Metazoa > Chordata > Aves > Passeriformes > Pipridae > Pseudopipra > Pseudopipra pipra. The sequence goes on from NC_087551.1 coordinate 115,376,840, forward strand.
TAAGAACAAACCCAAGCTCCCGACGTCGATTTTTCTTGCCTGGAGTTAATAATTCACCAGATAAATATTTGACAGGAATTCCCACAGTGCCTTTGCCCGTTTGCTTCTTTGGCATCCTAAAAGTGCGTTTGCCTCTCTGGAAACACATTAAAAGGAGATTTTGCCCCTCAAAGGTGTGGGAGTTTCTCCCTGTTGAGGGCAGAAGTTTGTGCCTCACTCTCTGCTGGATCCTGAACGTAATTTTTTGGGGGGTGGGGGGTAGAAAAATTGCTCCCACAGCGTTCCCTGCACGTCTCTGAAACGCTCCCAAGTAGGACAAGGCCAAACACAATAACGGGATTAATAAGACAGTGGGAGGACAGAGGGGACACGGATGAAGGAAACAAGGGAAGACAAAAAGCTTGTGCAACTACTCCGGGAGGCCCCCGCACAGGAGGATGGACCCAAACTGTTTTCCAGCCAAATAAAGAGAAGCAAATATCTGTGGATGCTGTGGAAGGAGAATCTCTTAAAAATATTCTTAACCAGTGACACTCAGTCACTGTTTAAGAATATTTTTATTCTTAAACTCATGTCAGGATCTGGGTGGAATACACTGCAGGGGCGTTGGCAGCGGGGAGGATCCACATGGAATGGAATCAGTGGGATCAAACCATAAAGAGCAGGTCAGATAAACAGAAATATTCCATTAAATTCCTTGGAGATGTAACCACTTGAGGATGATGCAAGAAGAAAGAAGGGGGGTGTTTTCCCATTGAATAATTGCCCAACGCTGCAAAATCCACTTATACATACATATATATATATATATATATATATATATATAAATATATAAAATCCACATATATATGTTTCTGATAGGATGGAAAATGCACCTGAGGGAAGACCAGGTGTGGGGCTCTAAGGAAGGGAAGGCTTGGAGCAACAGGATGGGGCAGGAGAGTGGGAAGGAGTGTCCATTGGTTAAGGCTTCGTGATGAGTTCTCTGCTGACTTCACTCCTAGTGGCTCCCACTGCCTCCCACCTCATGGATGAGGGCTGAGATGGAATCCTTTAATCCATCCCACCAGCTCCTGTCTGATGGATACAACGGGATGTGTCAGAAGGATGAGATCCCAGTGCAGGAAAACCACAACCCCCAGACCTCCTACAGCCCTGGCTCGATCCAACGCCCCTCTCCCGAGTCCCCTCCGTGACCCTGGAATTCACAGCAGCTATTCCAGAGTGGGAGGGGAACCAAAGGCTAAATTTTAAAAGCCTGGAAGTTTACTATTCCCAGACAAAAGCAGCTGCCTCCCGTTGTGCCAGGGGAAAAACAAGCAAAAAAAAAAAGCAACTGCTGGATCTGAAGATTTTCGTCGCCTTTTTGTGCTAATACTTAATTAAGGTTATTCTGAATGATTTGCCCACGGTTGCAAAGTTAAGAGTAAAGAAAATATCTGTGTAACCTTCGGGGGCTGAGATTTTTCAGAATTTGAGCCCCAAGAGTTCGTAAAACCGGAGGACCAGTTTTCAAATCAGACCATTTAAATGGTATTTCTTCTACACGAGGTAAAGGCTGTTTTTCTGTAAGGCTGAGATAATTTGCCATTTGAAAAGCTACAGGGAAAAAACCTGGAGGCAAAGAGGCTTCGCTGCTCTTCAGCCAATTTATATTAAATGTTTAACACACTTGTAAAATGTGCAGATAAAATTTTATTATCACGCAATACACATTTTTGTTTTCCTGATTTTTTTTTTTTAATTTTATTATTGTCATTAAGCATCAAACCTGAAATCCAAGGTCAAACTTGGTTATCATCTTTTTCTCTGCACCTGCCCAGACGGGACCAGGAGGGTTAAAATGTACAATAAGGAGGCAGAAGGAATTCTCAGGGATTCAGCAATTGGATCAATGGCATATACTCATATATTCATCCACTCCTCCACAAAGATAGAACGAGAGATGTCAGATAATTGACAGCTCGATTAAATCCTTTTGAAGGGAAAAAAAATGTAAAAACACGTGAGTTTTCTGAGAAAAATGTTAAAAACATGAAAATGATGCTTTAGGAGCCGGGAGGGGGGGAAAGCAAACAAGTGGCTGACCAGAGTCCTCCCACTGAATTTGAAAAGAAAGATGTTTCCCCTCGCCCAAGGCCGCAGACATGACAACTTTTGTTCCATAAATCAAGGAACGTAAACAAGTTTACAAATTGAAAGCAACTTTTTTTAAAAGATAAATTTCGGGTCTCTCCGGCCGCACAAAGCTGAACTACAAGGAGCCTTCCTCCCCTTGTTCAAATTCAAATGAAGCAAGCCCTTTGTGCTTCTCTTTTCAAATTTCCTTCCTCGTTTCCATGGGAACCCCCGGGATGACAAGCCTTGGAGCGGAGCAAGAGGCCAAGCTCGGCGAGGGGTGTGAAGAGGGGAGAGAGTCAAAGGGCAGAATTTGGCTCGGGAGGATCGAGATGCCAACCTTTGTCACCCCAGCAAAGGGGGGGGTAACCATAGGAACCAACTCCGAGGGGGCATCGCGGCCAAAAACCCACAAGAGGGGAAGGAAACGGGAAAGTTGTTGCTAAAAATGCAATGCCAGGGCTTACAATGAAAAAAATAAAAGCCTTATCGATGAAAAAAATTAAAATAAAAGCAGGAATGAGCATCCAACCTCGTGCTAGTTCGAAGTCCTTTTAAATGAGTCAAATTAATTTATATGAGAATTAGATGCCAATTTATACAGAGAAATTGGGCAGATCTGATTCTCAAATCTGACATGAGAATTTGATGTAAAGAGGCCAAATATTCCCCTGGACTGATGGGCTCTGGAGATGTTTTAATGCCCCGTGGATAAGTGGAAACAGCACAGGATGAGGAAGATGCAGCTTTGGTTTCCAGCACCCACATCCAGCTCCCACAGGCAGTTCTGCAGGATATGGAAGAGTCTGGTTTGTCATTGTCACCACAGCAGTGATGTGACAGAGCAGATTCACAGTCTTATTAACACGGCATCACACTCATCCGCTCCATAAAAATATACAAATATGGCTTATTTTGATTATTGAGCCTTGTAAAAGAGACAGCAGGAGGCTGAGCCCTATAAAATCACTAATGATACATAAAGGAAAAATATGATCCAATTGCTCCCTGTATCTGCAGCACGAAAAGCAGGGAACGTAAAACCAGCAGCTGGTTGTTTGAAGATTAAAAAAAAAAAACACAGACAAAAAACAACAGTAAATTCTTCACACAACACTTAACTTCTGTAACTGCTGGTAGTTTGTGGGGATGCTAAAAGAATATACAAGTTCAGGGAGGAAATGGCTCCATATTGCTGCTCTCAGGCTCTTAAATTCAGTTATATATCATCTTGCAGGTCCCAAGTGTTGCAAGATGGAACAGTGGACTTAGTTCCAGAGCACTGGGTCCCTCAAACATCAGGGATATTTTGCAGCCCTCAGGGGGCTTCAGGACCAGTTTGGTGATGGATGGAGGACAAACTCTGGCTCACCTTCCCTCAGAAAGTCACAAACCCCCCAGGCACCTGCGTTTCTTGATTCCCACATGGGAAATGGGGAATAAGGCAGCAGGGCCCAAATGAGGCCCGGGTGAATTTAAGATTTGTCCTTTGAACATTAAAAACATGCTTTGATCAGTTCTTCTTCTCTCTTTTCCTACCACAGAACAGCTTCAAAGCCACACAGGAACATCCCACTGATATAGAACTGACTCAGATCCATAAAGGCCATCCCAACTTTCTCCAAATTCACCACCAGTGTCTCTCAAAAACAAAGAAAAAAACTGCAGCCACACCAGCAAGACAAATGGTAAAATTTATGACAAGTGCTCCTCGGTGCTTTAGTTATTTCATATTTATTCTCTTCTCTTGTCAGTCTGTTGTGGCTTTCTCTTTGAATCAACCATCCTATAACTGGAAACACCATCACACACTGGAGAGAGCAAGGAAAAAGCCACTTCCAAGGGACCAGCAAAATAAAAAGCACAGCCTCACCAAGCCACCCAGCTTTTGAGTAGGCAAACGTTATTTACATCACTGCCAACTTTTTTTTTGCACAAAAACCCCAGAAAGGTGGGAAGGAATGTCTGTGATTTTGTGGCAGGTGAGAGAATGGTAAATGGTGAAACCAATATTCCCTTAAAGCTCTGGCAAAACACCCTCTGGCATCTAAATTTACACTCGCAGGTCTGAACTACAACTGACTGAACAGCACTTTGTCATCTAAACTATTCCAAATAAAGTCATGTGTGTTCCACCTTTTCTGATAATTCCTCCTCGAGGCTCCACCAGCTGCTGCAGAATTAGCCACAATGCAGAGCCATCTGCCTTCATGACCCTGAAAACATCCCCCTGGGGGTAGATGTTGATTAAGACGTAGATCATTTACTTGCAACTGAATCTTTACATAAAACTGATTTTTTTTTCCTCGTGTGTTTGCACTAAACCATCGGGGCTGAACTTCGTTTCCAGCCTTCCAGTTGAATCATCATTCAGAATTAATCTTTTATTCAAGCAAATATGAAATGGTGACAGAGTTCATCCTCAATGTGCAAGCAGTAGTTTATCAATTTAACAAAACCCCCAAACCCTAAATCTCTTCGTTTTTCCTCTCGCTGCAAGTCAGCATTTTGAAAATCTTCACGTGGCATCTTTTTCTCATTAACAACCATCAAAGAACAGAAAACAGTGTTTCTGAAATGATCCTCTGGAGAACATCTGTTACCCAGGCAAAAGAAATGAAGAGTTTCTGCCACCTGCTATCCTGCTCTAATATTTGGGGACTGATGTTTGAACCCTTGTGTTCCTTGTAACCATTTTAGAGACAAATATCTCTTTAGTGCTCATTTTTTCACCCTGCTCTGTTCAGCACAGTCCTGTGATACCTTCATCAGCTGGTTCTTTGAAGTGCAATGATGTGATTCCTGGAGGGAAAAAGAGACTGACCGTCGTGATTGCTCCCACTAAGGAAGCATCAAATCCACCCGGGAATGCCAGTTATGGTTCATCCCAGAACAGTTTGGGTGGGAAGGACCTTAAAGCTCATCTCATTCCACCCCCTGCCATGGGCAGGGACACTTCCCACTAGGCCAGGTGGCTCCAACCTGGCCTTGGTCATTTCCAAGGACGGGGCAGCCACAGCTTCTCTGGGAATTCCAGCCCAGCCCCTTCCCACCCTCACAGTCAACAATTCCTTCCCAGTCTCCCATCTCTCCCTGCTCTCTGGCACTGGGAAGCCATTCCCTGTGTCCTGTCCCTCCAGCCCTTGTCCCAAGTCCCTCTCCACCTCTCCTGGAGCCCCTTTAGGCACTGGAAGGAGCTCCAAGGTCTCCCTGGATCCTTCTCTTCTTCAGGAGAGCACTCCCAGCTTTCCCAGCCTGGCTCCAGAGCAGAGGGGCTCCAGCCCTCGGAGCAGCTCCGTGCTCTCCTCTGGACTTGCTCCAGCAGCTCCATCCTTCTGATGTTGAAGCTCCAGATCTGGAGGCAGCTCTGTAGGGGGAGTTTGATGAGGGCAAAGTAGAGGGGGATTTATATTCCCTTGGATTGCTGTACCGGGATGGGCCACATGCTCAGGTAGGATCTACCTCCATAAATCCGTTCGTTTGCTGTTGTGGATGTGGGTAACTCTGCCTGGAAAAACACCTTCCCGAGTAAATCCAGGTCTGACAGTCACTGTCTGATTGTTAATTTGGGAATTCTGACTGTTAGAATAACCACACTCTCCCAAACACAAATCCCTGCACACAACAGCAGCCGAAAAGTCCGTTTTTTGTGCATCCATTCCTGGACTTCCTCTGTTTGGATTAACTCCTCCAAAAGATTTCCAGCCAAAGACAAGGCTCTTTCCCTTTCTTCCTTATTTAAGCCTCTCCCAGCTCCAGAGCAGGTACATACACAGAGCTCTGTGTTTTATCTGAGTGCAAATCATCCTCTCACGTGCCTGCTCGTCCTGCCCAAACAGCCTAAAGGCTTCAGTATTCCCTGAATTTGCAACATTCACTCAGATTATCCTGAACTTCACTGGACCTTAAGGTGAAAAGGATCAAACTGACGGTTCCAACACGAGCCCATCCAAGGCTGTGCCCAAGAAAGAGCCTCCTCAGGAACCTCATCTTCCAGAATTGTCAGATCACACTAATTTCGGTACAGATCCGCTCGGGAATGTAACAGCTTTAATTCTTCCCAGATTGTTCTTACCCACGAAGGATTTCACCTCTGTATATTTGTGCCCTTCACAGATCAAGACTGAAACCAGGAGCTGCTGCAGTTTCCAACAGTCAAGCCTCAGGTATTCCTAAAGCAGGAATTTCCAAGCAGGGCATTGTCAGGCCTGGAATCATCTCTGCAATTCCCGCTTTGCGACGTTCTGGTTTACAAATGAAACAACCTAAAAGTTTTCACGTGGCTGTTTCTAAGGCAAAGATTCCAAGTGGGAATAAGAGACTATAAAGTTAATGGAAGAAAAGGCTTTAAGCAGCTGGAGCACTGCCTGCATCCCTGTGATCCTGCACAATTCCGTCGTTCCGCAGGGATCGTAACCTCACACACTAACGAGAAAATTAATCCTTGCTGCAAATTAGTGCCCGAGATCAGGGTGCTTACAAAACACCAGCTGATTAAAACCCACTTTTCCATGAGCTTTTATACTTCCAGGAGTTTTGGATGCAGAACTGAAGGATACAGGAAGACAAGGAACACTTAGAAGGATACAGCGCCTGGGAGAGGCAGAAGGAGAGAAGGGGTGAAAAGGAATAAAGGTGGAATTAAGGGGGTAAGAAGTTAAGGATTTTCCACCCTGCATTCTCCCCATCTTTGCTGACCAGTAGGAAAGAAACACCACTAAATGAGCCACTTTATACCTGACCTACCTCAGCTGGAAAAATACCTCTTATCCCAGATGTTGAGGCCAGGCTGGGAATAAATAGAGCTATGTCTTCTGTTGGTGCCATTTTAAGCACACTCCAGTTCTTTTCCACTTAAAAAAAAAGATTAAAAGAATTAACTGAGGCTCCAAGGATCACAGAAATAGAGCTGGCAAGGGCTTGCAGACCTTGCAGCACATCCCCTGCTCTGAGGCAGGTCAGTGGAATCGTCCTCTGCAAGAATCAAGACAGGCAAGAAAACCACTAAATTTGAAATGGGAGATGAAAAATCAGCTGCCCTCACATCTGTGTCAAAGTCCATGAACTATTCACTAGCTCTGCTTCTAAACATTCAAAAATCTTCATCACTGGGTAGTTTGTTTATATCAGTTCAATGATTTCCAGTTGGTGACACTTGGCATGTTGATGGATTAGGAGCACACAGTGTGACTCCTCTTCCAGCTACTTCCCTCACACTGGAAAAAACCAAATTCTCTATTTCCCCCTCCTCATCTCCCACCTACACAGTGGCTACACCCCTAAGTCCCTACTGCTGCTCTTTTTTGATATGGAAAATGGGAATGGGAGCTGTGAGACAGTGCAAAGGAACAGCACTTTATCTCCCCTGTCCATATGGTGGCTGCATCATCTCATTTTGAGAGCGTTTGACCTCCAGTATAATCCCAAAAGACAACTCAGAGGGACCCATTTAGCCCTCAGCCATGTCTGGCTCCCGTCCCTTAAAGCCTCTTTGATGCCCAGAATCATTTGTGAGGTCCCACAAAAATCAGGGCAAGGAAAAAGAAGTGCTGACAGTTGTATTTAACTGCAAAAAGGTTGGGAATCATGCATATTAAACTGCTTCTCTTCATCAGTGACAAAAGCTTTCGGAGCATCCTCCCAGGCTCCAACAGGCCCCCGAGTTCCACGTTCTCTGATAAAAACATTTGCCTACAAAAAAAACTGCATTAGGGCAGCTAAAACCCACTGCTTGCACAAGCAAATCCTTCAAGGCCAAAGGAATATTAAGTGCAAAAGAGAGAGAAGGTAATTCTTTGTAGCAATAATAATCCCAGAGATGGGTAAACAAGGTCAGGTCCCCGGGGGAGGAGAGGGGTAATTTGACTTCTCCATCCTCACAGACTCATTTGGGATTGATGTAACACACGGAACCGCGGCAGCAACAACGCTGCAACATCCCAGTGGTGCTGCATCCTCGGGAATATGGGGAGAGGGAAGTTGTAACAGCGTCCCTGAAACTGGAATTGCCTGTGATGGTTGTTGTCATCAACCAGCCCGTTAACAGGTTACAGAAAATGTTACAAACACCTCAGAGCAGATGGAAGGAATGACCCTCTGGAGTCAGGAAGTGAGAGGCCCTGGACAGCTCCCGGCTCTGCTCCGGCCTGGACAGCTCAGTCCACGGAAAATCCCTGCCCTGGACACCCAGGATCTCACAGCTACATTCTCTGTCATAATTAATATGTCATCACTCCTTTATTGCCCCTTTTAGATGTAAAATAACTCCTGTTTCAGTCCCTGCTACTGCCAAGAGGACGGATGTTAACAGAGCTTGGACTGGTGTTTGTCCTCCATCAAAAGCTTCTTTAGGGATATTTGGGGGTAAAACAATGCTCCAGGCCCCTGGATGCAGCAAACCCTCCCTTCAATGCTCCTGGATTAAAGCAGGCATGGCAGAAAGCTTAAGGAATTATCTTTCCTAGGAGTAAATACACAGGAACTGATTCCAGCAGGGACTGGTGTGCACTGAGGGACCCCGGTGTAATATTTGCCTTTGTTTAATCAAGACTGAAAGAAGGTGGATCGAGATGGGATATTGGGAAGGAATCCTTGGTTGTGAGGGTGGTGATGCCCTGGCAGAGGTTGCCCAGAGAAGCTGTGGCTGCCCCTGGATCCCTGGAAGTGTCCAAGGCCAGGTTGGACGGGGCTTGGAGCAACCTGGGATAGTGGAAGGTGTCCTTGCCCATGGCAGGGGGTGGAATGGGATGATCCTTAAGGTCCCTCCTCACCCAAACCTGTGATTCTATGATTCTCTAACCTGCTGATGTGATTTTTCAGCCTTTATTATAATTATGAAGGAACCATATCAGCATAAAGTCTCAAAAAGGCAACTTACTGATCTTTTCAAGCTCACCATAAATAAGCTTTCAAGCAGTTTCTTCAATGAAGCAACCAGTGGCATGGGAAGAGCAGTACACTGAATTTATTGATGGCAAGAACACAGCTACAAGAGTTCCCTATTTCACTTCACTTTCCCTCCTTGTTGTACTGCACCCTCCCAGTACAACCAACCTGAATTTTTCTTCCAAGTTTCAGCAGGAACTGCTGTGAAAAAGTGCCACTGAAAAACTGTGAGAGTCACAAGATGAATCACACTGATTCTCCTGCTGTATCATTTTATCTTCGCAGCAATTAGGGAGGGCTTGGAGCTGAGAGATGCCACTAGAAAAATGTCACAATGCAAGATTTCACACATTTCCACCACTTCAAAATCTGAGCGCTTCATCCATTTGACTGTGACACTAAATAATGACTAAAAAGCCAAATAATAAAAAACTTCCATCTTCCTGAGCATAGATAAGGAGGAATCTAAGCTGGTACAAGGAACATACTTAGGAAAAACCTGTGGATTTTCATTCTTTTCTTCCCGCTCAAAACTCTGCAGCGGAGACACAGGCCCCTGCACGGGGAATTTGTGTTTGATAATAATCCTGTTCCCCTCACAGCCTTCACCATTTCTCCAGAGTCATTCAGAAGCAGCCCAATAATCCATCCCCAGATTGAAACTCCTGGTTTAAATGCTAATTATACTGGCAAAGGGAGCGCTCCGCACCCCCACACCACCAACGCGCCCGTGCTAAGCCCTCAGAACAGCTCTGGCACCAATTTCAGAGTGTGAACTGCAGCAGGACAGCCTTTCACCCAGGCTAATTTATGCTGTGAAGTTGTGTTTTCCACCACAGAGTGCAGAGAAGCAACACCCACTTCTCCTCTCTTTCCCTCTCCCCGGCACAAAGCGATTTTCCAAAGATCGGAATAATCGCACCCGGTTTTTCTGGCGCAGGCTGAGGGTCCATAAATTACTGCTCTGCTTCCAGCAGTGGCCATAAATGAGCTGTGAAAGTGAGGCTTTTGACAGTCCACGGGGTTGAACACACAACAAAAATCAGAAAAACGAAGTTAATGCTGGTAATTAGCAGCTAAAAGTGTGATTTTCATGATAAATAAATCCCTGGGGTGGCCACGCCCGGAGCGATGTGACATTCTCAGCAAGGCCAAGGGTAGAAAAAGGGACAGAGAAAGGTAATTAAAATTATTGCAGCAACGAGGCAGCTGGATTGCAAGAATTTTCCTCTCCATTTGGAGAGGAAAAGCCTTGGGGGATGGAACTGAGGTTTCCAAAATCTCGAGTGTAACAGAGGACTGAACTGCAGTACAATATTGTACAACGCTGGACAAAAGGGTATTAAATGAAAATAGCAGGAAACTGGTAGAAAATATGTTAGAGAATAAGTAAAATCATAAAATCCCAGAATGGTTCGGGTTGGAAGGGACTTAAAGCTCAGCTCATTCCACCCCCAGCCATGGACACTTTCCACTGAACCATCCAAATGAGTCGTTGCAAGTCCATAATTCTTCCAAACAAAGCAAATTTAAGGGTAAGAATCCCAATTTTCTTCTCACAGTGAAAAAGCCATCACATCTGGTTTAAACTCTGGCACAGAAAGACTCCATAAAGCCAAGGCTTTGTATTTTTTAACAAGAACAATTCAATTCCGTTCCTGTGTTGTCAGGAGGAGCACTCAAAGAGGAAAACACGTGATTATTCTTTCAGTTCTCAGTTCAATTCACCACAAGTACTTCAGAAATACAAATAAACCTAATCTGGACAAATCTCTCATGGAAATTTGAACAGGCTGACAGCAACACTTGCCTAATATCCCGAATTTCCATCAATTTTAGTGATACCACAGAATACCGAGTAAGGAAACTCCTTAAGACTGAAGGGAACTTAAAAGTCTTGTATAAACTAGACTATAGATATTTAAAGTAGCAAGCACATCCAGAGTATTTCACACTCAGTGATATTAAATTAGGCAAATTCTGCAGTTACAGAATATCTCAGTGTATATATTACAGTCCATCCTATGCAAGTGGTATTTGGGTTTATATTTAAATTATTAATTATCCCGATTTTTTTTTTATTTTCTAAAGTAAGTATCTTCTTGGGTTGGTGGTTTTTTTCTGATTATTTGCTAACTAAAGGACAAACCCATGTATTTTCCTGGAAAAACCAGCCTTACCTCCATGGCCAAAGCTGCTGTTTGCTGGTCATAGTGGTTGAGGAGGTTGGGCATGAAGGTGGTGTTGTAAGGCAGGTCCTGGCACATCCTCAGGATGATGGGCTCACAGGAAAACAGGCTGTGCCCCCCCGTGAGCCCCACCAAAACATCCAACAGCCAAAGGGAACACAAAATCCAGCTCCCAGCCATCCTTCCACACCGGGAACGGGGCCGGTTGCGGCCCTTCCAGCTCCTTCTGTATCCTCGGGTTTCACCTCGACAACGACATTCCCAGTCCTTGTTTGAGGCTCTTCCAAACTGGAACAGTCTTTGTGTTCAACATCCTCAGCCCAGTCCAGGGGACGTTGTATTTGAGGCAGGTGTGCAAGGAACCTTCCCTTTTCTCAGTCCAATATGCCATGAATTAAAGTTTTTCAAGCATTTAACCACATTCCCACACGACTGACCCCATGGTGACAGAGGGACGACCTCCCTTCGATGGGTAACCCTGAAACAACAAACAGAATACACTAAGAAACCCTCGAATTTGATTAGAATATGTTACCTCTAAATTTCTAAGGATTCCTACTGGCAGACAAGCTGCTTCCAGTTCTCCTGTGCAAGACTAGAAGGTCCTTCGGCGAGTTTTAATCCTGGTTGGGTTTGGGGTTTTTTTTAACCTCTGGAAGAAATTAATGGAAGATGGAAGAAATTAATGGAAGATGGAAGAAATTAATGGAAGATGGAAGAAATTAATGGAAAATGGAAGAAATTAATAGAAGAAAAGCTGGGATGCTGAAGGACTCTACCCAAAAAGGACGATGAAAATGAGGATCGTATTTACCACGACAGAAGTATTTTGAGGAAACCCCACACTTCAAACCTTAACTGCAAGTGTTTGACCACACTGAAACCAAGCTATTTATGACTCAGCACCTCCTCTGGTGTGTTCACATCGATAGCATCTCGTTATTTGCATGGCCTGATGAATAATTATAAAACACAAACACAACAGTCACCACCAGCACCAGCCCACAAGTCCCAGCTCGCCACTGTCCTGCCCAACAAGCTCCACCACGGTTTGTGCTCAAATGTGCCATTTTCATCTCATTGTAAACGGCCTTTCTGACCCATTTTAATCCCACACACCCATCCCCTTCTCCAGGAACCACCACAGCAAGCTGAGGATAGACCAGAAGAGCGTTCTTTGACCACCCCTTTCTCCGCGCGCTCCCCAAAGAGGGGAAACCGCGAATGGTTGCTCTGCCAGTTCCACTCTCCCCATGGAGCCAATTTAAAACAGGAATCACACCCCAAGGCTGGATCTGGATTTCCTCAGCACCGAGGGGCCGGAGTGGAACAAGCAGAATGGGGACTCAGCACATTGTGCTCGTCAGCTGGAGAAACAAACCCTGAAATCGGAGGCTAAAGCGTGAAAAAAGTACTAAGGGTACAAAGAATAGTAATTTTTAATAATTATTTTGCCTTACCACGATAAACTTTGCAAAATTCGGCCTCTAACCGACTGCTTTAAAGTGAATTGTTGTTAAAAAAGGTAAGAAATTTAGAAACTCTGCTTGAACCAGAAACCCCCAAGAGCACACAACCACAAATCTGAAGAGACTTCCAATCTTGAGAGAGGAGAGTTTTCCCTTGGATGTTCAGAAAGGGAAATAAATCTACAAATTTTTCCTTTCTCCCTAAGAGCAAGAGACAGGAAAGAGTTAATTCCCAGATGTCTGCTGGTATCAGTTCTGCACATTTTTGTTTACACAGGCCCATCTTATGGTTAGAAAAATTAAGGAGCACAAAGCTCTTTAAACCCTCGTGCACTGCATAATCTTGAGAGGTTCCTTCCAACCCAAACAATTCTGGGCTTCCCCGCAAGATCAGGGGTTTGGCTGCAGGTTTTTTGAAGACAGGCTGGTTAGAAACAAATAATGAAAACAGGAAAAAAAAAAAAAAAAAGCCCAAGATGATAAACAGATCCATGTTAAATTAAGTTCATTGGCAATTTTTTTTTTCAGAGGCTGCTCAGCTCTGTCACGGAGATTGATGGGGAATCCATGGTTGAGGCAGCATGGAATCACATGAAGAATATAAATAGGAAAACTGTTCCAAGTGCAGGAAAAATAAAATATGACTATCTACACCTGAAGTGGCAGAACTGACCAATAGAGCTCAAATCACCCTTTCTTGCTCATATTTTAAAGCAAACGTTGCTGTGAAGAGTCAACGCACTGATTTTAAAACACCGAAATCAGCCACAATATTTAAGACATGTTCCATGCAACCACACCTGATTTTTAGCCCAGTTTCAAGCTCAGATGAGCTTGAAAAGTCCTGATCTCAGGATGCCATTTCTCAGAGTGACTTTCTGACAATTTGGGAACTCTCAAAAGGAACAAAGAGCTGAACTATCCCGTTTTCCAGGCAGCATCACCAAACCCCGAAGCCTTTGGCATATTCTCCCCTCCTGACCAGAAGATCACAAGTTACAGACAAGACAAAACCAATTCCTACTTAGCTTTGTAGGGATGGTCTTTAGGGTCCCTTCCAACCCAAAGCAATCCTTGATTCCACGTTGTACAAGGTGCCCAATCCCCTTGGAATCCAGTCCTTCGGTTTGCACTTTTGAACAGTAGTTCCTCAAAGTCAGGGAAAGAAGCTTTTTGAGCTTGTTGGATTCCTGTAATTCCTTTTTTTCTCTCTCCCAAACACTTCGACCACCAAATCCTCCAGATTTCATTCCAGAATTTTGGTGAAGTCACCTCACAGTGTGGGATAAGCAAGTGACTTATTTTGCTTGCTTTAATTGAGGTGCCACTGCAGCAGTGATCAGCAGAAAATGCTTCATTAAAGAGGTTCAGAAGAAACATAAAATGAACTGTACACACACCAGTTAAAGTCTGAAGCACAAAAACTGGGAAAATCCAGCTCAGCATCTGGAGTCTTGGGAAAAATTTTCAGGAATACTTCACACAAATCATGACACAGAAAGTAGAGACTCCAAAAAAAAAAAAAAAAATCCACCTATTCTCTGACTCCCCCACAACCTCAAACTGCTAAAATCATGCAAAACCACAAGACTCAATAAAACAGAAAAAAAAAAGTTTAACTACACAAAAAGCAGAAAAACCTTCATCATGTCCTCTCAGGACCTTTCCATTTTATGCTGATAGCAGCAGAAAGAAAATCAAAAATATATTTACAAGGGACAGAAAAGCACATCTAATTATACAGCCAGGTCATCCAGTGCCCCTTCCTGGGAAAACAACGTAATTCCAGGTGAAATGAAGCAAAAGGAGAATCAAATGATTGCGAAAGGAGAGCCAAGTTTTGCAAAGGAGATATAGATGATCTATTAATTGGTGCAGACAGATGGGTGCTGTAATAAGCAATCCTGAGTGTCAGGAGAGCTTCTTACCACAGATCCAGTTTGTACACTCTTTGTTAAGCCTCTACATATGAGATTTTGTGGTTATTTTTATATGTATATAAAAACAAAACACTTTTGATGACACCGGGGATAAAAAAAAGGAGGGGATGTCTCCTCATCCACCCCAGGGCACTGCAAATAAAATGCAGGGAAAAGGGGTAGGAAACAGTAGTTTGTTGGTGTGGTTGTGGATTTATACATTATTTATCATCAGAAGAAGCTCATCCAACTCCTGGTGTAAAGGAGAAATTAAGGCATGTAAAGACAGCTGTGAAAAAGAGTGAAAATAATGAAAAGAAAGGGTTGACTCCCACAAGCAAATTTCAAAATAAATTTTAAAGTTCTTAACGGGGAGGAACAATGAGTAAAAACTCATGAGACTTTACAAAGAAAGGATGAAGGAGGATTAATTCACAGTTATCTGTCCCAGGGAAACGGGAAGATAAAACAACAACCCGGACTCCTCCTGTACAAGTGAGAGGACAAGAGGAAAATGTCACCTCAGTCACTCCCCACCCAGTCCTGACCACGGAGAAAGGGAAGGAAAGGAGCTCATTCATTGCACACAAGCACTGCCAGCGCTTCCCCAGCCCATTCCCACCCACATGAAGGCACAAAAGCAGAATACATTATTCTCCCAACTCCATTTTAATTAGTCAGTAGGAAAGAAACTCCGGTGCTCGTGCTCCCCTGGTCCACTTGTGTTGGATCTTAAGGGACAACCACACCATAACCCCCCCACTATTTCAGTTTAGGAGACCGTGGAGGAAAGAGGGAGCGTGGAAAAGCACAAACCCTCTTGGGTGAGATTTCATGAAATCATGGAATTGTTTGGGTTGGAAGAGACCTTAAAGCTCATCTAGTTCCAGCTCCAGGGATGCTGCTCACTAGATGCAGAGGGATGGGTCTGGCAGCTCGCTCCTTGAGTTCATTATTCCTCGGGAAGGAACTGGAGAGGGAGCTGGCCATCCTCCCCGAGGTGGGAAGCAGGATGCTGAGCGAGCATCTCCTTTTCCCCTTGGATCCTCGCCGCGTTTTAAAGGCGAAGGGAACAAGTGCACACGCGGGACCAGCATCCTCTCGGATTCCCGCTGCACGGCGAAGGAGAAGGAAGGAGATGCTCGCACAGAACACCTGGGTGGAAAAGGAAAGAGGAGCGCGTGGATAGAGCTGCGAAGGGAGAAGGATGAGGGACGAGCATCCCTTCCTCGGGATCCCGCACTACGGCGCGGGGGGAGCCCGGGACGAGCACCCCCGGCCCCGCAGGGAGGGACGGGCGGTGAATCCATCCCCTCCGCGGCGCTCAGCACCAGCATCCCCCGGTCTTTCTCCCGGGACGAGCATCCCCCCGGTCCTTCTCCCGGGACGAGCATCCCCCCGTCCCTGCGCTCCGCTCCGCCGCTCCCCCGCCCGCCCAGCGCTGCATGGCCGCCCCGCCAGCGCCTCGGCGGGCGGCTGCCCGTCCCCGCGGCCCGGAGGGCGGCACCCCCGCCGGGGGATGCCCCCGTCTCCCGTCGCCCCGTGCCCGGTACCTGCCCGCGGGGGTCCCGCAGCCCCCGCGCTCCCGCCTTGTCCCCTCGGGTGGCGGCGGCGGCGGCGGCAGCGCGCGCCTCCCCGCCCGCCCTGCCCGCCGCCAGGCCACGCCCCCTCCGCGCGCATCGAGCCCCGCCCCCTTCCCCGCCGCGCAGCCAATCGGAGAGCGCCCGGCAGGTTGCTAGGTAGATCGGAACCCCCGGCCGGGCTAACCCCGCCGGGGGGGAGCTGATTGGCTGGCGACCACCCCGGGGTTGTCATGGCGACGGGATGCGGAGGGGAGGGGGGAGGAGGAGGAGGCGGCGGCGACGTCCAAGGGAGGAAGGAGGAAGGAGGAAGGTGAGAGGACACCGTGGGACACGGAGGGACGCGGGAGCCTTGGGAGAGTGTGGGGAGCGAGTGTCACTGCAGTGGGGGACACGGGGGGACAGGGGGGACACGGGAGCCCCGGGAGAGCGCGAGGAGGGGTGTCATGGCAGTGGGACACGGGGAGACATGAGGGGACACGAGGGGACTTGAGGGGACATGGGAGCCCTGGGAGAGCGTGGGGAGGGGCGTCACTGCAGTGGGACACGGCCGAGCCCTGAGGGGACACGGTGGGGACAGTGGCACTGGCTTGGACCAGCCCTGGTGTGGCAGCAGGAGCAGGGAAGGGATTGTCTCCCTGTGCTGGCACTGCTGGGGCACCTCCAGGGCTGGGGGCAGCTCTGGGTCCCTCAGACAAGAGAGACATGGAGGGGCTGGAGCGTGTCCAGGGAAGGGAACGGAGCTGGGGAAGGGGCTGGAGCAGCAGGAGAAGCTGAGGGAGCTGGGGGGGCTCATCCCTGAGAAAAGAGGGATCAGGAGGGACCTTTTCCCTCTCCACAACTCCCTGACAGGAGGGGGGAGCTGGGGGCAGTCAGGCTCTGCTCCCAGGGAACAAGGGACAGGAGGAGAGGGAACGGCCTCCAGCTGTGCCAGGGAGGATACTGGGTGGATACTGGTTGGATATTGGGGTGGTCAGGTTGGATACTGGGGTGTTTGAGCACTGACACAGCTGCCCAGGGCAGTGGTGGAATCCCCATCCCTGGAAGTGTTCAAAAACCACGTGGATGTGGCCCTTGGGGACCTGGGTTAGTGGTGGGTAAATGTTGGACTGGGTGATCTCAGAGGTCTTTTACCAACCTGGACGATTCTGGGATGCTGTGAGGGGGATCTCCCACAGCGCAGGGAGCAATAAAGGGAATAAAGGCATCATGCAAAGAGTATAAACTCAGGAAATGAGTGGGAAAAGCACTTTGTATCCATGGACAAGTCTCAGCCTTGCTGGACTATTGATTTCACCCCCAGGTCCTTCTCCTCAGCTCTCCATCCATTCTCTGCCCTCTGTTCCTGTGCTTGTTGCTGCTGCTCAAAGCATTTCTCCCATCATCCCACTGCTTGTTTTTGAAATAATTGCAATCAAAATTGCTTTCCTGTCTTAGCCTGAGGTTGATTCCGTTAAACTCCGTTTATTCCCAGCTGAACTCCTCGGATTTTCCCGTGGACTGATGTGATTGGGGGAAATCCATCCTTAAAATTCTGAGTGCGCCGGGCTCTGTGCACCACAAAGGCTCTTTGCTGTAGGGATGTGGTCAAAAAACATTAATAAAAGTGGGTCTGCTCCTGCAGGAGTTGTTTTGAATATGGTTTGCCCAAACCATAAGCAGAGATTAGCCCAGGTAAAGGAAATTATTCCCATGCCCTTAGTTAGTGGGATACGATCATTATGGGTTGTTAAGCTTTCTTCAGTGCAATCACTTGGGTTTTTAAACCAAAAACTTGACCCAGCTTGTGCTGAAATCAGTGAAAGTATTTCCAGTGGTTTCCAATTTAAATTGTTTCGCTGTTAGAACCCACCATTCATGTTTCCTGCCCTGTGGAATTATTCATCTTCTTCAAACATCACCAAAATCTCTTGGATCCCCACTCAGTGTATCCTTCCATCCAAGCTGGGAACCATTCCCAGGGACTCTGGCTGCAGTAACTGAGGCAGTTTTCCTCTTTTAAACCCCATATAAACTCCTAAAAGTTGGACTTTCCTCAGTCTTCCCCCCAAATCTCTTCTGCACTGGTATTTACTATTCCTGCCACCTGCTCCCACATTCCCTTTTTATTTTTTCTGGAAGGGTAAGAGGTGATTATTTTTTCTGGGCATTGTGTGTCAATAGTTCTTCCTCCCTAGGTAGTGAACCAACACATTCCTTACATGTATTTAAAGCTTGATTCCCTGTTAACCTCATCCCATCCCTCTTGCTGGTGGAATGTTTTCGGATCAGCTGAGCTGGATGAATTTCATCCCAGGGGATGTGAAGAACAAGCTGGAGCAACCTCTGGAATGTTGTTTTGGGCAACCAGTCCAAAGATAAAGACTGTTGCAGAAGAGAAGTGGGGCCCTGGCTGAAGTGATAGGATGAAGGGGAATGACTTTAAACCAAAAGAGAGGAGATTTAGGTGGGATATTGGGAAGGAGTTCTTGGCTTTGAGGGTGCTGAGGGGCTGGGATGGAATCCCAGAGAAGCTGTGGCTGCCTCTGGATCCCTGGAAGTGTCCATGGCTGGGTTGGATGGGTCTTGGAGCAACCTGGGATCGTGGAAGGGCACAAAGCTAAAATCACAGGATCATGGAATCATGGAATCTCCTGAGCTGGAAGGGGGTCCCAGGGATCATCCAGTCCAAATTCTGGCCCTGTATAGGATACCCCAAAATTCCACTGTGTCCCTTAGAGCCTTGTCCAAACATTCCTTGAGCTCTGGCAGGTTTTGGAAGTGACCATTCCCTGGGAAGCCTGTTCAGTGCCCGACCACCCTCTGGGGGAAGAACCTTTTCCTGAGATCCAACCTAAACCTCCCCTGGAACAACTCCCTCATGTCCTATAGCTGGAAAGAGAAGAGATCAGTGCCTGCCCCTCACAGGGAAGTCGTAGCCAGGCTTTTTCCACACCCTGAGCCACATTTTTGGCACAGCAGGTGCACGAGAGGGTCCCGAGGCCCCGGGAGCTGCTCCCGTGCCAGCCCTCAGAGGTGCCCCGGGAATGTGGCCGCTCCAGCACCAAGAAACCACATCTGTGAGGGAAAACTGGGACGTGAACCCGGGGCTGGGAGTGTTCTGCAGTGCCAGCTGGTGGGGTTGTGACTAATGGAGAGAGTTGTCCCTGAAAAACAGGACACGGTTGCCCAAACCTGTTTTTTTGGCAGAGGAGCTGTTTTTGGAATGGGCAGGGGCCTTGCAGGAAAACAAAACAAAAACAGCCCAGTGAGTGATGCCATCCCAAAGTGTGTCCCAAAAAAACACCTACTCAGTTGCACAAGAAGCCTCTGGCATTGTCCAACAGCAGAATTTGGGGCTGTGGAACCTCAGTGAGTCCTTTAGGTCTCAGCGTCTTTTTGTGGGAAGTTAAAATTTCCATGTGCAGACAAATATGTTCTTTGAGGACCTTTAGCCTCCAAAAAAACCCAAAACCCCCCCCAAAAAAAGCAGGAAGAACTCAGCCCTTTGTAATGACCTTATTTCCAAGGACCATGTTACATCCCCAGGTGCAGAGAGGAAAAAGTAACAGGTTCTTCATTGGTTTTCCTTTATGTTTCTTTGATTCCATAAGAAAAATTAACCATAAAAGTGATGTTCCCAGGCAGATCCTGCAGTGGGTTTTGAAGATTATTAATCCATTTATATATTGAGGAATTTTGTCTGGGTAAGGAATGGGGCCCTGAGCTTCCATGATGTGTCTCCTGAGCCTCAGAGCTGTATTAGCAAGAAATGTCCTTTTTCTGGGTGAGTTTTGAGGAGTTTGGGTTCGGGGCAGGCTGGAAAGACAATATGGGAGTTACTTCATGGATTTGCCTTTTCTCGTGTTCCAAAATTCCTGTTATCCATCATTATTACCACGAAGCTTTAAAGCAATCTGAGGTATTTACAGGAAAACTGCCTAATCACTGTGTGCAGGAAACAGAGATATTTTTAACGTGGTAAAGGAATTATCTGGTTTTCAGGCTGCTGCAGTTTCAGTCTCCAGTCTGGGAGTTGGATACTTGAGGTGAGGAATGGCATTATCCTGCTGAATCCAGCTGAAGGATAGAAGATAAAGAAAAAAAACACAACTTTTCCTACATTTGGGCAAGAACTAAAGAAGAAATTACTTTGGAGACAGTTGGACTCGGTGATCTTAAGGGTCTTTTCCAGCCTTAGCAGTTTTATGAAGTTCAGTTAATTGGGAAGGGAACGTTTTGTTAAATGACTGATTTGCTTCACGTAGAAATTTCAGTTTAAAAGAGCAGCACAATCCCAACCATCAAAACCTGCTCTGCCTGAACACAGGACCCTGCAAGATTTCAGTCAGTTCTGAACCATTTGGGGTTTCATTTTTTTTTCATTTAAGGGTTCCAGAAACAAATTACCCCTTTGAGACTTGGCACGATGTGCCCATCAAAACCAGCAGACACACCAGCTACCTCCAGTTTTCAGTCCCAATAACTGGAAAAGGGAATTTGCTGTACTTTCCAGCTTGCTGCAAGGACCCTGTTGTGATCACTCACACAGCACAAACAGAATTGTGGGATTGTTAAGGTTGCAAGAGACCTCTGAGATCATCAAGTCCCACCATCAACCAGCACCACCGTGTTCACCTCGAACCCACGTCCTCAAAGTGCCACATCCACGTGGTTTTTTGAACAATTCCAGGGATGGGGACTCCACCACTGCCCTGGGAAGCCTGTTCAAAGACATATTCAACATTTGTGACAGGGAAAACCTGCTTAATTATAAAGTATTTATTAGTGCACACAGGGAAATCCCAGGATCCCAGAATGATTTGGGTTGGGAAGGGACCTTAAAGATCATCCAGTTCCACCCCCTGTCATGGGCAGGGACACCTTCCACTATCCCAGATTGCTCCAACCCCCATCCACCCCATCCTTGGACACTTCCAGGGATTTTACTTCCTCTGATGGTTACTGTGGGTACATAAAATAAAAGGCTTTACCCGATTTTCCAGTAATTTTCCTCGTGCCGTTGCTGTGCTGTGAAACCATCGGATTCCTTCTTAAAATTATTTGCTTTCTGTGTAAAGGAACAGCACAGGGATAATGCTGGCCTTTGTTTTGTGTGAATGTTGTAGCCACTAGTGCTGACAAGAGGCTCCCCCACCCCCTGCATCCATGGCATTTGCTCCTCCCAGGAACACGGGTGGCTCCAAGCTGCAGATCAAGATGAGCACGTGGACCCCTCTGAACCATCAGCTCATGAACGACAAGGCAAGTTTTGTGCCTGAAATTCAGAGAGTCACGGGATTTTTGGGGCTGGGAGGGACTCCTGGATGATCATCCAGTCCAACCCCTCAGGGCAGAGTCAGATTTACCAGTTATTTGCTCAGGATCATGTCCTGGGTGTTGGAATATTCTCATGTCCTGGATGTTTGAGTATTCTCATGTCCTGGGTATTGGAATATTCTCATGTCCTGGGTATTGGAATATTCTCATGTCCTGGGTATTGGAATATTCTCATGTCCTGGCTGTTTGAATATTCTCATGTCCTGCTGTTTGAATATTCTCATGTCCTGGGTATTGGAATATTCTCATGTCCTGGGTGTTGGAATATTCTCATGTCCTGAGGTTTTGAATATCCTCATGTCCTGGGTATTGGAATATCCTCATGTCCTGGGTGTTGGAATATTCTCATGTCCTGGGTGTTGGAATATTCTCATGTCCTGGGTACTGGAATATTCTCATGTTCTGGGTATTGGAATATTCTCATGTCCTGGGTGTTGGAATATTCTCATGTCCTGCTGTTTGAATATTCTCCAGTCCATGCCAAATTCTCAGGCTCACTTCACAAATTCTCAAGCCCTAGAAAAATTTAATTTATTTTTTTGCCTGTGTAGGTTGTGATTAATGGAATAAGACCCTCAAGGTTTTGTTCCTTTTAAACAAAAAAAATGTGTATTTATTTCTTACTGAAAGTCCCCCCAAATCATTCTTTTTTTTTTTTTTTTTTTTTTTTTTTTTTGCACCAGAAGATTTTTGGTTCCACCCCATCCCTGCCTTCCCAGCCTTCAGGAATGAGGCTGGATTGATATTTTGGAAGTGATGCACCAACTTATACATAACAGGATGCATTTCCCAGCCTCCCACTCTGATCCTAAATCTGGGACCTGCTGACACCTCTGCTTTGGGCTCCTGCATCACCCTGTTCCTCCCTCGGAATTCAGATTTCTGGTGATGATTCACAGCATTTGATCCAGGGAGGGCCATCACCTCGTGGAGTTTGGCTCCCTGCATTTCTTGGGCCCTCTTGTTTCACACAGTTCTCCCACTCCTGAGCTCAGGAACTGCAATTTATCTAAAATACATTTTCCACGAAGGGATCCAGGCTTCCTTTGGGGTTAAGGACACTCATTCCTTGCAAAACTAAAGTTTCATCACTTCCCTGCTGATCTTCTCACGATTAATCCCCTCCACCATCAAAAGGTGAAGCCCTGTCTCCTGTCTGAATCCCTCCAGCATTAAGATTAATTTGATTCTTCCCTTTCTTGCTTATTAAACTCTTCTGCATCCAGCATTTTTCCCTTGTGGAAGGGCTTTTATCCTGCTTCAAGCCAACACTTGAATCTTCTCTGATAAACTAAACAGATTGAGCTCTTTGAAGTCCTTTCAATCTGGCACATTCTCCAGCCTTTGAATCATTTTAATGCCTGTTTCCTGCTTAAAAGGTATTTTTACAGCCACGGATCACTGTGCAATAAATTATGACCTAACTGGAAATAAGTAGGTGGGTAAAACCACATTTTCCCACCTTTTTTTACCCCTCTCATCCTTAGGGAGCCAGAGGCTGCAGCAAAACTTTCAGGAGTTCATATTGGAGGCCTTTTCCAACCTTAAGGATTGTCTGAAATTCATAATAAAAAGTGTTTTCTTGTTTCTGATCCAGTTTTCAAAGCGCTGACCTGCCTGAAACTCCTTTTTTTTTGAACATCCCCGCAGCGAAGGCAGGAGAAAAATAGTTGCAACAAAAATAGTGCTGACGCCTGGAATGGGGAGATATTCCAGATTCCAAGTGATGTACAGGGAGCAGGGGAGGGAGAAGGTGCCATTTCTGTACAATCACACGTCTGCTCATCTCTGCACCCTCAGGAGAGGAGAGGATTTAGGGATGGGAAGCGTGTGACAAACAGGGAGAGAAGAGATGGGCGAGAAACGTGGGTAGAACAGGCAGTGGGGGGGCAGGAATGGTGGGAATTCAGAGCTGCTCCAAGGCAGAAGCATCAAAACTCCATCCAAACCCTTTCTAGGAGCAGACCCAGGGGCGGTTAATGCCGTAAATTTGCTACTGTCTGATTTTGGGTAATCCTGAGGGTACTCCATTAGTAGCTCCTGGAGACTTCCCTGGATTTTTGGCCATGCTCAAGAGCACACTCATCATGGAATTGTAGAATCATGGAATGGTTTGGGTGGGAGGGGACCTTTAAGACCATCCAGTTCCAGGGCAGGAACACCTTCCACTATCCCAGGTTGCTCCAAGCCCCATCCAACCTGGCCAATGGCAGGGGTTGGAGTGAGATGAGCTTTAAGGTCCCTTCCCACCCGAACCATTCCATGACTCTGTGACTGTTCCAAAGCCTGGATCAGCATCAGGGACAGACCAAAGCCAAGGAGGCAGAGCTAGGAAATCTTGGATTATGCAGCCAGAAAAACAGAGGTGAAGTCTTAGCTATGCCGAGGTTGTGCTGCAGCAGAGGATGAAGCAAAGGTGGGATTGGAGCATCCTGAAGATTTCAGCGTCAGTCTGGAGAGCGCAGGGCTGTGCTGCCTTCAGGGAAGGGCTGGAATTTGGGAGATGATTTGCCTTCCACTGGGGCAGATGCCTCCAGTGGCATTTGCAGCAAAGGCTGCAGGGCTTAGCCTAAGCCAGCCTTGAGCTTGAGCTTATTTAAAACCACCCGAAGGCAGGGATGTGAGAAGGGAGATCTCGGGAGCAACCTGGGCCTCCAGCTGCATCCAAGGACAGCAGGAATAGGAACAGCTCCAAGGCCTCGGAGGAGAGGACACAAAACATGAGCTTGATGAAGGCAGTGGGTGATTACCCCAATTTGGGGCCATTCTGCTGCTAATTAATGCTTCCAAGTGCCTGGAGAGGCAGAACTTTCTGCGGGGCTGAGCTCAGAAGTGTCTCCAGGAGCGCTGAAAGCAAATGTGTGTCTTTCTTTGATCAAAGACCATTAGCATTGCTCTTGGCTACATAAACATCTCCCTGCTCCACTCGAATTCTCCGACCCAAAACTCAGATCTTTGACTATTCATCACTTGCTGGGGGCAAATCCTCTCCCAAGTTCAGCTTGTTGGCTTTGGGGTTGGTTTTTTTGGGTTTTTTTTCCGCTCGATGCTTTTTTTCCCTTCTGACTTTACTGAGGCCTCCCCCCTGCAAATAAAGCGAATCACAACTGTACAAATAAAAGGAATGTCATTTCCCAGCCCTCTCAGGAGACGCTCCTGCTGAGAGAGACAGAGCCAAAGCTGTCAACTGCGGCAGCACTGACAATGTCCTTCTCTGCAGGAACCCCCTTCGCGGGCTGTCACAGCAAGGACATCTCTGGGCTTTGTAATGATCAGCCACGTTTCCCTAGTCGTGGCTTAATAGCTGTTTTATGTGCATTTATAAGCTGGGCTTTCCCCCTCCCTCTTTGATCTTGCCTGCTGGAAAAATCCTTTGCAGCCTTTCCCCACTTCCCAGGTCACACTCCTGAGCGCGGGGGCGGTTTCGCGGGAGCGGGGAGGCCACGTGTTGGCGCTTTTTTGGGGTCCAGCTCCCCACGGATAAAGGTCAACATCATAAATCCTCGGCTGGGTTTTGATCCCGATCGTCCCCTCACTGTAAAGGGAACAAAGACCGGGCTTGTTATCCCGCTCCTGACCGTTTCCCTGCCTGAGGATTGAATCCGTCGCCGGGGCCGCGTGAGAGTAGCTCGGGTTGTGCCCGTGTGAGGAGATTCCAGGCATCCAATGCCTCTCCAGGTCAGGATTAATGAAATTCCTAAAATAAAGAGGTGGGAAGGCAAGATTCTGGTCTGACCAAAGCACATGAGGCACCACACACTGTATTCCCAAAGAGTTCCTATGGAGCCAGGATGGGAGAGCGGGGGATGTTCACCTGGAGAAGAAAAGGATCCAGGGAGAGCTTAGAGCCCTTCCAGAGCCTAAAGGGGCTCCAGGAGAGCTGGAGAGGGACCTGGGACAAGGGCTGGAGGGAGAGGACACAGGGAATGGCTTCCCACTGCCAGAGGGCAGGGAGAGATGGGAAATTGGGAAGGAATTGTTGGTTGTGAGGGTGGGGAAACCCTGGCACAGGTTGCCCAGAGAAGCTGTGGCTGCCCCATCCCTGGGGGTTTGGGTTGGAAGTGACCTTAAAAATCATCTCATTCCACCCCCTGCCATGGGCAGGGACACCTTCCACTGTCCCAGGTTGCTCCAAGCCTGGCCTTGGACACTTCCAGGGATGGGACATTGAGTCCAGGGGGGTTTCATGAGCACACTGATAACTTCCTGACACGGATCATCAAGGGACAATCAACAAGGGAAGAGGCTCTGCTGGACCTCCTGCTTCCAAGGAAGGAAGAGCTGGTTGGGGATGTGAAGGTCGGGGACGTGGAGATGACAGAGTTCAGGATACCGAGAGGGACAAAAAGCAGGATCACAGCCCTGGAATTCAGGGGAGCAGACTGAGGCCTCCTCAGGGATCCGTGTGGAAGAATCACACGGGAGAGAAGAGAGGTCCAGGAAAACCAATTGATTCCCAGGCTTTAGGAATTCTTTCAATGCTCAAAGAATAGATGAGCTGATGAAGTAAAAATGGAAAAGGAAGGGGACTGAAAACTGGGACGCATCAGGAAGGGTGAAGGTGGCAGGTCAAGGGATATGGATTCTTCCCCTCTCCGCAGTGCTGGCGAGGACACACCTGGAATGTTCTGTCCATTCCTGGGCTCCCCAGCACGAGAAATAACATGGACTTACTGGACCAAAGCCAGCGTAGGGCCACGGAAATGATGAAGGAATTGGGGAATCTGATGTTCAGGGAGGTTGTGGGGTCTCCATCCAAGAAGATACTCAAAGCTCATGTGGGTTTTGAAGCCTTTAGTTGATCCCATCCAGGAGTTCAGACTGAAAGATGTCCTCAGGTTTCTTCCAAACTCACCCATTCAGTTCTTCTCTTTCTGTTTTGTAGTTTGGGTTTTTTTAAGCTGTATTTTCCTCAGGACATATGGAATCCCCTTTAAATATTCCATTTTTTTTGTGTGTGTTTGTGTTTTCCAGGTATTTGAAGAAAGAAGAGCCCTCCTTGGAAAATGGGTAAACTTTTCCCTTTAAATATATATTTAAATACGGATAAATTTTGGGACTGACCAAGGGATTATCTGACGGGGATGTAAAACTTACATCCTGTTTTGAAAAAGGGATTAATTTTCTTGATGGGAAAGTGAGCCATGGCCTGACAGAGGGTCTTTGAAATCTGTAATAAATGACATTTTATCTACCAAATGCACACATAGAATCATGGGATGGTTTGGGTTGAAACTGGGGCTTATTCTTTATGATTAATAAGCCACTAATGACATTTTTTTTTTGCATGTGGGCTGGTCTTTATGGGAAAATATTTTGATTTTAAGGATTTTTTGGTCATTATGGGAAATATTTCCATAACTTGTTGGCGTGAGTGCATTTTGATGATAAGGAATTTCAGGGACACCAAGAAAACTAAAAAATTGAATTATTATTGTTCATAAAACACCTTTGCGTGTGATATCAGCAGCTGAGAGATCTAAACCCCTTGGAAATCCCTTGGAAATTTCTGGCAAAGGGGCAAAGATGTTTGTGTTAGAACTGAAAGAGCCAAAATGTGGGAAAGAACATTTCCAGAGATCTGAGAAACCCCAAACGTGCAGCAGCTCTGCAGAAACTGCTGGGAATTCTGCTGGGTCACCAAGTGGACACGAGCTGCCAGTGTCTTACAATGGCAATAAGGGGGGAAATATCCCCAAGTCATTCCCAGTTCTGCTCCCTGCATTTTGGGAAAGCTGAGGACCAGCTGGAGACACTCTGAGAACAAGTCAAGATGTGAGAACAGACTCGGGTCCAGAAAATATGGAGACAATCCTTGTACTGAAGGGAAAATGGAGGAAAGATGTAATAACATCTAAGGATGCACAAAAGAGGTTCGAAAAGGGGAAGGGAATGATCTGATCCTTGTTTCCCACTGGATGGGACAAGAAATCAAGGGATTGAGTTGCAAGAGCGGAGACACGATTTAGACACGAGCAAAATCCAGTTCTACAGAAAATTCCATGCTGGAATAGGTTGCCCAGGGGTGGAGTCTCCATCCCTGGAGTCCTTTGAGAACAGGTTGGACGAACACAGTCAGGAATGGTTTAAGAAGAGCAAATCTGAACCAGCTCAGTGTTCCTCAACCTTTCCCACTGAAGGACCATCCAACCTTCTGGAAAAGCAGGCGCCGGGTCTCCAACAAATCCCTCCATCGGGGAGAAGATGGTTGGGAAAGGAGGGGGAAATTGCTTCTCCATCCACTTGGCGAAAGAGCCTCGTTGAGTGGAGAATCCATTCCCACTTTTGGGGATGCCTGTGGATCATAACCCCTGACCTCAGGTCCGTGTGCTGGGCTGGAGGTGAGGGTTGTGTCCCTTCCCAGTTCCAGGCAGGGAAACACTCGTGTCCCCCAGCAGAGAGGGGCCTCTCTGGGATAAGCTGCAGGCCCGGGGCTGGCCCTGCGTGTCAGGCTTCCCGATTTGTGTGTGTGCACTCAGGGATTAATTGTAAACCGATCCCAGGAGCGGGGCCCGAGCAGTGCCAGCGCTGATGTCACACCATCCCTGGGGAGACATTGTTTGCCAGCGCTTTGGGAAAGGCCCAGACGAGGGGAAAAGCCGTCCCTGGCTGTGGGGAGAGAAGGTGAAGCCAAGGGAATCCGGTTGGACTGGTTGGGTTGCCGGGATCGCAGGCGAGGGGAGGATCTGTGGGGAAAGGCAGCCAAATGTGGGATGGGGACATGCCTGTTAACTGCTGGAAAAGACACAAATTCCGCCAGCTTAACTCCTTGGCTGCTGCTGGGTGCGATGGAGAAGGGGCCGAGTGCTCCTGGCACTGATTTAAACGCAGCTTCCCTGGCACAGGGCGCTGGAAGGAGTCACTCCGTTGGAAAACCCGTGGCGGGATGGAAAGGGTTAAACGGGAGCAAATCCGTCTCCCGGCAAGTGAAGCCCGATTTGTTTTGACTGGTTCACTCGAGCTCTTGATGTGGAAGAGAACGAGCCAGTGACTCCCTTGTCTCTGGAGCTCGGAGGAGGAGAGAAACTTAACTTGGCAAATTGGGGATCGGGGATTGTTTTAATGAGAGGAGGACGTGGACGTGGCCCTGAACGGGCAGTGTCTGCAGCATTCCTGGGGCAGGGAAAGCCTTTTCTATCCAGCTGAGGGGGAGAAGGGGACAGGCAAACCCTCCTCTGTCCCCCTCGATTTTATTTGTGACAGAACCACAGAATATTCCCAGCTAGGAAGGGATCCACAAATTCTCTTCCCAAGCCCCACATCCCAAGGTCCTGCCTCAGTTTATTCCCTGCTAAACATCGTTAGAGGTGGAAGTCCTGTGCAAAACAGGGATGAGAGGAAAGGGGAGTATTCCTTAAATTCCATTTGTGTCTAAAAAAGGGGCATTTGGGAGCTTTTCCCTGTTTGACTTCTCATCTCTCTAGGACATCAGGAGTGCCAATTCCATCCTTCCTTCATTCTGACCTTCTCAGGATCTTGAAGAGGGGTTTGCAAGAAAGGGAAGAGCTGTTTACTCTCTGGTGCTGGAATTCACCCAAGTAAAAATACAGAGTGAAACAAAGAGCTCTTCAGGATGATCAGGAAAGAAATCACTTCTCAATTACCTTTCATCTGCACAGGATATTTTAAACTATTATTCTGCCAGAGCATAGATTTGTTAGGGGGGAAGAAGAGGGAAAACAATCTGACTTTCTACTCTGTTTTGTTCTGAAAGGAAAAGGAAGGGACACAGGACATTAAACCATTTACACATAGGAATAAAGAAAACCCTGGGAAAAAGTAATTTTTTTTCAATATTTTTAAATTTTGGAGGTCACTTTTAACCAAGGACTTAAATGTCCCTGAGGTTAAATGCAGAACTGAATGTGCTGTGATGGGACCTGCAGAGAGCAAGTGGAAATTTGGCTTTGGGAAACAGCCCTGTGAAAAAAGAGGGTGTGTGGTTTGAGGATGGCCAGCCTGGGAGAAGGAAGGAAAGAGGGAAAAGCAGCATTCTCCAAAGAGGGGAATTCCCCAGACTGTTCAGTTTTCCCTTTGAAAAGAAGGTGAGTTTGGGTCAAGGCGGCTTCTGCTGTGCAGGGAAGGAGGATCATCGAATCCCAGGGTGGTTTGGGTTGGAAGGGACCTTAAAGATTGTTCAGTTCCAACCCCTGCCATGGGCAGGGACACCTCCCACTAGCCCAGGTTGATCCAAGCCCCGTCCAACCTGGCTTTGGACACTTCCAGGGATTCAGGGGCAGCCACAGCTTCTCTGGGAATTCCAACCCAGCCTCTCCCCACCCTCCCAGCCAAGAATTCCTTCCCAATCTCCCATCTCTCCCTGCCCTCTGGCACTGGGAAGCCATTCCCTGTGTCCTGTCCCTCCAGCCCTTGTCCCAAGTCCCTCTCCAGCTCTCCTGGAGCCCCTTTAGGCTCTGCAAGAGGCTCCAGGGTCTCCCTGGATCCTTCTCTTCTCCAGATGAACCCCCCCAGCTCTCCCAGCCTGGCTCCAGAGCAGAGGGGCTCCAGCCCTCAGAGCACCTGTGACCTCCTCTGGACTCGCTCCAGCAGCTCCCCATCCTTCTGCTGTTGGGATTCCCAGAGCTGGAGGACAAAGCAGCTGGATTTCCCAGGAAAACAGGCAGGAGGGAAGCTGGAAACCCCCATCCTGCCGTGTGCTGACTGTGCTCTTTCGGTGTAAAACCATCCCCTTGTCCTGTCCCTCCTGCAAACAGGATGAAGCAGCACTTGTCCCAACCCCACGTTTCACCTCAGGAAAAGCCACGTTTGTCCCTGCCATTCTGCTGCCTGCACTTCCCACTGGGGATTCCTGCTGCTCCTGCCTGCTGGGCCTCTGGCACTTCCTCCCTGCTGGCACTCAGGCGCTGCCCCCGGAGCCAGGACCGCTCCGGCAGGTTTGGAGCCGGATTGCAGCGATTGTGGGGATGAGGTCAGGCTGCTCCCAGGAGATTCCTGCT
The DNA here is from genome assembly GCF_036250125.1 of Pseudopipra pipra. Taxonomy (NCBI): domain Eukaryota; kingdom Metazoa; phylum Chordata; class Aves; order Passeriformes; family Pipridae; genus Pseudopipra; species Pseudopipra pipra. The sequence goes on from NC_087551.1 coordinate 115,407,276, forward strand.
GACAGGGCCCTTTCCATGCCCTGCTATCAACACCGGTGCCACACCAGCCACTGCCAATGCTCCCACCCAGCTGACACCACCTGTGCTCCTGTGCTTCCCTGGGGGCTCAGTTCTTCCACAACTGGGTTCATCCCCCTCTTTAGGTACCTGCCAGGAGCATGGAAATGCTGCCAAAGGTCTCTGTGACTGTGCTCCTGGATCTGGGCACAATCCTGGACCATCTGGGCACAATCCTGGACCATCTGGACACCATCCTGTGCCACCTGCTCCGGGATGACCCTGCTCGAGCGGGGAGGTGGGACCAGATGGACCCACTGTGGTCCCTTCCAACCCGACCCATTCCATGATTCTGTGATTTTAGGATACTGGGATTCTCTGCTCTGTGCTGTAGGTTCTCCTTGTGACATTTAGTTTCTCTTTGCTCCTCTTCTCCGCGGTGGGGATTTCTCTCCTGCGCAGTGGGAATGGGAGAAAAAATACTTCACAAATTGTGAGAGGCACTCAAATATTGCACTAGTGGGGGGCATGGAAGTGTCAGGAGAGACAAGGAGTCAGCAATGAACTCAGGATTTGGGACCTAATCCTGTAAACACCCATCTGAGTCTCCTCCTTCCCATGAGCGAAGCCAAGTCTCGGAGCTGGTCCCAGGAGCAAGGAGTCTTGGAAGCAGGAGTGAGTCCTGGACTGGGCCATCCTGGATCCTTTGAGGGTTATAAATCACATGTTATGTGGCTTCAGAGTTGCTTTTCATGCAGCCTCTCCGTTTGTTCCCAGTTCCTTTGCTCCTGGATGAGTCACCAGAAGCTGCTGCTCGTGCACTTTCCCTGCCCTGAACGTGTGCTTTATTTTAAGGAGTTGAAGCTCTGCTTTTACTCTGAACCTGAAACTCCCTCTTTTCAGTTTGACAAGTGGACAGATGGGCAGAGGAGGAGGATCCTGGTGGACCTGCTGGAACGCTGCTCCCTGGCACAGCAGAAATTCTGCTCCAGGCAGCTCCAGGACCGAATTCCCACCGAGGCCGTGGATTTCACCACGAGGCTTCCTCGAGTCCTGTCCTTGTACATCTTCTCCTTCCTGGACCCACGGAGCCTCTGTCGCTGTGCACAGGTAAAAAAAGCCCAACCTGAGGTTCAAGGTGGTTAAAAAAAGAGGAAACCACCAGTTTTTGGTGAAGACACACCAGTGCTGTTCCTCGGAATGCACAGAGCTCTGACTTGGCAGCCGCTGCCAAGTGCTGAGTGATGCTCGTTCCTCAGCTCCTAAATTAAGCCAGACTTCCAGCCAAGATTTACAGAAGTGGAGAGTAATTTGAGATGCTAAAGCACTTAAAATGTGGCACTTTCAAGGCTGGTTATTCCCAAAAAGGAAGCCTGGCACTTTCTGAAAGTCACATTCCTCTGAAGTACCTTGCAGTGTGTGCAGAGGCCTTAATTCTTTGGGAAACATCGGTTTGTGCTCTTGCGAAGAACCACCCACAGAAATTAAAACAGATCCTTTAAAATACTTTAGGGTCAAGTGTTGGATGTGGAGAAGCTGAGAAGTTACAGGTGTGATTTGGAGCCCAGTGGCTGAGACTCCAAAAATGTGTTTGCATGAGAGGAAGTGCTGTGAGATGCTGCCCAAAGTGGTTCTGCATGACAAAGTTCAGATACTGGTGACATTATTGCTGCACTTACATAATATTCCATGAATATTCCATGAATATTCTTGATATTCAAGAATATATCAAAATCTCAGCTTGGCTAAACCTTTGCTGTCATATCTTTCTCCAGTGGATGCAACTGGAACTCTCCATTCACAGGCGGGTTAGGAGACTACTTAGAATCATGGAATATCCTGAGTTGGAAGGGTCCCATGCCAGGAAGACCTTGAATGGTTTAAATAGTTTAATCAAGGGTTTAAATGGTTTAATCAAGGGTTTAAATGGTTTAATCAAGGGTTTAAATGGTTGAACCAAAGGTTTAAATGGAGCATTAACGTTGCTGAGGAATTGGTTTGAGGACCCAGGGGAATTACACCCCGAGCACGGGAGTCTGTAGCTGGAATCTTGGATGCTTGAAACCCCGAGGTTTTCAGCTTTCAACTGGGCATTCCCAGGTGAGCTGGTACTGGAAGTACCTGTCTGAGCTGGATCAGCTCTGGATGCTGAAGTGTCTCCGTTTTGGCTGGTACATCAACTTCTGCCCAACGCCCTTCGAGCAGGGAATCTGGAAGAGACATTACATTGAGATGGTGAGAGAGCTGTGGATCACCAGGCCAGAGGTACGTGTCCAGCACCTCTAGAGTGGGACAGCTGGGTGGTCTGGTTCCTGACCCTTTTCCCTCGGTGTATTTTTGGGATTCTCCTGCCCCGGATTCAAAACTCAGCCCTGGAGTTTTAAAAGATGGAGTTCAATTAAGCAAACTCCCTCTGTAGTCAAGAGGGAGAAGCCAGTGCATGTCAAGAGCAGCTCAGCTCATCCTAGTGTAGATTATGGGACATGGGACAAGCACTGCCAGGGGCCTGTTTCCCTCCACGGTCCCTAATGGATCTTGGGAAAACTAACGTTGATTCCCAATTACGATAAGCCTAAAATTGGGCTAATCTCACTAAAACTTAATTTTCCTCTCTGCACCTCTCCTCCCAGCCTCTTCCCAAGGAGGAGTTCACCGTTATCGACGTGCAACCCATCGGAAGCGACGCCCCGGAGGCAAAACTTCCCGTGCAGGGAAGGAGGAGACCCAAGGAGAAGAAGGAGCTCCCCCCTTGGCGCTCGTCCGACAGACACCCCACGGACACCGTCCGCTACAACTACCTGGACAACTGGGACCCCATCGAGCAGGCGAGGCAGGCGTAAGGGCTCCCTCTCCTCTGCTTCCTCCGGGACACGGGATGTGTTTTCCAGCTCTTCTGGTTGGTTTTGGGGGTGGGTCTCAGTCTGGTTGTAGTTGGAGCTGTGCTGCTTTGTGTCCATTGTGTCCTTCCAGGAGCAGCTCATTGGAGGCTGTGAGTCCTGGGGAATGTGATGGGAGCTGTAATGGGAGAATCAGGTGTGAGCTCAAGGGCTCAGCCAAGGGTTTGACTTAAAAACATAGAGATATCGGGTGCTTTAATACCTGGAGATGGCCCCAAAGAGAATCAGCCATGGGCTTGTTCCCAAGAGGGGATAGTTATTGATAATTTAGGGGGGAAAAAAAAGGGAAAAAATAAGGGGAAAAAATAACTTTGGCAAAAGTTCCAAAGGGCACCACACGAGCTGGACGAAAATGTTCCGCCCCAACACTGAGCCAGCACAGAGGAATCCACGAGACCTGAGTCAGAATCCAACCCCTCCACAACGCTGGAGTTAAAATCCAACCCCTCCAGCTCCAAGGCACTCAAAGCATCAAGAAAGGAGCACAGGAAGAGAGCAGAGGGAGTAAGAAGAGAGGAGGAGAAAGAGGGAGAGACGGATTATGGAGCTGCCACTGGGACCTTGGGGAAGACCAGGGGCTGCAGGAACTGTGGGGTCTTATAGGGCAGTGTCCTCACTGTCGCCATAGGAGCTGTGGGGTGTTATAGGGCAGTGTCCTCACTGTCCCCATAGGAGCTGTGGGGTGTTATAGGGCAGTGTCCTCACTGTCCCCATATGAGCTGTGGGGTGTTATAGGGCAGTGTCCTCACTGTCCCTGTGAGCTGTGGGGTGTTATAGGGCAGTGTCCTCACTGTCCCCATAGGAGCTGTGGGGTGTTATAGGGCAGTGTCCTCACTGTGCCTGTGAGCTGTGGGGTGTTATAGGGCAGTGTCCTCACTGTGCCTGTGAGCTGTGGGGTGTTATAGGGCAGTGTCCTCACTGTCCCCATAGGAGCTGTGGGGTGTTATAGGGCAGTGTCCTCACTGTCCCCATAGGAGCTGTGGGTGTTATAGGGCAGTGTCCTCACTGTCCCCATATGAGCTGTGGGGTGTTATAGGGCAGTGTCCTCACTGTGCCTGTGAGCTGTGGGGTGTTATAGGGCAGTGTCCTCACTGTCCCCATATCAGCTGTGGGTGTTATAGGGCAGTGTCCTCACTGTCCCCATAGGAGCTGTGGGTTTTATAGGGCAGTGTCCTCACTATCCCTATATCAGCTGTGGGTGTTATAGGGCAGTGTCCTCACTGTCCCCATATCAGCTCTGGGGTGTTATAGGGCAGTGTCCTCACTGTCCCTGTGAGCTGTGGGGTGTTATAGGGCAGTGTCCTCACTGTGCCTGTGAGCTGTGGGGTGTTATAGGGCAGTGTCCTCACTGTCCCCATATCAGCTGTGGGGTGTTATAGGGCAATGTCCTCACTGTCCCTGTGAGCTGTGGGGTGTTATGGGGCAGTGTCCTCACTGTGCCTGTGAGCTGTGGGGTGTTATAGGGCAGTGTCCTCACTGTCCCCATATGAGCTGTGGGGTGTTATGGGGCAGTGTCCTCACTGTCCCTGTGAGCTGTGGGGTGTTATAGGGCAGTGTCCTCACTGTCCCCATATGAGCTGTGGGGTGTTATAGGGCAGTGTTCCCACTGTCCCTGTGAGGGGCTGCAGGAGCTGTGGGGTGTTACAGTTTTCCCAGGCTGTTTGTGACTGGCAGCTACTCTGGGAATCCCCCATGAGGTTCCAGGGGCTGCCATGAGGGACACGACCCCACCCCACCTCTGTGAGGTGCCACCCATCCCTTCCCCCCCCACACACCCCCACCCCCACCCCACAAAGTGGTTCTGACCCAGCAGTCACTGATCTGGTGTCTGACATTAGGACCAGAGTTTGCTGAAGGCTTTCTAAATAAAGCTGCAAATTTGAGAGGAATCTGCAGTTTTTGCACAGAAGGATGAATTAATTGTGATGGAACAGAATTCCATCACTTCAGGGATCTTCTGGCTGCAAAGAGGTTTCGGTGATCCGAGCTGGGGGGGCAGGTGAAAGAGGATGTGTGAACTACAGAACATTTAAGTAAAGAATAGTGTCTGTGCCTACACTGCCTGGATCCATCAGTTCCTGGGCTCCCGGGATGACCTGGTCAGGCACTGGGAAAAGGGGAGGCATTTCCACCCCAAAGCAGAGTTTTGCACATGGATCTGTGTCAGGACAGCCCCACGTTTTCCTTTCCATCAGAGATCTTCCAAATCTTAGGTCTGTGGTCACGTTCCTGCACTTTAACAAGCAGCAGAAGGACCAGCGAGGAGGCTACAGGAGCCACCTGTGGGAAGTGTTTTCCCATTTCTTGTTCAAGTCCCTGTCACTGCCACCTCTGATGTTTCCCAGGCTCGGGGCAGCCGATGGGAAAAGCTGACACTGCCACGGATCCGAGCCCAGGGAACAGGAGCTGGATCAGCCTGACCATTGCCCCGTTCCTGTGGGAATCCCTGTGCAAAGGACTGCCCAGACACAGCTGAATGTGCAGAGAGCAGGAGATTCCTCCTCCCCGTGCCAACAAAAACCTTGGGAACCAACCAAGCCCCAGTGAAAGCGCCCGGCTTGTTTTAAAGTAAATAACTGATAGAGCCAAGATTATCCCCGTGCACAGGAACAATCAGCCCGTGAATTACCCCAGCCAGGGATTATTTGGCAGTTGAGCTCCTGTGCAGCTCTTTCCCAATGTGATTAACTCTGCTGGACCCACCACTCCTCCGGGCTGTTCCTCAGCGTTCCCAGTGCCGGAGCAAAAGCCTTTTATGAATCACGTCTTAATCCGCGTCCCCCGGTCCCTGGGTATTGCACTACTTCAAAGAGCTTCCCAGTTTCCACCTCACCCTCTTTCTGTGGTGTGTTTCCAAACTCCAGCACCACTTTTGGGCCGAGTTCTTTGAGGCTTTTCACTAAATGTTTGGATAAAAAGCCTCCCGTCGCAAACGAATGTCCCAGCGTTGTTTTCCAGTTGTTCTAAACGTGTTTTTGGGGCAGCAGCTCCCAAAGGTTTCTGTGAGGTTTAGGGTTCTGCTGTGCTGGCCATGAAAAAAAACCAAAAAAGTGGAACAAACCCTGTTTAAAGAGCTGAAAAGTCATTTTTTCCCAGCGTGGAGCCGTAGATGCAGCTGAGAACCAAATGCAAACAATTCTGAGTTGGTAATGACACAGCCAACCCACTCACTGTGTTCTCCTCCTAAGTGAGAGCTGAGCCTCTCTCCATTTGTGCAATGTTGCAGCAAATCTGGCATTTATCCTCAATTACGGAGGATTATTGCAGGGAGAGAGAGGAATTCTGTGAGATTTGCTTGTTTATCGAGGATCTGCCTTTAATATCACCTAAGCTGGAGGTAATTGCTGCTGCCTGGGCTCCTCTGCAGTGATTATTCAGCAGCACAGGTGCAGCATTTCAGGTGCTGACCCAGCTTCCCGTTCACACAGTGATGTTTGGTGCTTCTTTTCCATGGATACGTCACCACCTGAGTCCCCTCTGCTGCCCATTCCCAGAAATCCTCCCGGAAAGGCTCTTTATGGTGTTCCCTGCCTTTTGGTCAGGGAGTCCCTCTGGGGAGTGCCAAGCCTTGTTCTGAACAACCCACAGATCCCAAGCTGAGTCCAGGTCTAGCTGGCCGAGCTTGGAATCTCCTGGGAATGCTGTGCAAGCTGCTCCACCCCCTGGCACAACCTCCAGGCCCGGGCAGACCCTGCCCTGCCCGAGGGAGAACAGAAACCCGGGATAACAATCTCCACCCCCCCGGGCGGTGTCAGGTGCGGGGTTGTTGCTCAGATTAGATGGATTCTTGGAGCTCAAGGGCACAACCACCACCCCTCATGTAAAATGGATGTCAGAGGTAACGAAACCTGTGTAAAATGAGACGCTAAAACAATTTCCCAGGGTTTGCCAAAGGGAGTCTGGGAAAGGAAACGGGATTTGCTGCAGCCCTGGGTGAAGATAGAGAGGGAGGAGGGTTTTCTTGAGGTCACGGGGATGTGTGAGGGGACGTGGCAGGACTTGCAGGGAAGCAGGAGAGAGACAAAATGATGGCAGAGGAGGAATGACAGGAGGGAGCACTCGGAGGGTGGAAACCTGAGAGCCAACAAACCACTGGAGTTGTGCTGCGCCGACGAGAAGCGGGCTCGGAGGGAGCTCCGTGAACAAACAAGGATCACATCAAAGGGATTCCTGACGCCACCATCAAAGCAAGGTGTGAGGCCGGTCACTGGATCAAAGTTAATCCACCTAATTTCAGGGTAAACTGTGCAGAATTTAGGAGTTAATGAAAAAAAATCCAGTTTTTCGTCACTCTTGGAGCTGGTTAAAATGTCCCCGGAGCTTGGGCTCGCTCTCCTCTGGTCCAGGGAGAGGGGAGGACTCTGCTGGTCATCAGGTCAGGGGGTCCCTGCTGGAATATTGGCTTTTAATGGCAGAATTCTTGGAATCCCAGAATGGTTTGGGTGGGAAGGGATCTTAAAGCTCATCCAGTTCCACTTCCCTGCCATGGGCAGGGATACCTCCCGCTATCCCAGGTTGCTCCAAGGGAATCCAACCTGGCCTTGGACACTTTCAGGGATTCAAGGGCAGCCACAGAGTCTCTGGGCAACCTGTGCCAGGGCCTCCCCACCCTCCCAGCCAACAATTCCTTCCCAATCTCCCATCTCTCCCTGCCCTCTGGCAGTGGGAAGCCATTCCCTGTGTCCTGTCCCTCCAGCCCTTGTCCCAAGTCCCTCTCCAGCTCTCCTGGAGCCCCTTTAGGCTCTGGAATGTGCTCCAAGCTCTCCCTGGATCCTTCTTTTCTCCAAGTGTCCTCATGAATCCAGCATGGGAAGGGAATTTAAAGATCATCTTGTTCCACAGATTCACAGGATGGTTTGAGTTGGAAAGGACCTTAAAACTCATCTGGTTCCATGGGCAGGGACACCTCCCACTATCCCAGGTTGCTCCAAGCCCCGTCCAACCTCGTCTTGGACACTTCCAGGGATGGGGCAGCCACAGCTTCTCTGGGAAATCCATGCCAGCCCCTCCCCACCCTCCCAGCCAAGAATTCCTTCCCAATGTCTCCTCTAGATCTCTCCTCTTTCAGTTTAAAACTGTTCCCCCTTGTCCCATCCCCGTCTGCCCGCGTGAAATGTCACTTCTTGCCGTCCGTGATGACAAAGATGTGTCATCTCTTCCTTCCTTGTCCTTTTGGGACAAGTCTTTCTCTACATGGTCCCCCTTCCACAGCACCATCAAAACAGCTCTGCTGAGAATTCCCAGAAGCACAGAACTTCTCCCTGCTCAGCCAGAAAAAAAAAGTGGAACACGGGAAGCGTAACAAGCTACAGTGAATTCTCAATTACACAGGGGAGTGGAGATGAAGGGAGTCCTATAAATGGTAACACAAGACATATTCTTCGGGCTATAAAACCATAATTGGCCATTTAGCTTTGAAAAATAAATCAGGAGGTTTCTGGGGAGCAGCTGGGGGAGGGTTTGGCCTGGATTGCGCTGGTGCTTCGTGTCACTGGGGAGAGGAACCGTCACACTGTCCCAGAAAGTGGCAGAAAGGTGTTCATCTGCAATCTGGGTGATAATTGAAAGCTATTTTTTTATCTTTTCCGATGGATTTCTTGGCTTCTTGCTCAGCAAGTAACGAGTCCACGCTCTAAAAACTCGAGTGGCAGCAACCACTGAAGGAGATTCCGTGGAATGAAGGAGATGGGACAGAGATCCCTCAGAATGTTCTCTGGGAGGTTGGTGGGTTGGGTTGGGACAGGGTGGGAGAAGCTTTGCAGTCCCTGGGTGGTGAAATGAAGAAGAGCAATGATCAGCTGCACAGCCCAGGGAGTTGTGAGGTGGTAGGGAAGAGACCCAGACAGGACTTGGATTACAAATTGCCTGGAAGGGGTTATCAAAATCCCTCAGCTGAGTTTTGGTGTCGCAGTTTGTCATGGGGGTGGTTTCTGGTAGGTCTGGTTTGTTTTCTGCCTGGATTGTCCCAGTAGCTTTTTGTTATATCCCCCCCCCAAAAAAAAAAAAAAACAAAACAAAAAACAAACCCTCCCAGAGATCAGCAAGGATTTGTCTCTTTGGGCACAAAGAAACACTGCAAAGGGGAAGTGATAGATTTTTATCTCAAGTGAGGAAATCTTCCTGTGGGATTCTGATCTGCCCCCAGGGGACCAGGAGGGGCCTTTGGGTCCCGGTTCTGCTGGGAGGCATCTGCTGCTTGTGCTGCCAATAAATCAAAAGATTTGCCTCTCCCTTCAGCATGAATAATGGATTCCAATTCCAGCCCTGGATCCCTGCCAGGATCATGTCCTTGTGCCTCAAGGAAGGGCCCTGCTACCTCTCATGGCAACAGCTCAGCCCCAAATGCAACCTCCTTCCCCCCACCTCTCCCAGCCAGCTCAGGCTTCTGGAAGGCAGCACTAATTCAGAGGGATAATTTATGGACGTGGGCTGGCTCTAAAAAACAGTTGCATATTGTCCTGGGGTGTTTACCCAACGAGAAAATAATTGCTTTCAGTTAATTGTTCCCTCGGCAGCCCTGACAAAGAGGGGCTCGCTCGCGTGAGGAGGACGTGCTGTATCCCTGCCCTTCGGAATCCCAACGCTTGGCTCCCGCTTGTCACATTCCAGAATGTCCAGCCCAGTTCTCTGGGCCTGCTGGGCTCGTGGGAGTGAAAAATGTTCCTTGTAGGAAACGAAAATGGGAGGAAAACGGGGTGAGAATCGCCGAGTTCAGGGCTGGCAGTGAGAGGCCTTCTGTTCTCCTCCGGGCTCTGACGCCCTGGAGAAACTCATCCTCACTCCCTACATTTTCCAGACCTTGAAATGGGATCGTGGTGGGGACCTGCTGCAGGAGGATGCTCTGACACCACAGGGATGGACACCAGAATGCAACAGAAGAGGCTCATATCCTCATTTCCAACCACAAAGCTGGGCCTCCTTTCTATCTAAAGGCCACAGGATCCTTTAGGATGGAAAAGACCCTCAAGATCGAGTCCACCCATCAGGCCCACCAGGATGACCAGTTTGCTCCCAGTTGGAATATTGTGGATTGAGTTTTCTCCCTTGGCTGTCAGTGTTTATAAACAGAGTGCAGTTTGCCTCCATTTCCTCTTGGATTTAATGTTTGATTGGACTTTATGGCTCTGGACCTGCAGCCGGGCTGGGATGAGGGAGGAGGGAACACCAGGCACCTGCTGCTCTTGGCTGCTTTAGGGATGGGTGTGTTGGGGGGGGGGATCCTGCTCCTCTACAGGAGAAATGGGGCTTTCTGGGTTGTTCCACCCTTTACATCCATGATTTTGGACCCCTCCCGTGCTTTTCAGCCTTCCTTCCAGGAGCCCAGGGACACTGGGACACACCCTCGGGCTTGCTGCTTGAAATTCCCAAATTCTGGCTTGTGGGATTGGAAGGTGGAAGGGGAATGAGCCCCTTCAGAGGGGCTGATGGACCTGCCTGAGTTCTTCAAAGACCTTCTCCACAGTCTGGATTTTACTCCTGAGAGTGGAAAATTGTGGCAGCTGGCCATATCCCAGAGTGATTCCCTGAATTTCCACACTGGAATATTCCTGTCCTGCCAGTAAATTGTATTGACTTTAATAACAGCTGCATAGAAATGTCTAAATTGATAAATTTATGGACATCTACAAGCCTGTGTGAGCTCCAGAAGAGTTTGGACAATGCTCTCAGGGACATGGTGGGATTCTGGGAATGTCCTGTGCAGGGCGAGGTGTTGGACTGGATGATCCTTGTGGGTCCCTTCCAGCTCAGGATGTTCTGTGATTCTATGATTTTATATATTTGTCTATTTAGATATTTTAGATATCTTTATATTTAATGTGTAATTATATATAATTACATATAATTATATACTTATATCTAATAATATGCATCATTATATAATATATGTTTATATGTATTTATGTATTTAACATGTTTTTTAAATTTATGTATTTATTAATTTGGCTATAAAAACAATGAATAAACACCTTGCTGGAGGGGCAGCCCCCCCCCCCCCAGCCTGTTTTAGTCTACAAATTACACCAATTTCACTGAAAACTCTCAAATTGATTGAGTTAAACTCCTTGAGTGTGAATTTTCCTGTAACACGTTATCTGGATTTAGCCTAAATCAGGAAGTCTGGAGCCAAGGGCGTGTTCTGAGTGCTAGAAAGTTCTCATAACTTATAAAACAACTTATCATAAATTAAAAAAAACCCCACCAGTCTGAGCCCAGAGCGTGATTTGTGCTCTCTTGGGCTGCCCCAGGTGGGATCAAACGTGGCCTCTCAAATTGTGGCTTTTCGGGTGGCAACAGCACGAGGGATTTTCCCCTTTCTCAATCCCAGGGAAGCAATTCCAGAGCATTTATTAATCCTGTTGTGTTGGACTCTGCAGGAGAAGGAAGGGAGGAGGGAAGACCCCAGACCTGAGCCGACAGGCAGCCGAGAGGAAAAGGAGAGCGGGACGTGGATCCAACCAGCTCCAGAAGGAGAAATCCCTGGCAAGTATCTCCAGCCTGGAATTGGATCAACTGTCTCCATGTCATGCACTCCCAGGAATATTTGAGCTCTGAGCTTTCACTTAGGGCAGTGCTCCCGATGTAAAATCATGGAATTATGGAATATCCCGAGTGGGAAGGACCCACAAGGATCATCCAGTCCAACACCTGGCCCTGCACAGGACATTCCCAGAATCCCACCATGTCCCTGAGAGCGTTGTCCAGACTCTTCTGGAGCTCACATGGACTTGTAGATGTCCCTAAATTTATCAATTTAGACATTTCTATGCAGCTGTTATTAAAGTCAATACAATTTACTGGCAGGACAGGAATATTCCAGTGGGGAAATTCAGGGAATCACTCTGGGATATGGCCAGCTGCCACAATTTTCCACTCTCAGGAGTAAAATCCAGACTGTGGGGAAGGTCATTGAAGAACTCAGGAAGGTCCATCAGCCCCTCTGAAGGGGCTCATTCCCCCTCCACCTTCCAATCCCACAAGCCAGAATTTGGGAATTTCAAGCAGCAAGGCCGAGGGTGTGTCCCAGTGTCCCTGGGCTCCTGGAAGGGAGGCTGAAAAGCACGGGAGGAGTCCAAAATCATGGATGTAAAGGGTGGAAAGACTCAGAAAGCCCCATTTCTCCTGTAGAGGAGCAGGATCCCCCCCCCCCAACACACCCATCCCTAAAGCAGCCAAGAGCAGCAGGTGCCTGGTGTTCCCTCCTCCCTCATCCCAGCCCGGCTGCAGGTCCAGGGCCATAAAGTCCAATCAAACATTAAATCAAAGAGGAAATGGAGGAAAACTGTTCATAAATAGATATTTATAAATCATCAAGGGGGACCTGCCGTGGGTGGGGAAGGGACAGAGGCTGTCCCTTCCTCGTTCCCTGCCCCTCCCTCCCTCCGCTCAGGCTCCGTTTCCACGCTTTCCACAAAGCCCTGGCACAATTCCCTCGGGACCAATCCCTTCCCAAAGCTTCCCTGCTTTGCCCACAGCTCCGGTTTGTTGCCGGAGCTGAGCCCCAGCGAAGGTCTGGCACTGAGGCTTCTTTGTGCTCCGGGCTGGAAAAATAGGGCATCCCCTCCATCAGAGGAGCCTCGGGAAGTTCAGCTTCCAGAAAACTCCATGGGGTTGGTTTTTTTTTGTGGATGCGGCAACAAATAACTGCCAGAAGAGGGACGTGCTCGGGGGCTTTCGGGAAGCAGACCCGGGAATGTGTTTTTCCACGAAAGCCTGGGAAGGGGTTGGAGGTTTTGCATGAAAGACAGGCATTGTCTGCAGGGATGGGGAGGCTCCTCCCGCCCCAAATACGGCCTGTTTGCAAGGAAAAGCTTTCAGTCGCTGTTAAATGATATAAATGATGATGGTTATAATTATTCAGCCCTTGTCTTACAGTTTCCACTCTCCAGTGGTTCCCCCTGATCCGAGCATCCCTCCACGGATTCATCCCACCACATGTCCCCCTTTCACATTTAAAGCTGTTTTATTGTCAGTCCCGAAGAGAAAAAAAATCTCAGTTCAGGCCTAAAATAAGTTAATTTGATTCTTTTCCCCCCCAGATTTTACCAAAGTTATTGCTCTTCAAAGTTAATGAACCTGAGCAGGAAGGCACAAGCACCTTGGGCTGGAATTCCAAAGGCTTCTGTTCCTCCTGATTTTAGAGTTGTCCACGTTCCAGTAGAAGAGCTGTGCTTTTTTATTCTCACACAAAACCTCCTTTAATGGCAGCAGCACGACGAGACAATAAAGCTGAGGTCACACCAGGCTGGTGCACAGAAAAAGAAAATAAATATATATATAAATATAATTCGCCAGGAATAATGCAAAATTAATTTCCATTTGTTATTAAAGCAGCGTTGGAAAACCTTGCTGAAATGAAGACCTTTGAAAAGGCTCTTATTTAATCAAGTCCAAATAAAGAGGCTTAATGTGCAAATCTTTCAGTAAATCCTTAGAAGAAAAAAAAAGAGACCATGATGAAAGAATAAGTGCCCAAGGCAGGCAAACATCAAATCAAATTAAAAGGCAGCCCTTGAATAGATCAGTGATTCAAGTGCAGAAAGTAGGTGAGAATAAAGTGAATTACGGCCAATAATAAAGATGGAAAAAAGGGTTATTAGAGGGAGCTCCCGGCTCAGGAGGCAACAACACACCAAAGTGGAATAAAAACACCTAATGAAGGTGATGACCCAAGTCCTGGAATTGCATCCACCGGCTCCACATTTGCATGGGGTGAATCAGTTCTCCCCTGGAAAACCTGGGAGGTTTTGGAGTTTATTAGTGGAAAGCACAGAGTGCGACCACTTCATTTAGAATAAATTAAAGTGAAGTAGCTCAATTACAAGGAATAGTAAATTGCAATGGGTTAAGTTAATTAGGGCTGTGAATGAATTAGGGCCACGTTCCTTCCTAGGGATGCACAGGAACCCCCTCGTGTCTCTGCAGTGGGGAGAGAATTGATGTTTGGAGTAAAAATCATATTTCTAATGGGCAGAAGATGAAGATCCAGGGCTCCCAGCACCCACACATGGTCCTGCCCAATGTACATTTATCTTCTGCAAACCCTGTTTTCAATTTTATTTACTCAACACGGTAATGTTTGTTCACTATTCTTACCAAATAAGTCTGAAAAACCCAAGTTGTTGGTCAGAATAACCTGTGGGTTTTTTTGAATCTTTGGGGATCTTCCTCAGGGAATAAGCTGTGATATTAAGATTTTATTACTATTATTATTATTATTATTATTATTTTTCATTGAATTTTGATCTTCTGTTAAAGTAGATTTCATCCTTTACACTGAGACACTTCCAAACACCAAGCGAGGCTGGGATCAGTCACAGCCACGTGCATGGGGAAGGGGGGGGTTGAAATTGGGGAATTAACATCTGAATTGCTGTAGAGAATTAATTAATTAATTAATTAATTAATTAATTAATTAATGTGGGTTTAGCTTTACTGGCATCATGTTCTAGTGAGGTCCTTTTGTCCTCAAGGTAAACTTTATCCCACAGCACAGGCCACTGCAAGTGCTCGTATCATCTGGGGATAAAATGTACAGAATGTGTAGAATTCGTGGAAGTTCTCAGTGGGTTCCAAGCTTTCCAGTCCCTCTGAAGCTGTTGGGATGTTGATGCTGTCTTCTCTTCCCAGATATGGCTCCCTGCAGATCCTGAGTGTCTCCCAAAGCCGCCGGCTCGTCCCAGCTGGGCCACCCATCGCTCCGCTGGGAACCTGCCCCCCGAGGCAGCGGCAAAGGCCCTGGCCCAGAGCTCCCAGTGGAACGCCGGGATACGACCGGCACCTGTCCGAGCTCCAGGACCAAAGCCACGTGGGAGAGGGACTGAAGATGTCACCAGGACGGAGAGCAGAGCTCCGTGTCAGTAAGATGCCCTGTCCCATGGGGAGGCTGTTCTAGAGCCTGGCGAGATCCAGATCGTGGAATCACAGAATGGTTTGGGTGGGAAGGGACCTTAAAGACCATCTTGTTCCAGCCCCTGCCATGGGCAGGGACACCTCCCACTAGCCCAGGTTGCTTCAACCTGGACTTGGACACTTCCAGGGATCCAGGGGCAGCCACAGCTTCTCTGGGCAACCTGTGCCAGGGCCTCCCCACCCTCCCAGCCAGGAATTCCTTCCCAATCTCCCATCTAACCCTGCCCTCTGCCAGTGGGAAGCCATCCCCTGTGTCCTGTCCCTCCAGCCCTTGTCCCAAGTCCCTCTCCAGCTCTTCTGGAGCCCCTTTAGGCTCTGGAAGGGGCTCCAAGGGCTCCCTGGACCCCTCTGTTCTCCAGGTGAACCCCCCCAGCTCTCCCAGCCTGGCTCCAGAGCAGAGGGGCTCCAGCCCTGGGAGCATCTCCGGGGCCTCCTCTGGACTCCCTCCAGCAGCTCCACGTCCCTCTGGTGTTGTTCCCAGAGCTGGAAGAAGCTCTGCAGGTGGGGTCTCACCTGAGGGGGCAGAGGGGCAGAATCCCCCCTCCCCTGGTGTGGGATGAGCCCAGGACATGGGGGTGGTTCTGGGCTGGAGCTTGTTGAACTTTTCATCCACCATCACCCCCAGGTCCTTGTCCTCAGGGATCCTCTCCATCCCTTCATCCCCCAGCCCATGTCTGTGCTTGGGATCAAGCAATCCCACTGTCCTTGTCACCAGCAGAGCTGTTACATTTAGAGCCCAGAGGGAAGGAGGTGACACTGGCTGGGTGTTTCTGTGGAGGAAGGACAGGGATGGTGGGAATGCAGACAGGGATTTGCTGCATTGGAAGAGAACTTACGGCCAGAGGTGTCACATCCAGCACTTCCCAAACCCACCTGTCCCAGCTGTCATCTTGGAATGAACATTGGCACGGGCCCAACACGGGTTTAACTCACCAACACTGCCTGGCAAAGCAAGAGGTGTGGCCGTGGGCTCCATCCAAAGTCCAGGGACTCTGCCAGGTCCTGGGGAGAATCCAGGAGGAGCTGGTGTGGTTGGGTTGGAACCAGAGCCCTCAGCAAATTCCAGCACAGAGCAGTGAACTCCAGGCAGAGAACAGCTGAGGAAGCAGCTGATTCGGGAATGCCTCCCAAAAATAAGGAGGTGGAATGACACCATCCCAAAGAATCTTGTGTTGTTTCAATCTGGGCTTGGCTTGGGAAGCTCTCCATGTCTCCCGAAGGTCCTCAGTGTCTGCAGCCCCCTGGGAAAGTCTTTTGGGTGCCTTTGAGGAGCACCAACACTTGTGCAGGTTTTGGTGAAAGTCCTCTTGGTTCACAAGTGGGTTTTGATGGCTTCATTATGGCTTTAATCCATAAGGATTAAAATCTGTGACCCCTGAGGGTTTTTGGTTGTGCAAGAAGGATGAAGAACCTGGAGGGAAAAATGGAAAAGAGGATTCTGATGGGACCCTGTTAGGATTTTCAGGGAGATCACAGAGGTGGAGTGAGCAGAACTCCTACAAGGCAACAATTGTCCAGTAACTATTGGTGATCCCATTTAGAAGGGAGATGATGGAGCACGTGGAAAGCTCCGGCATCCCTCTGGCACTCCCTGGAATCCTGCATTTTTAGCAGGTCCATAGGCTGATCTCCATGAGGAGGAAGTGAGTGATCACAAATCCTCCTGTGGGAGATGAAAGGATCTAAACACAGCTGAAGGGGAAAGCACTGGAATGAGAAAGATTGGATTGGATATAGGATTGGATATTGGGAACAATTCCTTCAGGGAAAGGGTTGTCCAGACCTGGCACAGCTGCCCGGGGCAGTGGTGGATTCCCATCCCTGGAGGGATTTAAAATCCCTGTGGATGTGGCACTTGGGGACATGGGTTAGTGATGGCCTTGGAAGTGCTCAGGGAACAGTTAAACTCGATCTTGGAGCAGTTTTCCAACCTAAATGATTCCACGATTCCATGAATGAGGCCTAAGGAAAACACACAAAGACTTCTCCATGTGGGAAGCGGGACATAAATGCATCCTGGTCATAAAAGCATCAGGATCAGGCCAGAGGGTCACAGTCCCTCCCAGTGCTAAAGCCAGACAAGATTCCTACAAAATAGGACCCTCATCCTGGAATTCCATCGCCTGGACAGAGCTGTGGGAATGTTGTGAGCTGGATTAGGGCCAGGTCATCCAGAGTTAAGCGCAGGCTCTGGGCCTTGGATGTGGTGTTGGCTGTTCCAGTCAATCCAGGGAATTCTGCTGGTCCGGCAGCAGGGTTGGGGCGGCTTCCCAGGAATGCGTCGCTCGGCTCCAGAGGGAACGGGAATGGGAAGAAGGTGTTTGTGTGTCTGAGCTTCTGGGGAACCAAACTGCAAGTGCTGCTGGCAGAGAGGATGTGGGAGCACAGGGAATTCCTGCAGGGATGTGGCCACCCAGTGACTGTTACTGGTGCCAGGAAGGTGGAGGGAACTGGTGCCTGCCAGGATGTGCCGTGTCCGGCCTCGGCTGCAGCTGAATTCCCTCTGCATGGCAGGGAATTCCGGGCATGAGGAAAGGGTTAGTGGGGAAGCAAACTACTCACAAACACCACTGTGGTAAAAAAATCCCGAGGAAACGATCCCTGAGGGATTGCATTTGGATGAGGGGCAATTTGCAAGGCAAAACTACGTAATATTTTTTTTTTTTAATATCAGAGTGAGGCAAATCCCATCTTAATTCCTTCGGTGACCTCTCCAGGACCTTTGTGAACTCTGCCAGGCTTTTCCCGAGGTAAACTTTACCCGGGCTTTGCCAGGGAATGTCTGCAGGTCGCCAGGAAGTGGCAGGAAAAGTCAAGATGTTTTGATTGATGCTGATTTTCTCTATAATGAGATGACGGAGGGAAATGATCCAGATTTGTGAAGGTATTTGAGGTATTAAATGCCACCAAAATCCCAAGGATTGGCTGAGCACCTAAACAGGTTTAGAATGTGAATTCTCTGCCTGAGTTAATCTGATCCTGACGTTATTTCTCCTCCCTCCAGCATCTCCAGTGTTTGAGGCTCAGCCCTGGAACATTCCTGCATCCAGCCAAGGATCCGACTCGGAATGAGGGAGGATCCAGAGTGTCCTTCACCCAAGCTGGACAGAAACTTCTCTGCCTGGCAGTGGGAAAACAAAATGTTGCTGCTGGTCTTCGGGATCTCGACCTGGTTTCCCGTTGCTGGTGCCTTATCCTCTTTTCCTTCTGGATGCGTCACCTCTGAAGTGTTCCCTTGGAATTTTGACTGTGAAGACACTTGCTTGGATCCTTTCTAGGGCTGCTGGGCCTCCTGTGAGCTTTTCTATGGATCATTTGGATCTTAGGGCACATCCCACGGCCTGAGCCGCTCTGTGATGCTTTCCAGGGAATCACAGGAGTTGATTCTGGCTCTGTGGGCACCGATGGGATTCTGGAAGATGAGAGATGACTTCCAGCCACTGGAATTGTGGAAATTCCACCCTCCCTACAGATTGAGTGCTTTACCACCAGTACTAACACGATCCTTCAGCTGTGACCTCCAGCTCCTGCCAAATCAGCTGGAAAGCACCAGGCTGGGCAAGGGAAGAGCGTGGAAGAAAGGAGAATCAAGGAAAATGCTCCAAGGAAAACCCAGTTAGGGTCGGGCTGGAAACAGAATTTCTCCCTCGTGTTGAACAAGGCAAATCCATCTTTTCAATCGTGTCAGTGAGAAGGAAATCAAATCCCACACTCTGGATGGCAGCACACGGATCCGTGTGGGGAGCTGGCACTTGTTATTTAGGAGGATGTAAATCATGGGCTGTTACTTGGGGTTTTTTTCTGGGATTAAGGAATTTCCCAGTAAATTCAACAAATAGCAGTTTTTAAGGATAAGGGGATTGAATGCTCAGCAACTCGTTGCCTGGTCATATCCCAGAGTGAGAGTTGGGATAAAACTGAACCTTTCCAGGTGCTGGGAAGAGTCACGGCACGCCCAGGAATCCTCAACATTTCACATTCCAGAGGGAATGCCAAAATCCCAGAATCATTAAGGCTGGAAAAGACCTTCAAGATCATCAAGTCCAACCATCAACCAGCACCCCCTCAATGTTCACCCTTAAACCATGTCCCCAGGTGCCACATCCACGTGTTTTTGAAGACTTCCAGGGATGGGGACTGTTCCAGTGCTTTACAACCCTTCCCATGAAGAAACTGTTCCCAAAATTGCTCCAAATCATTGATGAGGCAACTCAGTGAGTCTCCCTCTCCCAGACTTCGGTGTTTCCTTTTCCCAGTTGTCCTGGATGCTTGGAAGGACGAGTTCATCTCAAAAAACACAACAGCCTAAGAACTAGTAAGCCTGAGCTGTCACCTCTCAAAGGATCAGCTGAACTAGGAACTCGCAGACGGGAATTATCTCACGGATTTTAGGATCTGTTGATTATCCGTTGACTAATGAATTTTGTTTTGGAAGGGCCAATTGTTGAGCAATTGAAGTGAGATGGGGCAAATCCCATCCAAAACATTCATCAGCATCATTCCCAAATCTCTCCTCACAAGCCTTTTTTTTTTTATTTCCCAGGAAACCAAGGCAGAGGGATTGCTCCATGGGTGCTTCCTTGGCTTCTTAAGGAGCTGCTCCAGCTCTTTTTCTGGTCTCCATGAGGCAGCAGTTGATCCACAAACAGCAAAAACCTGCTCAAGGAAAGGATGTAACCCTGCAGCAATACTTTTCCTTTCTCATCAATGACCACATTCCCTGGAATCATCCAGCTCCCAGAGTCCTGGAGGTGAATCCTGGACATCACCGTGCCTTCGCTGCAGCAGATCATGTGTCTTAAGTGCTCACTGTACATTTTCAACCTCAAACCTTCCCTGATTTATAAAGTTTTTTGTAGTTCCGATGCCGTAAAATAACAAACAGGGACGTGCCAAGCCAAGGAGATTATCCCTGGAATAACGGCGGAGCTACGCAACGCCCTGGTGGGATCCTATTTATCAGAATTAAATCATATACACTCGAAATATATCGTGTGGAATGTACTGTGTGCAAAGCAAACACACCTTAAAGTCATTCCTGAGGTCACAACGCGGGGCAGAATCCGAAATGGGGAGAAATAAAATCCAGAGGGAGAGTCTCCATCACCTGGGAGCCGCTGGAAGCCGCATCCCCCCGGGGCTGCTGATCTGCAGGGGCAGGTGGTTGTTCCCTCAACTTTGTAGCGTTTCCAGATCTGCGGGGAAGGAATTGCCAAACCAGAACAGAGGGAGGCGGTTGTGCCCTCGCCCTTCCTCGTAGATGCACATTTCCCAGCCCTGCCCGGCGTTCCCAGATCCTGCCCCGTGGATCTCACGAGCCACAGCCTTTGACTGGAGAGCTGAAGGTGCCTTTTGAAGCCCAGAGGCCACTGAATCAGCTGAATTCCAGCGGCACGAGCAGGATCGGGATGGGAGCCACCGGCTACAGCCCTGCTCAGGTGTGGGGAGCAAACCCCCCCAATCCAACCCCCCATCCCTGCCCAAAACTCCACCTCCAGTGCCCTGGTGTTCCTGGCCCGGAGCGACGGCACGTTTGGAGTTCGGCTTTGCAGCCAAAATGAAGTTTTCCTAATTAATTGCTCTTGTGGGTTAAAGAGACAGAAAGCTGGGAAAGGGAATGCGTGTGACTCGAGTTGATGGGAGCTGCAGGTCGGGTTGAAGTGAGGATTTTTGGGAATGTCCAGCCTTTGTGGGGAGGTGGGAGATGAGCTGCTGCTGCTGGGAAGTGGGGACATTTGGAGAGGGAAGTCTCAGCAGTGGCTGAGGGATAATGGATGAAAGGATGGCTGTGGAAGAGCAGGGAGACCTTGTGGCAAAGGGAAAGCAGCCAGTGAGAGGAGTCAAATCAAGATTAAAAGTTGCTTTAATCAGTGGGTGGAGCTGATAAGGAACAGAGAGCAAAGCTCAGCTCAGTAAGGAAGGGCTGAGATGAGGAGGCAGCCACAGGGTGTGAGGGATTGTTTTTAGGGAGGCAGAGGGATGTGGGAATTGGTTTGGAGTCTGTCACCTTGTCCCTGCTGACGTGTTTAGATCCATCACCTTATTGTAAAATGAAAATGAATTAAGAAATAAAAATAAAATAAAAATACAGTGAAAATAAGAAATAAAAATAAAAAGTAAAACGTAAAATAAAAATTAAAAATTAATTACTAAATAAAATTAAAACAAATAATTTTTTAGTGAAATGAAAATAAAAGTAAATAAAAAACCAATAAAACATAAAATAAAAAATTACTAAATAAAATAAAAATAAAAATAAAAATAAGAATAGAAATAGAAATAAAAATAAAAATAAAAATAAAAATGAAATAAAAAATTAAAATTAAAAACGATATAAAAATAAATAAAAAATAAATTACTAAATAAAATAAAAATTAAATTAAATTAAATAAATAAATAGAAAAATAAAAATAAATTACTAAATAAAATTAAAAATTACTAAATAAAATAAAAAATAAGAATAAAAATGAAATAAAAATTTAAAATTAAAAACGATATAAAAATAAATAAGAAATAAATTACTAAATAAAATAAAATAAAATAAAAATAAATAAATAAATAGAAAAATAAAAATAAATTACTAAATAAAATAAAAATTAAAAAGTAAAATAAAAAATAAAACTTAAAATAAAAATAAATTAAATTAAACGTAAAAATAAAAACAAAAAATAAATTAAAAAATAAAAATAAAAAAGTAATAAAAAATAAAATAAAAATAAATTACCAAGTAAAAAAAATTAAAATAAAAAATAAATAAAACCAAAAAAAATTACTAAATAAAATAAAAATTAAAAAATTAAACAAAAAATTAAATAAAAATAAAATAAAAAATAAAACTTAAAATAAAAATAAATTAAATTAAAAGTAAAAACAAAAAATAAAAATAAAATAATAATAATAAAATAAATTACTGTGCACCTTGCGCAGGTATCCTGCCTGTCCCATGCTCCACGCCATCCCCAAAAACATCCTGCAGCTGAGTTCCATGTGGAATGTGCTCCATCAAACAACTCAGGGGCAGGAATTGCTGTAATTCCGATGGCCAGACACACAGACAACCCCTGAGTGCACCTGGAATGTCCCCTGAGGCACAGCAGCTGCTGGAATAGGTCTGGGAAGGTGATGGCAGCAGATGCAGGGCTGGGGAGATGCTTTGGAACAGCCCATATCCCAACACGACCCCTTTCCAAACCGCGGGATAAACTGCTGGTTGGCACGGGACCCCCGGGGAGGCCAAACCACAGGCACAGGCAGGTGCAGGCACTGCAGGGCACTCCCAGCACATCCTGGAGGAAGGAAACTCTCCAAAAAAGCCCTGGAGGCAGGAGGTTGCAGTGGGAGCAGACGGTTTAAATCCTATTTTCAACCTGTTCTGTGCCAGGATCTGGTGGGATGGTGCCAAAGCCACCCAGGGAGGGGAGGAAGGCGGGATGATCATGGACACAGGACCGTGTGCCTTTTTCCTTTTCCCTTTCCCCTCCCTGAAACCCCTGCTGGCCCTTCAGTCCCCAGGCACACACCAGTCCTGACTGGCATCCCAAAAATCCTCATGTCAGCCCACAGACCCAGAGGTTTCCAGGGAAAGCTTTTTACCAGCCCACGAATCCCAAGACCAACTCCCGTGGCCATTTCCAGCATCTCCCTTCAGTTTTATCTATCATTTAGTGGTTTTTTTTAATTTTGGAGGCCTGTTTTTCCTCGCTGCCTGGTCTCTCCCCCTCTGCAGCCCTGTTGTTTCATCTCCCAGGTTTCTCATCCACCAAAATCCAGAGGTTGAGCAGGACACCACCAGCGAGGAGATTTAGGAGCTGGTGGCACCAGCAAGGCTCTGGCTCACAGCAAAAACCAAACAAAAGCAGGTAGTTCCCCACGTGGGATGTAATTCAGCTTTGGAATTCCCTGTCTCCAGAAGCTGTAGATGTTAAAGCTGATGTGGGCTCTAGAAGCCACTGGAGATTCATGAGAGAATTCCAAGGAGGTCCCAGGTGGCTGAGGGGCTTCAAATCCTCCAAAGGAGGAGATGACACAACTTCAGGCAACACGCTCTGACACTTAGAGAATCATGGAACGTCCTGAGTTGGAAGGGACCCACAAGGATCACCCAGTCCAACCCCTGGCCCTGCACAGGACACCCCAACAATCCCACTCTTGCCCTGTTGTCCAAATGCTCTTTGAGCTCTGGCAGCCTTGGGGCCGTGCCCACTGCCCTGGGGAGCCTGTTCAGTGCCCGACCACCCTCTGGGGGAAGAACCTTTCCCTGAGATCCCCTCGGCTGGTCTGGTGATGAAAAGGTCCCTCCTCACACCCAGTTTGAACCTTTCTCCTTGAAACTCTCCCCTGTTCCCTCCCACCCTCCCACCACTGTGCAGACACAACATCCCTCAGACCCCCCGAAGCCCTTCCCTCTCCTCATCCTCTCCCCTCAAACACCCTCATCCCCTGCCCTGCTCCCTCCCAGCACCCCCCGCTCCGCTCTCCCTGCGCTCCGCCGGAGCCCGCACATCTCCAGGCGGGATTTTCAGCCTTTTGTCAGGAAAACGCCGCCTGTTTTCCCTCCTCATCCCGATGCTCTGCTACCACCTAGCGCTGACAGGGCGCGGGGCCCTCAGGCCGGTGTGGGGGTCCCTCAGGGGGATTCCCAGGATAATCGTGGGCTGTGCCAAGTGGGAAGAAGACTGATAGCAAGATCCCGGGGAAAGCTGGGGTTTGGTGGGGAAAATAGGGTGATCCCACTAGTGGGAATCTGAAAGAGATGGATTTTTACCTTCTCCTCTTTTAGTCATCAGCCAGGAGAGCAGCCACAGGGATGTGTCCAGTGCTGTGTCCAGCTGTGGGCGGCTCCTCAGGACGGGAGGGACGTGGAGCTCCTGGAGCAGCTCCAGTGGAGGGAAACAAAGATGCTGAAGGGATGGAGCCATCTCCGTGACCAGGAAAGGCTGAGGGAGCTGGGGCTGTTCAGCCTTGAGAAGAGACACGGAGAGGGGACCCTGTAGGGTCTGCAGGGAGGGGGCAGAGGATGGACCAGGCTCTGCCCGGGGGGCCCAGCAATGGGACAAGAGGAACGGGCAGGAATTGATGCCCAGGAAGTTCCACCTGAACACGAGGAAGAACTTCTTTGCTGTGCAGTGACCGAGCACTGAACAGAGACCAGAAAGGGTGTGGAGTCTCCTCACTGGGGATATTCCAGACCTGTCTGGACACAATCCTGTGCCGTGTGCTCTGGAAAGGCCCTGTTTGAGCAAAGAGTGGGGACCAGATGACCCACTCTGGTCCCTTCCAACCTGAACCATTTTGTTATTCTGGGATACTGAGATTCTGTGGTTCTGTCATTCCGTGATTTCCTAACTCTGTGATTCTGTGATCTTTGGATTCTGTGAGTCTGTGATTCCATGAGTATGTGAGCCTGTGATTCCGTGATTCTGTGAGTCTGTAATGCTGTGATTCCATGATTCTGTGAGTCCATGAGTCTGTGATTCCATGATTCTGTGAATCGCTGACTCTCTGACTCTGAGATTCTGCCATTCTGTGAGGTTGCAATTCCACGATTCTGTAATTTTGTGATTGTGACTTTGTGACCCTGCGTTTCCATGACCGTGATTCTGTGATTCCATGATTCTGAGATTCTATATTTATGGGATTCTGAGGTACTGTAATTCTGAGATTCTGTGACCGTGATTCTGTGACTCTGATGCTGTGAGTCTGTGATTTTGTGAGTCTGTGAGTCTGCGATTCCATGACTCTGTGATTCCATGAGTCTGTCATTCTGTCATGTTGTGATTCCATGGTTCTGTAATTTTGTGACTGTAGTTTTGTGACTCTGTGATTCTGTGACTGATTTCATGACTCTGTGACTCTGAGATTCGTGAGTCTGTGAGTCTGTGATTCTGTGAGTCTATGATTCTGTAACTGTGGTATCCCGAGATTCTATAATTCCGTGACTCTCAGACTGTAATTCTGTGATTCTGTTATTTTGTGAGTCTGTGATTCTGAGAGTCCATGACTGTGATTTTGTATGTCTGTCATTCCATGACTGTGTGATTCTGCAATTCCATGACTCTGTGATTCCATGACTCTGTCATTCTGAGGGTATGTGCTTCTGTGATTTTTTTATTCTGTGATTTTGTTATTCCGTGACTGTGATTCCAGGATTCTATGACTGGTTCTCTGGTTCTGTGATTCTGAGCCTATGATTCTGTAATTCTGTGACTCCGTGATTCCCTGACTCCGTGACTTGACCGCCGGTGCCGCAGCCCCGACAAACACCATCAAAAACCACCACCCTGACCATTTCACCGGGGGGACACTGAACATGGGGCACAGTGATGAGGGGCGGCCAGGGGGCACCCCGGGGACCCCCAACCACCCCCGTGTCCCCACCGGGAGCGGCGGCCCATCATGGGCCCTCCAATTCCCCTCACGGGCCCCACTCCTCTCCTCATGGCCCCCCATTCCCCTCACGGCCCCCTCATTTCCCTATCACGGCCCCCCCCATTCCCCCTCACTGCCTCCCATTCCCCTCACGGCCCCCAATTCCCCTCACGGCCCCTAATTCCCCTCACGGCCCTTCATTCTCCTCATGGCCCCCCATTTCCCCCACACCCCCCATTCCCCTCACTCCCCCATTCCCCTCACGCCCCCCCATCCCCCTCACTGCCACCCCCCATTCCCCTCACGGCCCCCCATTCCCCTCACGCCCCCCCCATCCCCCTCACTGCTACCCCCCTCCCCGATCCCCTCACAGGTCCCCTCCATTCCCCTCACAGCCCCCTCATTTCCCCCTCACGGCCCCCCATTCCCCTCAGGGCCCCCCCCCCATTCCCCTCACGCCCCCCACCCCCCTCACGGCCCCCCCCCTTAAAGGTTCCCCCCCATTCCCCTCAGGGCCCCCCCCCATTCCCCTCAAGGCCCCCCCCATTCCCCTCACGGACCCCCATTCCCCTCACGGACCCCCAATCCCCTCACGGCTCCTCCCCATTCCCCTCACGCCCTCCGTTCTCTTCACGCTCCCCCCGTCTCCCTCACGCCCCCCATTCCCCTCACGCCCCCCATTCCCTTCACGACCCCCTCCATTCCCCTCACGGCTCCTCCCCATTCCCTTCACGCCCCCTATTCCCCTCACGCCCCACCCCCGTCCCCCTCATGCCCCCCATTCCCCTCACGGCCCCCTCCGTCCCCCTCACGCCCCCCATTCCCCTCACGGCCCCCCCCCGGCGGTCAATGCCGGGACTGCAACCCTCCCGCCCCTTCACGGCGCTTTCGCGACGGTGCGCGCGGTGTCGCTTTACGGCCGCGGCGCCGGGAGAGGCCGCGGGACCCGCCGGGATGAAACAGAAACGGAAAAGTGGGAAAGGTACGGGAGGGGCTGGAGCGGGGCTGCACAGGGGAATGGAGCGCCCGGGGGAGCTGGAGGGGGGCCTCAGCCTGGAGAAAAGGAGGCTCAGGGGGGACCTTCTGGCTCTCCACAACTCCCTGACAGGAGAGGGGAGCCAGAGGGGGATCGGGCTCTGCTCCCAGGGAACAAGGGACAGGAGGAGAGGGAACGGCCTCCAGCTGTGCCAGGAGATGTTTATATTGGATATTGGAAGCAATTCTTTCATGGAAAGGGCTGTCCAGCTCTGGCACAGCTGCCCAGGGCAGTGGAGGAGTCCCCATCCCTGGAGGGGTTTAAAATCCCTGTGGCTGTGGCACTTAGGGACATGAGTGGCCTGGGCAGTGTTGGGGAATGGTTGGAGTTGATGATCTTAAAGATCTTTCCCAGCCTTAACGATTCCACAATTCCCTCTGCGTATGCAGTGGGAACACGAGGAGAGCCCTGCTCTGCCCCTCCGTGTTGTTTTGGGAGGGGGGAGTGAAGGGCCAGCCCCGAGGGTTGGGTGGTTGTGCCCCTGCCAGGGGCTCCTCTGACGGGTCTGGTGTGTCTGTTCTGCTGTCCCAGCACGGGCTGGTTCGGGCAGAGCTGCACCAGGGGAAATAAATGCACCTTGTTGGTCATAGGAAGTGTTCCTGTTGCGCTCTCTGTGAGGGTGGGGAGACCTGAGAGCCCCTTCCAGGGCCTGAAGGGGCTCCAGGAGAGCTGGAGAGGGACTTGGGACAAGGGCTGGAGGGACAGGACACAGGGAATGGTTTCCCAGTGCCAGAGGGCAGGGAGAGATGGGAGATTGGGAAGGAATTGTTGGCTCTGAGGGTGGTGAAGGACTGGGCTGGAATTCCCAGAGAAGCTGTGGCTGCTCCCTGGAAATGTCCAAGGCCAGGCTGGATTCCCTTGGAGCAACCTGGGCTAGTGGGAGGTGTCCCTGCCCATGGCAGGGAGTGGAACAAGACGGTTTTTAAGGTCCCTTCCCACCCAAACCAGTCTGGGATCCTGCGATTTCATGGAGCTGGGATGGCTCCAGGCTGGGGTTCTCAGCAGACTGTCCCTGTGGAATGTGGCTCCAAGGGATCAAAGGAAAACACTGAGCTCCAGGGAGACCTTGGAGCCCCTTCCAGAGCCTAAAGAGACTCCAGGAGAGCTGGAGAGGGACTTGGGACAAGGGCTGGAGGGACAGGACACAGGGAATGGCTTCCCAGTGCCAGAGGGCAGGGATAGAGGGGAGATTGGGAAGGAATTCTTGGCTGTGAGGGTGGGGAGGGTCTGGGCTGGAATTCCCAGAGAAGCTGTGGCTGCCCCTGGATCCCTGGAAGTTTCTAAGGCCTGGTTGGATCAACCTGGGCTAGTGGAAGGTGTCCCTGCCCATGGAACTGGATGAGTTTTAAGGTCCTTTCCAACTCAAAGCATCCTGTGATTCCATGATTCTCCAAACACCTTCTGTTCCCTGACACATGCACTGGGAACAGGCACGCCCAGATTGTTCCACTAATTGTCTTTAACTTCCAGTGGCTTCATTTCTGGGTTGTTTTGCAGTTGCTCTGAGATAAAAAGGTGCAGTTTGTCCTGCAAGTAAAAGACAGGCAGTGGGACGGGGTGGTGACTGTTGCTTGTTCTGGGAATGCTGCACATCAGGAGTGATGAGCAGTGACAGCAGTTCCTCTGCATCCCAGAAACCCCCCGTGTCCTGGGCTCATCCCACACCAGGGGAGGGGCATTCTGCCCCTCTGCCCCCTCAGGTGAGGCCTCACCTGCAGAGCTGCCTCCAGCCCTGGGGAACAACACCAGAGGGACGTGGAGCTGCTGGAGCGAGTCCAGAGGAGGCCCCGGAGATGCTCCAAGGGCTGGAGCCCCTCTGCTCTGGAGCCAGGCTGGGAGAGCTGGGGGGTTCATCTGGAGAAGAGAAGGATCCCAGGAGATCTTGGAGCCCCTTCCAGAGCCTAAAGGGGCTCCAGGAGAGCTGGAGAGGGACTTGGGACAAGGGCTGGAGGGACAGGACCCAGGGAATGGCTTCCCAGTGCCAGAGGGCAGGGAGAGATGGGAGATTGGGAAGGAATTCTTGGCTCTAAGAGTGGTGAGGGGCTGGGCTGGAATTCCCAGAGACTCTGTGTCTGCCCCTGGATCCCTGGGAGTGTCCAAGGCCAGGTTGGATCAACCTGGGATCGCGGGAGGTGTTGGGTTTGGAAGTGGATGAGCTTCAATGCCCCCTCCCACCCAAACCATTCCACGACTCCCTAGAATGCCTTGCAGGGCGGCTGCCCCTGGTTGTCCCCAGCGTTCCCCAGCCCTGAGTGTCCCCGTTTGTCGCTCTGTTCCCATTCCAGGGGGGCTCAGCCAGGCCGAGCTGATGATGATGACGATCGCCGACGTCATCCAGCAGCTCATCGAGGCCCACGAGCAGGGAAAAGAGGTGGATCTCAACAAGTAAGTCCCTCAGGGTCGGCACCGAGGGGGATCCGTGAGGAATGAACGTGTCCTGTGCACTCTGTGACGTCCAGGTTTCATTTTGACATCCTGCTGCCATTTCTCTTGCCGTTATCTGGTAATAAAGGCACCAAGATGAGTAAATTCTGTGGTGATTTGCTCCTTCGTGGGCAATTCTGAGAGTACAAAATGGATGAAAAACTCCAAGGATTTGCCATTGCCTTTTTATCTTTCCTCTTGTGTTCAATAGCCCAAAACTTATCCTTCAATAGCCCCAAACTCAATTCCAACAGGGAATGGAAAGATTAATATAGGAATGTTGTTAAATCAGATTTCTTTTAGCATTATGCTGTGCATGAAGTTGTTCACAGCAAGTTCTTTATTTCTTCCCATATGTGTTGTAGCAAAACCTGAATTTGCCTTGTTTTCTGCTTCACTGACATGATATAATTCCAAACTTTTTGCTGGTGCTGGAAAAGCCTGAATTGACTTGGAGATGAGCTCACCCACAGTGTGTGTGTCTTAATCACATGGAAGGCATGAACTAAATCACTAAAAACAGGCAAGGCAGAGCCTGTTGGCAGCTTTCACAATGGTTTGGTAAAGCCACCTTCAGAAAAATACCTAGAAACTCAAATTATTGGTGGTTATCACTTAACCAGCTCTGTTTGGAGTTTTATTTTCCGTATCTCAATCCCCAGAGCAGCTGTTTGCTTTTCAAAAGGCAGGCTGGGAGAGCCCACCTGGAGCATGGTGGGGCTGATGGAAACCAGGAGTCCTTTTGCTGATTTGAGGTGTCCCTGCCCTCAGGCTGAAGACCAGGACGTCGGCCAAGTACGGGCTGGCGGCGCAGCCGCGCCTGGTCGAGATCATCGCCGCCGTCCCGCCCCAGTACCGCAGGGTCCTCGTGCCCAAGCTGAAGGCCAAGCCCATCAGAACTGCCAGTGGGGTAAGCAGGGCCACCACCCCTCCTTCCACCTCCGTCCTGCCTTCCTCTCATCCACAAATTCCCTTTAATTGCAACCAGAGACCGGGATATGGAGCAGCCGGGAGGTTTAATCCGCGTGGTGGCATCGCCGCGGTCCAGGTGGCCTTTTCCATGATGTGGTACCCACAGGGATTTTGCTTTTAGAACATCTGGGAGGAGGTTTCTTCCTTGGAAAGTTGCCCAAGGAAGTTGTGGGCAGCCCATCCCTGGAAGTATCCAAGGCCAGGTTGGACAGAGCTTGGAGCAACTTGGGATTAGTGGAAGGTGTCGAGGTTGGAACCGGACGAGCTTTAAGGTCCTTCCAACTCAAACCATCCTGAGATTCCATGAGGAAAAAGAGGTGTTTCCACATTATTAAAGAGGTGTTTCCACATTATTGTGCATCTTTTCAGCGGGGCAATTAATCCAAGTCAGTGTAAGACACCTGTTTTTTCATAACAGACTCAAATTTACCCCGAAAGGTGAAAATATTCAAGTAATAGGATTCCTGCTCCTTGGTATTTTCCTTTTCTCCTTCAGGGGTTAACTCCCAGATATTTTAGGTGGCAGACCGAGCGCAGAACATCTTAAAATAGCCTGGCAGATGCACATGTACACAAAGCCTTCCCAGCTGCACTTTATTTTAGTGCCTTCAGGAGCAGTGACTGCCGTTTCTCCTCTCTGCTTTTGCAGATCGCGGTGGTGGCTGTGATGTGCAAACCACACCGGTGCCCACACATCAACTTCACGGGCAACATCTGCGTGTGAGTACGAGAGCAGAGGGGTGTGCCCTGTGCTGGCACTGCTGGGGCACCTCCAGGGCTGGGGGCAGCTCTGGGACACTCCCAACAAGGGAGACATGGAGGGGCTGGAGCGTGTCCAGGGAAGGGAACGGAGCTGGGGAAGGGGCTGGAGCAGCAGGAGCAGCTGAGGGAGCTGGGGGGGCTCAGCCTGGAGAAAAGAGGGATCAGGAGGGACCTTTTCCCTCTCCACAACTCCCTGACAGGAGGGGGGGAGCCAAGGGTGATCAGGCTCTGCTCCCAGGGAACAAGGGACAGGAGGAGAGGGAACGGCCTCCAGCTGTACCAGGAGATGTTTATATTGGATATTGGAAGCAATTCTTTCATGGAAAGGGCTGTCCAGCTCTGTCACAGCTGCCCAGGGCAGTGGTGGAGTGCCAGCCCTGGAGGGGTTTAAAATCCCTGTGGGTGTGGCCCTTGGGAACATGGCTCAGGGGTGGCCTTGGCAGTGCTGGGGGAACAGTTGGGACTCCATGATCTTGGAGTCCTTTTCCCACCTTGACCATTCTGTGATTCCATGACCCAAGAGGACAGTTCTCCAGTATTTCTGTCCAAATCCAGCATTTCAGGAGCCTTCTTTTGGGGACGAGCTTCCCTTCTGCACAGCTACCAACTTGCAGGTTGCTGATTCCTTGCACATCACACTAAAAAAAAAATCTGCTTATTTTCAGCTTTTCTTCAAGGAACAAACCTTTTTCATGGGCCAAACCCAACACACCCCAGTAGATTTACAGTTCCACGAGTACAGTGACCAGGAGAACGTATTAATTAATATAAATAAGTTGTTTCACTGATTTAGGGCATGCAGGGGTGGTTGTGTGTGTCCCTGGGGCAGTTGGGATTCCCTGGCTGCTCTTTTACCTTTCCTGCTGGAGCTGGAGCAGGAGGAGTTGCCAACCCTCCTGTCTGAGATCATCCTTGAGCACTCAGAATGCTGTGTTTGTTAAATATCACTTTCCTAAGCTCAGAAAACAAACGTAGATGAGGTTCCTCACCATCAAGATGTTTAAATTCTATAAATTCCTGGTGAATTAGGTTGTGTAACGGGGGGATGTCTCTATTTTACATCTTTCCACCCCATAGAAGAAGTCATATTTTTCCATCAAACAAGGTTATGTTCTTCATGGAAGGGTGGAAAATACTGGAATTGTTAATGATTGTAAAATTAGAGGGGTTTTTGGCAAAAAATTTGCATGGCTGCTCCCTAAAATAATGCCACGTTCCAGAATCCCTCTAATTAGGGGAGAGTTTTTTTGCAGCACATTTTGCTTCTGGAAAGTCTCACCAGGTTGTTTGAGGTGGGTGTAGCCATTTGACAGGTCTGAACTGGTTTTTGCCATCCCATTCCCATTAAAATTGGATGGAACAACTGTTTTGCTCTGTGCACTTGGTGTTTGTAAACATGGAAAGGCTCAGTTCCCCTCAGCATTCCTGGATATCCTGGAATCCCAGAATGGTTTGGGTGGGAAGGGACCGTAAAGCTCATCCAGTTCCAACCCTGACACCTCCCACTATCCCAGGTTGCTCCAAGGGAATCCAAGCTGGCCTTGGACACTCCCAGGGATCCAGGGGCAGCCACAGCTTCTCTGGGAATTCCAGCCCAGCCCCTCCCCACCCTCCCAGCCAGGAATTCCTTCCCAATCTCCCATCTCTCCCTGCCCTCTGGCACTGGGATCCATTCCCTGTGTCCTGTCCCTCCAGCCCTTGTCCCAAGTCCCTCTCCAGCTCTCCTGGAGCCCCTTTAGGCTCTGGAAGGGGCTCTGAGGTCTCTGGCTCTAAACCCAGCCTGGAGCCATCCCAGCCTGGAGCATCCTCCAACTCCATGGAATCACAGGATCCCAGAAAGGTTTGGGTGGGAAGGGAACATAAAGCTCATCCAGTTCCATGGGCAGGGACACCTCCCACTATCCCAGGTGGCTCCAACCTGGCCTTGGACACTCCCAGGGATCCAGGGGCAGCCACAGCTTCTCTGAGAATTCCAGCCCAGCCCCTCAACACCCTCCCAGCCAAGAATTCCTTCCCAATCTCCCATCTCTCCCTGCCCTCTGGCAGTGGGAAGCCATTCCTTGTGTCCTGTTCCTCCATCCCTTGTCCCAAGTCCCTTTCCAGCTCCCCTGGGGGTTCTCTCATTGGAATTGTTTGAGTTTGATCCCTTTTTTCTCTCCTTTCCCTTTGGCAGATACTGCCCAGGTGGACCTGACTCGGATTTTGAATATTCCACCCAGTCTTACACTGGATATGAGGTACTGCTTTGGTCTGCTGGAAGGCATTCCCAACATTCCCAACACTCCATAAACATGGCTTTGGGTTAGGCTGCTCTTTATTCCTACAAACACACCCAAAATTGCAAAGATAAAAACCAAAACCAGCCTTTATAAACGTTGAAATCTAAAGCAGCTCAGCTCTAGGAGTGGAAATTCTGCTCAATCCCTGTAAATAATGAGTAAAATGGGTAAAAATTGTGCCTTCACCTGAGAACATTTTAACATGAAGCATCAAACACCCCCATAGGGATGTGGAGAGGTTTTGGGGTGTCTCTTCTCAAAGATGCCCAAGACACAGCCCTGAGCTCCCAGTCCTAACTGGGATTACTTTCAGTCCTGCCCAACCTGTGGGATTTAATTAAAAAAAAGTACAAATTTTGGGGAAAAAAAGCCCTTTTTTTAGCTGTGGATGCCTCTGAAATTACATTTGTTCCCTTTTTGTCTCTCTGTCTGCACTGATATCCCACTAAATATATATATATTTATATATATTTCCAAAATAATTCCCTCCTGTTGTCTGGAGGAAGTTTAACAGCAGCTGATCCTGTGGCTAAATTATTGTGGCTGCTTTTACCAATAAAAAGCTGCAGCAGGGAAGTAAAGCAGCCCAAATGGGATAAAATACAAACTGGATTAATTTGATAAACACTGATGCAGCATCCTTTTAGGAGGGATTTTGTTATTATCCACTTCTCAGGGACTGGAAACTTGTCCCATTAAGCAGCAAAATCCTGGGAATGTGTAACTGCTTTATGATTTTTTTGGCTGTGGTATTAATTTCTTTAATCATTTTTTTTTGTAAAACCAGCATGTGGGAGCTGTGCATGATTAAGAGTCCTCATCCCTTAGAGCTTTGAATAGAACAGATAGGAAATACCAGGAAAATCCAGGATACACAAGGTCCTTGAGAACCTTCTTGGAGTATTATTAACAGGCTTCCATCAGCTAGTAATTGAAAAAGCAAGTTATTGGGGATTTTAATGGAAGGAATATGTTTAATTTGAAGGATATTCAAGTCCAGACTGAGCTCTGGAGGGTGTTGCTTGGGTGAGTTGTGCAAGTGAAAAGGGAATAAAAGGAACAAGAGGGGGAAAAAGTGCCTCGAAAAACACTTTGTGGTTTTTGTCATACTTTTGAGAGTCACTACAGAGATTCTTTAGCCATTGTAGTGCACTAAAAATTGAAAAAATGATGATCATTTTAGGTCTTGTTGCCATTCAGGACAAAAATGTGTTTTGTTGGATTTTTTTTTGAAATATAAGGAGCCAAATTCGTATTTCCAGTCGGATGGGCTCTGTGTGAGTTTGAAGGTCAGTTAGGATTTGAAGGCTTGGAGCATCTGTTTCAGTGCTAAAAAGTGGCCTTTTTGGTCTTTTTCACTGCTTTAAAAAAGGAAAAAAAGTTCACAAAGTGCATCTCCTTGTGTTTTCCAGCCCACATCCATGAGGGCCATCCGGGCTCGCTACGATCCCTATCTCCAGACACGGCACAGGGTGGAACAGGTACATTTTTTTTTGGAATGGGAAGGGAAATCCCTTGTGGTTGTGATGAAAATAATGACTTTTATTTGATTGATTGCCTGGAAGAAGGGCTGTGTGTGGTCAGCAGCTCTGAGTTCTAATTCTGCCTGATCCCTGTGGAAAAATTCATTTTAGACCTTTTAATTGTCCAACTGTCGCTTCCATCAGGTAAATAATGAGTTTTGAGCCTCTTATAAGATCTTGTACAACACCTGGTTAATAGGATCCTGTTGATCCTATTCCAGCAAAATTCTGCTGAACCTCTCTGGTAGTTCCTAGTTCTTGGGAATTACCTTGGGAATTTAGTACTCAAATAGTGGCTTTCCTACCAAAATTAATTTATTGGAGTCTTCTCTGGAGAATCAGAAGATCTGAAGAGTTTCTCAGTCCTGTTCTGGTTTTCTGTTCACCTCCAAAGGATTGGAAAAATCTCCATGGATTCACTGGGCTCCTTTTCTCTCTCAACTTTATAAAGAGAGTTGGTTCTGCAGGGATTGAGGCGAATGCAAGGATTGTTTTTTTTCCTTCTGGCCGTGTCTAAACTGGTTTCAAACTGGGACCAGTTTAACTCCACCAGCTCAAATCATTCTGCTTTGCCAGGAAAATCCTGGGCTCGATATCTGTGCTGTCTTCTTGCAGCAGAAAAATGACTTTTGAGGGTTGTTTATTTTTTTAGAAGGTTTACAAGAAATCTAGACAGAAATATCAGTGGTTTGTCATCCATAAAAGACACAACAGCTCAAGAAGGAAAAACACAGCGTTAAGAAAATCGGGGCTCAATCGCTGCCTTTTATACAAACAAAAACAGCAGTTTTTCCATGATACCTTTAATTTTCCAGCTGAAGCAGTTGGGCCACAGCGTGGATAAAGTGGAGTTTATTGTGATGGGTGGAACCTTCATGGCTTTGCCTGAGGAATACAGAGATTATTTCATCAGAAACCTGCACGACGCCCTGTCGGGTCACACTTCCAACGACGTGGCGGAGGCTGTCAGGTAAGAACCTGGCTTTTCCTTCAGGGAATTGTTCCAGATTGGTGTAAGAGCAGAAAACACCGAAGAGAGTTTTGTTTTTTTTAAGGGAATGTTTATCCAAATATGATTTCAGGCCCAGAATATTTATAGCCCTGCAGAAGACAGACCCCCCCCCTCCCCGGTGTATCTACCCCCTCACGTGGGAATCACTAAACTCCTTCTAATTCCTTGGCATTCCTGGTGGGCTTTGTGCCTTTTCTGCCTCATCACCTTGCTGGGGGGTTGTGACGAATGCCATTGCCATGGGATTTATTTCCTGGAGCTGGGAAGGGGAGCTGCTCCTGCCTTTTGAGGGAGGCCAGACGTCAGCTCCCGTAAGGAATGACTCACCCCGGAGAGCGTCAGCGCTCCCAGCTCCGAGCCCCTTGCAGTCTCAAATGCAGCATTTTGGAGTGACAGGGAGATGCTCTTCCCGTTTTACAGCTGCTGAGAAACTGAAACTCAGAGGCTGCTTTGTTTGTGTGCATCCCCGTCCTGAAATACAGAACTTTTCAGTGCATTTCTGAGGAGAAAAAATAGGGATTTGGTGGTTTGGAGCTGTTAAATCTCGGGGAGAATCCCCCACTTTGCTGCCTTGTCGTTGTTCAGTGCAGTGGGTTTTCCTGGGTATATAATATCCCATTATCCACAAGAAAAAAAAGTGATTTTAGAACTGAGCAGGACCAGTCTTTCATGTCTGCCTTTGTGTTTTAAAGCTGTGACATAATTCGGTTTTCCTCTGGAGGGCAGCAAACGCTTCTGCTGGTTCTCTTTCGGTTTTTTTTCCTCTCGCTGTCGCTCAAAAGACCAAACAAAAAAGTGCTCTGTTGCTCTTCCCGAGTGGATTTTACCAAGATAAAACAACAAGTCGGGAAAAGAATTGCTTTTCCTTTGCTCTGGTGCCCTGGCTGTGAGCACTGAAGGACACACACAGGAGGAGGGATGTGGTGGCTGCAGGTCATCTGCCCGAATTAACGCTGTGATTCAGGAGCTGGTTAGTCCATACTTTATCATTTTTTTTTTCCCCTGCTGCAGGTGTCCAGCTAATTTTCTCGGGCCTAAAATAATTTTTCGAGCAGCCTGGCCTTTGCTCTGCAGATTAATAAGGGGACTGTTTACGCCACAGACCGTGTGACCGGGGAGTTTGGAGCGCTGCAAACCCAAAGTGACTCTGAAGTCAGAGCACACGGGGAGTGTGACAAAACCTGCCCTGGCAACGTGTGGGCTCTCGCAGCAGATAAATAAAGGCTTATATTTTTAACATAAACCTCAACTTTAAACGCTCAGTAAATGGAATTATGTGGGAGTTACTCAAGTTACACTTCCCAGATATTCCAGAGGCGAGAAAATGGGCTTCAAATGAATCAGCCCTTCTTGAGTTTAGCTCTTTTACTGTGTCGCTGCAGCATTGTTTTGAGATTGTCAGTGACACTTGAAATAAGCAGTCAGGGTTGGATTTATTTCTCTCTGTGTGTGAGGATTCATCTCCCTCACTCCTTCCATCAGCAGAGGCCGTGAGGGATGAGGGAGAGGGACAGGATTTTATAGGTTTTATGTCGTGCATTCTGCAGCAGTCTGGGATCTGGGCTCTCTCACCCCTTGGTTTTAATGGGATTCTGGGAGCCTGGACATTTTTCAACCTTGTGCAAATCCTCATTTAACTTTAGATGTTGTGACAGAACCCTGGAATCCCAGAATGGTTTGGGTTGGAAGGGAACTTGAAGCTCATCTTGTTCCAGGGGCAGAGATACCTCCCGCTATCCCAGGCTGCTCAGAGCCCAAATCCACCTAACTCTGATGACAGGTTTTGCCTTTTTGTCCATTATTTTTTCCCCTTTTGGCCAGTAATTTCTTTTCTTTGTCCTAAACTCGGGCTCTGCTCCGTGTCCAAGGCTGTCTTTCCGGTGACAGCGACACACTGACCTGCAGGGTCTGAACCGAGCAGCTCTGAAGGGACTCATCAATCTGACATCCTCCTCTTGACGTAATTCTCAATTTTCTTCTTATAATACTTTGTCTTGGTCAGCCCACTGTGGCTTCTGGTCCCAGTTAATCTGATAAAAAGGATGTGATTCCGTGCGGTTCCAACCAGAGCCGGTCGTGGAGGTCGATCCTGTTCCTCACCAGGAACGGGCACTGCGAGTCTGGAGAAAGAAATAAATCCTCAGACCGTGGTGGCCCTTGGACTCCAGCTGATATTCTGAGTTGTCCTCAGTCTTTCTTGCAGATAAATACATGAGTTCACCAGCAGAAAGTGGGATTTTTGAGAGGATAATCGGGGAAAATTCGAGGCTTTCGCAGAGACTGTCGTGAGTGAAGGAAGGAAATGAATTCCCTGAGAAAGTGCTGCTGGTCTTTAATATTTCTGCAGCACCTCCCTCTTGGGGTAATAAACATTTAAGAGTATTCAGACAGAAGTCTTTGCTTGGGGTGCTTTGCTTTGCCTGAGAAATAAGTTGGCCAAGGAACGAGTGAAGAATCGCGGAGCCAGAGGGGATCTTTGTTTTGGTTTGCAACATGACTGAGAAGTTTTAATTTTCCTCAGCTGAGAGCACCACTTAGGAGATTTCTGGGCCCTTCTGGATGCCTGTCAAGCCAGGTTGTGGACTTGCTGATAAGCTTCCCTTCTTCTTCAGGAGGAGCTTTGCAATTACCGCTAAAGAATCACCGTGAGACACCTTTTTTTTCCCCCTCCCTCCTGCACGCCGGAGAAATCCATCTTCCTCTGGGAGCTGCTCCCATCAGGCTTGATTGCAGCTGCCTGGGCTGGGGACAATCAGGCAGGAAGGTGTAAAAAGGCACCTGGGAAAGGGAATTTGCTGCTCCCCAGCAGTTCGCTCCTCTCACCTGACCCGTGAGTCACTGGAGGCGCCGGGCACACGGAGCTGCCGCCGTGACTCACGCTCGGCTCCCGGGGCTGAGCACCTGCCAGAGCCCAGGGCTGACTGGGAATGAGGGAACGAGCCCCAAGGAGAGCTTGGATGTGCTGGGGAAGGCGGGTGGCAGAAAGGTCCCTCCAGGACGTGTGTCCCTGCAGCTCCTCGGGCTGCGACGTCAAGCCTTTGGTGGAGATCTCTGGAGCCAGGCTGGGAGAGCTGGGGGGGTTCACCTGGAGAGGTGGAGGATCCAGGGAGACCTTGGAGCCCCTTCCGGTGCCTAAAGGGACTCCAGGAGAACTGGAGAGGGACTTGGGACAAGGGCTGGAGGGACAGGACACAGGGAATGGCTTCAAACTGAAATAAAGTAGGTTTAAATTAAAGATTAGATGGCTGGGAGAGTGGGGAGGCCCTGGCACAGCTTTCCCAGAGAAGCTGTGGCTGCCCCTGGATCCCTGGAAGTGTCCAAGGCCAGGTTGGACAGGACTTGGAGCCACCTGGGCTAGTGGAAGGTGTCCCTGCCCACGGCAGGGGGTTGGAACAGGATGAGCTTTAAGGTCCCTTCCCACTCAAACCATTCCGTGGTTTCTGTGATTTCAGTCCTTAAAAATGCATCTAAATTATTTTTGATTTTTTACCAGTCTGATGAGTTGTCTGATGTTTGATTAAGTTGGATGTGGCAAAGTAAGAAGGAGATAACGTTGTTGGAACCTCCCGTTGTGCAATTCCAGTCTCTTCCGTGCCTGATATTCCCGTGCCCAATATTCAGTGCACAGCAGATTGTTTCCCTAAAAATTCCCTAATCCAAAGCTGGGTGGCCTTTCCATCCACCCAAATCTTTCCTGATGGGGAGGGAAGTTTCCTTTAGATCCCCCGAAAGCCATCTTGATTTTTTTGGGAAGCGGGGAGATCCAGCTACTTCAGAGCTCTGCTGGAAGAGAAGACACAGCCTTTATAAATCCTGGGTTATTGTGTGCCCAGTTTAGGACCTCTTGGCCCCTGGAGGAACAAAACCAAACCCCGAGCACTGGCAGTTCCAGCAGGGGTTGGTTTGGGATGTGGAGCTCCTGAGGCCTTTTGAAACCCAGCTGGGAATCACTTTTTCTTCAACTGTTGGAATTTGCCCAAATAAGGTTTGAGGCAAAACCTTTTATGGAGGTTTCTGCAGGGAAAAATTACGTTTTATTTTACAGCTGGTGCTGTAATTTAACCAAGATTTAGCCTGTTGGCTGGACTTTTGGGACACAAACCCTCAGTGAAGTTATGTGGGGTCACAAGTGAGCATCTTGTGCCTTTCCCTGGCTCCCTGCCTGCATTTCAGACACGTGTGACAAGGAAATCTCCAGGAAAGGGGTCACGGCGAACCTGTTTTACCTCACGGTTAGTCCAGGCAAGGAAGATGCTGTGCCCTGAATCCAGGGGCTCCGTTGACACGTGGCTGCTCGTTCCACTGATGTCCCTTAATTGTGTTTTCTGAGGACTGGTTGTGACTCCAGCAAAAATAACCCAGGTTTGACTCAGCCTCTGCAGTGAGTCACTGCTGGGGACACCGGAGAGGGCACTGCTCTCCTCCCATCTGTGCCCAGCTCTGGGCCCTCAGCTCAGGAAGGACATGGAGGGGCTGGAGCAGGGGCAGAGAAGAGCAGCAAGGCTGGGGAAGGGTCTGGAGCACAATTCCCATGAGGAGAGGCTGAGGGGGCTGGGGGGGGCTCAGCCTGGAGAGGAGGAGGCTCAGGGGAGACCTCATCCCTCTGCACAACTCCCTGCCAGGAGGGGGGAGCCGGGTGGGATCGGGCTCTGCTCCCAGGAACCAGCAGCAGGACAAGAGGGCTCGGCCTCCAGCTGTGCCAGGAGAGGGTCAGGTTGGATATTAGGAAAGAATTTTTTCCACAGAGAGTGATCAGCCCTTGGAATGGGCTGCCCAGGGTAGGGGGTGGAGTCACTTCCCTGGAGGTGTTTAAGGACAGACTGGATGTGGCATCAGTGCCATGGGCTGGGAGCCATGGCAGGGTTGGATCCAGGGTTGGGCTCCATGATCTCGGAGCTCTTTTCCAACCCCACTGATTCTGGGATTCTGTGACTCTATGATCTCATGATTCTATGATCTACCTGGACCCTCTGCTTGGGGCCACCCCTTCCAGAGCAGGCAGCCGAACATCCCCGTCCGCCCTTCGGCTGCCGGAGCTCCCCCTGTGCCAGATTAACGGAGTCTGGGCGGGAGAGCGATTTTTGGGAAAGCAAATTCCTTCCCTGCCCGTGGGAAGTTGCCCTGCTGCACGTTGCCAGGGTGTGATGGTCACATCTCACCTCCCTAATGAGGAGATGCAGTGACAGGGAGGCTCTTGAAGCCCTTCCAGCTCCAGCTTTAATTGGCGGCCTACGCTCCGATTCCAGCGGGAATTTGGGCGGCGCAGGGATGTGGGAGCTCTCTGGTTCCACATCCCCCTCCTGTGTCCACAGCAGGTCCTGGCAAGGAAGGGAGGGAATAGCAGGAGGCAGCAACATTGCAAATTGCTGTGGCTGAATCCATGAGAGCTCGTCTGTCAAATCCCTCCGGACATCTGGCTGGGATGAGATTCCTCCGTGCCAGGCAGGAGATAACTGGCTCTTGTTTTAGTGCCAGATCTTTTACAGCAGAGATTCTGCCTCAAATTCCCTTTTGTTCCCAGAAATTTGGAGCCCAGCTTCTGATGGGCTGGAAAAGCAGGTTTTTCTTTGTTTCTGGCTTTGGATGGGACTCGTCGGCGGTGCAGGAGCCACATGGGGAGGGCCTGGCACAGGTTGTGGATCCTCATCCCTGGAACTGTCCAAAGCCAGGTTGGACGGGACTTGGAGCAACCTGGGATAGTGGGAGGTGTCCCTGCCCATGGCAGGGGTGGAAGGGGATGAGCTTTAGGGTCCTTTACCACCCAAACTATTCCGTGATTCCATGATAAAGGACAGTCAGGTTAGAATCCATTTAGAGGGATTTTTGTGGAAGTCAGGGATGGAAAAGGCAGGAAAGGGGAAGGGAGACCCTTCCCTGAGTCCCAAGATTCCCAGGGAACTCCCTTGTTCCCTAAACTCCTTCTTCAAGAGGAGTTGGGCTGTGGATGGATCCAATGTCAGGCTCTGGATCCAGGCTGGGAGAGCTGGAGGTGTCCAGGCTGGAGAAGGGAAGGATCCAAGGAGCCCTTGGAGCCCCTTCCAGAGCCTAAAGGGGCTCCAGGAGAGTTGGAGAGGGACTGGGGACAAGGGCTGGAGGGACAGGACACAGGGAATGGCTTCCCACTACCAGAGGGCAGGGAAAGATGGGATATTGGGAAGAGATTCCTGGCTGGGAGGGTGGGGAGGGTCTGGTCTGGAATTCTCAGAGAAGCTGTGGCTGCCCCTGGATCCCTGGGAGTGTCCAAGGCCAGGTTGGATTCCCTTGGAGCAACCTGGGCTAGTGGGAGATGTCCCTGCCCATGACAGGGGTTGGAACTGGCTGATCTTTAAGGTCCCTTCCCACCCAAACCATCCCATGTTTACCATTAAAACCTGTTTGTTGCCGAGTGTTTATCCCTAAATGCCTCCAGTACAGATAAGCCTTGGCAGAATTTGAGGAATTTTAGCCCTTTGCTGCCATCCCATTACTTCTGCTTTGCTGCTTTTCTGCAGAAACCCAACTTTGAACTGCTGTGACTTCTGTTATTTGGGGAGATATCTCAGTGAAAACTCATTTCAGCAGATCCTAATCTCCTCGTGGTTCATCCTTTTTTCCTCCTGCAGCTCCGGAATGGGATTTTTTTTTCCCTCCAGTTATCTGTCCTGTTACTCTTTCCTCCTGCACGTGAAATAATTGAGGTTAACCACAAGCTGGGGAAGGTGGGGACGAGGAAACCATTCCCACACATTTCTGGGCGTTTGATCACAGTGACTTCAGGTTTCCTAGGGCAGAGCTGGAACCAAATGTCTTTTCCCCCCCCCCAGGGATTACAAGGTGTCAGTGTTTATTCCCAGCAGGAGCTGGAGCTCCACTGAATTGAGCAGTATTTATAAATGATCCCGATATCCGTGTTTTCTGGCGAGCTGGGGGAAAGGCCGATGGTCTTGGCGGTCGTGACATTGTCAAAGCTAAACAAATGAATTTCGCCGCCTCTTTTCCTCCCTGCACATTTTGCAGCAAATTGCTTGCTGACCACCTGCCAAGGGGAATTCTGCTCTCCCCATTCCGGGGTAATTTGGCAGGAATAACAAGCTCTCCGGTGACCTGGGCGGGATCTGAGCCGTCAGCCGGGATTGGGAAGCGGACGCGGAGCTTTGC
The DNA here is from genome assembly GCF_036250125.1 of Pseudopipra pipra. Classification (NCBI taxonomy): domain Eukaryota; kingdom Metazoa; phylum Chordata; class Aves; order Passeriformes; family Pipridae; genus Pseudopipra; species Pseudopipra pipra. The sequence continues at coordinate 115,449,593 of NC_087551.1, forward strand.
TCGTCCTCGCTCGCCTGTTCGTACGAACACGCCACGGTTCCAGCATTCCAAAAGGAACATCCCAAATTAGGTGTGCTGTGCATAAAGAAGCTTTCTGGGTTCATTTCCCTGCCATTTATACCGTCCTGTGCATCCCAGGAGCGGTTGCTGGTGAATCCTGATTTTCCAAGCTCAACCCTCAGCGATTTCCTTGAGCTCCGTGAGGACGCGGCCGATCCTAGACCGACATTCCCATATCCCGGAGAGCCAGCGAGGGACCCGCGCTCCCCCTTTTGTTTTTTTTCCTTCAGCAGAGATTGCTCTGCAGCCCAAATTGAAATGAGCCTGGTGAGAGAGGGAGCTGTGCTTTATGGTTCCCTCAGCTGTGCTGTGCTTGGCTCATTGCTGGTGTAAAGCTCAGCTCCTCTGCCTTTCAGCAGCGCTAAATTAATTCGAAAGAAAACTCATTTTCTGGCGGCGTGGTGGGCGCAACAGGCATGGAAAAGGAGAAAAAAACCCCAAAAAGGCAGGTTTAATTTTCGTTCTTTTGTCGGGGAGTGGTTTTCCTGGCGCTTTTGGGAGCGCTGTGCCAGGCAGAGCAGGGGCTGTTTGCCCGTGAAATCCATCTCTGTGGCAGCAGATGTGCTCTGGGAGTCGGTGCCTCCTCGTGGCCCAGCGCTTTGGGAAGCTGGATCCTCAAAAAACTGGCAGAGCTGGGGAGGTGGGGGGTGTTTGTGCAGCCTTGATTTGCCCACCCTCTGTCTGGGCCTTGGGTTGTACAATTACCTCCTTTTTTCCCCCCTTTTTCTCCAAGACCTTTGCCCGGTTCAGCTCCTGAGGTAGTTTCTGTGCTGCTCTAAGAATTCTAATTTTAGTGGGAAGGACCTTTGTTCCTTGGATATAAATAACATTCCCCTTTCCTCTGGCACATCTGAGGTGAGGTGTGGGTTCAGCTTGTGGGTTAAGAGGGCTCAGCTCTGATGTGTCGGTGTGAGCCGAGTGCCTGATGGGATGAAATCCATGGAGAGGGATCCAGCTCATGCTGGGTCTGTGTCTCTCTGACTAAGCCCAGCTCAGTGTGGGTCTTTGCATCCATGATCTGATCCCACACCAAGAGTCCTGGCTCCATTGTGGGCTGGGACAGGAGGTGTTTCCTTCTTCATCCCTGACTCCTTGAGCCCCCATGCCGGTTCTTGTTGCAGCAAAGCTTTGTGCAAGATGCTCCTGTTTCTCCCAGTGTTGGGTTTTGGTCCCATTCTCCTTTCCAGATCACAGAATCGTGGAATAATTAGGTTTGGAAAAGACCTTTAAGATCATCCAGTCCAACCATCAACCAGCACCACCACCGTGTTCACCACTGACCCATGTCCCTGAGTGCCACATCCACACCTTTTTTGAACACTTCCAAGGATTCCAACTCCACCCCTGCCCTGGGAAGTTCATTCCAATGCCTGACCACCCTTTCCATGAAGGAATTGTTCCCAATATCCAACCTTACCCTCCCCTGGCACAGCTTGAGGCCGTCTCCCCTTGTCCTGTCCCTTGTTCCCTGGGAGCAGAACCTGACCACCCTTGGCTCCCCCATCCTGTCAGGGATTTGTGGGGCAGGAAAAGGTCCCTCCTGATCCCTCTTTTCTCCAGGCTGAGCCCCCCCAGCTCCCTCAGCTGCTCCTACTGCTCCAGCCCCTTCCCCAGCTCCGTTCCCTTCCCTGGACACGCTCCAGCCCCTCAGTGTCTCTTGTCTGAGTGTCCCAGAGCTGCCCCCAGGGTTCAGGTTGTGCCATTCACAGGAGGTTGTAGCTGTGACAAAGAACATTTGACTTCAGCCCATTCCAGGAACCTTCTCCTTGGATGTAGCCCATCCTCCCTGGAACAGCCAGGGATGTCTGTGCGTAGGGAGGATCCCATTTTAAGCTACTAAAATCTGAAATAATTTTCCAAACAGTGAATCAACCACCACTACAAGTTGAGTGGGATCCCGGAATCCCAGCATGGTTTGGGTTGGAAGGGACCTTAAAGCTCATCCCGTTCCATGGGCAGGGACACCTTCCCCTATCCCAGGTTGCTCTGAGGCCTGGGCAGAGATGAGCAACTGTTGGCACCTTGGAGCTCTGACAGGCAGCAAAGGGAGCTGGGGAACCATCAGTTCCTGGAGCTCCTGCAGGAAACCTGAACGTGTGTTTTTCCGGCTGTGGAGAAAACAAACCCCTGTGATTTTGAGCCCCTTTTTCGGGAGCGACGGTGTCGCAGCTCGAGGGGGAGTGTGGATCTGCTGGAAGGCAGGAGGGCTCTGCAGAGGGACCTGCACAGGCTGGATCCATGGGCTGATTCCAACGGGATGAGGTTCCACAAGGCCAAGGGCCGGGTCCTGCCCTTTGGCCACAAGAAGCCCCTGCAGCTCCAGGCTGGGCCAGAGGGGCTGGAGAGCAGCCAGGCAGGAAGGGAGCTGGGAGTTGGGATGGCCAGGAAGCTGAACAGGAGCCAGAGTGTGCCCAGGGGGCCAAGAGGGCCGATGAATCCTGGCCTGGATCGGGATCAGGGTGGCAGCAGGAGCAGGGAAGGGATTGTGCCCCTGTGAGGCCACCCCTGGAGTGCTGTGTCCAGCTCTGGGCCCTCAGCTCAGGAAGGACATGGAGGGGCTGGAGCAGGTGCAGGGAAGGGCAGCGAGGCTGGGAAGGGACAATTCCCATGAGGAGAGGCTGAGGGAGCTGGGGGGGCTCAGCCTGGAGAGGAGGAGGCTCAGAGGAGACCTCATCCCTCTGCACAACTCCCTGCCAGGAGGGGGGAGCCAGGTGGGATCGGGCTCTGCTCCCAGGAACCAGCAGTAGGACAAGAGGGCTCGGCCTCCAGCTGTGCCAGGGGAGGGTTAGGTTGGATATCAGGAAGGAATTCTTTCCACGGAGAGTGATCAGCCCTTGGAATGGGCTGCCCAGGGAGGGGGTGGAGTCACTTCCCTGGAGGTGTTTAAGGACAGACTGGATGTGGCATCAGTGCCATGGGCTGGGAACCGTGGCAGGGTTGGATCCAGGATTGGACTTGCTGATCTCAGAGGTCCTTTCCAACCTGGCTGATTCCATGATGAGACCTGAATGCCATGAGCTTCACCGGTGAGGGAGTCGCTTTGGCAGGAGAACCAGCTCAGCCAAACCACAGCTTTGCCCCGGCACTTTGGGCTGATGGCTGCTCTTTATTAGCTCTCCTGATAATTTTATTGCTGCAATTCCCTTGTTTCCTCCAAGCAGCAAGTCGGGCTGTTTTCCTTTCCTCGAGTTAAATGGTTTTATCTGCGAGTCGGACGGGGACGAGCCGGATCCTGTTTAATAAGTGCATGAAGGAACTGCAAAGCTGGACACTGTGCAGCAAGAGTTTTGAGTTTTCAGAGCTGTTTCCCTCAATATCAGCTAAGGAGTGGTTGTTACTGAGAATATGTGACTTTCCTTAGGCCACAGTGAGCCAATATCGGGCCTGGAACTGTGAAATTAGAGCTCTGTTTTTTCCAAGTCCGTGTCAGTCTCCCCTGGTTTTGTCTCTCTCATCAAGTGGAGCCGGAAAAACTCGAGTTTCAGTTTAGATTTAATAAAAGAGAGGCCGTTGTGCCTTTTCTCTCCCGGTTTTGGGCATAAGGATTTTTTTTCCCCTCCGCGTCTTCAGCTCCATATCGACAATTCCCCGGTAAACTGCCTCTACAATTATGACCTAATGGTTGATCATATTGATTTGGCAGCAGACAGAGGGAAATTGTTGTTCTTTTCGAGTTTTCCTGAAGTAATTGCACGGCGAAGCCGTGAGGAAATCGAGGGCAGACCTTGGGCATCTCCTCCTGGAAGTTTTATTCCGGTCTTTGTTCCGCTGGGTGATGAGCTGATGCTCTGGGGTGACACGGTTTGTTGCCCCTGGGATGTATTATCTGCTTCCTTACACTTGGATAAAGAGAGAAGGGGATGGGGAGTAAAACCTTCCCTCTGGGAAGAGCTGAGATCGATTTCCTGGCGGAGGTGGAATTTAACTAAAGGTCAGATGAAATTGTGCTGGAATCCACAGAAGGAGCAGCTGAAAATGGGGCTAAAAGCTGCTTTTTCTTTTTTTAGGTTTTGTGTTGCTTGGTGAAGCAAAGAGACTCTGTTCAGTGTTAGTCCTGGATTACTGGACAGAAATTCCTCCTTGGATTGCTCTTCTCTGAGGGTGGGGAGGCCCTGGCACTGATTGCCCAGAGAGTTTGTGGCTGCCCCTGGATCCCTGCAAGTGTCCAAGGCCAGGTTGGAGCAACTTGGGATAGTGAGATGTGTTGAGGTTGGAACAGGATGAGCTTTAAGGTCCCTTCCCACCCAAACCAGTCTGGGATTCTGTCATTCCACAGAGCTGGATGGTGCTGCTGGCTGGGATGGCTCCAGGCTGGGGTTCTCAGCAGACTGTCCCTGTGGGATGTGGCTCCAAGGGGTCAAAGGAAAATACTGAGCTCCAGGGAGAGCTTGGAGCCCCTTCCAGAGCCTAAAGGGGCTCCAGGAGAGCTGGAGAGGGACTTGGGACAAGGGCCTGGAGGGACAGGACACAGGGAATGGCTTCCCACTGGCAGAGGGCAGGGAGAGATGGGAGATTGGGAAGGAATTCTTGGCTGTGAGAGTGGGGAGGGGCTGGTCTGGAATTCCCAGAGCAGCTGTGGCTGCCCCTGGATCCCTGGGAGTGTCCAAGGCCAGATTGGATTCCCTTGGAGCAACCTGGGATCGTGGGAGGTGTCGGGGTTAGAACTGGATGATGTTCAAGGTCCCTTCCAACCCAAACCATCCTGGGATTCCATGGTTCTCTGAAATTCCCAAATTGTTACTGGGAAATGCATTTGATTCTTTCTGGAACGTCAGAGCTTCAGGTGTCTCCAATTTTCTTTCCTTGTGCTGAGCATCCTCTTTTTTTTTTCCCAGGCTTTTCCTCTGCACCACAAACTGACAGATGGTTTTGAAAACAATTCTCCTTGGGGCTGATAACCCTCTCCCATGGGATTTTTCCCTACTTCAGTGTGGGTTTGGGAGGGCTGAAGTAGGGAAAAATCCCATGGGAGAGGGTTTAGGGGTGGACTTGGCAGTGCTGGGGGAATGGTTGGACTTGATGACCTGAGAGGGCTTTTCCCACCCAAGCAAGGTCACAATTCCATGATTTTAAGGAGGAGAGGAGCTGTAGTTTGGCCAGAGCTTCACAGCACCTTCAAACTTCCCTCGTCTGAACCTCTTCTTCCTTCTTTGTCCCTTCATTGCGTCCTTCGGGACGACATTCCCAGCTCCTCTCCTTTGGTTGCCATTATCAAATGCAATTAGTGATAATTAGAGGAGACAGAAAGTCCATAGGAGTGTCCTGGGAGCAAGGGCAGGAGTTTGGGAATGGTTGGTTGAGCATGTGGGGCGACCATCCTGTCCTTCCATCCTCCATCCCCTTGTCTTTGGCTGCACAAAACCCCGAGCTGGAATGACCAGGAAGGTGTGGAATGACCAGGATGGTGTGGAATGATCAGGATGGTGTGGAATGACCAGGGAGGTTGGAATGACCAGGGAGGTGTGGAATGACCAGGATGGTGTGGAATGACCAAGAAGGTGTGGAATGACCAGGGAGGTGTGGAATGACCAGGAAGGTGTGGAATGACCAGGGAGGTGTGGAATGACCAGGATGGTGTGGAATGACCAGGAAGGTGTGGAATGACCAGGAAGGTGTGGAATGACCAAGAAGGTGTGGAATGACCAGGAAAGTGTGGAATGACCAGGAAGGTGTGGAATGACCAGGATGGTGTGGAATGACCAGGAAGGTGTGGAATGACCAGGAAGGTGTGGAATGACCAGGAAGGTGTGGAATGACCAGGAAAGTGTGGAATGACCAGGATGGTGTGGAATGACCAGGAAGGTGTGGAGTGACCAGGGAGGTGTGGAATGACCAGGAAGGTGTGGAATGGCCAGGAGGGTGTAGAATGATCAGGATGGTGTGGAATGACCAGGATGGTGTTGAATGATCAGGATGGTGTGGAATGACCAGGATGGTGTGGAATGACCAGGAAGGTTGGAATGACCAGGGAGGTTGGAATGACCAGGAAGGTGTGGAATGACCAGGGAGGTGTGGAATGACCAGGAAGGTGTGGAATGACCAGGAAAGTGTGGAATGACCAGGATGGTGTGGAATGACCAAGAAGGTGTGGAATGACCAGGAAGGTGTGGAATGACCAGGGAGGTTGGAATGACCAGGGAGGTGTGGAATGACCAGGGAGATGTGGAATGACCAGGGAGGTGTGGAATGACCAGGAAGGTGTGGAATGACCAGGGAGGTGTGGAATGACCAGGAAGGTGTGTTTGACCACCTGTATCTTCCACAGAAGCTGAATAATTGTTGGTTTTTTTTACTGCCATTCATTTATTAATCCAAAATTTAAAGTGTCTGGCTCGTGGAGAAGGGAATTGTGTGCCCTCCTCATTGACAGGCTGAGCCTGGGACATTTTCCAGCCACTTCATGCCCTTTTTTCCTTTGGAAATCTTGACAAAGCCTGTGTTTTTCTGGCGTGTTGTATTTACTAGGATAAGTTTTTTTGCTTTCTTTAGCTGCCAAAAACCCCAAAGCACCTCCCTCTTCATGCAGATCGAGGTTCTTGTTCCCATCAAGCTCGTTTCCATCGGATGGAAGATGGATTCCTGTCCTCTGGCTGCCTGGAATGGGCTGCTCCCAACGACACATCGTGGTTTTCCCTCCGAAGCAAAGTTTGACAAACACGTGGAGCTTTGCCTGGATTTCTGAAAACCACCTTGGCCACGGTGTGGGAATAATTGCATTCAGAAATAATGGAAAGATATTAGGAAAAGGAATTAATGATCAATTAACGCGGCGGAGGGAAGTCGTTGGAGGTGTCCCAGAGGAACCTGTGCTGGAACAGGTTGTTTAGACCCACAGCCAAGGGGCGGGAGGAAATCAGTGTACTTAGAAAGCCATACACATAAGATTTTTCCTTGTTTTCCTGCGGAACAACGGGCTCCAGGCTGGCTGATGCCACTCAGGCATCGGATTTTTAAAGTTCCAGTTGATAACTGTGAGAAAAACACAGGCTGGATGCTCGATATTAGTTAAAAAAACCAGCTCAGGGTGAGGAATTCTAATGAAGGGAATGGGGAGCAAAGTGGGAAATGGTGTTGTGCTGCTGCATCCTCTGGCAGTGCCTCCACAGCTGGAATCTGTGCTCGGCTCATCCTTTAAAAATAAAAGGGGAAGGGAGGAGGAAAATGATGCTGGGGATCCAGGGAGAAGATGTTTGAGACATTTATGGATAGAGAGATATACAATAATAGGGATTTATGGAGTCCTGGGCAGATTAAAAAGAAAAAAAAGGATAAATGTTGATTTGTGCCACGGGAAGGAGGGGTTAGCAGGTGAAGTGGGAATTAAAAACAAAGGAATCGCTTTTGTGCAGTTCCTTGTTGGGTGAGCAAACTCATCCGTAGGAAAAATATTCGGTGAGAGCTGCCAAGACACCTCCCAGGGAGTCCCTGGAGAGGAAAATCCCACTGCTGTGGTCCAAAGCATCAGCACCAGCCCACGGGGGGGGTGGAATATTGGTATAAACAAGACCTTTGGACTTGCCCAGGGCAACGTTCGTGATCCTGGAGCTTTCGGATCCCTTGTTGCACCTCCAGCTCAGTTTTTATGGGCACTCCAGTGCCAGTCTGAAGGTGATGAACCATGAAATCATGGAATATCCTGAGCTGGAAGGGACCCACGGATCCAGTTCCACGCTTGGGTCTCCCTGAGCTTCTGTGTGAGGACGTTGGGACCTCGTGTTGCTGCTTCTGTGGTGGGAAAAATGCAAATCCTTTGGTGTCCAAGACTAGAATTAGGCTCTGCTCCCTGGTTTAAGGAGGGCAGAGGGAGGAAGAGACAAGCCCTGTTTTGCCCAAATTACCCTTGTTTTAGCTTTTTTTTTTCCCCCCTGTAAACCTTCCATTTTTACGGAGGCAGGTTAAAAAAAGAAGGTTGCAACTCGTTTTTCTTGTTTGAAATATTTCACTCCAGCACATTTTTGCTCGTGCTGGTGTTTCCACTTACATCTTGCTGATAATTTGTAGCTGGGGGACAAAAAAAAAATAATTCCCTGTGTTGCCTTTGCCTTGAACTTGATGGATGGGAGCTCGGAAAAACGAGCTGGAGCTGTTAGAAGGCCTTGTCAGGGCTTTCTGTTCGGTGATCCTGGGTTGGTTTGGGGTTTTTTTAGCCTCCTGAGCTAAGACAGACTTTTGAGGACCTGCCTGGATGTGCTCTGGGAGCAGGCAGTGATTGTGGCTTTTGGGGATAATTGTGGATCTCAGGCTGGCAGGAATGGCAGGATCCCTCCGGCAACGCTCCGGCCTCCTTGCCCAGAGGTCCTCTGTCAGCGCTGGGAGTGATATCAAAATGATTTAAAATGAGATAAAATGAGGTAAAATGAGATAAAAATAAACCCAACCAGCCCTCCCACCCCGACCAACGTCACTGCCTCCTTGTCATTTGTAGTGGGTTGACCCCAGCTGGGTGGCAGGTCCCCACTGAAGCCACTCTCTCACTCCCCTCTGCAACTGGACAGAGGAGAGGAAAAAAAAGCCAGCACAGGATTCCTGAGTCGGGATAAGAGCTGGGAGAGGTCACTGACTGATCACCTTCACGGGCAAAACTCACTCAGAGTGGGGATAGCACTTAAATTTATCACTGACAGGATCAGAGACAAAGAGTGAGAAGTAAAATAATCTTAAAAACACCTTCTCCCCATCCCTCCTTCCTTCCATGTTCTCCCTCCTCCCCCCCAACGGTGCAAGGGGACGGGAATGGGGGTCACAGGCAGTTGTTGTTTCTGTCACTGCTCAGGGAGAGGAGTTGGAGTCCTTCCCCTTCTCTCATGGGGTCCCTCCCACGGGAGACAATCCTGGATGGAGCTCTCCAGTGTGAGCCCATCCCACAGGAGACAGTCCTGGATGGAGCTCTCTGGTGTGAGTCCATCCCACAGGAGACAGTCCTGGATGGAGCTCTCCAGTGTGAGCCCATCCCATGGGAGACAGTCCTGGATGGAGCTCTCCGGTGTGAACCCATCCCACGGGAGACAGTCATGGATGGACCTTTCCGGTGTGAGCCCATCCCATGGGAGACAGTTGTGGATGGACCTCTCTGGTGTGAGTCCATCCCATGGGAGACAGTCGTGGATGGAGCTCTCCGGTGTGAGCCCATCCCACGGGAGACAATCCTGGATGGAGCTCTCCAGTGTGAGCCCATCCCACGGGAGACAGTCCTGGATGGATCTCTCCGGTGTGAGCCCATCCCACAGGCAGCAGCTCTTCCCAAACTGCTCTCCCATGGGTCACTCCATGGGGTCAGTCCTTCAGGAATGAGCTGTACCAGTGTGGGTCCCCCACAGGGGCCACGAGTCCTAGTTGGGAAAAACCTGCTCCGTGTGGGCTTCCCTCTCTGTGGGCTGCAGGTCTCCGGCAGTTCCTGCTCCATCCTGGGCCTCCCATGGGGTCACGGCCTCCTTCCTGCATCCACCTGATCCAGCATGGGAGCCTCCATGGGTCGGGTTCTGAGCCCTGGGATGAGTTTGGGGTCGGGTTCTGAGCACTGGGATGAGTTTGGAGTTGGGTTCTGAGCCCTGGAGTCGGATTTGGGGTCAGGTTCTGAGCCCTGGGGTGAGTTTGGGGTCGGGTTCTGAGCCCTGGGGAGGGATTTGGGGTCGGGTTCTGAGCCCTGGGGTCGGATTTGGGGTCGGGTTCTGAGCCCTGGGGTCAGATTTGGGGTCGGGTTCTGAGCCCTGGGGTGAGTTTGGGGTCGGGTTCTGAGCCCTGGGGTCTCTGTACCTTGATGTTCCCCCATGGGCTGCAGGGGGGTCTCTGCACCCCGATGTTCCCCCATGGGCACAGGGGAGTCTCTGCACCCCAAAGGTCCCCCATGGGCTGCAGGGGGGCAACCTGCTCCACCATGTTGTTCCCCATGGGCACAGGGGGGTCTCTGCACCCCTGTGATCCTCCATGGGCTGCAGGAGGGTCTCTGCACTCTGATGGTCCCCCATGGGCTGCAGGGGGGGGTCTCTGCACCCCGATGCTCCCCATGGACACAGAGGCACAGCTGCCCCACCATGTTCTTCCCCATGGGCTGCAGGGGAACCTCAGCTCCAGCACCTGGAGCTCCTCCTGCCCCTCCTTCTGCCCTGCCCTTGGTGTCCACCTTGTCATTCCCATGTTCTCACTCCGCTCTTCCCTGGCTGGAATTCTTCCTGCACCAGAACCTCCTGTTCCTTAAATATGTTTATCCCAGAGGTGTTACTGTCGCTCCTGATGGGCTCGGCCTTGGAAGCCCGTCCTGGAGCAGCTGGAATTGCCTCCACGGGACAGGGGAAGCTTCCGGCAGCTTCCAACAGAATCCACACCCCCCCGCTACCAAAACCCAGCCACAGAAACCCACTCCGTCATTAACGCCAGGCTGTTAATTAATTAGCCCTTGCAAAACAGCCCTGCCTCGATTAGGCCTGAAGTGCCTCCTGACTGTGCCTTTCCTAGGGCAGGGTTTCCAAACCTGGCTCCAACGCGGTAAACAAATTAAGACGGAGAGAGAAAAAAAAAAAACCCGGCGCGTTTTGGGGTTTCTTCGCTTTTTCCAAGACGCTTTTTCCAACGCGGCTCCTGCCGTGGGTTTGGAACCCCCGGGTGGCACAGCGGGAGGGAGCGGAATTGCGTGTGTGATTTATCTCCTGGTGGCATTTCACGGGGCGGGGTGGTGGTGGGGGAAATTGTTCTCCCTTATCTTTTAGCAGGCAGAAATACTGTTACTTTATCGGAACGGGAAAACTGTATTTTAGGCGACGAGTGGCTGTATTTTAACTGACTGTGAGGGTTTTTTTAGGCATTAAATGGCTGTATTTTAACTGACTGTGAGGGTTTTTTCAGTCGAGAAATGACTGTATTTTAACTAATTTTAAGGGAGTTTAAGTCAAGAATGGGTGTATTTTAACTAATTATGAGGTTTTTTAGTCAAGAAATGGTTGTATTTTAACTAATTTTAAGGGGTTTTTAGTCAAGAGATGACTGTATTTTAACTAATTGTTAAGGGTTGTTAGTCAAGAAATGGCTGTATTTTGACTAACTAAGGGGTCTTTAGTTAGGAAATGCCTGTATTTTAACTAATTATGAGGTTTTTTAGTCAAGAAATGGCTGTATTTTAACTGACTGTAAGGGGTTTTTTAGTGAAGAAATGGCTGTATTTTAACTAATTGTGAGGGGTTTTTAGTCAGGAAATACCTGTATTTTAACCAATTGTTAAGGGTTATTAGTCAAGAAATGGCTGTATTTTGACTAACTAAGGTTTTTCTAGTCAATAAACGCCTGTACTTTAACTAATTTTAAGGGGGTTTTAGTCAAGGAATGGCTGTATTTTAACTAATTATGAGGTTTTTTAGTCAAGAAATGGCTGTATTTTAACTAACTGTAAGGGGGATTTAGTCAAGAAATGGCTGTATTTTGTCTAACTAAGCGTTTTTTAGGCAAGAAAGGGCTGTAATTTAACTGACTGTGAGGTTTTTTTAGTCAAGAAATGGCTGTATTTTAACTCTGTAAGATTTTCTCAGCGTTTGAAAAGCTGAACCTGGGGAAACCGATGCTGCTAAGAAACCAAACCACTCCATCCTGCCCCCGGTGATGGAGAAAGCACCGAAATGTTGCAATAAAAAGGGAGCAGCACAAAACCAAACCAAGTGGGGCTCGAGCTTTCCGAAATGCCCGCTCCGGGCAATCGTCACCCCTGGAACTTTGGGATGAGTAAGAAGCCACCTGCTGTGTTTTCTGGCAGGAAATCGTGGATTTATGGGGGAATTATTGGGAGGGCTGGGCTGTGATAAAGCAGAGCTGAGGAACGAGGAGGTTGTTGGAGTCGTGGGCGAGGATGTGGAGCGCGAGATGTTTGGGTGTTAAATCAGCGGTTTCCTCTTCAGGAAGCAGGAGTGTCACTCTCTGTCTTAATTCCACGAGTCTGGACGTCACTGTCTGTCCTGGACACGAGGAATTGTGTCACCCCCAGGCCTGTGCTGGAGTCAAGGGCACGAGGTGTTTGGGATGCTGGATGTTCCCAGTCTTTGCTGTTCCCAGAGTTAAGACCAGGAACCTCCTGCCCGGGCCTCCTTAAAATTCCCACCCAATGCTGCTTCCCTCTTTTCCACAGAACTCCCAAGCACTTTTTCCAAGGCAAGTTGTCACCCAGCCCTGGTGTGGCAGCAGGAGCAGGGAAGGGATTGTCCCCCTGTGCTGGCACTGCTGGGGCACCTCCAGGGCTGGGGGCAGCTCTGGGACACTCCCAACAAGGGAGACATGGAGGGGCCGGAGCGTGTCCAGGGAAGGGAACGGAGCTGGGAAGGGGCTGGAGCATTGGGAGCAGCTGGGGGGGCTCAGCCTGGAGAAAAGAGGGATCAGGGAACACCTTTTCCCTCTCCACAAGTCCCTGAGAGGAGAGGGGAGCTGGGGGGGGGGGTCCCAATTCCCAGGAAACAAGGGACAGGAGGAGAGGGAATGACCTCCAGCTGTGCCAGGGGAGGCTCAGGTGGGATATTGGGAATGATCCCTTCATGGAAAGGGATCATTATCCAGCCCTGGCACAGCTGCCCAGGGCAGGGGTGGATTCCCCATCCCTGGAAGGATTTCAGATCCCTGTGGATGTGGCCCTTGGGAACATGGCTCAGTGGTGGCCTTGGTGGTTGGACTTGATGGTCTTGGAGCTCTTTTCCAACTGAAATGATTCTGGGATTTCTAAGTGTGTTGGTTTGTTTTCCTTGGGGTTTTTTTGGGGTAGGCTGAGGGTGGATGGGCAGCAGTGGCTTCCCCTTCCCAGCCGAGCTGTGACCGCTCCCTGTGACGTGTTTGGGGCTGGAGCACCACATTTCATGGAAATCGCTGCTGTCGGATAATCCATCAGCAATTATGGCGATCCAGGAATGGGAACATCTTCATAATTTATTCCCTCTTTGCCTTTGAGGAGGTTTCCTTTGGCTTTTGAATCACAGAATCCCCGTGGCTTGGGTGGGAAGGACCTTAAAGCTCATCCCATTCCATGAGCGTTCCTCTATCCCAGTTTGCTCCAAGCCCTGTCCAACCTGGCCTTGGACACTTCCAGGGATGAAGTAGTGCTGGAATGCCCTGTGGGCAAAGTTTTGGGGGGGCTCTTGGGTTGGATGAGATGTTCTAGATCCTTCCCTTCTTTCCGTATGGGCGGGAACCCCTAAACCCTTCCTGCCCTTGGTGTTTGCTCCTCTTGGAGCTTCTCCTGCTTCTCGTGCCTCTTCCTGCTCTTTTCCTTGTCCTCTCCCTGTGCTCTGCAAAGCAGAAAAACGCTTTAAAGGCACGTCTTTAAACCCCCACCTGCTTTATTCTTAGAGCTCCTCTTCCCTCAGCTTGCCGGGACGAGTCATTCGGAGCCGCCTTGGCTTCCTGCCACCCCGCTCCCGACTGGGGACTTTGGAAGCTGCTGTAGCGGGGTTGTAAATAATTGAGTCTTTGATCTTCAGGTCTCTGAGCCGACGAGGCTTTTGTCTGGAGAGCAGAGTTTAATGGAGAGCAAGCAGAGGCTTTGGTAAATGAGTTGTTCCATGCCAGAGCCGGGCTGGCTGTTTTTTTCCTCGGAGTGAGGAAGCGTCGGAGGCCCCGCGTGTCTGGGAGGTGCCTTTTTGATCTTAAAAAAAAAAGAAAAACCCAGAAAAAAAGAGTGTATTCAAGAGGCAGGTTCTGATTTGAAGGTCTGTTTAACGTCCCGGCTTTCTCTGCCGGTTCAGTCAAATGTTCTCCAGTGACTAACATTAATTATGTCTCCTTTTCTGCTCCCCGGTTCAGACACTTCTGTAATCACTGGCTCTGCAATATCTGTGTCTGGGCAAACCAGAGAGGCTTCTCTGCCTCTCTTTTGCCTCGTTTGTGTGGCTGAGCAGCTCTTTCCTTTCCATCAAGCACCTCTGAGGTCACTCTGGTGGTCGCGTTGTCTCGCTGTCACCTCGTGCTGGTCACTTGTCTTGATTCCTGATTGCTCCTCTCGTGATGTGGGGGATAAATAATGGATAATTGTGTCCCAGGGAAGGAGGAAAATGCTCCAAGGTGTTTGTTGGTGCTGGAGAAGATAAAATCCATCTCCTATGGAGCCAGGCTCAGAGAGCCAGGGGTGTTCAGCCTGGAGAAGAGAATGATCCAGGGAGAGCTTGGAGCACATTCCAGTGCTTAAAGGGGCTCCAGGAGAGCTGGACAGGGACTGGGGACAAGGGCTGGAGGGACAGGACACAGGGAATGGCTTCCCACTGCCAGAGGGCAGGGAGAGATGGGAGATTGGGAAGGGATTCCTGGCTGGGAGGGTGAGGAGGGTCTGATCTGGAATTCTCAGAGAAGCTGTGGCTGCCCCTGGATCCCTGGAATTGTCCAAAGCCAGGTTGGATGGGGCTTGGAGCAACCTGGGATGGTGGGAGGTGTTGGAACTGGATGATCTTTAAGGTCCCTTCCCGCCCAAACCATTGCAGGATTTGATGATTCCATGGAGGTGGGATGGCTCCAGTCTGGATTTCCCAGTTTCTTAGCGGACAAATCCTGTGGGATGTGAGTCCAAAGAATTAAAGCAAAAAAACTGAGCTCCAGGGAGAGCTTGGAGCCCCTTCCAGAACCTAAAGGGGCTCCAGGAGAGCTGGAGAGGGACTTGGGACAAGGGCTGGAGGGACAGGACACAGGGAATGGCTTCCCACTGCCAGAGGGCAGGGAGAGATGGGAGATTGGGAAGGGATTCCTGGCTGGGAGGGTGGGGAGGGGCTGGAATGGATTTCCCAGAGAAGCTGTGGCTGCCCCTGGATCTCTGGGAGTGTCCAAGGCCGGGTTGGATGGGTCTTGGAGCAACCTGGGATAGTGGAAAGTGTCCCTGCCCGTGGCAATGGGTGGGATGAGATGGTCTTTAAGTCCTTTCCTACCCAACCCAGTCTGGGATTCCATGATTATGGATGGAGTTTCCATCTTGGGTTCATGTAATTTCTCGAGCTTTTCTCTATTTTCCTCTCCTGGTCCTCAGTCAGAAATAATTCTGCTTTTCTTGGTCTGCAGTAAAGTTGTTTTAACCTCTCGTGTTTGAGCATCCTGGAATCCCACAATGGTTTAGGTTGGAAAGGGCCTTAAAGCTCATCCTGTTCCACCTTCCACTATCCCAGGTTGTTCCAAATGTCATCCAACCTGGCCTTGGACACTCCCAGGGATCCAGGAGCAGCCACAGCTCCCACTATCCCAGGTCCCTCATCCCAAAGCCACTCTTCTCAGAGCTCAAGGAATTTGCTTTCCAGCCTGCCAGCCCACTTGGATAAAGACTATTCCCTCCTCCCATCCTCCTTAGCATGCCATTCCCATGGGATACGTGGCCGGATTTCTGTTGTTTTTAAAGATGAAGCTCGGGAAAATCCATCTTGTCCATTATCCCAACGAGCTCCCTTAGAGGATTTGAAGGAATGAAGTGTGAGGTGGATAAAACTCTGGGTGTTTTTTCAAACAGGGAGATATTTGACATGACAAAAGAGCCCCAGGACAACGTGTCCCCCATTCCACTGATTTTCCAAACAGATCCCAGCAGCAAAGGGTTGTCGTTGACCCCTAACGGGGTCGGTCGGTTCCGCCTCGGGGCCCGGCGTTCCATCCTCCTGCTCCAACAGCCCTTCCTCGGGGCTGGAGAGGGAGAACGAGGGATAAATCCGTGTTCCACGTCAGGCTGTGTCTGGAGGGGGAAAACGCAGAGCTTTTCCTGGGGATGGGGGCAGGATTCTATTCTGGGAAGCGGCGAAATGTCCAGAAAACGTTCCGGAGCCGAGCGGCGGCGGCGGCGCGAGCTGCGCGTGTGATTCAGCGGCCAAATTACCCCGGAGTGTATAAATAGGGGAAAATTGGATGGGAATAGGCAGATGACATTCCAGCTGGATGCAGGTGCGAGGCTCTTGGGGCTGTTTTTGGTAGCAAGAGGCGACAGAAATTGGAGATGGTGCTAAGAAAAGGTGTGGGAGTGATGTAAGCACGGGAATATGGGAACGTGGATGTGACAGGGTTTGGAACAAGGTGAGCTTTAAGGTCCCTTCCAACCCAAACCGTTCTGGGATTTTCTGAGGTTCTGGGATAAAGGATACGTTGGTTAGAATCCATTTAGAGGGATTTTTGTGGAAGTCAGGGATGGAAAAGGCAGGAAAGGGGAAGAGAGACCCTTCCCTGAGTGCCGAGATTCCCAGGGAACCCCCTTGTTCCCTGAACTCCTTCCCAGAGAGGAGTTGGGCTGTGGATCCATCCAATGTCAGGCTCTGGATCCAGGCTGGGAGAGCTGGGGAGGTTCACCTGGAGAAGAGAAGGATCCAGGGAGAGCTTGGAGCACATTCCAGAGCCTAAAGGGGCTCCAGGAGAGCTGGAGAGGGACTGGGGACAAGGGCTGGAGGGACAGGACACAGGGAATGACTTCCCACTGCCAGAGGGCAGGGAGAGATGGGAGATTGGGAAGGGATTCCTGGCTGGGAGGGTGGTGAGGAGCTTTAGCTGGAATTCCCAGAGAAGCTGTGGCTGCCCCTGGATCCCTGGAATTGTCCAAAGCCAGGTCAGACGGAGCAACCTGGGATCGTGGGAGGTGTTGGGGTTGGAACTGGATGATCTTTAAGTCCCTTCCCACCCAAACCATTCCAGGATTCCATGATTCAAACACTTCCTGAACCAAAGTGTTCCCTCTCGGAAGGGCAGTTTTCCTTTCCTTTGTCTCCGCTGACTCTTTCCACAGAGATCTTCCCAGTTTGATTAAAATCCCATAAATCCGCGCGTGTCCTGATGTAAATCCAATATTTAGGAGATAACCTTTCCTCCCGTATTTCCCGCCCTCTCCAGGTCTCTGAATTCCCTTTGATATCTCCCCTCGACTCGGGCAGGGAAGGAGGTGCTGGTTGGGCACTGGAAAAACGTGGGAACTCGCTGTAAAACGGGTTTCCTTACAAATTTAGGGTTCCATCCCGTTGTGTAACAAATCTTTGTGCTGAGCAATAACCATCAATTCCCCTTCGACGGGCCCTGCTCGGGAACTCCTTCCGGAAAACGGCAGCTTAGGGAAACCTGGAGAAGCTTTTCCTTGGTGGCCCTTCCCGACATTCCGGGTTTGGCCTCTGAACTCCTCGAATATCTTCCCTGGGGTGTTTGGTTTTAAAGGAAATGGAATTTCCCCCTTTTTCAAATCGGAGAAATGAATGTTTAAAGTTTGGAATTGGAGAAAAAGCAGCAGGAAAGTCCATTTTCTCTTCCATTTTTCAGGCAGTGCCGGAGTTGTGTTGCCAGAATCCCCTTCCCTGGAAGGTTTGCTGTCACACAAATCCATCTTTTTTTCTTGGAAATGTTGCTTTATCTGCTTGGACTTGGCCTTTATTTTGCTTTTCTAGTTCTTTTTAAGCCACGTTTCTTTTTCCAGCTGGATTTAATTTATAATTTTACCATTAAAAATCCCGTTGGTGCCCTTGGGAGTCGTTGCATTTTAGGGTCTGTCGGTGCCCATGAAATCCAGCATTTTATATCCTGGCCATAAATTTACTTGGGGGGGGGGGAGGTGTGATTTTATTATTTTTGTGAGGATTTCCCCCCTGATTAGAGGTGTTAATATGAACATAATATTATTATTACCCCTTTTCTACAAGGGGTGAGTTCTCTGCTGCCTTTTTTCCCCCCCTCTAAGCCAAGGTTTCTCCGGAATTCTTGCAAATCACGTCTTCCAAAGTGGGTGTTTTGGAGCCTGTTAATGAATCACACTTTGGCAGTGTTTGCCCTGACGTGATAAACAATTGTTCTCTTGGCCTGTCAGATTATTGAACCACAAACTTGGAGACGTTTTACGTGGTTTTTGTTGTTTTCTTCTTTTTAAAATGCTTTTTTTGTTGTTGTTGTTGTTGACAGCCTGTCCCCCAAATACCTCGGCCTTTATGTAGACTTTAACAGTCTGAAGTGAGTTAATATTATTTTTTAGTGAGTCTGAGCCCACTTGGGGTTTTTTGCTGGGTTTTTTAGGGCTTTTTGGGCAGGTAGTGGAGCTTTATTTCACCTCAGAAGTTTCCGGCCATCCAGAGCTGCAAATGGGATGATGAATCTTCAGAGGCACCTAATAAAGAGCTGAGCTTAGTCATCCTTGTGATTTTGGTGTGCAATATCCTGTCGGGGATGGGCAGAACAGCCCTCTCTCACTCAAGGTGTCCTCTTTTCAGCAACATTTAATATTCATTCCCACATCATCATTTGGGACCATTAACGAGACTGATATTCCTCTCAGAGTGGGGCTGTTAATCCTGGCTTGGGACTTATCCAGATTACCTCTGCAGCTTCCAAAGGAGAAGTTCCCTTTTCCTGCTGGAAATCTTCCCTCCTCTGCTGCAGTCCTGTTACACAACCACCTTCTCCTGCAGGAAAGGTGGAATTCCAGTGTGGAATCCTTCCTGGAGCTTACGTGGATCCATGGTTTCCTTTGGTTCAAAGGCTGCTTCGGGTTCCTTTTTCCCTTTATTTTACTCTCTCCCAGGTCACCCACTCACCATTTGTCATCAGGAGGGGAGGTTTTCTCCTACCTGGAGTAATTAGTCTTTGTTAGAGCTCCGGTGATAAATAGCAGAGGAGGAGGAAAAAGGGAAACGATGAGTTTTGTTTCGGCGTCAGACTCTTCCAGTGAAGTTGGGAATGCACCAGTTGCTCCCAAAGGGAAGGGATTTGTGGGATTTTTCATGGCAAACCTTGTCCATCTTGTGTCCATCCTCCAGGCTGCCACAGTCCAGTTCTTTGACACACAAAACAAGCCCCCCAGACTTGTATTAATGTGTTTGTGAATCACTTCACCCAGGCCTTACCATGAGGGTAAAGGGAATTCTAAACCTGGGAATGACGTAGAAACTCTCCCCTGGGAGAGGCTGGAAACCCTTCTGAGGTTCCCTGTGAAAGCTTCATGGTTCGAAGAGAGGATTGGTCTGGATTTTTCCAGGTATTCTGAGCGCAGCCTGACCAAGTGTGTGGGGATAACGATCGAGACGAGGCCGGATTATTGCCTGAAGAGGCACCTCAGCGACATGTTGTCCTACGGCTGCACGAGGCTGGAGATCGGGGTGCAGAGCGTCTACGAGGACGTGGCCCGGGACACCAACAGGTGAGGGGGAGAGGGACGTGGGATCCTGGAATGGTTTGGGTGGGAAGGGACCTCAAGCTCGTCCAGTTCTGACCCCGACACCTCCCACGACCCAGGTTGCTCCAAGACCCGTCCAACCCATGCTTGGACACTCCCAGGGATCCAGGGGCAGCCACAGCTGCTCTGAGAATTCCAGACCAGACCCTCAACACCCTCCCAGACAAGAATTCCTTCCCAGTATCCCACCCAAATCTCCCCTTTTCCAGTGGGAGGCCATTCCCTGTGTCCTGTCCCTCCAGCCCTTGTCCCCAGTCCCTCTCCAGCTCTCCTGGAGCCCCTTCAGGCTCTGGAATGTGCTCCAAGCTCTCTCAGGATCCTTCTCTTCTCCAGCCTGGCCATTCTCAGCTCTCCCAGCCTGGATCCAGAGCCTGACATTGGATCCATCCACAACCCAACTCCTCTTGAAGAAGGAGTTCAGGGAACAAGGGGGTTCCCTGGGAATCTCAGGACTCAGAGAAGGGCCTCCCTTCCCCTTTCCTGCCTTTTCCATCCCTGACTTCCATAAAAATCCCTCTAAATGGATTCTAACCTGAGTGTCCTTTATCCTGGTATTCCAGACTGGTTTGGGTGGGAAGGGACCTTAAAACTCATCCCGTTCCATGAGCAGGGACACCTTCCACTGTCCCAGGGAATCCAGCTGGACCTTGGACACTCCCAGGGATCCAGGGGCAGCCACAGCTTCTCTGGGAATTCTATTCCACCCTCCCAGGGAAGAATCCCTTCCCAGTCTCCCATCTGTCCCTGCCCTCTGGCACTGGGAAGCCATTCCCTGTGTCCTGTCCCTCCATCCCTTGTCCCCAGTCCCTCTCCAGCTCTCCTGGAGCCCCTTTAGGCTCTGGAAGGGGCTCCAAACTCTCCCTGGATCCTTCCCTTCTCCAGGCTGAAACCTCCAAAGCTTCCAGCCTCCAGTGGCTGCTCATTGGGCCCTTCAAGAACATTCTGTGGGAATTCTCTGTTTCCTTGACTAATCCCCACTTAACAGAGAATCTTGAAACATTTCCCTCATTTCCTTGCTTTTGCGGCCTCATTTCCACCAAGAAAAATTATTAACCTGCATTTTAATGGCTTTCTTTGGGATATTGTTTATACCAGGGCTTGAGAAAATGGGACTGTGATGCTTTATTTTCAGATATATTTGCAGGAGGCCTCTGATTTATTCCTCAGCATCTTGGACCTGTGGCCAAAAGGAGTGTTTTCCCATATGGGAAAGCATGGAATATTTTGCTCCTCCCACCTCTGACAGGCAAACAAGCCAATCTCTCCTCTATTTATTTACTTATTTCAAGGCTGATAATTCTGCTGAGATTTTAAAATGAGTGATTTTTCACTTGTTTTTTGGTTGGGTTTTTTTTTCACTTCATTCAACTCGTTCCCTCTTATCCCATATTCCAGTCACTCCCAAAGTTGTTTAATAACCACAGCCTCAGGTGGTGACAGATTCAGGCAAAGCACATTTTTTGGTGACACCCACCTTAAAGGCAGCAGAGCAAAGCTGGAAATGTTGGGCATTTTCTTCTTTTCCTTTTAGGGACTTCAGGGAAGAATCCCAAATGGATTTCCTCCTTCGGCAGTGCCGGGGCGTGGGAATGTGGGATGGCACTGCCGGGAAACCATCAGGCTCCAGGTCCCAAAAAATGCAGGAAAAGCCATTTATTGAGGAGCCCAAGAGCTCATTTCAGAGGTGGTTTCCTCCTCTGGATGTCAGAGCTTTCCAGAGGAAAGGATCCATCCTAAGGAATGTTCTTAGTCTGGATGCCTTCAGTCGTAGATTCCTTCAATTCATTTAATTCATTTATCAATTAATTTCCCTTTTTTTCCCACTCAGATCTTTCAAAGGTGGAGCTTTAAAACCTCTCTTTGCTCCCACTTGAGTTTTCCACCAGTTTTTTTTGTGTCACACCAGAGCAGGTCCCACAAATCATCCGAAGCTCTTCCCTCACTTTTGGCTTTTGGTCCCTTTTCCCCAAGGAGTGGGAATAAAGGGATGTGTTCCTGCCTTGATTTCACTCAGAGCCAATCCTGGATGGAATTATATTTTATATTATAATTATATTTATATTATATATCACATATAAAATATACACTGTATATTATATAATATACAATTAGGCAATTATACTATATATACACAATTATATATATATATAAATATATATATAATTATATATATGTGTGTGTGTGTATATAATATATATTTATATAAATGTATATATATATGTATATATATGCACATATATAATATATAAATAATTATATATAATATATAAATAATTATATATATAAATGTGTATATATAATATATGCATATATATGTGTATATATAATATATATATGTATGTATGATATACATATATATAATATATATACACAATTATACAATTATACAGTATATAATATATAATTATCATTATAATGATAATTTATACTAGAATTATATTTCATATTAGAATTATATTTTATCTTCAAATTCTATTTTATATTATAATTATAAATATGTTACGTATGATATAGAGAATAGACAACATATTATGGAATAGATAATTATATATTATATATTATCTTAGGATTCTGTTTTATCTTAGAATTCCATTTTACATGAGAATTCTGCTCCATTTTTCAAAGGCTCCTGCAGAAGTCCTCGAAGGGCTTTGCTGCAAATGCTCCCTCCAACTTTTCAGAGCGGTGAATAGAAACACACTTGGAAAATAATAAAAAAATAGGGTGATTCGAGTTCCTCTTCCTTTTGAAACGACCTCATTTTGCTTCTGCTCCCCTTTGTGTGTGGGAGCGACGTGTTGGGTTGTTGTTTTTTTTTTTGGGGGCTTTCAACTTCTTAATATTTCGCTCGTAGCAAAATGTCAGATTACAACCAATTAGGCAAACTGTTGGGGAAATTACTTTCTATTCTGTTCCAGGAGTCATTAGCGAGGTGGTGTTGGTTTTTTTGTGTTGTTTTTGGTTGTTTTTTGAGTGCTTTTGGCGGCTGCGAGGCAGAAAAATATTCGAGAACCGATCTTAGGCTTCAAATAATCGAGTTATTGATGCAGCTCCAATTCCACTTCTAATAAGAAAATAATTTTTATTTATGAAGCGAGTCTCCATTTCCTCCCCTCGGGCTGCTCAAGGGCCTGAGTAATATTGTCCTTGAACAGCCTTGGAAAAACACGGTGACACTTGTTAAAAAAAAAAAACAAACTAAAAAAATCATAAATAAAACTGTAGGGAAAAAAAAAGCTGCAGTGAGGGAATGAGTGGAGGTGGAACCTTCTGGAAGAGAGGAAGGAATTGAGCCTTAAAACCAGGGAAGCAGCTGCTGGTTTGGTTAAAATAAAGGCTGGGTGCCCGTTCTGGGTCAGAATTAAGTGTAAATGAACAGATTTAGGACTGAGGTGCCCAGATGGGGGGAATTTTTCACCCCAAAGGACCGTGGAGGGGGAGAATTCCACCCCCTGGAGCGGGGAATTCCAGAAGGTGGGGTGAGAGTGTGATGGGGAGCAAAGAGGGGTTGGAGAGGGAAGGTCAGGGGTTGCTGAGGGGGTCAAAATGTCCGGAGATATCCCGAAATCTCAGCCAGGGGTGGGAAGAACCAAAGCCAGGACTTCATGGGAAGACTGGTCACTGGGGTGGGAATTCCCCCCTGGCTGTGTGTGTGGAGGCTCTGGAGCTGTGGAGGTGGAAGGAGAGAGGGATTTGCTCAAGGATAATGAACCTTTGTTCCTGCCGTGGTTTGGGATCCAGGTCTCTACAAGCTCCAGAATCTGAGCTTGGTTTGATGTCAGAACGTGGAATCCTTCAGTAATCCCAACCCAGCCCGTGTTTTGGAGCTGAGAAAGTTGGTGTTTCTCTAACAGGAGCGTGTTTCGGGGTGGTTTTCCAGCTGCCTGGTTTTCCTGACCCCCCATCCTTCTCCCTTCCTGTTGTTTTTGTCTTTGGTTGTTCCTCATCCCGATTATCCGCAGCCGCCACTGCGCCGTGTCCTCCTTGTGCTGTGGCACCAACTGGTGTCTTGGCTTTCCCAGTTGGATTTCAGCAGCTCTCCCAAGCTTCTCCAGCTGGGATTTGAGCAGTTGGAGCCTTGGAGTGGCTCAACAGCAGCACACTTTTAATACTTTAATAAAAACACCTTTTTTCCCCTTCTAGAAGTTCACTCCAACCACGTTCCAGACTCGACCCGCTCTCGCTTCCCGGAGTTAAATCTCAATTAAACATCTCCAGTGTGGCTCGTCCTGCCTGATCCTGGATCTCTTCCCTCTCTTCCCAGAGGCCACACGGTGAAGGCTGTGTGTGAATCCTTCCACCTGGCCAAGGATGCCGGATTTAAGGTGGTGGCCCACATGATGCCTGACCTCCCAAACATGGGCCTGGAGAGGGACATGGACCAGTTCGTTGTGAGTATGCCTGAAAATACCCGGGAATTTCTCGTGTTTTCCAGCTTTTTCATCCAACTCTTCCCGTTCTTACCTCAGCCATCAGTTCTGATCCAGCCCAGGCTTGTTTTTCTTAAGGACAAAATAATTGAAAAATCAATATTTTTATTTTTTTTTTTTTTTTTTTTTGGAAAGGTGGAGGGTGAGAAAAGATTTGTTGAGCTACTTCATCCAGAAAATTATATCCCTGCCTCATGAAAGCCTGAGTCACCAGGGTCCCTGTGGAATATTGCTCTTCCCATATTAACTGGGGCTCTTGCTTTTTTTTTTTTTCCCAAGTTTTCTTCCTGGGATTTAGAACAGTGCACAATTGCAAGTGGAAAGAAGGCAGCTAATTGCAAAATGAAGTGTACAGGTGTGTCATGAAGCATCTCTGTTCTTGGCTCGGTATCTTTGTCAACGGTGTAGAAGAAAACAGAAAATGATTCCTGGAGATATGGAAATGAGGAATAAAGTATAAGCAGTGCAGGGAATTAACCCCTCTAGGTGGTAGTTTGGTAGATTTTCATTATTTCTTGTATTTCTTTTAAGGCGAAATCGGTTGTGTTTTTAAAATAATGCAGAAACTGGGACGTTTCCTCAGGAGTTTTGTGCAGAATTCCTGAGCACAATGCCTTAGTACTTAACAAATATTGTATTTGTGTGACAGAATAGGGGACTGGGGCAAAGGGATGTGCACAAACCCAGAGGTGCAGCCAGAACTCAAAATTCCCCCTCCAGGCTCTCCTCCTGGGTTGTTTTCCTACCACGCTGTAGGGAAGTAGAGCGTGGACACGACGTAGGATTTTCCAGGAATTACTTGTGGTGCAGAACCCGAGTCCCTCCCCGATATCTCCTGAAGTTCCAGCTGCTTTTACGTGGGTTTTATGTGTTTTTATGGGCCTGTCACGAGCCGAGGGGAGACAATTTGTGGTGTTAAATGAGCAATAATGACAAAAAGATTTAAAGAGCCAGCAAGGAGGAGCCTGGTGATCCGAGGTGTTTACAAGATGTCAGAGTGGAGAGGGAGGGATTATTTAGGGCAGGATTGCAAGCTCCTGTAGGAAGTATTTAGTGCTTGTTGTTCCTTGCTGCTTATTCACGATGGGCGGTTAAAGATTTCCCGCCGTGGGATCTGGAATTGCTCCTGTTTGGCTGCAGATTTGGGAGTAGGTTTGGAAGGTTTAAGTTCAAATGGTGGCATCACTGAAGGGTGTTGTGTCCCTTTATAAAGGGCAGCTTTTTGCAGGGATTGAAGAGGCAGGGGGCAAAGTTTGCAGGAAGGAGGCTGGAATTGGGAGAGGGGGAACGAAAAGGAAGCCGAGCATGGAAAAGCAGGAGAAGGAGAAAACAGAGCAGAGAAGGGCAAGTGGTTTGTGCTGTTTCTGGCCCAGGGAAGTCCCTTGGCTTTAGGAGCTGGGAAAACTCCTTGTGAAAAGAGTTTTGTGGAATGAGGTGAGTTTTGAGGTCCCTCCCAACCCAAACCATCCCGGTGAAAACCAGTGTGGATGGTGGGACTCTGGACGTGGCGGGAAGGAATCCACGTGGGATGGGAAAGGATGGGAAGAGAGGGAGTAGGTGAGGACAAGGCCCGGAAAGAATTGAGATATTTATAAATTTATGAGAGGAAGGGTTAAGATAAGATGAGAATTTTTTTGCTGGAGGGCCAGAGTTGGCGAAAAGCAGGTGGTTGGAGGGTCAGGGAAGAGAAATGGGGAGCAGAGAAATCCAGGTGGGAGTTGAGGAGGGGAGTTCAGGAGGGCAGAGGGTGATGGGGGTGAAGACCAACTCTTTGGGAATTTAAAGCAGGACTCACGGATCAAATGAAGGTTTGGTGCCAGTGAAGCCCCAGGGGAGGAGCTGGAGGATGAGGAATCCATGTGGAGGATGAAGCCCTCAAGTGATGAGAGGAGGAAAAGTGGGAGCTGGGGAGGGAAACTGGGAGACTTCTTTTTACCCCCTCCTTTGCTTTCTCATCCTTTTTTAAATGTGTTATAATTTAATTTCTAAGCATCCTTTGTCCTAAATATGAGAGAATAAGGGGTAAAACCAACTCCTTTCTTTTATTAATCTTTTTTTCTTTCTGGTGCACACAGCAGAGGTGTTCAGCAGGCTAATTCCTTCATTCCCAGGGATCCAGCTGATAGTAGATTCTCTCCTTCCTGCCTTAAAATTTTATATCATCCTTTTGGGTTATTAGAACAACTTATTTCTGTGTTGTGCTGCATAAATATTAGTCCAGGCTGGTAAATATTTAGACATTTCTACTGCATAAAACTAATGGGGCAGTGAAGAGAGGAACCCAGTGGAGGCACAAAGCTGCTCCTTGTGCAGGTTTCTCCTAAAATGTGGCATCTTCTCACAGTCATGGAATGGTTTGGGTGGGAAGGGCCCTTAAAGCTCATCCAGTTCCAACCCTGACACCTTCCACCATCCCAGGTTGCTCCAAGGGAATCCAACCCGGCCTTGGACACTCCCAGGGATCCAGGGGCAGCCACAGCTTCTCTGGGAATTCCAGACCAGCCCCTCCCCACCCTCCCAGCCAGGAATTCCTTCCCAACCTCCCACCTCTCCATGCCCTCTGGCACTGGGAAGTCATTCCCTGTGTCCTGTCCCTCCAGCCCTTGTCCAAAGTCCCTCTCCAGCTCTCCTGGAGGCTCTTTAAGCTCTGGAAGAGGCTCCAAGCTCTCCCTGGATCCTTCCCTTCTCCAGCCTGGACATTCTCAGCTCTCCCAGCCTGGATCCAGAGCCTGCCATTGGATCCATCCCCAGCCCAACTCCTCCCTGGGAAGGAGTTCAGGGAACAAGGGGGTTCCCTGGGAATCTCAGGACTCAGGGAAAGGTCCCCTTCCCCTTTCCTGCCTTTTCCATCCCTTACTTCCACAAAAATCCCTCTAAATGGATTCTAACCTGAGTGTCCTTTATCCTGGAATTCCAGACTGGTTTGGGTGGGAAGGAACCTTAAAGATCATTCTGTTCCATGGTCAGGGACACCTCCCACTATCCCAGGTTGCTCCAACCTGGCCTTGGACACTTCCAGGGATCCAGGGGCAGCCACAGCTTCTCTGGGAATTCTATTCCACCCTCCCAGGGAAGAATCCCTTCCCAGTCTCCCATCTCTCCCTGCCCTCTGGCAGTGGGATCCATTCCCTGTGTCCTGTCCCTCCAACCCTTGTCCCCAGTCCCTCTCCAGCTCTCCTGGAGCCCCTTTAGGCTCTGGAATGTGCTCCAAGCTCTCCCTGGATCCTTCTCTTCTCCAGGTGAACCCCCCCAGCTCTCCCAGCCTCTCTGAAAATACCCTTGACTTTTTGGGACGAAAGACACCTTTGGCGTATCAGGAATCTTTACAGATGTTTGATTTTTTTAGTTTTAAATACGTTAGGGGAAAAAAAAATCCCTTTATTTGTTGTGCCAGTCTCCTTCCCAGCCACCTGCTTTTCAGACCAGGGACAAAAGGAACCAAGTTGACTTTAGGAGGAGCTTTAAGCACCTTTGCCTTCATCACCAGTTGATATATGAATTCCAGAGGCTTCTCCTGGGAAGGCAATAACTTGCTGATTGTGCTGACCAGGGACTAAAAATCCTGGGTGCTTCTTCAACTTGAACAGGTAATTACAGTTCCAGGAGCAACGTTGCCTCTGTCCCTTCTGACCTATTGATTTCCAAGTGTCTCCTGCTCCTTCCATCCAGCAGCAAAGGTGTCCAGCACTTCTTCTTCTTCTGCAAACACGTCAGAGCTCTGGGTGTGGGGTCAGCAACTGCTCTTCTGGTGATTTTATTAGTGATTCTTCCAAAGATGATTTTATTGATAGGAGTGTGTTGCCTGTATCTTTTATTATAGGTGTTTATTATTATTATTATTTTGGTTGTGAATTCCATCCCTGGAAGTGTCCAAGGCCAGGTTGGACAGGGCTTGGAGCAACCTGGGATGGTGGAAGGTGTCCCTGCCCATGGCAGGGGGTGGAATTGGGATGAGCTTTAAGGTCCCTTCCAACCCAAATAATTCTGTAATTCTCTGATTCCATGGTTTTTTTACAGTAATCTGGGATAGTGGAGCAACCTGGGATGGTGGAAGGTGTCCCGGCCCATGGCAGGAGGTGGAATTGGGATGAGCTTTAAGGTCCCTTCCAACCCAAATAATTCTGGGATTCTGTGATTCCATGATTTTTTTACAGCAAGTGGCACGTGAGTGGCTTTTTCCCTGCCTCCATCACGAAGATTATTCCAGTTGTGTATACAGTTATTCCAGTTATATATACAATTATCCCCCTTATTACACAATTACTCCAGTTACATATTCGGTTATTACAGAGTGGATGTTCTGTCCCCGTGTCCCAGTTCTGCTGTGCTTTTCCCCCCTCCCACATTCCCCCCATCCTGCCTGTCCTCCCCACTTCTTATTGATTCTTTTTATAGCCTCAGAGGATTTCCTTTCCACTTCAGGTCTTTCCACCCCGTCCCACATATGGGAAAACGCCGCAGGGAAGGGAACATGCTCTGCTTCCTCCCTCCTCCCTCCCGGTCGTGCCAGGTAGTGTAAATGTTACACACACACACACACACAAACCATCAGACCCACTCCCAGGGCCTCCCTTAGCAGGTGGCCGGGGAAAATAATTAGAATAATAGCTGGAATAAATCAAGGACTCAGCGGGAATAATGGAATTGTCGCCAGAGCAGACACCTCATCCCGCGGAACGCCGTAAACGCTCGGCTCCGCCGCTGCACCGGGAGAGACATGAGGTGGCTCTGGGGGTAAATGGTTGGGAGGATTCATGAATCACCCTCGCCGGCGGGGCTGCCAAGCAGAACTTTTGGATTGAAGCGGGAACTTTGGGAAGGCTGGAGAATTCCCGCGGCGCCGTTACTGATGCCTCGTTCCGTTTCCGCGGAGCCGCTCGGCGGCAATGGGAGAACCAACAGCTGCTCTGGAATAACTCTTCCTAGTGCTAATGTCCCTGATATTCCTAATGCTCCTAATATTCCTCTTTATTCGAGGATAAACATTCCCAAGTGACATATTTATTAATGGACACGATGTTGCTGTGTTGGCCCTCGGTTTTATTTTTAGGGCTTTTTCCTGAGCCCGGTTTACTGTCGCTCTTCCTCTCAGTCCTCTGGCAAGGGATGGCTCCAAGCCCATCTCAAACAGCTTTTAAGACCCCTCATAGGTTAAATTAATCTAGGAAGCATTAAAAAAAAAAAAAAGGAAATGAGCCAGAAGATTAGGAATTTGGAGTGTGGGAAGTGTCAGGGGCCGGCAGAACCCAAAGGCACGCGGGAGCTGGTGGATGTTCCCCAGAAGCATCAGATGGGCCTTCAGGTGTTGAGAAACTCTTTTAATCCTTGAGGAAATCCAGGAGGAGATCCTGTGGCCTCACTGTGTCCATCTGAAGCCTCCCATGAATATAATTCCAAGGATAAAAGCATAGGCAGGGCCGTGGAATGGCGCTGGAGACAAATCTCGGAGCGAGGAGATTTTCAGTCCCGTTTCAGCAGAGCCTTTCTTTGTGTTCTTTAAATAAAATGCAATCACTGAATGATTTAGTCTGAAAATTCCTCTTCTTAGTCATGTGTCAAGCTGTTTGGTTTTTTTATCTGAAGGAGTTGCTAAATAAGCAATTTCCCAGAAAAGGACTAATTTTAGTGCAATGCCTGATGCATCCGTGCTCCGAGTGTGATTCCACTCCAGCAGTGGGTGAGATGAGTGTCCTTTCTTTTTTTCTTCCCAGTGGATCTGACGTTGTTTCCGAACTTCCAGCAGTTTCAGCTGCAAACAAGGCCTCAGTTTTCCTGAGGGCTCCTGAGGTTGTTGGTTTTTTTTTTTAACGAGGAGATGAAAATCGTCATGAAACTAAAATATTGCTCCTCGATCCGGGGCTTTTAATAACTGTAATAAAAGACAGTTAAGCTGCTGATCTGCATTGATTTTTTTCCTCCCTTTGGGAAGACAGCTCTGAAATGTTTAGTAGGGGTAAATGATTTTCCTTTCAATAACTGCTAAAGATCTCATTGAAAAGCTGTGATTTGCAGGTAGTTTTCTCCCTCTGAAAATGTGCCTTTTTTTTTTTTTTTGTTCATTGAAGGAACAGATTAGATGGTATTTAATGCTCATTCCTGCAGTTCCTCTTGGAGCTTCTCTTGGAGTCTGAGCTGGTGCTGAAAAAGCTCTTCACTTCAGAAACAATTGTGGTTTCATGAACTATGACCAAAGCCATGGTAATTTTTATGTTAATGAGGGCGGTGGTGGTGAGTAACAGGCTATTTTTGGAAACTGTTTTCACAGATAATTGCTCTCATATTTCTGTGGATAAAATACCTCCATAAAGCCCCTCTGCCTTTTCACATCTGCACAGGGTTGGACTGTGTGCCCAGAGATTACCTCCCTCTTCGGACTGGGTGGGAATGACTTTTAGGGTCAAATTTAAATCCAAAGCAGAACCTCTTGGTGTAACAAAGTGGGAGAGCTGGGGGGTGTTCACCTGGAGAAGAGAAGGATCCATGGAGACCTTGGAGCCCCTTCCAGAGCCTAAAGGGGCTCCAGGAGAGCTGGAGAGGGACTGGGGACAAGGGCTGGAGGGACAGGACACAGGGAATGGCTTCCCAGTGCCAGAGGGCAGGGAGAGATGGGAGATTGGGAAGGAATTCTTGTCTGTGAGGGTGTTGAGGGTCTGGTCTGGAATTCCCAGAGAAGCTGTGTCTGCCCCTGGATCCCTGAGAGTGTCCAAGACCAGGTTGGAGCAACCTGGGATAGTGGAGGTGTCAGGGTTGGAAGGGATGATCCCTTCCCAACCCAAACCCTTCTGGATCCTGTGATGAGGACATGAGGAATTGCAAAGCTGTGTGGAAAACCTGCATTTATTAATCTTGAATTGCTGCCTTTGTCTCTGTGAATCAGTATTTTATTTCCTCCAGCTCCCAACCGTTAAAGTTGTGATAATCCCAATCCCTGCCTCAAAATACCCTCCCATTCAGGAAAAACCTGAAAAGAAAATCCCATGATTCTGCAGTAGAGACCCTTTTCCCACCTGAACTAAAAGGTCATTTCTAGTCACTCCCTGTCCGAGTGGTGGGTTTTTTCACGCCAGAAAACATCAGAGGGATGACTTTTGGGCTGGTTGTTTTTTTCACTAAGACCCCTTGCTGCTGAAATCGATAAGGAACATATGGCTGGGAACACAGAGCCAAAGAGAAAGGAGCCCAGGAATAAAGGGATAAGTCTTGGATAGAGAGTGTGAATTTGCCAGGCATTTGGGCAAAGAGAGCATCATGCAGTAAAATATGTATTTTAGTGCAAATCAAACACTTGTCATCAAACGGTAATGGCCAAATTACATTTTTGAGGACTTAGTTGTTGGCTTCGCGCGAGTTTTTATGGTTTTTTAATTAAAAAAAGCCTCTCGGAAAAGCAAAATGGTTTTGCTGTGAACATAAACGAGGGAAGCTTTGGAGGGGCTCTGTGGGGTGGGAGAGAGCTCGTGGTCGTGTCCATGTTCCTTCTGGAAAGGAGAGGTCTGGTGAAGGTGGATCAGATGATCAAAGGCAGGGCAGAGTTGCTGGAGTCGATGTTTTTTTGGGGTTTTTTTTTTAGGAGAGAAAAACTTTACACGGGTTTTGCACTTCAGACGATGAAAAAAAACCGCTTTATTTCCTGCGCTCGGCCCTTGAGGGGAAAGCTGACCCTTCCAGAAATGTCAGAGCCGGGAGTTTCTGCGCTCGGTAAAAAAAGCGAAGGTGAAACTTCAGGGGCAGATTGATTGAGGAATTCTCCCGGGGTTTTTCCCGACCTGCGTAATAATAAATGGAGCCGCGCTCGGAGCACCTGCACGGCCCCGGCAGATGGGGCTGCTCGGTGCACTGAGCACAATCTGGAGAGATTTGTCTTGGTGCTTCACGCAGAGCCCGCGCTCAGGAGTCAAACCCACGCTCCCAAGGTCGGGCTGCTCGCGCCCGAGGCCTTTCCCGAAGGTGGGAATGTCTCTTCCCGTTATTGAGCTGGACTTTCAGCGAAGCTTTTGAGACCGTCTCCCACAGCACGCTCCTGAAAAAGCTGCAGCCCACGGCTTGGGCAGGGGCACTCTGCTGGGTTAGGAACTGGCTGAGGGCCGGGCCCAGAGAGTGGTGGGAATGGAGCTGCATCCAGTTGGTGGCCGGTCACCAGTGGTGTCCCCAGGGATCAGTGCTGGGCCCAGTCCTGTTTAATGTCTTTATCAATGATTTAGATGAGGGGATTGAGTCCCACCATCAGCAAATTTGCAGATGACACTAAGCTGAGGGGGAGTGTGGATCTGCTGGGAGGCAGGAGGGCTCTGCAGAGGGACCTGCACAGGCTGGATCCAGGGGCTGATTCCAATGGGATGAGGTTCCACAAGGCCAAGGGCCGGGTCCTGCCCTTTGGCCACAACAACCCCCGGCAGCTCCAGGCTGGGCCAGAGGGGCTGGAGAGCAGCCAGGCAGGAAGGGAACTGGGAGTTGGGATGGCCAGGAAGCTGAACAGGAGCCAGAGTGTGCCCAGGGGGCCAAGAGGGCCGATGGATCCTGGCCTGGATCAGGAAGAGTGTGGCCAACAGGTCCAGGGAAGTGATTCTTGCCCTGTACTCAGCGCTGGTGAGGCCACCCCTGGAGTGCTGTGTCCAGCTCTGGGCCCTCAGCTCAGGAAGGACACGGAGGGGCTGGAGCAGGTGCAGAGAAGGGCAACGAGGCTGGGAAGGGACTGGAGCACAATTCCCATGAGGAGAGGCTGAGGGAGCTGGGGGGGGAGTGAGCCTGGAGAGGAGGAGGCTCAGGGGAGACCTCATCCCTCTGCACAACTCCCTGCCAGGAGGGGGGAGCCGGGTGGGATCGGGCTCTGCTCCCAGGAAGCAGCAGTAGGACAAGAGGGCTCGGCCTCCAGCTGTGCCAGGGGAGGGTCAGGTTGGATGTTTGGTAGAAATTCTTTCCAGAGAGGGTAATCAGCCCTTGGAATGGATTGCCCAGGGAAGTGGTGGATTCTCCATCCCTGGAGGTGTTTAAGGACAGACTGGATGTGGCATCAGTGCCATGGGCTGGGAACCACGGCAGGGTTGGATCCAGGGTTGGACTTGATGATCTCAGAGGTCCTTTCTCACCCAGCTGATTCCATGGTTCTATGATTCTATGAGATGTGTTGTTGCGGCACTGGGGACGTCGCAGGGCAGGGACTCCTCGAGTTCTGGGTGAATTTGGAGACAGCAAGTATATCCAGCAGGAGGAAACCTTTAGATCCAGGCAGTCCAGGAGGAAAAATAGACTTTGGAATGGATGGGATGGGGTGGGGTGGGATGAGGGGCACTTCCCTCCTTGTCTGGCATCCGGAGTTTCCTGTCCTGTTTAACGTGGTAACATTTTCTTACCGGAGCCGAAGGTTGTGAGGATTCACCTGGAAAAAATTCCCTTTGGCGTGTGGGTTTGAGGGTTTTGAGGCTCTTGGAAGGGAGGAGATCCAACAGCTCGAAGGGTCAGTTTATAAGGTCCTTTAGAGAGCAGGGAAACAAATTCCAGTTTTTTCTTATTTGACATTCCAAGTGTCAAATGAGACATCACAGAACAACCTCAAACCGCTCCTCAGCAGAGAACTGACCCTCTCGTGGCAGAACTCGTGGGGTTTCTGTCACTTTTAGTGACTTCCATAATCATATTTATCTATGTAATATATACATATAAATAATTAATAAATCAAATCTGACTCCTTGAGTGTGCCAGGAGCTGAAAGGATTTTATTCTGGAGCTGTCGAGAGTCAGGAAAGTTAAAATTCCCTGGAATGTTGTCTTTCCTCCCCTTGATCACAGAATGCTTTTCAGAAGCTCCCAGGAGAGATGGAAATTTGGATCACCCACTTTAGGAGCTTCTTCCCCCTTGTTGGTCACATCCACGGGAGGTTTTGCCATGAGTGCAGACATGAAGAGGGAGTGATTTGGGATCGTTTAGGTTGGAAAAGGCCTTTAAGTTCATCAAGTCCAACCATCCCCCAGCACTGCCAAGGCCACCACAGCCCCACATCCACAGGGACTTTTAAATCCCTCCAGGGATGGCGACTCCACCACTGGACGGCCCTTTCCATGGAGGAATTGTTCCCAATATCCAACCTGAACCTCCCCTGGTGCAACCTGGGGCCGTTTCCTCTTGTCCCACTGCGCTCCCTGAAGGAACATTTGCATGGACAGCAAGTGTTGCTCGCTCTCCCTCAGGGTAACACCTGATGGACCTCAAAAACAGGGATAAATCCTGCCCAGCAACAACTCCCCATCTTCCTGAACGGTCTGTGTGGTGTTCTGGTGACCCAGACAAGTGTAAACTCAACGTCATGGAAAGTTACAGTCGTTAAGTGACTTTAAAACGACCATTCCCGGCTCCCTGCCTTTCCCAGCTGCTGCTCCGCGACGTGTGCGTTCCCAGGCTGCTCCAAAGGCAGGGAAAAGGCACATTTCAGTGTGTCTTTCTCGGTCACTGGGCCATTGTCTGCGCCAGTGAATGCAGATCCTATCGTCAGGGTTTAATTAGCCCGGCATTTACAAGGAAAATGCAAATTGAGAGCTAAAATGGAGCCACATTTTGGAGCCACGAGCTCCCGTTAATGCATATAATTAAAGCACTAAGTGATTGTTCCTTCCCTGTGGAGTTGGGGAGTGTCACTCAAGGCAGGAGTTTTCAAGGGCTCCCAGTATTCCCGGTTATAAATAATCCAGCTGATGGAGATAAGGAATGCCGGAATATGGAGAGCGCAGATAATGTTCTTCTTATTCACAGGGTGAATTTAATCATCTGCTTTAATGCAGGGGACCGTGGTGGAGGAACCCATTCAGGAATCAGGCTGAGTGGCACCTGCTTCGGGGTGGGCAGTCACTAAAAAAGAGATTTCCACTTTTATTCTCGGCAAACCCGGAGGTTTCAGTGAAGTCCTTCCAAAAACTGCTGCATTTTTAAGTTTGTAAGACTGGATGTGAAAATGGGACTGAACTGCTCATGGTGACCCCAGATTGTTTGACCTTTCCATGGCAGCTCTGACAGGGGGGACTCAGGGGTTTTCTGATTGAAAAGGTTGTTGCAAGAGCACAAAAAAGGGAAATATTTGAGTTCAGGACTCTTATTCCATGGAAGGTGTCCTTGCCCATGGCAAGGTTGGGACTGGATGACCTTTAAGGTCCCTTCCAGCCCAAACCATTCCATGATTCTGTGATCATAATCTGATTTATTTTTTTTTTTTTTTTGCTTCCTGGGATTTTTCATTGACTTTTGGTTTCCACTCATGTCTTTTCTTGGACAGCAGTGACAATGTCACACAGTTTTTAAGACTGGATGTGAAAATGGGACTGAACCGCTCACGATGACCCCAAATAGTTTGACCTTTCCATGGCAACTCTGACAGGGGGGACTCAGGGGTTTTCTGATTGAAAAGGTTGTTGCAAGAGCACAAAAAAGGGAAATATTTGAGTTCAGGAGGGAAATATTTGAGTTCAGGACGTCATCTCCTCTTATTCCATGGAAGGTGTCCTTGCCCATGGCAGGGTTGAGACTGGATGACCTTTAATGTCCCTTCCAGCCCAAACCATTCCATGATTCTGTGATTATAATTTGATTTTTTAATTTTTTTTTTTTTTTTGCTTCCTGGGATTTTTCATTGACTTTTGGTTTCAATTCCTGTCTGTTTTCTTGGACAGCAATGACAATGTCACACAGTTTTTAGGACTGAAAGGAATTGGTGGTGGGAGTTGGGCAGGAGGATTCCATGGTGCTCTTTGACACGTATTCCTTGATGGAAAAATCAGAGGCCTCTTCAGCACCCAAGCCACTAATTTCCCCCCCCTTTTTGGGCCCTGATTATTCCAGGGGCAGGGAGTTTATGGTGGATCCTACAGATGCCATTAGCTCTGATAACAGGGAACTTCCCCAGCAAAGGCATCTTCTCCTAAAATCAATCCCTGAGCTCCTGAAACACGTGGATAACCCTGCACATGGAATGTGTGTCCGTGGGATCCCGTTAAGATTCATGGTTTGGAATTCCCGAAGCAGCTGCTCCTACAAGGGAAAGATGTTCAGTGGAGCTCAGGTGAAGCAAAAGAATTATGGATTCCAGGATTCTCTGGGCGCCCATTTTATTTACTGTGGAAAAACTCCTCGGTTTTTCTCCCGTAAATTGAGGAATGTTACGAGAAATGTTATTTTAAGGGGTGAAAAGGTCCACATTTTGAACCCACAAATCCTTTTAAGTTTCAGCTGATCTGAGTCGCCCTTTTTTTCTTTAATTATGATTTTTTCTTTAATTATGATTTTTTCTCTAATTATGATTTTTTCTCTAATTATGATTTTTTTCTCTAATTATAAATATTATAAATAAATTTTCTTGAGTTCTAAAGAAAGCAATTAATTAGGATTAAATCTCTCCCGTCCTGTCCATTGTCTACACTCCCAAATTTACATTTTCCTTAATTATATGAGATGTTTTAAATGCTTTGAGTCTTCACCTGGAGGGGAAGAAAACTTCAAGCAGAGTTGGTTTAGTAGCTTTGGAGTTGGTCGTGCTTCCATTTGGAATATTCCTGAGTGGGGAGCCCTGTCCTGCATCCTCCAGAGATCCAGAAATTCTGGGAATACGTAGGGGGTCCATTCTCTCTGGGTCATTTTTAACCTCTGTCTCCACTGTCTGGAGGATTATCCCTGACTCAGAGCTTCCTGGAGCTGATGGAAAGCCTCCCGTTGACTCCAGTGCTATGGATGGTGGTCTCTGGAACAGATATTTTCGGGATTGAGTTTGTTTTGGTAGGAAACCGCTCAGAAGGTTTTTATCAGCCGGAGACACCTTTTAAGGTGTCTAATTAAAAATAAAAAAAAAAAATAAAAAGAGGCTACAATTCCCACTAAAGCTTGGCATGTGGAAGCATTTTCTAGCTCCTTTGTTTCGTGAGAGGCTTAATCAAAACTGTTTGTAAGAGGGAAAAGGGTAAGCCTTTAAATATTGGGATTTACAGACGCCGTTCCAAGTTCGGCGCCGGAAAAAGGGGTTCAGAAAACAAGGCAATACTGCCATGGTATCTGGGAAATTAATTACTTCTGGAATAAGCTGGAGGAGTATTTGGAGCAAGAGTCACAGAATCATAGAATTATAGAGTCAGTGGGGTTGGAAAAGAGCTCCGAGATCATGGAGTCCAACCCTTGATCCAACCCCGCCGTGGTTCCCAGCCCATGGCACTGATGCCATGTCCAGTCTGTCCTTAAACACCTCCAGAGACAGAGAATCCACCACTTTCCTGGGCAGCCCATTCCAAGGGCTGATCACTCTCCATGGAAAGAATTTCTTCCTGATATCCAACCTAACCCTCTCCTGGCACAGCTGGAGGCCGAGCCCTCTTGTCCTACTGCTGGTTCCTGGGAGCAGAGCCCGATCCCACCCGGCTCCCCCCTCCTGGCAGGGAGTTGTGCAGAGGGATGAGGTCTCCCCTGAGCCTCCTCCTCTCCAGACTGAGCCCCCTCAGCTCCCTCAGCCTCTCCTCATGGGAATTGTCCCTTCCCAGCCTCGTTGCTCTTCCCTGCACCTGCTCCAGCCCCTCCATGTCCTTCCTGAGCTGAGGGCCCAGAGCTGGATACAGCACTCCAGGGGTGGCCTCACCAGCACTGAGTCCAGGGGAAGAATCACTTCCCTGGACCTGTTGGCCACACTCTTCCTGATCCAGGCCAGGGTCCATCGGCCCTCTTGGCCCCCTGGGCACACTCTGGCTCCCGTTCAGCTTCCTGGCCATCCCAACTCCCAGCTCCCTTCCTGCCTGGCTGCTCTCCAGCCCCTCTGGCCCAGCCGGGGGTTGTTGTGGCCAAAGGGCAGGACCTGGCCCTTGGCCTTGTGGAACCTCATCCCGTTGGAATCAGCCCCTGGATCCAGCCTGTGCAGGTCCCTCTGCAGAGCCCTCCTGCCTTCCAGCAGATCCACACTGCCCCCAGCTCGGTGTCACCTGCACATTTGCTGATGGTGGGACTCCATCCCCTCATCCGGGTCATCAGTAAAGACATTAAACAGGGCTGAGTTTAAGGGTTAAACTCAGAGCTGAAGGAATAAACAGGAAAACCCGTGGATTTTTTTCCAAAGGCCGGCGTTGCCGGGTTGTGAAGCGGCACCGTCGGGCGGCTCCGGGCGCTGACGTCGAACGTGCGGAGGGCGCGAAGTGACAAAATTCCGGGTGGGATTGGAAACCTCCCCTCCTGACCTTGCCTGGGCTGGGTGGTTTTAACCTCTCTTTCCTCCTCCCGTCTGCCTGGTGAATCAGGGCTCTGCCTGGTGAATCACACAGGCTTTTGTGCTCAGGACCGCGGGGAATATTATCACACGACCTCGCTGGGAGGCCTTTTTTTCCCCGCTGGAGTGGCTGAGGTACCTCTTGTACCTCGTTGGAGAAGCAGCGTCGCTTCCTTTCCTTAATGTCCTTGGTCAGAGCAGTCCCCTCACACACCGTCTTCTCATTCCTCCTTTCACAGTCGCTTTGTTTTCTGCCCACAAAAGGTGGAATTCAGGCCATGTGGGTTGTTAGGGAACAAGAGGACTCGGAATCGCTTCTCTGACCTCGTACGACTTCGTGTTACGCACCCACTGCACCTGCCTGGCTTCAGAATCAGTGCAGGGATTTGTGTTTTCCCTCTCTCTTTGAGTCTGGAGCATCGGATGCTCCTCAGGAGTGGGAATGGTGGTCAGCCAAGGGCAGGGAATGCCAGCCTTCCTTGACAGCCACTGGACCCACCTGGAAATCAGCCTGAACCCTTGGAGCAGAGGGGAATTCCCATGTTTTCAGGAGATCCGTTAAACAGAGGTGATGGTCTCCTGCTGTCAGATCCCGTTTCTTATCTCGGTTCCTTACTGGGAGTTGGACTCCATGATTCTCATGGATCCCTTCCAACTCTACATTCTCCATAACCCAGCTGGGTTTTCCAACCCAGTCCAACAAAACAAGAGGATTCTCCCCAAAAAAACACGTGTTGGGTTCTGTCACATTAGTGAGGTGACTCATCCCGGTCAAGGATCCATCAGGAATCGGAGCAGGCACGAGGTTGGGAGCTGGAAGTG
This sequence comes from Pseudopipra pipra, assembly GCF_036250125.1. Taxonomy (NCBI): domain Eukaryota; kingdom Metazoa; phylum Chordata; class Aves; order Passeriformes; family Pipridae; genus Pseudopipra; species Pseudopipra pipra. Next base: position 115,488,241 of record NC_087551.1, read on the forward strand.
TGGGTGGGGCACGGATCCATCCCATCTCCTGCCCCTGGAGCTGCAGCACCAGCCAGCCCAGAGGGCCTCAAATGAGTCATTTGTGTCCTGTCCCCACAGCTGGCGATGATTTTAGGGTTAGATATGAGGAAGGAATTGTTTGGGATGAGGGTGGGGAGGCCCCGGCACGGGTTGCTCAGAGAAGCTGTGGCTGCCCCTGGATCCCTGGAAGTGTCCAAGGCCAGGTTGGACAGGGCTTGGAGCAACCTGGGATAGCGGAAGGTGTCAGGAACTGGAAGAACTTTAAGGTCCCTTCCAACCCAACCATTCCATGATCCCGTGACTTTATCCCTGATCCAGATCTTGTTTGGTTTCTTAAACTGCCTCAGCTGTCCCCATCTCTCTGTAAGGCTGTGTCCTAATGACTCTGGAGGTTGATCTGCCTGGAAAAGCTGTTCTTTCCCTGTTTCTGTTTTCCAGCTGGCTCGGCTCCCGGCTCTGTGTTTCCCTGGAGCTGCCCAGGGTGTCCCTGGAATGCCAGGGGTGGGGGCTGCTGGAGCTGTGCCTGGCTTGGGCAGGGAGAGAGAGAGAGTCAGGAACAACCTGGGCTGCTGTGGTCCTGCCACGTCTCTGACCTCTTTCCCATCTGGGTGGTGGATCCAGCATCCCCTGGAGTGTGAGGAGGTCCATTTTGGTTGGTTTTGGCTTGTTGAAGGGAGGGTTTAACACACGCCAGGGGTGGGAAATGTAGCAAATTATCCGAGTGGGTCGGGGCCACGGGAATGAAGACAGGCTGGGAGAGCTGGGGGTGTCCAGCCGGGAGAAGAGAAGGATCCAGTTTGACCTTGGAGCCCCTTCCAGAACCTAAAGGGGCTCCAGGAGAGCTGGAGAGGGACTGGGGACAAGGGCTGGAGGGACAGGACACAGGGAATGGCTTCCCACTACCAGAGGGCAGGGAGAGATGGGATATTGGGAAGGGATTCCTGGCTGGGAGGGTGCTGACAGGCTGGGCTGGATTTCCCAGAGAAGCTGTGGCTGCTCCTGGATCCCTGGAAGTGTCCAAGGCCAGGTTGGATGGGTCTTGGAGCAACCTGGGATAGTGGGAGATGTCGGGTTTGGACCTGGATGATCTTTAACGTCCCTTCCCACCCGAACCATTCCATGATTCCGGATAACTGGTGAAGCACTTCAGCAGCAACTGGTGAGACCACACACCAACCATTAACTCACCTTAACAAACCTGTGTGGGTTTTTATTCCTGTGAGAATCCCATGCTGGAGAGAGGGATCAAGCCGTGGATATCAAGTGTTCCACGGTCTAATCCAACCTGAGCCCCGGCCCGCGGATCCCGTTGCAGCGAGGCCGTGTCATCACTTAACTCAATTTAATGCTTGCTTGGTTCAGGGGGGGGCTTTGGAGTTTATTTTTTTTTTCCCCTTTGCAAGTGATTTTATTTTAATTGTCATCACTGGAAATTTAATCTGCGGAAAAAAACCCCGACACGCGAGCCGGAGCCGCTCCGTTGGCGGCGCAAAACGGAATAAAGCAGGAATAAAGCAGGAGCTGCACTTCATCCTGCCGTTTCCCTGGGCCTGTTGAGAACATCATTGCAGAATAAATCTGTTTTTCTTCATTGCTATTCAAATGATGTGGCCCAGACACATTGATTAATCTCTAAGTGTGGCCCTGCTGAGATGGGAGATAAGTACCCTCATTCCTATTGTTCTAATTCCGAGCACAGTCTGTTACAATAAATGCTGCAATATCTATTGAATTCCTGCTGAAAGGTACGAGCAAGGCACAGATTTGACTCTCTCGGTGTTGCCATGTGGATTAATTTTATTTTTTTTTTCTCCCTTAATGTCTTTTTTTTTGTTTTTTTCAAACCCAGAACACGCTCCTCTCGTTTCCAAACCCGCCGCGAGCTGATAAACGCTCCCAACCCAGGAATTCTTCAAACACACTTAAAATTACCTTTCGCAAAACCCCTCTGGAAATCAGTTTTGTTCGAAGCTCGGGGGAGAAACGTAGTTTCTTTCTTTTGCCCTGACTCCCATTTTTTCTTTTTTTTGTTCCGTTCCTGCAGGAGTTTTTTGAGAATCCCGCTTTTCGCCCCGACGGGATGAAGCTCTACCCGACCCTGGTGATCCGTGGCACCGGCCTGTACGAGCTCTGGAAAACTGGGAGATACAAGAGCTACCCCCCCAGCACCCTGGTGGATCTGGTGGCCCGAATCCTGGCCCTTGTCCCCCCTTGGACTCGCGTGTACCGTGTCCAGAGGTAATTTTCCATGCCTACGGATTTGCTGCGCTCGGAGGGATCCGGACTTTTTTGCAGCGAGATCTGACTCAGCCTTTCATTATTTCTCATAGCCTCAATCATTAATTCACTAAAGGTCTTTAAAACTGCTTCAGGTTTTGGTTTTTTTTTTGCTTTAAAACCTCTTCAGGCCGGGAGAGGCCGAGGAGGATGAGGAGCTCTTTAGGTGGAACTCCACGTCCAGAAATTTCTGGAGGCTCCGCTTCCTCCGGCAGCCAGGCAAGAGCCTGGGACGCAGCCCTTTAATGATCCTGAGGGATAATTGCCTCTTGGCTGTGGGGGAACATTCCTCTCTTTGTGGCAGGAGCTGTGAGCTGTGTCATTTTTCTGGCTGTGGAGGCTTCCTCTCTCTCCCCGTGGGCGTTGCAGGGTTTTCGGGAACGTTCCGTGGTGGCGCCATTATTCCCAGCACCCACCTCCCGGAATTATGGATAATCATTCCATTAGCAGTGTGGGGTCTTCCCTGGGTTATTTTGCTTCTATTATCTCCTAAATCTGCCTGATAATAGGAAGGGAGGTTGTAAACACTTCCCTATTTTTGCATGCACAGACGATACTCCATTGGCTCCCGGCTCTGTGAGTTGGAATCGGTTCCAATCCTGTGCTCTCCAAGAGGAGAGTGAGGAATGAGACCTCACCTGCCTGGGTTTCTCCAAAGAATTTGCTTTTGTGCCTGATTGGAAGGGTGACAAAGTGGGGATAAGCCGAGAAACGTGTCAGAGAAGGAAGTGGCCAAAGGCAAGAAACGCTGGGAAGCTCTGACCAAGAAATTCTGGATTCAGGGATAACGGTGGAATTTCTAAAATGCCCATTGAGAGTAGGTTTAGATGAGATATTAGGATTAGATATTGGGAAGGAATTCTTGGCTGTGAGGGTGGTGAGGGGCCGGAAGGGAATTCCCAGAGAAGCTGTGGCTGCCCGTGGATCCCTGGAAGTGTCCAAGGCCAGGCTGGATGGGGCTTGGAGCAACTTGGGATAGTGGGAGGTGTCTCTGCCCATGGCAGGGGGTGGAGCTGGATGGTGTTTAAGGTCCCTTCCCACCCAAACCCTGCTGGGATTTGATAATTCCATGAGGCTGGGATGTCTCCAGGCTGGAATTCTCACTTTCTCATCAGACAAATCCTGTGGGATACAGCTCCAAGGAATAAAAGGAAAACACTGAGCTCCAGGGAGAGCTTGGAGCCCCTTCCAGAGCCTAAAGGGGCTCCAGGAGAGCTGGAGAGGGACTTGGGACAAGGGTTGGAAGGACAGGACAAGGGGGGATGGCTTTGCACTGCCAGAGGGCAGGGAGAGATGGGATATTGGGAAGGAATTGTTGGCTGGGAGGAATGGAGAGGCCCTGGCCCAGGTTGCCCAGAGAAGCTGTGGCTGCCCCTGGATCCTTGGGAGTGTCCAAGGCCAGGTTGGACGGGGCTTGGAGCAACCTGGGATAGTGGGAGGTGTCCCAGCCCATGGATTTATGAGCTTTAAGGTCTTTTCCAGCCCTTCTTTTTATTGCCAACAGTAAAGAAAAGCTCCTTTCCTTGCCCCCCTTGCCAACGTCTCGGACTTGCAGAGGCTGGAGCAGCACAAGGATCAGGCCTTTGGGACCCTTGGAGACCTTTACCTTTGATCAGATAAAAAAGTAGGAATTGCTAAAAATAGGGGGAAAATGCTCCAAATAGGAATTGCCAACCATAGGAATTGTTAATGGTATAAAAGCAATTCCACAAGGAACTGGATGGATCCATTAACACGTCGGTATCGGGTATCTGATGGATCCACCCATCCAATGAAGCTCATTCCATCAGCAATTCCCTGACTGGGGGAATCAGGGAATGAATCTGTCCTTTAAGCTGCTGAGTCTTGCATGGATAAAGGAAAAGGGGGAGTGCTCACCAGGGGATGTTTGAGCCCAGTTTGCTGAGTGTCTCCCCTGTTTGTGTCGTCCTGATTTCCCCCGTGGAAGATCCGAGGGGTTTGGATGCACCAACAGTCCCCGTGGTTCCTTCCCAGCCTGCTCTGGATGCATAAATCCTGCCTTCCCTGAGGGGTGGTGTCCTGCTTTCATCCTCTCCAGCAGGACAAACTGCCCTGGGAGGCACCACAGAGGCCAAACCCGGCCTTGCCTTCAAATCCCATCGGTGCTTTCCCTTGGAAAACCGAAGGAAGGAGTCCTGCCATTTCCAGACTCCTGGAATTTACATTCCCATGGGAAGGGCCTGGACTCTCTGGCTGCTGCAAATCCTTTCCTGAGCAGAACTTTTTGGCTTTTAAGCAGCTAAAATCCCAACATAGAGAAGTTATAATCCCGATGGATTTTCACTGCTGGACGTTCAGCTCCCAAACTGCAGAACTGGTTCCAAGTTACTGGTTTTCCAGCAGCAGATTCCACGAAGAACATCTGACCTGGACTCCTAGGAAAAGGTGGAACCTCAGCTGGATGATCCTTTTTTTTTTTTTCCCCCCCAGATTCCCAAGAACCGAGAACAAAATCACGATTTTTATACTTTTAATTTTTTAATCCCTAAAGCCAACTTTTATATCACTTTTTTTTTTTTTTTACCTAAATAAAATCTGTAGCTTTTCCCCTCCGTTTTCCTCCTGCTTTTTGTTGCATTTTACCCATTTTATTCAACCGAGGGCTCGAAACCGAGGGAATTCTGAGGAATTCAGGGATCTGCTGTTTGGGATCTTGGCTTAGGTGGCTTTGTGGTGTCTTCCCTGCCCATGGAGTTGTTTAAAGGGTTCTCTTTTCCTTTTCCACGCAGGGATATCCCCATGCCACTGGTGAGCTCCGGGGTGGAGCACGGCAACCTGAGGGAACTGGCCTTGGCCAGGATGAAGGATCTTGGGACACAGGTAAAAGAAGAAATCCTGGGAAGGGCTTTGAAAAAAAAACCAAAACAACAACTTAATGACTAAAAAAAGCACTTTAAAGATCCTTCTGGGATCATTAAAAAGCTGGGTTTGTTTGGGTGACTTTTAGTTTTGTTTGGGTGACTTCTGGTTCAGCACTTTCACCCCCATCCCTGCTAACTCCTTTGGGATATTCCATTTTTTTTTTTTTGGAGCCCGAAATCGAAGAGAGGAGGCAGGAAAGGTTCCTTTGTGATCGATGCCGTTGGAAACTCTCCTTCCTTTTCCCTTTTCCCACGCGCTCCGCCGGCTGGAACAATTGGAAGGAAGGCTCTCAGTGGAATCTTGCAGGAGAGGTTTCAGCACAAACAAAAGGAGTCTTGATATTCCTGATATTTCTGATAAAAACGTGGGGGAGGGGGAGGAATTGGATTTGTGTTTGCAACCAGGAAGGATGGATTCCCAGCCTTTTCCCAGTGTTCCTCCTGCTCTGCTCTGCCCCTGCCCACCATTTAAACCTCCTTCCCAAACTCCCAAAGCCCCTCCTGGAAAGTTATGCCCTTTTTCTTTTGGGATGTCCCACTTCCTGAACGAAACGTGGCACGAACCCCGTGTTTCCTGAGAATGTTCCACCCACTGAGGGTGCCTGGAGGAGCTGTGGCTGCCCCTGGATCCCTGGAAGTGTCCAAGGCCAGGTTGGAGGGGGCTTGGAGCAACTTGGGATAGTGGGAGGTGTCCCTGCCCATGCCAGGGGGTGAAACTGGGTGGTGTTTAAGGTCCCTTCCCACCCAAACCCTGATGGGATTTGATGATTCCATGAAGCTGGGATGGCTCCAGGCTGGGGTTCTCAGTTTCCCATCAGACAAATCCTGTGGGATGCAGCTCCAAGGAATAAAAGGAAAACCCTGAGCTCCAGGGAGAGCTTGGAGCCCCTTCCAGAGCCTAAAGTGGCTCCAGGAGAGCTGGAGAGGGACTGGGGACAAGGGCTGGAGGGACAGGACACAGGGAATGGCTTCCCAGTGCCATAGGGCAGGGAGAGATGGGAGATTGGGAAGGGATTCCTGGCTGGGAGGGTGGGGAGGGGCTGGGCTGGAATTCCCAGAGAAGCTGTGGCTGCCCCTGGATCCCTGGGAGTGTCCAAGGCCGGGTTGGAGCAACCTGGGCTAGTGGGAGGTGTCCCTGCCCATGGCAGGGGCTGGAATGAGCTGCTCTTTGCTGTCCCTTCCAACCCAAACCATTCCATGATTCTGTGGTTCACTTCCAAAGGGCTTTGATTGCTCTGGTGTCCTGGCATGTGGGCAGGGGCACATCCCCACCACGACTTTTCCATGGATCTCTGTGAGGATTTAGCGCTCCCTCTTCCCAGTTCCCCTTTCCTTAAAGGGTTTTTAAGGCACCGCTGCATCCAGCAATTGTAAATTCCCCGACTGCTGCCCCTGTCCCTGGATTCCCACATCAATCTGTGCCTCTGACCCGTGTTTTTTGGGATTTAACAGGGATAATCCTCCAGGCTACATCTAATTCCTTGCTGCCTGCGCCATCCCGCTTGGATCTTGCAGTCAGGAAAGGCGAGGGAAGAAACTCCAGGCTCTTTTCCTCCCAGCTGGGCTTTCCATCCCGCTTAATCTCTCTCCTTAAGCTGCTGCCCTGGACTTTTCTCCTTCAATCATTCCTTCCAGCCTCTCTCTCCAGGATTTTGGCAGAGAGCTCTGCCATCCACGAGGAGCTTCCATCCCTCCCGCCGCCGTTCCACTTCAAATCCCGGCGGGGGAGGGAAGCCTCTGGAATTGAGCTCTCCAGGGCTCCTGGTGGAACCTCCTCCCCGGCTTTGCCGCTAAACCCGGCCGGGACCAGCTGGAAAAGCTGGGAGAGCCGATCCATGGCACCGAGGGGCTCAGCTGGAGCGTTAAAGGGCTTGGAAGGGTGGCTTTGAGAGGAGCCACGCTCTGGAAATGTCTCTGCTGGGCGGATGATTATGGGCTTTAATTTAGTGAGGCAGAAACTCGGCAGCTGCCGGGAGCAGGATCCGAACAATCTGCTGCAGCACAGCTCGGAATGCGAGGGGACTGCTGTGCTCTCCATGGGTCAGAGGAGAAAACTATAAATAGGCTTTGCCCTCCTGCTTCCCGGGTTGGAGAAAGAGAGGAAAAGGCCTTGTAGGAATCTCGTGTCTCGTAGGGGGCTTGGAGGAATCTCATGTATTTGCCGGCTCGACGGCGAAGATCAGGCAGTTCACCAGCTCTGGAATCCATCATCAGGGAATATTTGAGGGATGGGGATCAGCTTTGTGTCTGTGGTTGTTGAGGATTTCTGTTGGAGGGACCAGGTGCTGGACTTGGGGATTGCCCGACACCGAGTGCAGGTGGAGATGTGCAGTTGGGACGTGGAATTTTAAAGGAAAATCCCAAAACACACAGTCACTCCTCAGGTCTGGGGTTCTAAACGAGGAGTGGACGTTCCTCCCCCCTTTTTTCTGGGCTGTTTGTGCGGCTGGAAATTGGAAAGCAGGGAAGAGCTCCCCTCCAGCTGGGGCCGGTCACTGGTGGTTCCCCAGGGCTCAGCGCTGGGAACGGTCCCGTTTAATCTTCATGGATGGTCTGGGATCGAGGCGCCCTCAGGCAGAGGTGGCAGCGAGTTGGGTGGGATGTGGATCTGCTGGAGATCAGGATCGTCTCCAGAGGGATCTGGACAGGCTGGATCCATGGGATTGAGGGGCCAAGGCCAATGGAGTGAGGGGCAACAAGGCCACGTGCCGGGAATTGCTGGTGGGGCACCACAACCCCGTGGAATGTTCCAGGCCAGGGGAAGAGTGGCTGGAAAGATGGAAAAGGCCCTGGAGGTGCTGGACACGAGCCCAGGTGGGCAAGGGGGCCAAGGGCTGTGCCAGCCCTGGTGTGGCAGCAGGAGCAGGGAAGGGATTGTCCCCCTGTGCTGGCACTGCTGGGGCACCTCCAGGGCTGGGGGCAGCTCTGGGACACTCCCAAAATGGGACACATGGAAGGGTTGGGAAGAGAACGGAGTTGGGGAAGGGGTTGGAGCAGCAGGAGCAGCTGAGGGAGCTGGGGGGGCTCAGCCTGGAGAAAAGAGGGATCAGGGGGCACCTTCTGGCTCTGCAACTCCCTGATGGATCCAGGGAAGGGTCGGGCTCTGCTCCCAGGGAACAAGGGACAGGAGGAGAGGAAACAGCCTCCAGCTGTGCCAGGGGAGGTTTAGGTTGGATATTGGGAATGATCCCTTCATGGGAAGGGTTGTCCAGCCCTGGCACAGCTGCCCAGGGCAGGGGTGGATTCCACATCCCTGGAGGGATTTAAAATCCCTGTGGATGTGACCCTTGGGGGCACGGCTTGGGGTGGCCTTGGCAGTGCTGGGGAACGGTTGCATTCAATGACCTCAGAGGGCTTTTCCAACCTTGACAATTCCATGATTCCATGCTGTAGAATCCCGAGACAACACTGAGCCCTGGGTTTATCACACCCCACTCCAAAACCCAGACTCAACCCCCCCATTTTCCCTATTATTTTGTGAGATCTTGGCTTTATACCGATAATGGAATTTAAAAGCGCTCGGAGACAGGGCACGAGGCAGAGCTGAGCCTGTTCCCACTGCTCTGAGTTTCTGTGGGAATTGGATTTTCACACGTTCCTTCCCTGGCTTAAATGTCTGGCTTTTGGAATTACAGGGGCAGGTGGGTGTTGGTGCTGTTGGAGCAATTTTAACCCACTGGTGGAGGTTATTAATGGCTCTAAAGTGACAGAGGGCAGGGCTAGACGGGATACTGGGGAGAAATTCTTCCTTGTGAGGGTGCTGAGGCCCTGGGATGCAATTCCCAGAGAAGCTGTGGCTGCCCCATCCCTGTAAGTGTCCAAGGTGAAGCTGGGTGGAGCTCTGAGCAAGCTGGGCTGGTGGAAGGTGTCCCTGCCAGTGGCAGGAGGTAGCACTGGGTGAGCTTTAAGCTCCTTTCCCACCCAAACCATTGGGTGATTCCGTGATTCTTCCCTCCGATTCCAGCAGCACTTGTGGAATGAAATGAGCAGTTGCAGCTCAGCTGCTTTGGGCAAAACTGTTGTGGCAGCACTTTCCTGGCTAAAGCTGGGTCAAATTCAGCAGTGGCTTACCAATAAACCCACAAAAACCTGGATGAACCCTCTCCCACAGCAGGAATTCCCACACTGTCCCGACTCTTTGCTAACGGGAGCGAGTGCCAAAGTCCTCAAATTTTATTGGTTTTGCTGCAAACCACAAAATCTGTGCGAGTTATAACCCATCTTTTAGCACTTGAGCCTCTTCTCCTCCGCTGTCTCACTTCTGAGGGAGGGGAGACTCCTTTCCAGGACTCATCCCAAGCCTTGGCAGCGCTCCGTGGCTGCTGGGTCGTGTTTGCACTCAGATATTCGGGAAGAGCCCCTGGAGCAGCTCCCATTTAAAAAACAAGGAGAGGTTTGCCGGGACTCAAACTCTCTCCGTTTGACGCCCGGATTTTGCCGGCGTTCCACCTTCCCAGTGCAGGGCAACAGCGGGTGATTCCAAAGCCCTTTTTCCCCTCTCCTGTTGTTCCATGGATGTTTCCTCTCCCTGCTGGTTGGGAATCCGAGGCTGCTTTTCCTCGTGAGCCACAATGGCCACTCAGCAAATCGATTTTTGCCGGCGGGTCTTTCCGCTGAGCGCCGAGCCCTCTCTCCCGGCTGGATTAGGGCTGGAGCAGGGATGGATCAGTGATCCCTTTTATCTGGGAAGGCTCCCCCCCATTTGAAATCCATCCCTGCAACTGTTTCAGTGGAGTTTTGGACCCGGCATTGCCCGGAAATCTCTTGTGTCCGGAGCTTCCTGACCGTCTCCTCTGTGATTCCCTTTTCCCAGTGCCGCGACGTGAGGACGAGAGAGGTGGGAATTCAGGAAATCCACCACAAAGTGAGACCTTATCAGGTAAGATTTGTCTTTTTTTTTTTTGCTTTTTATTTAAGTCAGAGCTTGTTTTCAGCCACAATTTATTTTCTGGCACTGGGAGCCATTTGTGGCACGTCCAATCCCGTGGTTTTGCCTTTGCAGCTGGATCCAGTTTTCCGTGTATTTCTGTGCGTCTGGTTCCTTTATTTTTGGATGTCTCGTTTGAGCACGTGTGGAAATTTATGGACCACTGTGTTCAACAAATGCATCTGCAGCCACTGGTCTATTTGGGTGTTTGGTATAACAAAAGATCTGCCTTTTTCCCTTTGCTCCCTTCCCTAAATTCAGGTTTAAAAAAAAAACAATAACACCACGTGTTCTTTGTGAACAGGAATAAAAATGTTTAGCAGGATGAGTTTATAGCCTTTTTTTGGGGATGAATCTGCATGTTTTTATAGGCAAACAGTGCATGTGTAAATACATTTTATGCACATGTATAGTTATATTTATTTATATGAGTATATTCAGTTAGCATTGGACAGATATGTTGTGGTTTTCCTTCCTAAAATCCTTAAATAGTCCACAAAAAAGATGCTTTGGAAAGGGAAACGTTCACTGCATCCAGTTTAGGAACTCATGGCATCCTTGAATGCTTTGGGTTTGCAAGGGACCTTAAAGATCATCTAATAAAAATTAGAGAGCATCTAATTGCTTCCAGCTCACTGTAGTCCCAAGGAGGGATCAATCCTTCCACAGAGGGATCGGGAATTCCATGGCATCCAAGGAAATGAGATTTTTAGGAGCACACAGGCCCTGATTTTACTCTCCATGTGTGCTGTGGGAATAAATCATGCCCTGGAAATATCCTCCTCCTGTTCCTTTGCTGCCATTAAGGAGGGACTGCAATGATTCCGGAGTTTGTCCATCAGATGTTGCCTTCACTTCCAAACAGGAATTCTTTGTGCCAGGCAGGAGCTGGGTCAGGATGGCACTTCCTGGTCAGGATGGGCACGGACACACTTCCTAAATATGAGCCACTAAATTGGGATTAGGATGTGACTCCTATCAAAGATCCTCTCCCCGGTGCTTTGGAGAATCCCTGGATTTCTTTAGGCTTGGAGGAGCCCCTGAATTTGGCGCCGGGAGTTGGGCAGAGGGAATATTCTCCGAGTCCGGCGCCGAAAGACCTTCTCCCAGGGATTCTGGGGAGCCACATCCTGCTTCCCTCCGTGACTTCGGGGGGAGTGCCACCCACCCCACCTGTGACACACAGAAAGGGACGAGAATCCCAGATAAACGACCCCATTCCTACCCCATTCCTGCAGGAATGGGGGCTGCCCAGACCCCTTTGCCTCTGCGCTGCTCCCTCATCTGCCGTCACCTCACGGAGCCTCTCCCCGCCCCGAGCTGTCTGTTGGCAGCTCCTCTAACCTGATTTAAATTGTAAATTCCGATTTTGGGGAGGAGAGGAGAGCAGTTAGCAAATAGCTTATCACAGGGTTTTCAAAGCAAAATCCCCTTTGTTAGGCTCCGTCTGGCTGAGTGGCAGGAGGGTGTCATTATGCAGTCGGAATTTATCATGACAAGCCAGGGAGAGGAATATTCCGGGGGATGGCACCGTTTTTTTTTCTTGTGCCTCAGACTGATGACAAGGTGTACGATGTTTGTCTTGGCTCCACGAGTAAACACGTCCCCCCCCTGTCACATCTCAAAAGAAATTAATCCCTGGCTCCAATTAATCACGGTTCCTTTTCCGGGCGGGATCGGCGGGGGCCGGGCGTGTATTTTTTATAATACATAACTCTGCTTATAATTTATTTATCGTTGCTAAGTCTGGGGCCTTTGAAAAAAAGCCAATTTGAAGTAGTTTTTTTGGTGGTTTGTTGGTTTTGGTTTTTTTTCCACTGGTTATTTACAGAGCTGCCTTTTCAAGTAGGAGCAGGGAGGGGGGAAGGAAGGAAGGAAGGAAGGAAAGTGTTTTCTTGCTCCCACCGTGGTTGAGGCTGCTGTGGAATAAAGCCTTAAAAATGCTCAGGTGGGTTGTTGGAGTAAAGAGACGTTGGAGTGACAGGTTTTTGAGGGGCAATGACAGCTCTGTTAAGGATATGAAGCTCCATTAGTGTTCAGGCAGAAAGTGTGAGGCTTTGGAGCTGCTGTCTCTGAAAAACTGGGAGGGGGGAGTGGTGTTGTGTCAAGATAAGGATAATACAGAGCCTGGGAAGGAATAAAGCAGATTTTTTAAGCTGGGAGGAGCTGGTTTAGGCTGAGCCTAACCTGCCCCTGCGTTTTGCCTTTGTTTGCCAAAAGAAGTTTAAAATAAATGTGCAAAAAGCATTTAATGGGGTTTTAGAGGGAAGTGGTGGGGGATGTTTTAGGGACAAGGGACTGTCCTGGGAATGTCCAAGGCCAGGTTGGATTCCTTTGGAGCAACCTGGGAGAGTGGAAAGTGTCAGGGTTGGAACTGGATGGGCTTTAAGGTCCCTTCCCACCCAAACCACTGTGGGATTCCGTGACTGGCGCTGGGAACTGCAACGTGGCTGTGCCCCGACCAGGAGGTGATTTGGGATTGGCTTTTGCCACATTGGTGCCGTTGTCCCAGAAGGAAAAAGGTTCTGTGCACCTCGTGAGTCCCTGAAAAACCCTCTGAGAGGGGTTGTGTATCCCAGGAACCCTCTGTGCCCAGGGAAGTGGGAATAACAAACCCCTCGAGCAGCTCAGCTTGGCTGGTAACGTGTTTGCGTTGCCATAAAAATGCCACAGTAAAAAGGCTCCTGGTGAAGGTTCCTGTTTGTCCTGGCCCATCTCTGTCTACAAGTGGATTTTTGGAGGGGAGGTGGGCATAACATGGAATCTGGTCATAGAATCTTGGAATCCCGGGATGGTTTGGGTGGGAAGGGAGCTTAGAGCTCATCCAGTTCCAACCCTGACACCTCCCGCTATCCCTGGTTGCTCCAACCTGGCCTTGGACACATCCAGGGATCCAGGGGCAGCCACAGCTTCTCTGGGAATTCTGTTCCAGTCCCTCACCACCCTCCCAGGGAAGTCCCTGCCGGAGGACAAGCAATTGGAGCCATATTTTCTATTTGTTTCATTTTGTCTTCGGGAGAATCCAGGAGTTTTCCAGTCTGAAACTCAGTGTTTAATAATATTTAAAGCCAAACCAGCTCTTACCCCATGATTTCACTAAAGCATTTTGAAGCTGAGACGAGCTTTGGTGCAGTTAGGACAGGGTTTAATTGTTTAATTTTAAGCTGTGCTCAGCCAGGCTTGGACGTGGAGAGGAGCGGGCAACACGTTCCCAGACGGAATTCTCCGTAAACAAATCTTTAATTCATGGATTTGGGGGCAACAGAGGAGGTGCAGAAAAAAATGCCTTTAGTCTTTGCAGTGAGACTGGGAAGAATCATAATTGTCCAGGTTGGGAAAGATCTCCAGGATCACGGAGTCCAACTGTTCCCCCAGCACTGCCGAGGCCACCCCTGAGCCGTGTCCCCAAGGGCCACATCCACAGGGATTTGAAATCCCTCCAGGAATGGGGACTCAATCGCCTCCCTGGGCAGCCCCTTCCAATGCCTGACCACCTTTTCCATGAAGGAATTCCTCCTGGTGTCCAACCAGACCCTCCCCTGGTACAGCTTAAAACCATTCCCTCTCCTGTCCCTTGTTCCCTGGGAGCAGAGCCCGACCCTTCCCTGGATCCATCAGGGAGTTGCAGAGCCAGAAGGTCCTCCCTGATCCCTCTTTTCTCTGGGATGAGCCCCCCCAGCTCCCTCAGCTGCTCCTGCTGCTCCATTCCCTTCCCCAGCTCCGTTCCCTTCCCTGGACACGCTCCAGCCCCTCCATTCCTCCAGCAAACCCTCTGACTGTTCCCCACTTGGAAAACGTCAGGAAGCCCAGAATCCCGATTCCTTTCAGATCAAAAGCAACTTGAGAAGTTCATTTTCTTCTCCCCTTCACTTCCTCTGCCAGTTCCTCTTTGTCACTCGACCCCACCCCTGGTGTTTGGCGCGTTCTCCACCACCCGTCAACTCTCACTTCGCTTCTCCCTTCCACCCCTTGGGATCTTCCAGGGCGGCTTTTGTCCGGGTTGTTCCCAGAAAATGGGGTTTGAGGCAGTTCTCAGGCTGCTGGTCTGGCTGGTTTTGGGGTCCAAAGGGGTGAAAACCCCACTTGTGCTGCTTGTGGAGAGACCTGGACCTGTAAGTGTGGGGTTAGTGAAGGCTGTGAGGACAAACTGCTCCTTCTGCACCGGCAAGTTTGGGGCTGGAGCTGCATCTCCATGAGAGCAATTCCCTGGGGAAGAGGGAAGAGCTGCTGCTCCCACTGATCCTGTAGTGATTGTGGAACTCGAACCGCTCCAGAATTTAGAGATTTTAGGTTTCTGCTTTATGAGATGAGTGAGACCACGCCTTGTGTCCTTGTGAGACCCCACCTGGGGCACTGCCTCCAGCTCCGGGATCCCAAAATCAGAAGGATGTGGAGTTGCTGGAGCGAGTCCAAAGGAGGTCATGGAGATGCTCCCAGGGCTGGAGCCCCTCTGCTCTGGAGCCAGGCTGGGAGAGCTGAGGGGGTTCAGCTGGAGAAGAGAAGGATCCAGGGAGACCTTGGAGCCCCTTCCAGAGCCTGAAGGGGCTCCAGGAGAGCTGGAGAGGGACTGGGGACAAGGACTTGAAGGGACAGGACACAGGGAATGGCTTCCCACTGCCAGAGGGCAGGGAGAGATGGGAGATTGGGAAGGGATTCCTGGCTGGGAGGGTGGTGAGGAACTGGGCTGGAATTCCCAGAGAAGCTGTGGCTGCCCCTGGATCCCTGGGAGTGTCCAAGGCTGGGTTGGAGCCACCTGGGATAGCGGGAGGTGACCCTGCCCATGGCAGGGGGATAGAATGAGATGTTTGAAGTCCCTTCCAACCCAAACCATTCCATGATTCAGTGTCACAGGTCACCACGTGGGCTCCCAATCCTTCTTGGAATCCTGTGGGCAGGGGTAGGAGCCCAGAGGTGTCCCTTGGACAAACCCTTTCCACGGCAGAGCCTCGTGTTTCCCTCGGCTGTGTCTGCAGGACCTGCAGCTCTCACCCAGCACTGCCCAAATCCATCTGGAATTAAATTGATCTTTCAGAAGCTGTGAATCCCAACAAGCCGTGAAATTCCCTTCGGTCCATCCAGGGCGTCGCTCCAGGATTATTAAAGAAAGTTTTTCCTTTTTTTTTTTCCCCCCCTCTTTGTCTCCCTCCCCTCTCCTTCCCCCCCCGCCCAGATTGAGCTTATCCGAAGGGATTACGTGGCCAACGGGGGCTGGGAGACCTTCCTGTCCTACGAAGACCCGGAGCAGGACATTCTGGTCGGGCTCCTGCGCCTCCGGAAGTGCTCCGAGGAATCCTTCCGGCCGGAGCTGAAGGGAGGCGTCTCCATCGTCCGGGAATTGCACGTCTATGGGAGCGTGGTCCCCGTCAGCAGCCGGGATCCCTCCAAATTCCAGCACCAGGTACTCCAAACCCTCCCTGTTTTCCCTCCCCTCTCCTCATGTAACCTGATTTAATGTCCGATTTGCTCATTGGGAGCCTTTGGATTCCCTTCTCCCAGTTAATCCTTGTCCAGCAGCTGGATTTCACTCCTGGAATCTGAAAACTAATTCCAGGCAGAGGGAAAGTGAGATTTTTATTTGGTCCTTCCCCAGTTTTCTTTCCAAGGAACGTTTACTGAATGGATTCTTCCCACCCAAACAGAAGGAATCCAGTTTTCTGCTTGAAGTGCCCGGAGAAGCTGCGGACTCCCCATCCCTGGAAGTGTCCCAGGAAAGGCTGGATGAGGCTTGGAGCAACCTGGGATGGTGGGAGGTGTCCCTGCCCATGGCACTGGATGAGCTTTAAGGTCCCTTCCAACCCAAACCATTCCATGATTCCATGATTTAGTGACACTCACAGATCTCTTCGTTGGCTCAGGCAGCTTTTTTTCCTTCGGAGAACGTGTCGTGTATCCCCTTAAAACACGGGAATAAAGGGACTGGGAAGCTGCTTCTCGTTCCTTGCAGTGACTTGCAGGAAAATATCACATTACCCTGCTGCCGCCTGGGACGTGTCGGGGCTTGTGGGGAGCGAAAACCTGAATTAAATTGAGGCTCTGAACCCTTTAAGGCTGAGCTTTCCAAAACAATCCCGGTTGCCTGGAGCGCTCAGGGGGCCGATGTTTTAAATTAACTTCCTTGGAAAGGATTAATCTTTGCCTGGGGAGGTGCATTAAGAGGTGGTTTTGGCCTGGAGGAAACATCAAGGAGGGGGAGAGAAAAAAAATCAAGGAAAAGTGGATATTTCCGCATCCTAAATATTTTGGGGGGGGGGAAATCAGGAAGGAAAATAAAGGGAATGGACCGAAAGCGACCGAGCACGAACGTGGAAACGGCTGGAAGTCGGAATTCCACGGCGGAATTTCGTGTTCCTCGGGTCAGTGGGAGGGTTGTTCCTCGGCCAGGGAGCAGTTTCTGATGAGAAGGATATTTTGGGATGAAGATTCCTGTGCGTTCCTTAAAAAGGTCTCCGAGCGTTGAGCAGTTCTGTTTTTCGTTTTTTGGGTTTTTAATTAAAAAAAATTAAAATTAAAGAATTTTTAAAAAAAAAATTAAAATTTAAATCACGGCGGCTTCAGAATGCCCTGGAAACCGGATGAAGGAAGATCCCACTGTAAATTCCTGCATCCCGGTGTTTAGGAGGGAATGAATCTCCTCAATTATTCCCAGATATAAAGGACAACAGAGGGGTTAAACAGAGTGGAAAGGCTTTTCCCTGGTTTTGCTGAGGTGATTCCAGGGAGATTTCCTGGTGTAAATGCAGGCATGGAGCTGGTGCAGGGTGTTAACATGTTTTCCTGCTTTTCCTTTGGATTTGGCGTCTCCTGTGGCACGAGCTGAGAGCGGGAGAGCGGCACAGAGTTGAGCTGAGCCTGGATCCGTGAGGGAAGGTCGTGATAATTCATCCTGGAATGAGCAGGGAGACAGTTCCTGACTCCTGGAGGGGTTGGAAATCAAGATAACGAGGTGCTGAGGGAACTTGTGGATCATGGAATGGTTTGGGTTGGAAGGGACCTCAAAGTTCATCCCTTTCCACCCCCCTGCCATGGGCAGGGAAACCTCCCGCTATCCCAGGTTGCTCCAACCCAGCCTTGGACACTCCCAGGGATCCAGGGGCAGCCACAGCTTCTCTGGGAATTCCAGACCAGCCCCGCCCCACCCTCCCAGCCAGGAATCCCTTCCCAATCTCCCATCTCTCCCTGCCCTCTGGCAGTGGGAAGCCATTCCCTGTGTCCTGTCCCTCCAGCCCTTGTCCCCAGTCCCTCTCCAGCTCTCCTGGAGCCCCTTTAGGTTCTGGAAGGAGCTCCAAGGTCTCTCTGGATCCTTCTCTTCTCCAGCCTGGACACCCTCGGCTCTCCCAGCCTGGATCCAGAGCCTGACATTGGATCCAGCCTCTTCCAGTTCCTTTCTGATAAGGAGTTCAGGGAACAAGAGAGTTCACTTGGAATCTCGTGACTCAGGGAAGAGCCTCCCTTCCCCTTTGCTCCCATTTCCATCCCCAGATTCCATAAAAATCCCTCTGACTGGATTCTGAGTGTCCTTTACCATAAAATCCCAGGATTGGAAGGGACCTTTAAGCTCATCCCATTCCACCCCCTGCCATAGGGGGGGACACCTCCCGCTATCCCAGGTGGCTCCAACTCCGCCTTGGACACTCCCAGGGATCCAGGGGCAGCCACAGCTTCTCTGGGAATTCCAGCCCAGCCCCTCCCCACCCTCCCAGCCAGGAATCCCTTCCCAACCTCCCATCTCTCCCTGCCCTCTGGGAAGCTGCAGTTTCCAAATGCAGGATGATTTGGGATCAGTGGATTTAACTCCATCCCGTTCCTGCCGTGGACAATCCGACCCCGGAGCTGCCCGTGAATAATTTCACCATCAGAAAAAAAAAAATAAATCCCTGGATATCCAGCAATATTCCCGATCCCAGGATCATCCAGAAGAGATGAATCTTTTAGAACTGAGCTGGTGCTTGTTCTGACCTTGCTTATTCTTTCTGTTTTTACAGAACTTTTTACCTTTCCTCCCTGTCATTTCTCCCTTTGCAGGGATTTGGGATGTTGCTGATGGAGGAGGCGGAGAGAATCGCCAAGGAGGAGCACGGGTCATGGAAAATTGCTGTGATTTCAGGTACCTTTATCCCTTTTTTTATATCTATATATATTTATATGTAATCTCTACCTTAATCTGAAAATAAACCCGCTGGAGCCGCTGCTGGGAGCGTTCCCGGTGTGAGGGAGAAAATAAGGATCAGCTGTTCCTTTGTCACAGGGTCAAATTCCGCTGTGGGTTTATCCAGACAACCCTGTTGTGGTGAGAGGACGCTCCCCAGGGATCCATCCCAAGGGCTGAAGGACGAGGATTTGTGTGACCACGGGGGTTTCCCTCCCCCAGATCCCATTCCTGACCTCAACTTGTTCTCCTGGAGAGCTGCTTTCCAGAGAGATGTTTAGGAGCCTGGAGGTGCCAGAGGAGCTTTTAGGATATTTAGGATATCCTAAAATAGGATATTTGGGCATTATCCTGGAGGAGGGAGCTCAGGAAGGAAGAGCTGCAGCCCTTCCTGCTCCTTCGTTCTCGGGGCGAGACTTAAAAACTTCCTCAGTTCGTTTTGTGTCCTAATTTATCTTATATTAATTATGGCAGCTGGAGGAAGCTTTTCCAGGTGTATTATCATGGAATATCCTGGCTTGGAAGGTATCCACAAGGATCAAGTCCAACACAGGACACCCCAATTACCCCACTAATCCCTGAGGGTGTTGTCCGGACTCTCCTTGAGCTCTGGGAGTTTTGGGAAGTGCCCATTCCCTGGGGAGCCTGTTCAGTGCCCAACCACCTCTCTGGGTGGTAAATAATATGGATTATAATAGAATTATAATAGAATAATAGAATATAGATTGTATTACTGAGGAAACATGAATTGCATGGGGAGAGAACCCCTTGCTGGCAAAAAATCACTGTATGGGGGGGATTTAACAGAATAACTGTAATATAGACATTTATTTTTTTCCAAAAAAAAAAATCATTTCCTGCTGTCCCACCAAAAAAAAAAAACAAACCAAAAATCAGAAATCCACAACTCTGATCCAAGCTGCTGAACAGCTTCTCTGTGTGTTCCCAGCTCTGTAATTCCCCTGGATGCTGAAAAGCCAAAGTGGATCCTCTCCAAGTCCTTGTGAGTGGGGACAACGTGCAGCCGGGAGCCAGAGGCTCCAAGATAGTTTTGTATTCCCTGGATTCCCCGTTTCTTGGCTGTTTAAGACACGTTGTGTGGATCGGGAGGGACCTTTTCCCACCCCACAGCTCCCTGCCAGGAGGGGGGAGCCGGGTGGGATCGGGCTCTGCTCCCAGGAAGCAGCAGTAGGACAAGAGGTCACGGCCTCCAGCTGTGCCAGGGGAGGGTCAGGTTGGATATTAGGAAGGAATTCTTTCCAGAGAGTGATCAGCCCTTGGAATGGGCTGCCCAGGAAAGTGGTGGATTCTCTGTCTCTGGAGGTGTTTAAGGACAGACTGGATGTGGCATCAGTGCCATGGGCTGGGAACCGCGGCGGGGTTGGATCCAGGGTTGGGCTCCATGATCTTGGAGCTCTTTTCCAACCCTACTGATTGTGGGATTCCATGATTCTGTGATCTCCCAGCCTGGTGGTGCTGCTGGATCACGGGTGGAAGGAAACTCTGCTTCTCCTGCCTTTGCCCTTCGCAGGTGGGGGGAGAGAAAAAAGTAGGTTGGGGACTTACTGAGGGTAAATCAGACGCATCCCAGGGTGTTAAATTCACCTGGAACGAGGAATGTTCAGGGGGGGAGAGGCTGAGCTGGCACATAAATCAAAGGGGCACATTTGATGGGACCTAAGTAGCCTCATTTCCTCCTGTAAACAGCCCTCTGGCCACCCTGGAAGTGATAAATTACGGCAGTAAAACAGCATCCATGGGATGTTGATTCATGGGACACTCAGGACTCCGGGGCGGGGAGGATTGATGGGGTCTGGGAGGGCTCCCTGGAGTTTTGCTTCCAGCCCTGGTTGGTTATTTTTAGCCCCGTCTTGGAGGCTGTTAATAAAAAGGAAGTGGCCCGGGATAAGTGGAGGCACGGGAATGGTAATGAATCGACTCTCTGGTGTTTGTCTGGCTTGGATTGATGGGGGAAAAAAAATTAATTAGGGGGATTTGGAAGAAGCCAAGGATAAACCTGGAGTAGTGTGCCGTGTGAAATCCTCCAGTCCTTAATGAACTGCGATTTTGGAGGTTTTAATGATGTGGCAGCTTTGAAAACAGGCTTGGTAGTGAATTAACTGGGATTTTGGGGCAGGCATGAGCAGGAATATTGGCTGTCCTTAAGCAAGGACAATCCTGCACAAGCATTTTTTGCAAGGGTGTCCTGGTAGGAAGCTTTTATATATCTATAAATGTTATATATATATATATGTATGTATATATAATAGAATCATAGAATCAGCCAGGTTGGAAAAGACTTCTGAGATCATCAAGTCCAATAGATATATATAAATATATATAATATAATATAATATATATATAATATTATATATAATATATATAAAATATATATAATATATTATCTATATTATATTATATATAATATATATATTTATATAATATATATTTATATATTTTGTATATGTAAATATATATATTTATATAAAGGCAAACCCTGCACAAAATCTGGATTGAACAGGAGTTTTTGGATGTTTGGGGAATCCTTCCTGCCTCTTCCTTCCTCGACAAACCCTTTCCCCGTCTCGACCCCCACCATCCCTGAATTTATAAAACCCAACCAACAAAAAAAAAACCCCGGACAACAAGAAAAAAAAAAAAAAACCCAGACAACAAAAAAAAACCCCAACAAACACAAATTGTGAAGTTGCATCCTGTAGGAATGATTTATAAATCCGATTAATGACGGAATGAAGGTGATTTCCGTCCCGGCGGTGCCCGGTAACACCCCACGGTGGTTGAATCAGAGCAAGAGCAGCTCCCAGGGACTTGAAACTAATCCCAGGGATTCTCTTTGGTGGGAATCTTCCTCCCTGCCCAGCCCACACGGGGTGATCCTCCTTTCCAAGGAGTGGAGTTTGTTCTCAGCTGGAGCTCGTGGCGGTTCCATCCCTGTCGTGTCCATGACCCACATCTGGCTTTTCATCCAGGAATTTACTCCTGGCTTAAGGCAGGTTTATCTCCACAGGGCTTTGTCCATCTCTCAGGGCTGGTGGGGAAGAGATTAACGCTGCTCCTTGCTTCACCAGCCCCTCCCTGAAATTTTGGGAACCGCTCCGCACCTGGGATCGCCCTCCTGGAACAGGGGGGGGAAGGATCAGAGAGGCGGCAAAATTTTCCCTTAAAAGCACATCCAAGCGGGATTTCACAAGTGAATTCCAGCAGTCCCTGTGCTTTTTCAGAGCACATTAGTTTCCTAGGGGGAAAAAAAAAGGAATAGAGAGTTTTTCCCAGCAGAGCTTTTCCGAAGCATTTTGTTCTCCCCCGCTGCTCTCGGAGTAAACAGGTTGGCCTGAACTCGTGCCACAAGTCCCTGCTCCGAAGGTTATTTAGTGGAGGGAGGGAAAAGGGGAAAGGTGCAGCTGGATTTAACAGGATTGAGTGTGGCAGTGCCTGGAATCATGGAAGGTTACTTCCAAACAAAGGAAGGGCTGAGTCGCAGGCCCCCAGGAGTCGTGGCGGGCAATGATCCGGGGAATGATGCCCGGAGCAGCTGCCTCCTGGTGTTCCTGGCTAAATATCCCGTCATCTGGAGAGGACCAGGGGGAAAACTGCCTGGGATGGACCATGGAGTCGGTGACAAGTGGATTGGGAGTGTGTTTGTAAGGGAAGATGAGCGTCGGCAGCCAGGCTGGGAAGGGCGTTTGGATTCGGGGAAATCAGGCTGGTGATGGGATGGGAAAGGATGGGATGGGAAAGGATGGGATGGGAAAGGATATCAGCCAGGGATAGCTGGTTCCATAATGTGTGGATGCCTCTGGCATGGATTTAAGGCTTGGATTCTGCTATCCTGGATTATGTGGGCCCTGGGTGTTAAAATTGCCGGGTACGTCCTTCCCCCCCAAAATGCAGCCTCGGATCCGGACCTTTGACTAAACCAGGATGAAACATTCCCAGGAAGGTTTGACTGAGCCAACAGGGATGATTCCCAGCAAAGTTTGACTGAACTAATCAGGATTAAATAGTCCCAGTAAGGTTTGACTAATCCCAGCAGGATGAAACATTCCCAGTAAGGTTTGACTAAACCCAGCAGGATAAAACATTCCCAGGAAGGTTTAACTAAACCAAGCAGGATTAAATAGTCCCAGCAAGGTTTGACTGAACCAACCAGGATTAAATAATCCCAGGAAGGTTTAACTGAACCAAGCAGGATGAAATAGTCCCAGTAGGGTTTGACTAAACCCAGCAGGGTGAAACATTCCCAAGAAGATTTGACTAAACCCAGCAGGATGAAATAGTCCCAGGAAGGTTTGACTGAACCAACCAGGATAATCCCAGGAAGGTTTAACTGAACCAACCAGGATGAACCATTCCCAGGAAGGTTTAACTAAACCCAGCAGGATAAAACATTCCCAGGAAGGTTTAACTAAACCAAGCAGGATTAAATATTCCCAGGAAGGTTTGACTAAACCCAGCAGGATTAAATAATCCCAGGAAGGTTTAACTGAACTAATCAGGATTAAATAGTCCCAGTAAGGTTTGACTAATCCCAGCAGTTTGAAACATTCCCAGGAAGGTTTGACTAAACCAAGCAGGATGAACCATTCCCAGGAAGGTTTAACTGAACCAAGCAGGATTAAATAGTCCCAGAAAGGTTTGACTAAACCCAGCAGGATTAAATAGTCTCAGCAAGGTTTGACTGAACCAACCAGGATTAAATAATCCCAGGAAGGTTTAACTGAACCAAACAGGATTAAACAGTTCCAGCAAGGTTTAACTAAACCCAGCAGGATAAAACATTCCCAGGAAGGTTTGACTAAACCAAACAGGATTAAATAGTCCCAGCAAGGTTTGACTAAACCCAGCAGGATTAAATAATCCCAGGAAGGTTCAACTGAACTAATCAGGATTAAATAGTCCCAGTAAGGTTTGACTAAACCCAGCAGGGTGAAACATTCCCAGGAAGGTTTAACTAAACCCAGCAGGATGAAATAGTCCCAGCAAGGTTTGACTGAACCAAGCAGGATTAAATAATCCCAGGAAGGTTTAACTGAACCAAGCAGGATGAAATAGTCCCAGTAGGGTTTGACTAAACCCAGCAGGGTGAAACATTCCCAGGAAGGTTTGACTAAACCCAGCAGGGTGAAACATTCCCAAGAAGATTTGACTAAACCCAGGAGGATGAAATAGTCCCAGCAAGGTTTGACTGAACCAACCAGGATTAAATAATCCCAGGAAGGTTTAACTGAACCAAGCAGGATGAAATATTCCCAGTGAGGTTTGATTAAACCCAGCAGGATGAACCATTCCCAGTGAGGTTTGACTAAACCCAGCAGGATTAAATAGTCCCAGCAAGGTTTGACTGAACCAACTAGGATTAAATAATCCCAGGAAGGTTTAACTGAACCAACCAGGATGAACCATTCCCAGGAAGGTTTAACTAAACCCAGCAGGATGAAACATTCCCAGGAAGGTTTGACTAAACCAAGCAGGATTAAATAGTCCCAGTGAGGTTTGATTAAACCCAGCAGGGTGAACCATTCCCAGTAAGGTTTGACTGAACCAACCAGGATTAAATAGCCCTGGGAAGGTTTGTCTGGACCAAGCGGGATGACCCATTCCCAGTGGGATTTAACTGCCCGAGCAGGATGACCCAGGAAGGAGGCTCTCCTGGGGCCCGTTTTCAGGGATCCAGCGCCGTGTCCGCAGGAGGGGGAGGTGCCCTCCTCCCTCCCCCCCCCCAAAACCAAGGAGCAAAGTACCAAAGCCGTGCCTTGTTTATCGGAGTCGTTGCTCATTTAAGGTAATTTTCTGCCTGAGTGGCGCCTTTCTCCTCCTGCGCCGGGAGCCCGGGATTAGTATTCAGGCTGGGCTTGGGAATGGCAGACCCTGGAGGCATCACTCCATTATTCAGAGCTCCGGGGAGGCCTGAGCTGCGCTGTCTGTTTTTCCATTTTCCAGCTTTTCTAATTGCCTTGTGTGTTTTTCTCCGCCTCGTGTTGGTTTTTCTGCTCTCCCCGGGGTGGGTTCTCGCTTTGGGTTTGGGGGTTGTTGTAGGGTTGGTTTTTTTTTTTCCCCTTTCTTTCCTTTTCAAAAAGCTTTCCCCTCCCCCACAGCTAAACGACACCGTTTTAAACGTGTCCTCCCCAAATCCTGAGGTGCTGAAAAAGAAGGATTCTGGGATTTTGGTGCTGTTGAGCTTGTGGAATTTAGGATCCCCTCTTCCTTTTTGGCGACAGCCGACGCCTGAACCCCATGCTCGGAGCTTTAGGTGGGATGGTGCTGCTCCAATCCCAAACTGAGCTTTCCCTTCCACTCCACTCATCCCATCTACGGGATCTGTTGGTATTTGGGGTGGGATTTTGGCTGGAAACCGCCCTGCTGGACATCCTGGGCAGGGAGCAAACCCCGGGTGACCACAGGAACATCTTCTCGCCCTCCAGCCGTTTGTTTTCCAAGGGCTTCCCAAGGGCTTCCAGACTCGGGGAAGGTTCCTTTGTGTGTGAAAATCCTTCAGGGGCTTTTCCTGCCTTGCCAGTCTGTCTGCAACGACTGATAAACTTCCCTCCCATCCCTTTCCATGATCTTTCCGGGGTCGGCTCCGCTGCCTCCCCCGTTGCACCTGGAGCTTGGGGAGGATGTGGGTGAAGGTGGACGAAGGACAATTCTCTGCTAAAACCTTCTCCTGTCCTCTCCTTGATGGCTCCTCGTGCCCTTACTCGGAATTTGATGCTTGACATCCCATAATTAGCCCCATCTGACCCTAATCCCCCAGCAAGGACCTCAAACTGTGCCTTTCCAGCAGCCCCAGAGTGTGAAAAGTAGTGTCAGATTCCGGGATGCTGGAAATCCTGGGGTACTCCCCCTCTCCAAAAGGGACAGGAGCTCCTGGCTGGATGTGCTCCAACAAATCCTGGTTGTCCTTTGTGTTCCCTCGAACCTTTGTCTTCCCTCTGAATTGTCCTGTGGTCATCCCCTGGTTTTGGGGGATGTCTTGGCCGTAACAATCCAAGGAGATTCCAGTCAGAGCTTTACAATTCCCGGAAGCGCCTGGGCAGCGAAATTCCACGTCTGATCCCTCTCTTTTTGGAAGGTTTTGTCATTCCTGGCTGGGCTTGGTGGCCTCTGTGCCTCCACCTTGAGGACCTGGAGCTCAACAGGCCGACACCCGAGCGGCTCCAGTGGGAGACATCCACGTGTGATCCCGGCTTTCCGCCCGGATCCGAGTGCGCCCGGAGCTGTTCCACTTTGCCAGCTCCTTCCGAGTCCTTAGTCTGCCTCTCCTCTCTTTGTGAGAAGTGTTGGGATTGTGCCAAACCATCCTGCCCTGGCACGGGAATACCTTGCTTTGTGCGTGTGGAACATCCCTGTGGAACAGGAACGTGTCTCCTCCCGTCTCGGGAAGAGCCGCCGGCTTTGCGCGTGGATTTTCCGGTGTCCCCCGTTCCAAACCCTGCCTGGGTTGTCTGGGTGTCCTTCCCGTGTCTCCCGGGGGCGAAAACCGCTTCCCTCTGAGCTTCCCAGCTCTGGCACAGGGAGCACAGGGAGCCGCCTCCACACGGACACGGCGCAGGGGGGTGGTTGCACTTCCAAGTGGGATAATGGGAATTATTTATTTTACCTCCATAAGGTAAAAGTTCCTTGTCCCAACCATGTCCTGGGCTGATCCCACAGTGGGAAAGGGGGGAATTCTGCCCCTCTGCCCTCTCAGGTGAGACCTCCCCTGCAGAGCTGCCTCCGGGTGGGATTCCCAGCACAGGAAGGAAATGGAGCTGTTGGAATGAGTCCAGAGGAGGCCACGGAGATGCTCCCAGGGCTGGAGCCCCTCTGCTCCTGAGCCAGGCTGGGAGAGCTGGGTGGGTTCAGTTGGAGAAGGGAAGGATCCAGGGAGACCTTGGAGCCCCTTCCAGAGCCTAAAGGGGCTCCAGGAGAGCTGGAGAGGGACTGGGGACAAGGGCTGGAGGGACAGGACACAGGGAATGGCTTCCCACTGCCAGAGGGCAGGGAGAGATGGGAGACTGGGAAGGGATTCTTGGCTGTGAGGGTGGGGAGGATCTTTAGCTGGAATTCCCAGAGAAGCTGTGGCTGCCCCTGGATCCCTGGAAGTGTCCAAGGCCAGGCTGGGCGGAGCTCAGAGCAACCTGGGACAGTGGAAATTGTCCCTGCCCGTGGCAGGGGTTGGAATTAAATGACCTTTGAGGTTCCTTCCAACCCAAATCCCATCTTGTGATTCCATGGGGCCGCCGCCGAGCGTTCCCTTCATTCCCAGCAGAGGAATTCCAGGTATCCAACTATCCAGCTATCCAACTATCCAACCATCCCAGCCTAAATGAGCCGCCAGAAGGAGAGGGACAGCACCGGGCACTGCCCTGTTCTCCACAAAGGGTTGGAACGAGATGATCTTTAAGGTCCCCTCCGACCCAAACCATCCTGTGCTCCTGTGATTTTATCCCGCTGAGTGCCCTGGCCTCACCTGCTGCTCCTTCATTCCCTGCCCCAAAGCCTGGGATTGCTGGGGCTGCTCCAAGGGCACAGGGACCGGCACGGGGCTGCGAATTCCTTTTCCGCCGCTAAAAGGCGGCTCCGCAAATAAAAAAAAACTCGGAGCTTTGGGGGCTGCGGGAGCTGCTGTGACGTCTGTCCGCGTTATCTGCCCGTGCTGGCGCCGGGAAAGCAGGATTTTGGCTTGTTCCGGCAGGATTGTCCCCTTATCTCCCTGCAGAAGGTGCTTGATGGGGGGAGGGATGAGATTGAATTCCCCCCTCGCGGGCGCTCGAACCGCAAGCACATTGACACCCTTCCCCTTCCCCTCGGGAATACCGGGAGCTGCTTCGCTCCCGAGGCTTGGCGAGGTGTCCGGGAGCAAGGGCCGGGGTTTCGGCGCCTCCCCGCAGGCAGATCCCTGGATCTGGGCGCTGCCCAGGAGCTCATTTCCATGCGGGAGACGATCCCAACCCCCGCCCCTGCCCGGGCTGCACCTCGTGTGCTGTCAAGGAGAAAATTAACGTGGCCGCGGGCCAGGGATGTTCCACGGCCGAGCGAGCCGGGCTGGAGCAGGAGCAGGAGCAGGGAAGGCGGGATGGATTTGTCCATGTGCCGCTGGAGGAGCAGGTGGTGCCGAGCCTCGCTGGGATCACCGGAGTCCGGGAGCCGCCGGAGAGCTGGAGGGAGGTGGCCCCACTTCTCCTCACCTGCTCTGCTCAGAACCCTCCCCTGCAGAGCCAGGAAAACTCGGGAGCCAGAGGGAGCTGGGATGGACTTGTATGAACCACCTGGAAGCAGGAGGGGAGCCGGGATTAATTAGTTAATTTGTATTCACTGCACGGATTCATCCCTTCCCACACCTGAGCTGGCTCCTCCTGCGGTTGATGTTGGAGTGACCACCTCCATTTCTGCCACGAAATTTAGGGAATCACCAAAATCCCAGCGTGGTTTGGGTTGGAAGGGACCTTAAAACTCACCCAGTTCCAGGGGCAGGGACACCTCCCGCTATCCCGGGTTGCTCCAACCCGGCCTTGGGCACTTCCAGGGCCGGGGAGTGAAGAGGAGGAGCCCTCTCAGCAAGAGGGACAGCAAAGCAAACACGTGGAAAACCAAAAAGAGATTGTAAAGGATTTTTTTCCCTGCCTGGTCATTCCCACTCCTTCTTAACCACCACCAGCATTATTTTTTTTTTTTGAGGGTTTGATGCTTTTTATTAAAAATCTGCGTTATAAAGCACAACCTCCAGGTGATGGATAACACAAATTCCTGGAGCTGTGCACTGTGCTTGCGCAGAGGGGGCGGCGAAACACCTGGAAAAGGTTTCCCAGAGGAGCTGTGGCTGCCCCATCCCTGGGAGTGTCCAAGGCCAGGTTGGATGGAGCGACCTGGGATAGTGGGAGATGTCCCTGCCCATGGATTGGATGACCTTGGAAGGTCCTTTCCAGCCCAGACCATCCTGTGGTTTTCTGATGAAGCAGATGAGATCCCTCAGGATTGCTGAGCGTTCCTTCATGGAATCACAGAATCCCAGAATCAGTGGGGTTGGAAAAGAGCTCCAAGATCATGGAGCCCAACCCTCAATCCAACCCTGCTGTGATTCCCAGCCCATGGCACTGATGCCACATCCAGTCTCACCTTAAACACCTCCAGGGAAGTGACTCCACCCTTTCCCTGGGCAGCCCATTCCAAGGGCTGATCACTCTCCATGGAAAGAATTCCTTCCTGATATCCAACCTAACCCTCCCCTGGCACAGCTGGAGGCCAAGCCCTCTTGTCCTACTGCTGCTTCCTGGGAGCAGAGCCCGATCCCACCCGGCTCCCCCCTCCTGGCAGGGAGTTGTGCAGAGGGATGAGGTCTCCCCTGAGCCTCCTCCTCTCCAGGCTCAGCCCCCCCCCAGCTCCCTCAGCCTCTCCTCATGGGAATTGTGCTCCAGTCCCTTCCCAGCCTCGTTGCTCTTCTCTGCACCTGCTCCAGCCCCTCCATGTCCTTCCTGAGCTGAGGGCCCAGAGCTGGACACAGCACTCCAGGGGTGGCCTCACAGGGCCACAATCCCTTCCCTGCTCCTGCTGCCACCCTGATCCCGATCCAGGCCAGGATCCATCGGCCCTCTTGGTCCCCTGGGCACACTCTGGCTCCCGTTCAGCTTCCTGGCCATCCCCACTCACAGCTCCCTTCCTGCCTGGCTGCTCTCCAGCCCCTCTGGCCCAGCCAGGGGTTGTTGTGGCCAAAGGGCAGGACCCGGCCCTTGGCCTTGTGGAACCTCATCCCGTTGGAATCAGCCCCTGGATCCAGCCTGTGCAGGTCCCTCTGCAGAGCCCTCCTGCCTTCCAGCAGATCCACACTGCCCCCAGCTCGGTGTCACCTGCACATTTGCTGATGGTGGGACTCCGTCCCCTCATCCAGGTCATCAGGAAAGACACGGAACAGGGCTGGGCCCAGCACTGATCCCTGGGGACACCACTGGTGCCTGGATCCCAGATGGATTCAGCTCCATTCCTACCACTCTCCAGGCCCAGCACTGATCCCTGGGGACACCACTGGTGCCCAGATCCCAACTGGATTCAGCTCCATTCCCACCACTCTCCTGGCCCGGCCCTCAGCCAGTTCGTAACCCAGCACAAAGTGCCTCTTCAAGCCTTTTCCAGGAGTATCCCATGGGAGCAGTGTTTGAAATCTCGGAGCCCCCAGGGAAGGAACGGGATCGTGGATGTCTCACCCGCTCCGTGACTCATCCCAAATCCCCCGTGTCCCGGGGATACCGACCCCGCTGGTTGGATATTCCCACGACTGTCTCAGGAAGACGCCTCAAGACGTGACAAAGCCTAAACCCCACACCCAGCCTGACAAATCCGGGCTTGAGGAACATCCACATGTCACTGTCCCCGTTAAAATCTCCCGGGAATTGCGCCGTTCGCTCCTAAATATTTAATGTTGTCGGTCTGGAGCCGGAGATCCATCAGCTCCGGGTTCATCCCGAGGCATTGGCGGGCGGTTTTCCCTCCGCTGGCGCTGGGTTTAAACCTTACCCAGCACGACCTCACCGAAAGGAAACGTTAATTCCTAATTATTTTAAATTATTTCCTGTTCAGATTCTTGGAGAGAACTGAAACGTGGCCCGGCCAAAAAACACGGCCGTTTCAGAGCCTTGTTTATGTGGAGTGGTTCCTTCACTTTTAGTCCTGTTTATGTGAAGTGATTTCCTTGTTTTATTCCTGTTTTATTTGGTGTGGTTTCCTTGTTTTATTCCTGTTTTATTTGGTTTGGTTCCTTGTTTTATTCCTGTTTCTTTGGTGTGGTTTCTTGTTTTATTCCTGTTTATTTGCTGTGGTTCCTTCACTTTTATTCCCGTTTATGTGGAGTGGTTTCCTTGTTTTATTCCCGTTTCTGTGGAATGGTTTCCTTGTTTTATTCCTGTTTATCTGGTGTGGTTTCTTCACTTTTATTCCTGTTTATGTGGAGCAGTTTCCTTGTTTTATTCCTGTTTATTTGCTGTGGTTTCCTTGTTTTATTCCTGTTTATTTGGTGTGGTTCCATCACTTTAATTTCTGTTTATGTGCAGTGGTTTCCTTGTTTTATTCCTGGTTTTGTGGTGTGGTTCCTTCACTTTTATTCCTGTTTTTGTGGAATAGTTTCCTTGTTTTATTCCTGTTTATTTGGTGTGGTTCCTTCACTTTAATTCCTGTTTCTGTGGAGTGATTTCCTTGTTTTCCTCCTGTATTTGTGGGGTGGTTTCCTTGTTTTATTCCTTTTTATGTAGTGTCATTTCCTTGTTTTATTCCTGTTTATGTGGAGTGGTTTCCTTGTTTTATTCCCGTTTCTGTGGAGTGGTTTCCTTGTTTTAATCCCGTTTATGTGGAGTGGTTTCCTTGTTTTATTCCCGTTTCTGTGGAGTGGTTTCCTTGTTTTAATCCCGTTTATTTGGTGTGGTTTCCTCGTTTTCCTTTCCCAAGTTGGCGGATCAGCCCCATCCCGAAGGCTCTGCCTCTCTTGGCCTTCCCATCCAATCCAGGGGGGATTTAAACGGAGCCGGGATTGCTCAGGAGGCTGGAGGGCGATTCCAGGGATGATCCAGAACTCCTCCAATCCCCAATCCAGGGTTTTCCAGCAGAGAGCTGAAGGTGTGGAGCTCAAAACTCCCCTTCAATCCCACCCTTGTGATTTCCAAGTATCCCAAATCCTCTCCGGTGCTCCGCTTCTCAAGAAGCAAAAACATTCCCAACCTTTTAAAGAAAAATGGAATTTTATTCCCATTTTCCGCCGGGGTTGCCCAGAGAAGGGAAACACGAGGCTGTTTCCTGGGAATCCCAACCAGCCACCGGGAAATGGAACGATGGGGAGAAGGCAGAGGGTCTGGGATAACCCGGCATTGAGGAGACGGGAAAAGTGGCGTTTTTTCCCACCTGGGAACATCAGAGCAATCAGGAGAAGGTTCTTAATTTAATTTAATTTAGTTTAATTTAATTTCTTAATTGAAGAACCCCACAGCGATCCCGGCAGCAAAGGGGATTATTTTTCCATTCGGGAATTGGCAACGAGTCCCTGAAGATCCCGGGAGGTGAAAATCCTCTGGAAACTAGAATTAGCTTTTGGGAATGTTCTCCAGTGTCATGGAATGGGAAGAGACCTTAAGGATCATCCATTTCCAACCCTGGCACCTTCTGCTATCCCAGGTTGCTCCAAGGGAATCCAAACTGCCCTTGGACACTTCCAGGGATGGAGCATCCTTGAAGGACAATCCCCACTCACCAGGGATCCCACAGATTATCCAGGGCTCCTTTTTCCACTGATCCAGGTGTTTACTCCCCAAAAAAAAAACCCTGGAAGAGGCTTTGCTGTGGCCAAAACTGCAGCTGGCACGTGAATTGAGGCAAGTTCGGAACAGCCCTGGAATATTTGGAGTTTGGAAAACTCGGGAGCAGATCAGTCTTGGAATATTTGGAGTTTTGAAAACTCGGGAGCAGCTCTGGAATATTTGGAGCTCAGAACAGTCGGGAGCAGTCCTAGAATATCTCGAGTTCACTCAGGAGCAGACCTGGAATATTTGGAGTTTGGAAAACTCAGGAGCAGATCAACCCTGGAATATTTGGAGTTCAGAACAGTTGGGAGCAGCCCTGGAATATTTGGAGCTCAGAACAGTCGGGAGCAGCCCTGGAATATTTGGAGCTCAGAACAGTCAGGAGCAGCCCTGGAATATTTGGATCTCAGAACAGTCGGGAGCAGCCCTGGAATATCTGGAGCTCAGAACACTCGGGAGCAGCCCTGGAATATTTGGAGCTCAGAACAGTCGGGAGCAGCCCTGGAATATTTGGAGCTCAGAACAGTCGGGAGCAGCCCTGGAATATTTGGAGCTCAGAACACTGGGGAGAAGCCCTGGAATATTTGGAGCTCAGAACAGTCGGGAGCAGCCCTGGAATATTTGGAGCTCAGAACACTCAGGAGAAGCCCTGGAATATTTGAAGCTCAGAACAGTCGGGAGCAGATCAGTCCTGGAATATTTGGAGTTTGGAAAACTCGGGAGCAGCTCTGGAATATTTGGAGCTCAGAACACTCAGGAGCAGCCCTGGAATATTTGGATTTTGGAAAACTCGGGAGCAGATCAGCCCTGGAATATTTGGAGTTCAGAACACTCAGGAGCAACCCCGGAATATCTGGAGGGGGAAGGAATCCGGGAGGCACAACTGCGCGTCTCCGGAGAAGATTCCGGAGCTGCCTGTGTGGAGTCGAGTCCCTGCTGTTGGCTCAGCCCAACAGTTCCCTGCCTGTGCCGTGGGAATTTATGGACTCTCAGTCAGGCTTTAATGATCCCGAAAACAGCCTCGTTTTCACTTAGTCCTGAGCCTACTGAGCCGGGAAGGAATCCCGCGGGATACTCGGGATGCGGCAGGGCTGAGGCAGGAAAGGGATTTATGGGGCCCCTCTGGGCCAGAACTCTTTTTAAGCCTGTCCTGTGGCCCCTTCCCTCTCTCCCCTGCTTAAGCCAGGCTTAAAATCCTTATTTAATTAATGTTGAGGTGCAAATATTCCAGTGAAAAGCCAGGTCAGTCGGGAGGGGGATTCCTGGGCCGGATTCTGCCGTGGCCCCTTCTGGGCCAGACCGCTGTGATGAGGGACGATCCCAAAAGGCTTTCCCATGGATTCCCATCCAGGCAGGGGGAATCAGAGCTCCTCTCCTTCTTTCCTCTGCTCGAAACCTGCTCATCAGTCCTCGAGAATTATTAATTCTTCATAATATTCCTAATAATTAATTATCAGGAAAGAGTTCTTGTCGTCTTCCGCTTCTGCTTCCTTGGAATCAGAAAGGAACCATGGGATGGGTTGGGTTGGAAGGGACCTAAAATCCCAGTTTTACCCCAGATCCTGCTGCTTCACTCCAAAATCCTGCTGCTTTACCCTAAAATCTCATTTTTACCCCAAAAGCCTGGTGTTTTACCCCGAAATCCCAGTTTCACCCCAAAATCTTGCTGCTCTGCCCCAAAATCCTGCTGGTTTACCCTAAAATCCCAGTTTTACCCCAGATCCTGCTGCTTTACTTCAAAATCTTACTCTTTTGCCCCAAATCCCACTTTTACCTCAAATCCTGCTTGTTTACCCTAAAATCTTACTGTTTTACCCTAAAATCCCAGTTTTATCTCAAATCCTGGTGTTTTACTCTAAAATCTCATTTTTATCCCAAAATCCTACTGCTTTACCCCAAAATCTTGGTGTTTTACCCTAAAATCCCAGTTTTACTCCACATTCTGGCTGGTTTGCCCCAAATCCCA
Source organism: Pseudopipra pipra (assembly GCF_036250125.1). NCBI lineage: Eukaryota > Metazoa > Chordata > Aves > Passeriformes > Pipridae > Pseudopipra > Pseudopipra pipra. Next base: position 115,521,740 of record NC_087551.1, read on the forward strand.
GTTTTGCCCCAAATCCCGCTGCTGTTCCCCAAAATCCTGCTGGTTTACCCTAAAATCCCAGTTTTACCCCAGATCCTGCTGCTTTACTTCAAAATCTTACTCTTTTGCCCAAAATCCCACTTTTACCCCAAATCCTGCTTGTTTACCCTAAAATCCTACTGCTTTACCCTAAAATCCTGGTGTTTTACCCTAAAATTCCAGTTTTACCCCAAATCCTTCTGCTTTACCCTAAAATCCTGGTGTTTTACCCTAAAATCCCATTTTCACCTCAAATCCTGCTGCTTTACCCCAAAATCCTACTGTTTTGCCCCAAATTCCAGTTTTATCCCAAATCCTGCTGCTTTACTCCAAAATCCAGCTCTTTTGCCCCATATCTCAGTTTTACCCCAAATCCTGCTGGTTTACCCTAAAATCCCATTTTTACCCCAAAATCCTACTGCTTTACCCTAAAATCCTGCTGTTTTGCCCCAAATTCCAGTTTTATCCCAAAATCCTACTGTTTTACCCCAAATCCTGCTGCCGTACCCCAGAATCCCGGGAACTGCGGGATCCTGCGCCCTCCGCGGGGTCTCCCGGCGGCAGCAGGAGAGGGAAGAGTCCTCAGGAGAGCGGGATGAGGAAATTGGATCCCACTTTCCCAGGAGCCCTTGGAAGTGGCTCCGGGGGCTGTCGGGCCCTTCAGCTCCCGGCAACGATCCCACAGCTGTGCCAGGGGTTTTGTTGGATCCTGGATCCGCATTCCCTCGCCTGTTCCTGCTGGAAAATCACCCCAATTAGCGCCCTAATTAGTCCGCCCCCGCTCCGGCTCCCGCCGGCTGCGCCTTCCAGCGCCATTCCCGCCTGGAAGCTCCAACTCCTCCAGTCCTTTTGCCATCCCACGGGATTCATCCGTGTTGTCCCTTCTCTTCTCCAGGTGTCGGCACGAGGAATTACTACAGGAAGATCGGCTACGAGCTGGAAGGGCCCTACATGGTGAAAAGGTTGGAATGACGCTCCGGCGGATCCGGGAGGAGGAGCGGGAGGCGACGCCTATCCCGGGAATCAGCCCCGAGCCAAACACCAAAGCCGCCAATGCCAAGGATTTGCTTCCAGCAATAGGATGGGATTGGACTTGGAGATCCTGGGGGGTCCCTTCCAGCTCCGGATATTCCCTGATTCCATGGATTCCATGGATTTTCCCCCCCGGAGAGGTCAGGAATGTTCCAGGTGTCTGGAACCACCTCCTTTGGGATGCTGTTGGAGGGGCTTTTCCTGCCATTAAAATCCCGTGGGGGGTTTTTTTTCCTGCAATCCCAATAAAATTCTTTCCCTGGGCTCCGTCGTTTGTGCCGCTTTTTTTTTTTTTCCCCTCCTTCTGTCCATCCCAAGAATTCCCAAGTTTGATCCTTTTCCCGGGAGACCACGAGGATTGGGAGCTGAGACCTTTGCTGGGTAAGAGCTGGGATTAAAACTTAAGCTGAGTTTCCTGGAATAACAGAGGTTGGAAGGGACTCTCGGAGCTCTTTCCAATCGGATTAGGATGGGGATATTGGAATGTCTCTCTCTCTCATCCCAGCGGGATTCTGCCCATGGAGGATCTTTCCTGGCTGTTCCCACCTCCCTCCCCTTCATCCAACAGCAGGGCTGGGCTTTGGGGAGGGTTTGATCCCTGTCTCTCCCAGCAGGGAAGGGCTCACATCCCTCTGGATCCCCGGGGTGGTTGGACTCTCTGATCCCAGAGGGATTTTCCAACCTGAACCATCCCTAAGGATTCTGTGCCATCCTGGCACTGTCCCAGCTCTCCACAATTCCCTGGAAGGAAGTTTTAGGAGGTGGAAGGTCCCCAATTCCCAAGGAACAAGGGACAGGAGGAGAGGGAACAGTCCGGCTCCGACAGTTCCCAGCTCCTGCAGATCCCACTTGGATTTATAATCCTTCCCTCCTTCAGTTTGGTTGTAATTGTGGGAAAATCGAGGCCCTGGCACGAGCTGGAATTCCCAGAGAAGCTGTGGCTGCCCCTGGATCCCTGGGAGTGTCCAAGGCCAGGTTGGATTCCCTTGGAGCCACCTGGGATAGCGGGAGGCGTCGAGGTTGGAATGGGATGAACTTTGAGGTCCCTTCGCACCCAAACCAGCCTGGAATTCAAGGATTTGAATCCCATTCCATGTTCAGGGACACCTCCTGCTATCCCAGGTGGCTCCAACCCGGCCTTGGACACTCCCAGGGATCCAGGGGCAGCCACAGCTTCTCTGGGAATTCCAGCCCAGCCCCTCCCCACAACTCCTTCCCAGTATCCCATCTGGCAATCGGGAATGCGCACCAGCGGGAACTCTCTCGCCTCCCAGAATTCCAGGACGATCCACAGGGCTGTTACCTGCTGGAAAAACATGGAAGAGAAGGGGATAAGAAGCTTAAAACTCTCCCAAAGAAAGGTGAACCCTCCCAAAAGACTCCCAAGGAAAAGCTTCCAAGCAGCATCAGTTTTAGTGGGATAAGATGCAGCTTCCCAAGGAAAAGCTTCCAAGCAACATCAGTTTTAGTGGGATACAATGTGGTTTCCCAAGAAAACACTTCCAAGCAACATCAATTTTAGTGGGATATGATGCAGCTTCCCAAGGAAAGACTTCCAAGCAGCACTAGTTTTAGCGGGATAAGATGCAGCTTCCCAAGGAAAAGCTTCCAAGCAGCATCAGTTTTAGTAGGATACAATGTGGTTTCCCAAGGAAAAGCTTCCAAGCAACATCAATTTTAGTGGGATATGATGCAGCTTCCCAAGGAAAAGCTTCCAAGCAGCATCAATTTTAGTGGAATAAGATGCAGCTTCCCAAGGAAATGCTTCCAAAGTAGCATCAATTTTAGTGGGATATGATGCAGCTTCCCAAGGAAAAGTTTCCAAGCAGCATCAATTTTACTGGGATATGATGAAGCTTCCCAAGGAAAAGCTTCCAAGCAGCATCAATTTTAGTGGAATAAGATGAGGCTTCCCAAGGAAAAGCTTCCAAGCAGCATCAGTTTTAGCGGGATAAGATGCAGCCACACGAGGAGCGACATCCAAAGCAGGCACTTAAGGGAGAGCCCATATCCATGGTAACTCGGAGCCATTATCCAGCACAATCCCGGCTGCACAGCGGGATCCAAAGCCCCGGGAAGCGCCATCGATCTGCCCGGCGGGGGGGACGGAGCCGGGTAAGGAAGGGAAGGAGCTTTGGAGCCACGTTCCCTGCGGGGGGGAAGGAAGGGAAGGAGGGAAGGGAAGGCAGCAGCTCCCCGGGAAGCTTCGACCGGGATCGACTTGGAGATCAATCGAGTTCCCCACGAGAGCCGCTCTGGCACTAAATCTTTCCCCCCTTTTGGAAGTTTTCCTCCCCCGTCCACGGCTGCACCGTGTCCCTGCGCTTCCATTCCCAATTTCCTGCCGGTCCGTGCCCTGTTCCTCGCCCTCATCCCCCTCCCAGACCCCCCATTCCATGTCATTCCTCACTTTCCTGCCCAGCACAGCTTCCCAGTCCCTCTTTGTCCCTCCTCCCTGTGCCAGCGCTCAGCAGCATCCCAAATTCATCCCTAAAAACACGGTATTTTCTGTTTTCCCGCCCCGTTTATCCCTTTCCCAATCCCTTAACCCTCCCCCCTACCCCACCTGCTGCTCCCTTCAAAGCCATTCCCTCCCCAAATCCACCTCCATCCTCCAGCTGTGCTCCCTTCCCACATCTTCCCTCTTTTCCCCCCAACCCTCTCCCGCCCTATTCCCGACCGTCCAGCCCTCAGCTCCCCCTTCCAAACCCCACCTTCCTCCCACACGCCCTCCCTCAAGAGACAACCGCCCCTTCCCCTCCTCCAGCAGCCCCTCAGCCCCAGCCATTCCCAGTATCCCACCTAAATCCCCTTCCCTTCCCCACCCCAGCCCCCCTTCCCCGCTCCTTTCCCACCTCTGACCCTTCCCCTTTTTCCTTCCCCACCTCAGCCCCTTCTCCCCATTCCCCAGAGTCCCTTTTCCCACCTGGAGCAGCCCCTCAGCCCCAGCTCCTCCCTCCATCCCAAACGAGACCCCTCGGCCACCTCAGACCCCTTTCTTCCCCACCTCAGACCCCTTTTTTCCCCACCTCAGACCCCTTTTCCCACAACCATCCCCTCACTCCCACCCTTTCCCTGAGGCTCCTTCCCCACCTCCGCCCCCCTTCCCTTCCCCACCTCAGCCCCCTTTTCCTCATCTCCCACGCTCCCAACTCCCTCCCGACCTCCCCCAGCCCTTTTCCCGGTGCCGCCAGCCCCAGCCCCGCCATTCCCCAGCCGCGTTCCCCTCAGCCGGGTCTCGGTTCCCCCCGTTCCCCTCAGCCCGGTCTCGGTCCCCCCTCAACCGTTGCCGGCCCCGCCCCTTCACCGGCCGCGTTCGCGCCGGACCCGCCGCCGCATTTCCCGCCGCGGCCTCGGGCCCCGCCCCCCGCTCGCCTCCCAGCCAATCAGCTTCCCGCCTCGCCTCCTCTTCTCCGCGTCCCGACCAATCAGCGCACGCGCCTCTCCCCCTCCCACCGGCGTCGGCGGAGCCCGATGTGAGACGGATAAGGAAGCGCTGCGCGTGCGCGGCGGTGGCGCTTAAGCTGAGGACTACAAGTCCCAGCAGGCCCTGCGGCGGGCGACGGCAGCGCGCTGAGGGCAAAACTCATTGAAAGGCGGTGGGCTGTGACCGACCCCCTGCCGTGCGAGCGTCTGTCCGTCCCTCTGTCCCTTTGTCCCGGCGGTGGGACAAATATCCAAGGCAAGGAAATGCGGCCTCTTCCCTGCTTTTCCTTCCCAGCTCTGGTTTAGCCCCGGTCATGAAAAAAAAGTTAAATAAATTCAATTTTTGGATAATTTTGGTGGATACCCGGAGGGTACCCAGCCCGCCCAGGTCCTGCAGCGTGGGGATTTCGGACTATCCCAGATTTTGTTCCTGCCTGGCCACGTTTCCCAACTAAAATACAAATTTCCCGCTGTCTTTGGGATGCGCAGTTGAGCTGCTGGAGGTTTCCGTGTCCCTAAAACCTGTGGGATTGGGAAGAAGGCCTGGGAAGAAGCAGCTGGATCATCTCCATCCTGGCAATAAAGGGTTGTTTTGGTGGTTTGGGAAGGGATGGATGGTTTGGGAAGGGATGGGGGTTTGAGAAGGGATGATTGATTTGGGAAGGGATGATTGATTTGGGAAGGGATGAGTGGTTTGGGAAGGGCTGGGATTTGGGAAGGGATGGGGGATTTGGGAAGGGATGGGGATTTGGGAAGGGATTTGGGAAGGGATGGGGGGATTTGGGAAGGGTTGGATGATTTGGGAAGGGATGGTGATTTGGGAAGGGATGGGGGATTTGGGAAGGGATGGAGGATTTGGGAAGGGATTGGGAATTTGGGAAGGGATGGTGATTTGGGAAGGGATGGGGGATTTGGGAAGGGATGGATGGTTTGGGAAGAGATGGGAGATTTGGGAAGAGATGGGGGATTTGGGAAGAGATGGGGGATTTGGGAAGGGATTGGGAATTTGGGAAGGGATGGTGATTTGGGAAGGGATGGGGATTTGGGAAGGGATGGTGATTTGGGAAAGGATGGGGGATTTGGGAAGGGATGGGGGATTTGGAAAGGGACAGCTGGTTTGGGAAAGGATTTGGGATTTGGGAAGGGATTTGGGATTTGGGAAGGGATGGGGGATTTGAGAAGGGATGGATGATTTGGGAAGGGATTGGGAATTTGGGAAGAGATGGGGGATTTGGGAAGGGATGGGGGATTTGGGAAGGGATGGTGATTTGGGAAGGGATGGGGTATTTAGGAAGGGATGGTGGCTTGGGAAGGGGTGGGGGATTTAGGAAGGGATGGGGATTTGGGAAAGGATGGGGATTTGGGAAAGGATGGGGGATTTGGGAAGGGATGGGGGATTTGAGAAGGGATGGGAGATTTGGGAAGGGATGGGAGATTTGGGAAGAAATGTAGGATTTGGGAAGGGATAGTGATTTGAGAAGAGATGTGGAATTTCGGGAGGGAAGGTCTGGATCCCGACAGGGCAAAGCTCCCTCCTCATCCCGCGTCCATCCCGGGATCGGGATGCAAGAAAAGAGGCGGGAAAAGCTCCAATCCGGCCGAAAACTCCTTTTCCCACCCCCCGGAAGCGCGGCGGGGTCGGAAGTGGCTCCGGGGACTTTCCCGCCACCTGATGGATGCGGGAGGGGGGGGGACACACACCAGGCTGCCCTGCTTCCCAAAAAACAGCCTCCAGTGGGAATGAGTCACCGATTCCAATCTGTTTTCCAGCCCATCCACCAGACAGAGCAGATTTTTTTCCCCAGGGAAGAGGTTTTTTTTTCCCGGGAAGGAAGAGCCGCCGTCCCAAAGCCAGGAGAGAGGACACGGTTGGAATATCATCCTTGGCACGGTTGGAATACCGCCCTTCCCATCTTTCCAGGGCTGGCCCCAGGAGCTGGACATAAATAAAAACTTGCGGTGGCTCCCGGATGTTTTTCGGGAGCGGGGATTTTCCGGCGGATCCCAAGGTGTTGCTCGGATCCACACGTGGGAATATGGGTTAAAAACATTCCCCTGCAAAGCTCTTTGTCCGCCCTGGAATATTTCTGTGGGGATATTGGCAAAATCAGGAGTTTTTCCAAAAAAAAAAAGAAAAAATCAAAAAAAAATCAGACTATGGAAAAAATAAAGGATTTTTCCAAGCTGGGATCAAGCTCTTCTCCAGTCGGATCACTTCTGGCATGGAGGGGATGCACGAGGGAGGAATCCATGGAAGGGAGTTGGAATTTGATGGTCTTTAAGGTCCCTTCCCACCCAAACCGCTGGAGCGTAATTTGGGAAGGGATGAGGGATTTGGGAAGGGATGGAGGATTTGGGAAGGAATGGTGGATTTGGGAAGGGATGGGGATTTGGGAAGGGATGGAGGATTTGGGAAGGGATGGGGATTTGGGAAGGGATTTGGGAAAGGATGGGGGATTTAGGAAGGGATGGAGGATTGGGGAAGGGATGGTGGTTTGGGGAGGGATGGAGGATTTGGGAAGGGATGGGGAATTTGGGAAGGGATGAGGGATTTGGGAAGAGATGTGGGATTTGGGAAGGGATGGTGGTTTGGGAAGGGATTTGGGATTTGGGAAGAGATGGTGGCTTGGGAAGAGATGGGGATTTGGGAAGGGATGGTGGTTTGGGAAGGGATTTGGGATTTAGCAAGGGATTTGGGATTTGGGAAGGTGTGGGGGATTTGGGAAGGGATTTGGGATTTGGGAAGGGATGGATGGTTTGGGAAGGGATGGGATTTTGGGAAGGGTTATCTTAAAGCTCATCTCATTCCATCCCCAACACCTTCCACTATCCCAGGTGGCTCCAAGGGAATCCAACCCGGCCTTGGACACTCCCAGGGATCCAGGGGCAGCCACAGCTTCTCTGGGAATTCCAGCCCCTCCCCACCCTCCCAGCCAGGAATTCCTTCCCAATCTCCCATCTCTCCCTGCCCTCTGGCAGTGGGAAGCCATTCCCTGTGTCCTGTCCCTCCAGCCCTTGTCCCCAGTCCCTCTCCAGCTCTCCTGGAGCCCCTTCAGGCTCCAGAATTCTCCCTCATCCTGGAGAAAAGAGGGATCAGGAGGGACCTTTTCCTGCCCCACAACTCCCTGACAGGAGGGGGGAGCTGGGGGGGGTATCCCCAATTCCCAGGGAATAAGGGACAGGAGGAGAGGGAACGGCCTCCAGCTGGGCCAGGGGAGTCTGAGGTGGGATATTGGGAACAATTGGGAACAATTCCCACATGGAAAGGGCTGTCAGGCTCTGGAATGAACTTCCCAGGGCAGGGGTGGAATCCCCAATCCCTGGAGGTGTCCAAGGAACGGCTGGACGTGGCACTCAGGGCTCTGGTGGTGTTGGATTTGGTGACCTTGGAGGTCTTTTCCAAGCTGAATAATTCCAGGATTCATCCAGGGCCTGTTGGAGGTGTCATTTCCCACTCCATGGAGGGCACCAGACGGAGGATTCCCAGCTTCTTCACCCCCTCCAACCCCTTCCCGAGCTCCTCCGGCTCCCTGAAGCTCCTCGAGGAGCCCCAGTGGGATTATCCCACTGCTCTGCCCATCCAGGGATGCAGAAACCCCTTGGACCTTCATCCCGCTCCTCCTCATCCCACCGGCACAAACCTCCGCGCTCCCAACGGGAATGGACCATCAGCAAGAGCCCACATCCCCTTTTGGCATTTTCCCACCCCGAATTCGGGGCAGTTAAGCCCTTTAAACTTCAATTTATTAAAGTTTGCCCTCGTGCCAGATCCCACCTGCTTCATGCTCTCATCCCAAAAAGGATCATTGCTTTTCCCTCTCTCCGGATCCTCCCCCTCCAGGGATACGATTCCCACCCCCCAAACTGCTCCCAAAAAAACCCCCTTTAAAACCAATTTATATTCGTGTTTTCCCCACCACCACCTTAATTTTACAAGGGGTCAGTTTTCCCAGCTCCCAAATCCCAGCCATGGGGGGGCTGTGGGTGCCTGGAAAAAACCTGGGAATGCTGGAAAAAAATGGGAGTTTTCTCCTTTTTTTTTTTTTTTAGCGGGCTGGGTTTGGGCAGTTCAGCTGTCAATTATCCCTCTGTTAATTAGCAGGGCCGTAAACGACATCACGTCACCCCGATGTCATTTGCTGCCTCCTGCTCCTGCCAGCTCAACATCACCATCATCATCATCATCACCATCATCATCATCATCATCATCATCATCGGATCAAAGGCGGAGAAAAACCTCTTTGGCCAAATTTGGGGAGAAAAGGAAGCGGGAATAAACACCAAAAAATGGCTATTTTGGAGAGGGCAGGAGGGGGATGTGGGGGGAAAGAAGCCCTGAGAGGTTGGAATAATTATCCCAGGAAATGACAAAAAGGAGCACGAAGCCTTCCCCCTCCCTGCTGGAGAGCCAGGGAATGTGGTCCTCGTGGGAAATCCGGGAGAAACCCCGAAGGAAAATGTTTATTATAAAAAAAAAAAAAAAGGATTTGTGAAACGAAAAATGAAAAAAAAAACAAAAGCAAATTAATTTGAAGTTTATTTATTAAAATAATAAAAAAAAAGTGTTCCAGTTTCCAGCACTCTCGGCTGGAGTCTCCAGCCCTGTTTTTCCCCAAAAAAATCCCAAATCCAGGCTCTCCTCTTGCTCCCAGCACGGGGCAGGTCTCCTCCGAGCGCTCCTGTGATGTCATATCCCGCCGCTTTGGGGCATTTCCCTTCATTTCCTGATTTTTTTTTTTCACTCTGGCACATCCCAGGTGGTCTCACCTGGGGCCTTATCCCGGTGGAAAAGCCTTTCCCTTCCCAGCTCCGGCCCTTCCCAGGGAGTCATCACCAGGAATTACCGAGATGGGATCGCAGTGCCACGGCACATTTTGGGATTTCATTGCCAGGGTGGGGCAGGAGAGGGGGTCCTGAATCCGTGAATTCCCACCTAAAAGCGAGGGAAAAAACCGGGATAATGCTGCTCTGCAGGAGAAACCGCTGAAGGTCAAGCTGGATTTGGCCTTTCCAAGCCTGAGGCAGCGTTTGTTCCCGACGCCGGAGCGGGCGGATCCGGGCTCTGAGGCGCCTGGATCCCCTCATCCGTGAATGGGAAGTTGGAATTTTCTGCCCCCAAAATCAATCATTCCCGGCCGCACGCTCGGGAGCTGTCGGGAGCGGGCTGGGAACGGGCTCGAGGACCCCCCCCCTGTGCCTCATCCCGGGCTTTGAGGGGGGAAAACAGAAGGAAGGGGTTGAGGGAGGGGGCAATCCCGGCAATTCAGGAATGATCCCGGAGCTCTGGATTCTTGTCCAGCCCGGGACACGCCGCGAGCAGCTTCGCGCCCCCCCACCCTCCAACCCCAAACCCCAGCATTCCCGGGATTCTCGGGGCGATTCTCGGGGCTTTTTCTCCTCCTCCTCCTCCTCCTCCCGGGGATTTGGGGGGAGCTGGGGGAATGCTGCGGGGATGCGGGAGCGGCGGCTGGATGCACATCCCTGGATGCACATCCCCGGGTCCCCAGCTGGCGCATCCCGGGGGTGGGCTCAGGCGCGCACGTGTCCGGGAAGGAGGTGTGGGAAGCGCGTGTACACCGTCTATATATACACACCACCCAGCCACCGGCTCCCGAGAAACCCACGGAGCCCAGGAATCCCAGGAGCCGACAGCACACCGCAGGTAGGGAATTCTGGCTCGTCATTCCACTCCCATCCCTGCAGGAGGAATGTTTGGGGGGGGGGGGGGTCTCGCCTGCTTCTTTGGAATTCGAGGACGGCGCGTCCCGCCTGCGATCCGTGGATTTATATTCCCCCCCTCGCCATCCCGGAGAGAGGAAAAGTTTGGCTCTCCAGCCCCGAAATCAGCCGGAGCGGAGCCGCAGGGATGCAACAAGAGTCGGCCCGAAGCCCGGGGGGGTGGGGGGGAAGCTCGCGGGCTTCCTTTGGGATAGGTGGGATTTTTTTTTTCAGGGGATTTTTTTTCTGGAGCCCTGCATCCTTCTCTTGTCCCCCCCATTCCCCCCTATTTCTCCTCCCTTTCTCTTCCAGCCGGGACTTCACCGGGCTCACCCGCGGGATGCTCCGGGAGATGCCCGGCTCGCCATCCCTTTTTCTTCCCCCCTCACCCCTAAAATCGCAAAAAAGGGGCAAAAACGGGATTATTTTTTTTGTGGTTGCTTTGTGGGTCCTCCCGTTCGTCCTCCCCCCCCAAAAAAAAGCAGGAACGAAGGGCTGAGGCGCAGGGATGCGGGAATAAACGTTCTTCCCGAGGTTTTTTCCCCCCTCCGAGCAGCCTTTCCCGGCCTCTCCGAACCCGCATCTGTGTTTACAGTCACACGGCGGCCGCTCGTTTGGGCCAATTATGGCCAATTACCTGATTGAGGGGCACCGGGAAAAGGAGAAGCCGCTTTTTTCCACCCAGCGCCCGGGCAGCTGGAGCCAAACCTCCCCTCCTCCTCCTCCTCCATTCCCAAATCCATCCGTTTCTCCCTAAAATCCCCCCTAGAAGCTACCAGGATTTGGGAGGGAGCAGGGAGGCATTTTGGTGGTACCAGCGGGGGGACACTCTTGGAGGATATTGTGCTTTTTTTGGGCTGGAAAAGGCTTTGAATCCTTCCCTGCTGGATCCGGCGGGGGCTGGATCCTTCCCGGTCTCATCCCTCTTGCCCTCTGGATCAGGCCTTGGTTTTGGGCAGGGTGGGAATCAGGAGGATCCGATGGATCGGGGCTGGTTTTTGCCAGAAGCGAAGAGCTGCGGGATGTGCTCCGCACGTGGCGGGGATTAATCCCGGCCCGGAAAAAAAGCCGGGAAATCGCTGCCTTTTTAACCCCCCCCCCCCCCGGGGTTTGGGGAACAAGGATTGCGATCCCACCGCCGGGATAATCCCTGCGGTTCGCCTCTCCCGTGGGAAGAGGGGCTGGAGCATCCCCGGGGACGGGCGGGGAGCGTCTCCCCGGCCCAGATCGCATCAAATGAGGCGAATAAATCCCATCTCAGGCAGCACCTGCTTCCCCTTCCACCTCCTCTCCTCGGGTCATTCCCAGCCCACATCCTTTCCCGAATCCCCCCCTTTCACGGCAGCGTCTCTCTCCCATCATCCCAATAAATAAAAGCCTCTCGTCCTGATGGATAACCAGACCCCGGAACCGCAGGGCTGGATTTCCACATAAACCTCATTTTTTTTTTATCTTCCCCCCCAAAAAAATGAATGAGGATAATTCCACTGGATGGAAAAAAACCCAAACTCGTCAGGATTCAGGGATGGAGCGGCTGGATCCCGACACACCCCTTGGCGTGGATGGGTTCGGTTTTTTGGGGGAGGAAAGAGGAAGGTCCGTGCCCAGGAGCGGCCTCGGCGTGGCCGTGACATCCCTTCCCGGGGTTCCGCGGCACCCCCCCGGACACGAGGGTTGTGGACATCCCTCGGGAAAGAGGGCCCGGAGGGAAAAATATTCTTGAAACGGCGAAAAACGCCAATAAAAAAACCCAAAACAAAACGGTGGAAAAATACAAGAAGGGCGGGGTGGGGAGAAACGGGGGAAAATAGGAGAAAATGGGGGGAAATGGGGGGAAAAAAGGGGGAAATTGGGGGAAAGCATCCCTCTTTTTCACACGGATTTGTGGCTGGGAAACTCAGGAAGGGGTTTGACCCCCTCACAAGGTTTCCAAAGGTGGGAGCAAGGGGGAAAAAAATCTGAGCATTCCCAGTTTTCCCTTAGAACAGGTTGATTTAATTTTGCGGAGGGGGGAGGTCGGTGATGCGCAGAGAGGGGGTTGTTTCCCTGTTTCCCGGCCCTGGCCGGCCGGGAATGCTGGCAGGGCACGGCATTCCCGATAACATCTTTCAATTAACCGGGAAGAAAAAGCCGAGCCTTAATCTCGGCGCCTCCTCCGCAGCCGAGATGTGACCCCCGCTGCTCTTCCCGCTTTTCCCGCTGCTTTTCCCGGGACGTTGGACCCGGTGTCCCCTTTGGCGACATGGAAGGGGGAGTGAGGGTGGCTTTTCCAGCCCCTTCTGCCGAATTCCCGTGGAGGGGCTGCGCGGTTTTTCCAGAGGGGGGTTTGCCCTCTCCTGGGAGCTTCCTGCCAAGGCTCTGACTCAGCCGCCAGCCGGGTTTTAATGACTCGGTGGGAGATTAAGCCCTTAATTCCCCGCTCCTTATCAGCTTCCCCTCGGACCCTCCGGCGAACGACAGCCGGGAGCTGCCGGGCTCCCCGGCGGGGACAAAAGGTGACCCTCGTGCCACTCAGGGAGCTGGGAAGGTGCTGGAAGGAAAAGGGAGGGGGGGGCTGCTGTCCTTGGAGGGGCGGGAAATAAATGGAAAACCTTTTCCCAGGTGCCCCCCCCCCCCCCCCCCCAAAACCCAGCCTGGAATGATGGAGCGACACCCGAGGGTTTGATTTAGGGTTTTTTGGGTGCTGTTCCAGCACGGAGGGACCCGGGTGGCACCAAACTTCCCGTCCCCGTCTGTCACCTCCGTCTCGTCCCCTCCTTGTGCCACAAACCCGGTGCCACGAAGCGCCGGGATCTGCTCCCGAGGGGCCACAGGGATGTTGGGTCCCTTTTCCCAGCGGGATGAAAGGGGTCAGGAGGACCAACATTCCCGTTTCCAGGGGATAAACCTCCAGGAATTGGCCTTGGTCGGGTCACTTAATGACATTTAATGACACCTAATGACACCCGCCTGTTGGTGACAGCCGGACGGGGCACGGCGGGTTCTGCGGGAATTGCCTTGGCTGCTCCAGATCCCGGGAAAAAAGACAGGGATTAGGGGATGGCAGCGCCCCAAAAACACACCCAGGAAGGAAAACTGGAAGCGGGGGGGGGGGACGACACACACAATCCTCTCCCGGCTCCGGCAGCGCTGGGTTAAGGAGCGAGCCCTGCTCCGGGGACAGCCGGGGGGACGTGCCGCCCCGCCACGGCCGCCTCCTAAAAATAAACCCCGTCCGGGCCTCGTGCCATGGGATAACCTGGAAAAAACTCAGCTGGGATCCCTTTCGGGGACGGGAGGGGTGTGGTTGGAGGAGCAATGCGGCTCCTTTTCCCCGAAAGGATAATTTTGGACGGGGGGAAGCGAGGAGCGAGTGCCGGCGGCGCACGGAGCCGTATCCCGGTGTGACGGAGGCGGGGGGGGTGAGAATTCCCTGTCTCCCGTTTTTTTTCCAGGGCGCTGCCGGGGGGGCCGGTGCCGCCATGAGGGCCGTGCTCTGGGACCTGCTGCTGCTCTGCCTGTTCGCCCGGGCGCGGGGGGGACTGCCGGGGGGGACTGCCTGCACTGCGACCGCCAGCTCTACCGGGACTCCTTCGACGTCCTCGTGAGTCCCCCGGGAAAGGGGGGGGACACCCCCACGACACCCTGCTGGTCCCCCGCGGGGGTGGGGACAGCGCCCACCCTGCCCCAACCCCCCCCTTGGGCGGGATGATCCCGAGGAAAGGGCGCGGAGCAAAAATTGGGAGAGGGCGGGGGCGAGGTTGGGATGGCTCCGGGAGGGTCACAAAACCCCTGAGCATTCCCAGCTTTCCTGCATCCCAAACCCCGAGCATTCCCAGCTTTCCTGCATCCCGAACCCCCAAGAATGTCCAGCATTCTGCATCCCGAACCCTCAGCATCATCCTGAGCATTCCTGGCTTTCCTGCATCCCAAAGCCCTGAGAATCTCCAGCATCCTGCATCCCAGACCCTGAGCATCATCCTGAGCATTCCTGGCTTTCCTGCATCCCAAACCCTGAGCACTCCCATTTTCCTGCATCCCAAACCCTGAGCATCCCCAGCTTCCCTGCATCCCAAACCCTGATCTTTCCCAGCTTTCCTGCATCCCAAATCCTGAGCATTCCCAACTTTCCTGCATCCCAAATCCTGAGCATTCCCAGCTTTCCTGCATCCCAAATCCTGAGCACTCCCAGTTGTCCTGCATCCCAAAGCCCTGAGAATTTCCAGCATCCTGCATCCCAAACCCTGAGCATCATCCTGAGCATTCCCACCTTTCCTGCATCCCAAATCCTGAGCATCCCCAGCTTTCCTGCATCCCAAATCCTGAGCATTCCCAGTTTCCTGCATCCCAAAGCCCTGAGAATCTCCAGCATCCTGCATCCCAAATCCTGAGCATTCCCAACTTTCCTGCATCCCAAAACCCTGATCTTTCCCAACTTTCCTGCATCCCAAACCCTGAACATCCCTAGCTTTCCTGCATCCCAAACCCTGAGCATTCCCAGTTTCCTGCATCCCAAACCCTGAGCATTCCCAGTTTCCTGCATCCCAAACCCTGAGCATCATCCTGAACATTCCCAGCTTTCCTGCATCCCAAACCCTGAACATCCCTAGCTTTCCTGCATCCCAAACCCTGAGCATTCCCAGTTTCCTGCATCCCAGACTCTGAGCATCATCCTGAGCATCCCCGGCTTTCCTGCATCCCAAAACCCTGATCTTTCCCAACTTTCCTGCATCCCAAACCCTGAACATTCCCAGTTTTCCACCCCCACAGCTCGTGGCATCCCTATCCCACCCATCCCCACCCCAGATCCCCACCCCAACCTCCAAGGAGCCCCCAAAATCCCCCTCGGAGCCCCTTTAGGGCGGGACCAGCTTTGCCAACACCCACAGCCCCCCCTCCCTCTGGATTCGCCTCCTGCACCGGATGGAAAAATCCCTTAAACAACAATTTGGGGTTTTTTTCCAGCCCCTGATCCCTTCTTTTCCCCTCCACTGTGTTCCTTTCCCTCCCATTCCCTCTCCACCCCGAGGGATTATCCATCACCTCCCCCCCTCCCACTTCCCTTTTTATCAGTGGTGATAAATCCCGGCGGGATGGGACATCCCCCCGAAAGGAGCCGGCAGCTCACGGAGCCCCCCCGGGCTGGAAAATATCCCCCCTCCCACAAAATCCAAGACTTCCAGGCCCCACGGAGACACCGGAGCCACCCCAGTGCCACCCCCTGCCTCCGAATTTCAGGGTGGGATCCCCAGGTTTGGCCCCAAAATGTTGGTTGGTGTGTGAAGGCACCGGCAGCTCCGCGGGATCGCCCTCTTCCTCCTGGAGGCGCGTGGAATTCTCCTCCGTCTCCCCCAGCCAGGAATTTGGGGAGGGAATGGGAATGTTGGTGGCTCGTGGATCCCGTGAGAGGTCGTGAACCAGGAGCGGAAGAACTCGGGGTCTTTCCAGGCCCGGTTTCAGCCGGAAGAAGCACCGCGGTGGGAATTCCGTACAACTCTCCGCCGCATTTCCAAAGCGATGGCCAAGGAATTCCCACATGGCCGATCCCTCCTCCTCCAGAGGTGGGAGCGGGAGATCCCCCGGAAGTCACGGGCACGGCAGATGCCGGGGAAGGATAGGGATGAGCTGGCGGATCAAGGTATGGATGAATCCCAAAGCCGTGGAGGCACCGTCGATGCCGACGGAAGACGGGATACGGAGGAGCACTGGCTGGGGTTTGCTGAGGATTCCCAAACCGCTGCCCGGAGAGAGAAGACAATTCCATGGGAATGGAGACCACAGATGGATATCTGAGGGCTCTGGGATGTCCGAGGGCCTCGGGATGTCTGCGGTGACATGTTGTGAGTGCCGGGACCGCTGATGGTCTCCGGCCCCACCTCTGGAAAAACCTCCTCTTGGAACCTTTCCTCTGGGGCTCTCCGGTGATCGGCCCCCTCCCATCATCCAGAGCCTTGGAGATCCCCGGAAAGGAGCTTGGCTCGGCGCGGGATGCTCCCGGTGCCTCCACGGGAGGTGTCCCAGCCCTACCAGACCCTCGTCACCGTCTCCCTCCGAGACGACTGAATTTCCTCTTGGATGTTCCAGCACCACTCCCGGCGTCGGAATCCGCCAATTCCCGCAGAGTCCCGCGCCGGGACTCGCGGCACCTCCCACTCGGCAAAGGCGATGATCCCGAGGTGGAGAGAGTCATTCCAGAGGGTTTGGCCTGTAGCCACGAGACCCCCCAACGTGCTCCAACCCTGCTTGGTGTCCACCGGGAAGATAAAAGTGGGATGGAGACAATTCCACACGAGGGAGGACAACCCATCCCTCCTGGGCCTTCCGGCCTTCGGGCGTTTGCTTGGTTTGGATCTTCCGCGTTTTTCCTCCCGGATGGTTTTCCCGAGTGCTGGTTTCGGTGGTCCCGGTGCCAGGCCGGCGTCTGGATTTGATGGATGAGGCCTCTTGGAAAGGGATAAGGCACGGACGTGGTGGGATGAGGGCAGGGGTGCCGAGGAAGGCCGATGACGCCTCTTTTGAAGGGACGTGGTGGCCGGTTCCTGGGAGCTGGGAGGAGGATGATGTCACTCCTGGAAGGCACGAAGGAGGATCTGGGAAGCTCCAGTCGGGCTCTCCTCAATCCTTGGAGCGAATCACCCGGCAGAGCAGCTCCGAGGGTGTGAAGGACAAGAAATCCCTTCCAACCTCCACCATCCCTTCCTGCCTCCATCATCCCTTCCCACCTTCACAGTCCCTTCCCACCTCTACCATCCCTTCCCACCTCCATCATCCTTTCCCACCTCCATCATCCCTTCCAACCTCCACCATCCCTTCCCACCTCCACCATCCTTTCCCACCTCCATCATCCATTCCCAATTCCACCATCCCTTCTCACCTCTGCCATCTCTTCCTACCTCCATCAATCTTTTCCACCTTTCCCACCTCCCACCTCCACCATTCCTGCCATCCCTTCTCACCTCCACCAACCTTTTCCACCTCCATCATCCCTCCCCACCTCCACAGTCCCTTCCCACCTCCACCATCCTTGCCCACCTCCATCATCCCTTCCCACCTCCACCAACCTTTTTTCACCTCCACCATCCCTTCCAACCTCCATCATCCCTTCCCACCTCTGCCATCCCTTCCCACCTCCATCATCCCTTCTGAATTCCACCATCCTTTCCCACCTCCATCATCCCTTCCCAATTCCACCGTACTTTCCCACCTCCACCATCCCTTCCCACCTCTGCCATTCCTTCCCAGCTCTGTCATTCCTTTCCACCTCCACATTCCTTCCCACCTCCATCATCCATTCCCAATTCTGCCATCCCTTCCCACCTCTGCCAACCCTCCCAACCATCCCAACCCTCCCAATTCAACCCAAATCCATTCCAACCCTCCCAATCCAATCCAACCCAACTCAACCATCTCAACCCTCCCAACCCATCCCAACTCATCTCAACCCTCCCAAGCCAACCCATTCCAACCCATCCCAACTCTCCTAACCCAACTGAACTCATTCCAAGCCAACCCAAGCCACTCCAACCATGCCAACCCTCCCAACCCAACCCAAACTTCCCAACCCAACCTACCCCTCCAAAACCAACCCACCCCAACCCAGCCCAACCCTCCCAACCCAATCCATCCCAACCCAACCCAACCCAACTCAATCCAACCATCCCAACCCTCCCAACTCATCCCAAACCAACCCTCCCAAACCAACCCAACCCAACTCAATCCAACCATCCCAACCCTCCCAACCCATCCCAAACCAACCCTCCCAAACCAACCCAACCCAACACTTCTATCCCAACCCAACCCTCCCAACCCATCCCAACCCAACCCTCCCAACTCAATCAACCAACCCATCCCAAACCATCACAAACCAACCCAACCTAACCCAACCCAACCCAACTCAATCCAACCATCCCAACCCTCCCAACCCATCCCAAACCAACCCTCCCAAACCAACCCAACCCAACACTTCTATCCCAACCCAACCCTCCCAACCCATCCCAACCCAACCCTCCCAACTCAATCAACCAACCCATCCCAAACCATCACAAACCAACCCAACCTAACCCAACCCAACCCAACCCTCCCAACCCCATCAACCAACCCATCCCAAACCATCCCAAACCATCCCAAACCAACCCAACCTAACCCATCCCAACCCAACCCAACCCTCCCAACCCCATCAACCAACCCATCCCAAACCATCCCCAACCAATCCAACCTAACCCAACCCAACCCAACCCAACCCTACCAACGCCATCAACCAACCCATCCCAAACCATCCCAAACCAACCCAACCCAACCCATCCCAACCCAACCCAATGAATCCCTCTCAACCCATCCTACAAGTCCCCGATTCGGGAGACATCTCACGTTCCCGGGAACACCAAAACAACACCAAAACTTCAACTGACACCCACTCCCTTGTCTCTCCCCCTCCCAGATCTGCATCCTGGAGTGCGAGGGCGAGGCCGTGCCGCGGGCCACCTGGGAGCTGTGCGCCGCCGCCAGCCGGGCGTCCCCGCGCGCCCGCGACCTCGCCGCCGAGCCGTGGCCCGGCGTGGCGCCGGAGAACCCCTCGCGGCGCCGCGACGCCGACGGAGCCGCGCCGGGAGCCTTCCCGCAGCCTCCCGAGGACATTTCCCGCCGGCTCGGGCTGGGCTGGCGAGCGGCGCCGGCGGCCAAGGGGGTGCAGAAGCGGTACGGGGGCTTCATCGGGGTCCGCAAGTCGGCGAGGAAGTGGAACAACCAGAAGAGGTTTAGCGAGTTCCTGAAGCAGTACCTGGGGATGTCGCCGCGCTCCAGTGAGTACGACTTGGGCGGCGGCATCGGAGAGCACAACGAGATCTAACGGAGACCCCGCGGCGTCCGCCAGGGCCACACAAAAGTCAACCCTCCACCCCCCCACCCCCCCACTTCTCTCTCCGCCACATTCCATAGGGGCAATTTAACAATAAAAAAAAAGAAAAAAGGAAAAAAAGGGGGCCAAAATAATAGTAATAATAATATTAATAATAATAATAATAATAAAAATCCAACAAACCGAAAAAAAATTGGGAATTTGAGTGGAAATGAAAATTTGGAGACCGGGGAGGGACGGTGAGGGCGGCCATCGGCATCGCGGGGGAAGGTTCTTTGGGGTCCAGGGAGGAGGTTTGGCCTCGAGGCCGGTTGTATTTGAAGGATGGTTTAGTTCTTGCCTTGAAAAAAAAAAACCAGGAGGAAAATTAAAATAAATCAGCAGAACGTAAAAAAAAATTAATTAATTAATTTTTAAAAAAAATTTAAAATTTCGATGAGAAATTTCAAAGTTTTAAGTGAACGGAAATTAAAATTAGGATTTTAAAATTGAAATTGAAATAAAGGATGAGGTGAGCGGAGAGTAAAACGTAAAGAGGTAAAAAAATGAAATTTAAGTGCGTAAAAATGGAAGAAATTAAAAATATTTAGAAGAAATAGAAAGGGGTTAAGAATATTTAAAAGAAATGAAAAATTCGAAGCGCTTTAAAAAAGAATTAAAAAAATTAAAGTGTTTAAAAGAAATTAAAAGGAAATGAATTAAAATAAAATTAAATGGAAAGAATGAGATAAAAATAAGTGAATTTAAAGATAAACTAAATGACCTTAAAATGAAATGATGTTAAATGACATTAAAATGAAATGCCGTTAAATGACATTGAAATTAAATTACATTAAAATTAAATGAAAATAGAGAAAGTAAATAAAATAAAATAAAAATAAAATAATAAAATAAAATCAAAAATAAAATAAAATAAAATAAAATAAAATAAAATTAAGGAGAACCGTTTCCCTTTAGAAATTAAAGAATTCCTCCCCCAAACGCTCCAGTTCCACATTCCCACCCTGAGCAGCCATTCCCAGGGATCACCGTGTCCCTTCCTCCGCCGGCTCCGGGCCGGGATGTCCGGAGCCCTCCCGCTCTCCCCCCGCAGCTGCCGAGACCACCCCCTCTCCACCCCCTTTCCCCCCCCAAATTCACAAATTTGGGGCGATTTAAAACATTTTTCCCCTTTTTTTTTTTTTTTTTTGTTCTTTTCCCTTTTTCCCCCCCTCTCCTTGGGCGCCATCCCCCTTAAATTTCGGGATGCACCCCCAACCCCCCCCCCTTTGGGAAGGAGCCTCCCGCTCCCTCCGCTCTCGGCTCAGCTGCTTTTTGCTTTTTTTCCCCCTTCTTTTTTTTTTTTTAAATTAATTAATTACTTATTTTTGAATTTTTCACTTTTTCCTTCTTTATTTTCCCTTTTTTTTTTTTTTTCCCTGCCCCGTTTTTTGGGGTGGGTTTTTTTTTATTATTTTTTTTTTTAAATTTTTTATTTTTGTGGTTTTTTTTTTTCCCCTTCTTTTCCTCTATTTTTTTTTATTTTTTTTTTTATTTTTTTTTTATGTTTTCCTAGCGTTCCGGCACCGCATCCCAGCACCTTCCGCCCGGCACAGGCAAAATTAACTCCCGTCCACCCCACCAAGCAGCTCCATCCTCTCTCTCTGCCGGACCCCAAAGCGCTTCCGACCCGAAAATCACTTTGCTCTTCACCCACTAAAGCCACATTTAAACCAGGACCCGACGAATTTTCGGCCTCCGCCGGCGACGGGAGCGAGATTCCACGGGGAGGGGAGGGAGGGAGGGAGGAACCCGCCGGGGGGGGGGGAGGAACGGGCGGGAATTCGAACGTAATGAGGGAAAAAAACGGGATTTTCACACCCCCCCTCCAAAAAAAAAATCGGATTATTTCGGTTTTTTTTTATTTAGTTTTGGTTTTGTTGGAAAACACCACCTTGGATCCAGCAGGAAATCAACCCCCCCACCCCGCCTTCCCAGTGCCTTCCCAGCACTGGCTTTTGGCCTCCCATGGGATTTATTCCCAACTTTTCGGGGTCCCGCTGTGGCTCCACCCCCGCGGTGGAGACCGACCCCCCCCACCCAGCGCCCAAAACCGCCTGGAATTCCTTATTTCTCCTAACCCTGATCCTAATCCTTTAATTTCCCCCTCCCCCCTCCTTTCCTCCCCGCGTTTTTCCCGTTTTTTCCAAGCGTTTCCCTTTGGAATTCCACAGAACCTCCGGGCTTGACTTCTTCGCCCCGGGGGGTCTCACCCGCCTTCGCCGTTTGTATTTTAAAAAAAAAAACCCCAAAAATATAATAATCCCTCTGGAAAAAAAACCAAACAAACAACAAAACAAAACCAGGAAAACAAAACGAAACAAAAAAAGAGGATAATTCCGAGCTCTCGTTCTTTTTAATTGTTTCATACAACGATTTCTCCATTAAACTTGTACATAGCAAAAAAAAAAAAAAAAAAAAAAAAGGATTAATAAATTAGTTTACTGTTTCTACGATATCCTTGCGACTGGCCCCCGTCACTTGGGTCCCCCTCCTGCCCCCCACCCACCACCCCACCAACTCAGCCGGGAATTGTTTTATTGGGAAAAAAAAAAAACAAACAAAAACCAAAATAAAAGGGAGATTTCGGTGCATCCGTGTGATTTCCGGGAGCGGTTCCAGGAATTCCAATCGTTGGGATCCGCGGGGAGGACGATCCCGTTGTACCGGCGAAGAACAAGACGGATCGAGGGGCTGTTGGAAGGGGGGGGAAAAAATGGGATTTTAGGGTTTTTGGAGCGAGGAAGGGTGAAAATTCCCAATTTTCACCTGGCTCCATAACGCTTTTCCGTAGGGATAACGGAGGTGTCTCCACCCGGAGTCTCCCGGCAGCCCCCCGGCCCGGCTGGAATTTTGGGTGTCCCTCTCTTTTCAGAGCCCCTGAGTTCCTGGGTGCCAGTGGGATCATAGGGATGGCCCCAGGATGCCCAGTTAGATCCCAGTTTTCCAACTAGGTGAGGAACGAGCAGCTGGAGGTGATTCCCAGGCTCGTTGGCAATTAAAGAATTAACTGGGACAAGACTTGGGCTGGTGGGAGGAGGGTTTTTTTTTTGTGGCCTGGAGGTCCCCAAGCTCCCTGTGGGATGGGTTGGGATCTCTCAAGTTCAGGGCCAGCCAGAGCCCCGCAGGAATTGCAGGAATTGCGGGAATTGCATCCGTTCGACGTTCCCAAGGTGTCGTTTTTAACAGGAGTGATTTTCCCCTCTCTCCTTCCCCACCCGGAGGGATCAACCCTCAGCCCCTCCAGGGCCTCCATCCCCCTTCCCTCTCCCCTTTTCCAGTTCCTCTCTCACCTCAAAACGCATTCAAAATAAAAATAATAAAATAACACAAAATTATCCACTTTTTGTTGCATCAAAAAGGCAACTCGGACTCGCAGCTCCGGGCCCACATCCGTGAAATCCGGGGGGGGGGGGGGTTAGCGCTTATCAAACCCCCTCCCCGCAGCTTCAGGGCCTTTTTCGGGATGCTGTCCCCCATGGAATTCTCCTGGAGAGGCTGGCAGGACCTGGGAGTGACCGGGAATGGTGTCGCTTCCAGCTGGGGCCGGTCACTGGTGGTTCCCCAGGCCTCAGCGCTGGGAACGGTCCCGTTTAATCTTCATGGATGATCTGGGATCGAGGCACCCTCAGGCAGAGGTGGCGGCGAGTTGGGTGGGATGTGGATCTGCTGGAGATCAGGATGAGGGATCTGGACAGGCTGGATCCGTGGGATTGAGGGGCCAAGGCCAATGGAGTGAGAGGCAACAAGGCCACGTGCCGGGAATTGCTGGTGGGTCACCACAACCCCATGGAATGTTCCAGGCCAAGGGAAGAGTGCCTGGAAAGACGGGAAAGGCCTGTTTAATCTTCATGGATGATCTGGGATCGAGGCACCCTCAGGCAGAGGTGGCAGCGAGTTGGGTGGGATGTGGATCTGCTGGAGATCAGGATCGTCTCCAGAGGGATCTGGACAGGCTGGATCCATGGGATTGAGGGGCCAAGGCCAACGGAGCGAGGGGCAACAAGGCCACGTGCCGGGAATTGCTGGTGGGGCACCACAACCCCGTGGAATGTTCCAGGCCGGGGGAAGAGTGGCTGGAAAGATGGGAAAGGCCCTGGAGGTGCTGGACACGAGCCCAGGTGGGCAAAGTGGCCAAGGGCTGTGCCAGCCCTGGTGTGGCAGCAGGAGCAGGGAAGGGATTGTCCCCCTGTGCTGGCACTGCTGGGGCACCTCCAGGGCTGGGGGCAGCTCTGGGACACTCCCAAAATGGGACACACGGAGGGGCTGGGAAGAGAACGGAGCTGGGGAAGGGGCTGGAGCAGCAGGAGCGGCTGAGGGAGCTGGGGGGGCTCATCCCGGAGAAAAGAGGGATCGGGGGCACCTTCTGGCTCTGCAACTCCCTGATGGATCCAGGGAAGGGTCGGGCTCTGCTCCCAGGGAACGAGGGACAGGAGAAGAGGAAACAGCCTCAAGCTGTGCCAGGGGAGGCTCACGTGGGATATCGGGAACAATTCCTGCATGGAAAGGGTGGTCAGGCCTTGGAATGGGCTGCCCAAGGAGGTGGTGGAGTCCCCAATCCCTGGAGGTGCCCAAGGAACGACCGGACCTGGCGCTCGGTGCCGAGGTGTGGGATCGGTCACAGGTTGGATTCGGTGACCGCGGAGCTCTTTCCCAACAGGAATAATTCCGCGATTCCACGTTAAAAACTTGATGAAATCAGGTTTTTTTTTTCTGGGAAAACCCCCCCAAAAGCCGGGATGTGGAGTGGCGGGGCCGTCGGCGGGCACACGACGCTCTCTAGTGGTGCCAGGAAGAGTCGTGCCAACCGCGTCCTTAAACTCCACCAAGGAGGAAGGGGAGGGAAAAACATCTCCGGGATGAGGACGAGCGGCAGGAAAAGCGTCCCCACCTCTGGATTAGGGACAGGGAGACCCACCTCTTGCCCTCCCCAAGCCCTGGGCTCCAAGGAGACACCACGGAGGAGTTTTTTTCAGGCGACTTTTTCCTTTTTATTTCTTATAAAATATATTTCGCTCTCGCCGCTTCGTAAAAATTACATTTCACATTTCTCTCCTTTCAGGCTTTTTTTTTTTTCTTTTCCTCTTTTTTTTTTTTTTTTTTTTTTTTTGTTTGTTCTTTTTTTTTTTTTTCTGTTTTGTTTTGTTTTGGGTTGTTTGTTTTTTTTTTTAAACAATAAAAATAATCCTCGGAAGACAAGTCGAGAAAAAGCTCCGACGCCGACGGGGAAGCCGCCAGATACGGCACCGGTGGCACGGCCACGGTGACAAAAAGTGTCCCCAACCCCTTCCCTGCTGCCACCAAATCTCCCCCCTGTGCTAAAAAAAAAAATCTAGGAAGAGTATCCTGGCTGGAAAAATGGGAGAGCAGCCTCCAATTAATTAGTGCCCAATTAAGAGGTTCCTATATACGGACACGGACGAGCTCTGGGCGGGTGGATGAGGGAAAACTTTCCCAGTTGGATTTCCAGTTGGAGCCCAAAAAAAGAAAAAAAAAGGGGGTTTTGGAGACCACTCAAGTGTTGGGAGGAAAATCCGACAGTGGTTTTGGGAAGTGAGTTAAAAAACAACAGGAAAAATTGGGAAAGGAGGTGAAAAAATTAGAAATGTTAGAAAATCCGATGTCAACCAACCCGATGGACACGGTGGAAAGGTCCTGTTATTTCTGTAAAAAGACAAGATTTTTCTGGTTTAAAAGTGTAAAAATTCCAAAAGAGGAATTCCAAAAGGGAAAAATGCCCTCCCCAGCACCAGTCTGTCCATTAAAAAATTATAAAAAATAATAATAATTAAAAAAAAAACCAAACAGGAAAGAGCCACGAGCTTTAAGGACAAATTTTGTCCAGTGGAGTCTGTACCGCAAAAAAAACCCTCGGGAAAGCAGCTGGATGCACTTCCCACTCCTGGTCAAAGGCTGGGATCAAACATTCCTATGCCAGGGAATTCCCTGCCAGGCAGGTAAGTGCTCTGAGATGTGGGAGGAGGAGGAGGAAAAAAAGGAGGAGGAGAAAAAAGGAAGAGGGAAAAAGGAGGAGGAAAAAGATGAGGAGGGAAAAGAGGAGGAGAAAAAAGAGCAGGAAAAAAGGCAGGAAAAAAAGAGCGGGAAAAATGAGGAGGAAAAAGGAGGAGGGAAAAGGAGGAGGGAAAAGGAGGAGGAGGAAAAAGGAGGAGAAAAAAAGGAGGAAAAAAAGGAGGAGGAAAAAAAGGAGGAGGAAAAAAGGAGGAGGAAAAAGGAGGAGGGAAAAAAGGAGGGGGAAAAAAGAGCAGGAAAAAAAGGGGGGGAAAAGAGCAGGAAAAGGAGGAGGGAAAAAAGGAGGAGAAAAAAAGGAGGAGAAAAAAAGAGCAGGAAAAAAAGGAGAGGAAAAAAGAGCAGGAAAAGGAGGAGGAAAAAAAGGAGGAGAAAAAAAGGAGGAAAAAAAAGGAGGAAAAAAGGAGGAGGAAAAAGGAGGAGGAAAAAGGAGGAGGAAAAAGGAGGAGAAAAAAGGAGGAGAAAAAAGGAGGAGAAAAAAGAGCAGGAAAAAAGGGTGGGAAAAAAGAGCAGGAAAAAGGAGGAGGAGGAAAAAGGAGGAGGAGGAAAAAAAAGGAGGAGGAAAAAAGGAGAAAAAAAGAGCGGGAAAAAAAGGCGGGAAAAAAAGAGCGGGGGGGGGGGGGGGAAAGGAGGAGGGAAAAAAAAGGAGCAGGAGGAGGCACTGCCTGGGCTGGGGGTGTCCCACCAGCCCCCTGGATCACCCGGGAATGTTTTTTTCCAGAGCCAAGACCTTTTCCTTCCTTATTTTATATATATATATATATATAATTTTCAAAAGAGCCTTTTAACAGAAACCCAGTGATTTTTGCTTGAATTTTCGGGCACCTGAGCTCCCTCCAGCGACAATCCCGCCGGGAAGGGCCGGGATGAGGCCCATTCCAAGGGCTTCCTTCGATTCCCTGATTCCGGAGCCGCCTCTGGATCCATCCGGGGCAGAAAGGGCATAAAAAAACCTGGATAAAATCTCCAGCTTTGCCTGGAGGGGGGGAAGGTGTCTCAGAGTCCCAGGGATAAAGGCACGAGGTGCAAGGAAAAGCAGAAATTCATCTTTTTTTTTTTTTTTTTCTTGTGCTCTTGGAGCCTCTCGGAATTTTTTTTTTTTTTTAAAATCCTTTAAAAAATTTGAGGGACTCCCATAAAAAAAAAAAAAACACTACACCTGGAAAAGAGGCTGAACTTTCCTGAGGCGACACAGGATGGAAAGGCTGGAGGGCAGGAAGTGCTGGGGGTTCATATTTAAAAAAAAAAAAGTCATTTTTTTGCCACAAAACTCGACCCGCTGGAGGGAGAGGAAAAGGCCCTTTCCCAACATTCCCGCTCCCAAGAAGGAAAAAACTCTTCTCTCCTTTGGGATTCGAGCTGGGAGAGAGGATCAGGCCGGGGGATGATCGGCTGCTACACTTGGTAAATTACAAAATAACCAAAAACCCGCCCCGAAAACCCACGGGAAACACGGAGATGGATCTCTGGGCGCTTCCCTTCACTCGATCCCTTAAAAAAATCTTGGAGATCTGGGAACCTGATCCGTCCAAAAACAAGGCTCGTGGAGATGTGGGAGAAATGTCTGACTCTCCCAACCACTTGATTTGCTTTTTTTTAAGGAAAACTGACCCTTGAAATCCCTAAAACCAGGCTGAGCTCATGACGCATCCAGGGATGAGCCGACTGATTCCCACCGGGCTTGATGGGATCCCTTAAAAAATCTTGGAGATCTGGGAACCTGATTCCTCCAAAAACAAGGCTCGTGGAGATGTGGGAGAAATGTCTGACTCTCCCAACCACTTGATTCGCTTTTTTTAAGGAAAACCGACCCTTGAAATCCTTAAAACCAGGCCGAGCTCGCGACGCTCATCCAGGGATGAGCCGACTGACTCCACGGGATCCAAGAGGAAACATTCCCTGCCCGCGGCAAAGGGTCGGAACCGGATCGTCTTTAGGGTCCCTTCCAACCCAAACCATTCCATGGTTTTGTGCTGGAGTGTTTTGGAGAACTGGGATGCCAAGGAAAACCCTTCCCAGCCCTTCCCAGCTGCTGGAATCTTAATTAAATCCACCCGACTTGCTCGGCCTGGCTTTGGAGGACACGGCAAGGAGATTTTTTCCCGGGAGTTGAACGGACTCACAAAAGCCTAAAAACGAGGAGGAAAACCACCTTTTGCCCTAAAATCTCTCTTTTTTTTTTCCCCCTGCTTCAAATATTTCGAGTGGGGTTTTCTGGAGGTGCAGGAGGTGACGGGAGCAGGGACGGAAAGTTCCAACTCCTGCCAAAATCCGCTCCCAAAATCCGCTCCCGACTTCCTCGTGGCGTTTTCCTTTTTAAAGCTGTCGCCGTTTCCGACCCCCCTTTTTCCTTGAAGGAAAAGAGGGATTTGCACTTTCCAGGCAGTCAAAGACACGGGAAGGTGCCTCAAACCCTCCCCCTCTCCCTTCCCAAGCCAGAGGTTCCAGGGATTTTTCGGGTCGACCTGGGAAAATTTGAGGAGCTCTTTGGCCCTCCCCAAGAGGGATCAACTCCCTCCCTTCCCGATCCCAGTCCAAAGGGAAGGTGGTTTAAAAACCAAAAAAAAAGGTGGGAAAAGGGTTTTCTTGGTTATAAAAAGAGCAAACCCAGCAGGAGGAGGAGGAGGAGGAGTTTGAGGAGGAGTTTTCGCGCGGCTCCGGCTCCGGAGGCTCCCCGGGAGGTACTTCCATGTTCCCCTGGTTGCAGCAGGGAGGGATTCCGGTGCTCCCCGGGGCAGGGACGGGAATGGGAAGTGGCAAAGGGATGCCCCGGTTCAGTCCAGGAAGCGCTGGCAGGCCTTTTTCCAGCGGCAGGCCGTGCACCACTGGTCCCGGTGCTCGATGCCGTAAACCTTGCGGCACTTCTTGGCTTCGCCGCGGACTTTCCTGGGAAAAGAGGGAAGGGACGTGGGAAAGAAGCGGGAGGTTGGTCATGGATCTAAGGGGAAGGGTCCTTAAGTGGGTTCTGTTGCAGCTCAGGGAGGGGGAAAGGGAAGGGGGGAAAGGGGGGAAAAGGAGGAAGGGGGGGGAGGAAGGGGGGAAAAGGAAGGAAGGGGGGAAAAGGAAGGAAGAGGGAGAAAGGGAAGGAAGGGGGAGAAAAGGGAATGGGGAGAAAAGGCGGGAAGGGGGAGAAAGGGAAGAAAGGGGGAAAAGGAAGGAAGGGGGAAAGGAAGAAAGGAAAAGAAAGGAAGGGGAGAAAGGGAAGGAAGGGGGAGAAAAGGCGAGAAGGGGGAGAAAGGGAAGAAAGGTGGAAAAGGAAGGAAGGGGGAAGGAAGAAAGGAAAAGGAAGGAAGGGGGAGAAAGGGAAGGAAGGGGGAAAAAGGAAGGAAATGGGGGGAAGAAAGGAAGGGGGAGAAAAGGCAGGAAGGGGGGAAAAGGAAGGAAGGGGGGAAAAAGGGAATGGGAAGAAAGGGAAGAAAGGGAGAGAAAAGGCAGGAAGGGGGAGGAAGGGAAGGAAAAGGGGAAAAGGAAGGAAGCGGAGGAAAAGGAAGGAAAGGGGGAAAAGGAAGGAAGGGGGAGAAAAGGAAGGAAGGGGAGAAAAAAAGGAAGTGGGGAAAAGGAAGGAAGGGGGGAAAGGAAGGAAGGGGGGAAGGAAGAAAGGAAAAGGAAGGAAGGGGGAGAAAGGGAAGGAAGGGGAAAAAAGGAAGGAAACGGGGGAAAGAAGGGAAGGGGGGAAAAGGAAGGAAGGGGGAGAAAAGGAAGGAAGGGGGAGAAAAGGCAGGAAGGGGGAGAAAAGGCAGGAAGGGGGGAAAAGGAAGGAAGGGGAGAAAAGGAAGGAAGGGGGAGAAGGAAGGAAGGGGAGAAAAGGCAGGAAGGGGGAGAAAAGGCAGGAAGAGGGAGAAAAGGAAGGAAGGGGGAAAAGGAAGGAAGGGAAGAAAGGGAAGGAAGGGGAGAAAGGGAAGGAAGGGGAGAAAGGGAAGGAAGGGGAGAAAGGGAAGGAAGAGGGAGAAAAGGCAGGAAGGGGGAAAAAAGGGAATGTGGAGAAAGGGAAGGGAGGGGGAAAAAGGAAGGAAATGGGGGAAAGAAAGGAAGGGGGGAAAAGGAAGGAAGGGGGAGAAAAGGCAGGAAGGGGGGAAAAGGCAGGAAGGGAAGAAAGGGAAGGAAGGGGGAGAAAAGGGGGTAAGAAAAGGAAGGAAGGGAAAGGGGAGAGGGGAGAAGGAGGGAGAAAGGAAGGAAGGGGAGAAAAGGCAGGAAGGGGGGAAAAAGGAATGTGGAGAAAGGGAAGGGAGGGGGAGAAAACAGAGGAAGGGGGGAAAGGAAGGGGGGAAAAGGAAGGAAGGGGGAAAGGAAGGAAGGGGGGAAAGGGAAGGAAGAGAGAGAAAAGGCAGGAAGAGGGAGAAAGGGAAGGAATGGGGAGAAAGAGAAGAAGGGGGAGAAAGGGAAGGAAGGAGGAGAAAGGGAAGGAAGGGAGGAAAAGGAAGGAAAAGGAAGGAAGGGGGAGAAAAGGGAAGGGAGAAAAAGGGAAGAGGGGAAAAGGGAAGGGGGCAGGGAAAAAAAGGGGGTGGGAAAGAAGGGGCAGGGAAAAAAGGGGCAGGGAAAAAAGGGAGCAGAGAAAAAAGGGGGAGAGAAAAAAAGGGCAGGGAAAAAAAGGGGCAGGAAAAAAAGGGAGCAGAGAAAAAAGGGGGAGAGAAGAAAAGTGGGAGAGAAAAAAAGGGCAGGGAAAAAAGGGGGAGAGAAAAAAGGGGGAGAGAAAAAAAGGGCAGGGAAAAAAAAGGGAGCAGAGAAAAAAGGGGGAGAGAAAAAAGGGGCAGAGAAAAAAAGAGCAGGGAAAAAAGGGCAGGGGAAAAAAATGGCCAAGGGAAAAAAGGGGCAGGAGAAAAAGGGACAGGGAAAAAAGGGGGAGAGAAAAAAAGGGGGAGAGAAAAAAGGGGGAGAGAAAAAAAGGGCAGGAAAAAAAGGGGCAGGGAAAAAAAGGGTCAGGGAAAAAAAGGGGCAGGAAAAAAAGGGAGCAGGGAAAAAAGGGAGCAGGGAAAAAAGGGGGAGAGAAAAAAAGGGGGAGAGAAAAAAGGGGGAGAGAAAAAAAGGGCAGGGAAAAAAGGGGCAGGGAAAAAAGGGTATGGAAAAAAAAGGGTCAGGGAAAAAAAAGGGGCAGGAAGAAAAGGGAGCAGAGAAAAAAGGGGGAGAGAAAAAAGGGGCAGAGAAAAAAAGGGCAGGAAAAAAAGGGGCAGGGAAAAAAGGGCAGGGGGAAAAGGGGAAAGGGAAAAAAGGGCAGGGAAAAAAAAAGGGCCATGGCAAAAGGGCTTTGGGAGGTTCACCTGGTGCCCACGGGCACGCGGGGCGGGGAGGCGACGATCAGGTGGGATTTGAGCAGCGGCGTTTGGGGTTCACTGAAACTCAGCGACCGACTCCGGACCTGTGGGGAAAAGCAGGGATGGGTGTGAGGACACCTTCCCTTCCCAATCCAACCCTGCATCCCGAAAGGACGGGGTGGGAAGCGGCCCCGGGACTCACCGGCGACAGGGACGGGAGGGTGGAGGTGGCGGTGGCCCAGCTGATGCTGGTGAAGATGTGGGGGGACACCGGGATTTGGATGGAGGGCAACGCCTGTTGAGGGGGGGGGAGAAGAAGAGGGGTCATTCCATGGAAATTCCCACGCAGCCTCCCCTTCCCCACCACCCCCAGCCCCAAATCTTGGAGCATGGAATGTTTGGTGTCACCCTTGGCAGGGACGGGACTTCCCAAACCAAACCACCTCCCCTCCATCCTGCCTGTTGGGAGTTTTTCCACCCTTGTTCCCAGAGGTTTTCCCGCTTTTGGATGGCGTCACACGCGTTCCCTGGGATGGGAATGGACCCACAGGCCGTGGATTTACACTTGCAGCCCCAGAGCAGCTCCCCAGGGACACAAATGCCACCCCCCTGCCTCGAGATTCCCAGCTTTCCAGTGCCAAGGGCAGGATCCGGCAGGGCAGCATTCCAGCATTCCAGCCCCGGGTTATCCGCCTCCAAAAAGGTGTGTTGCATTCCAGCCCGGCCGGGGGTGGAGCTGCCAGCCAGGAACAGGCACCCAAATCCCAGAAAATTCCCTAAAAATGGGGGCTATGGAAGCTGCCGGCCCGAAGGCTGCAGGGAAAACTCTTGGAGATGCAGGGAAATCTCTTGGGGGGACAATGGGATATCCCTCCAGCCAGGAACAGGCACCCAAATCCCTAAAAACCAGATGATATGGAAGCAGAGGCTGGGCAGCTCCACCCCAGCCAAGAACAGGCACCCAAATCCCTAAAAACCAGGTTTTAGGGAAGCTGGATGCCCAAGGGCTGAAGGGAAACCTCCTGGAGCTGCAGGGGGGACAACAGGATGTCCCTCCAGCCAGGAACAGGCACCCAAATCCCTAAAAAACAGGTTTTAGGGAAGCTGGTTGCCCAAGGGCTGATGGAAAACCTCTTGGAGCTGCAAGGAAACGTCTTGGAGCTGCAGGGGGGACAACAGGATGTCCCTCCAGCCAGGAATAGACACCCAAATCCCTAAAAACCAGGTTTTAGGGAAGCTGGTTGCCCAAGGGCTGAAGGGAAACCTCTCCAGGGATAACAGAACATCCCTCCAGCCAGGAACAGGCACCCAAATCCCTAAAAACCAGGTTTTAGGGAAGCTGGTTGCCCCAAGGCTGAAGGGAAACCTCTCCAGGGATAACAGAACATCCCTCCAGCCAGGAACAGGCACCCAAATCCCTAAAATCAAGTTTTAGGGAAGTTGGTTGCCCAAGGGCTGAAGGGAAACCTCTCCAGGGACAACAGAACATCCCTCCAGCCAGGAACAAGCACCCAAATCCCTAAAAATGGGTGTTATGGAAGCTGGTTGCCCAAGGGCCGCAGGGAAACCTCTCCAGGGATAACAGGATGTCCCCTCCAGCCAGGAACAGGCACCCAAATCCCTAAAAACCTGGGGCTATGGAAGCAGAGGCTGGGCAGCTCCACCCCAGCCAGGAACAGGCACCCAAATCCCTAAAAACCAGGTTTTAGGGAAGCTGGTTGCCCAAGGGCTGAAGGGAAACCTCTCCAGGGATAACAGGACATCCCTCCAGCCAGGAACAAGCACCCAAATCCCTAAAAATGGGTGTTATGGGATCTGATTGACCAAGGGCTGAAGGAAAACCTCTTGGAGCTGTAGGAGAGAAAATGGGACATCCCTCCAGCCAGGAACAGGCACCCAAATCCCTAAAATCAAGTTTTAGGGAAGTTGGTTGCCCAAGGGCTGAAGGGAAACCTCTTGGAGCTTCAGGGGGGACAGCAGGACGTCCCTCCAGCCAGGAACAGGCACCCAAATCCCTAAAAATGGGTGTTATGGAAGCTGGTTGCCCAAGGGCCGCAGGGAAACCTCTCCAGGGATAAGAGGACATCCCTCCAGCCAGGAACAAGCACCCAAATCCCTAAAAACCAGGGGCTATGGAAGCAGAGGCTGGGCAGCTCCACCCCAGCCAGGAACAGGCACCCAAATCCCTAAAAACCAGGTTTTAGGGAAGCTGGTTGCCCAAGGGCTGAAGGGAAACCTCTCCAGGTACAACAGAACATCCCTCCAGCCAGGAACAAGCACCCAAATCCCTAAAAATGGGTGTTATGGAAGCTGGTTGCCCAAGGGCCGCAGGGAAACCACTCCAGGGACAACAGAACATCCCTCCAGCCAGGAACAAGCACCCAAATCCCTAAAAACCAGGGGCTATGGAAGCAGAGTCTGGGCAGCTCCACCCCAGCCAGGAACAGGCACCCAAATCCCTAAAACCAGGGGCTATGGAAGCAGAGGCTGGGCAGCTCCACCCCTGCCAGGAACAGGCACCCAAATCCCTAAAAGCCAGGTTTTAGGGAAGCTGGTTGCCTAAGGGCCGCAGGGAAACCGCTCCGGGGCCGACAGCGCGTCCCTCCCGCCGCGGGATTCGCGGAGCCAACCTCGCCACGACCCCTCTACCCTTCCAGAGATTCCCAGGGAGCGATCCCGGCTCACCTGGTAGGCGTGATCCGCCTGGATGTGCCAGAAGGAGCCGGGGGCCGACTGGCTGAGGGCGGCGCCGGCCAGGGCGGGTTCCAGCGCCGGCTGCTCCAGCAGGAGCGGCTCCGGCTGCGCCAGGGCCTGCTGGATGATGATGGGGGCCGAGGTGGCCATGGGGCTGGGGGTGGTGGGGGTGGTGGTGGCCACCTCTGGGGCCGCTTCTTCCTTCACCTGCACCTCGGTGTAGTAAAAATCCTCCTCCCGCTTCCGCGGCTCCGAGTCAGCGCCGTCCCTGGAGTGAAGAAAGAAGGGGACGGCGGTGAAAAGGTGACCCCGTGTCCTGCTTTTTTGGGGATGGATCTGCCCCTTCCCAGCTGCAATCCCAAGCTCCAAAGCATGACAGCAGCACTCTTGAGCTTCCAAGGAGGATCGACAGCTCTCCCGGGAAGAGAAACGCTGGAATGGCGACCAAAAATTCCCGTTTCGGAGCGGAAATCCAGCAGGGAAAAGCTCCTGGAGGCTGTGGTGTTGTTTCTCCGGCGCTGGATGGCACTCCAGCACCTCTCACTGCATCCCTCCTTCCCGGGAGCAATCCCGTTGGGAAGGGAGGAGGAGGGAAATCCACGGCGGGAAACGCGGATGGGAGCGAGGTCTCCGTGTTTTTTGGGGGGGGATATTCCCGGAAAAATCAGGAAAGCAAACCCCAGTTGAAATACACCCCCGACCTGGGCAATTTCAAAACTTAAACTCATATTTTTTCCTAAAAAAACTCCCCCAATTTCCCTAAAAAAAATTTTAAAAAAATCTATTTTTTCCCCCCAATCCTGTATTTAAAAAAAAAACCACCATGATTTTACCCCATTTGCTTCTCAAAAAACCACGATCCCCCCCCAGAAAAAAACAAATAAAGACATTTTTCCCAACACCTCACCATTTTACCAAAGAACCCTCAAATTTTTTTCCCCACAAACCCACCATTTTTCCCCAAAACCACTGATTTTTTCCACAAACCCACCATTTTCCCACAAAACCACTTATTTTTCCCCCCAAAACCCACCATTTTTCCCCAAATCCACTGATTTTTTTCCCTAAAACCCACCATTTCCCCCAAAAAACCACTGATTTTTTTCCCCAAACCCACCATTTCCCCCCAAAACCACTGATTTTTTTCCCAAAACCCACTGATTTTTTCCCCCCCAAAACCACTGATTTTTTCCCCCCAAACCCACCATTTCCCCACAAAACCACTGATTTTTTCCCCCAAACCCACCATTTTCCCACAAAACCACTGATTTTTTCCCCCAAACTCACCATTTCCCCCAAAACCACTGATTTTCCCCAAACCCACTATTTTCCACCAAAACCACTGATTTTTTTTCCCCAGACACACCATTTTCCCCCAAACCACTAATTTTTCCCCCCCAAAACTCACCATTTTTCCCCAAAACCACTGATTTTTTTCCCCCCAAACCCACCATTTTTCCCCAAAAAAAACACCAATTTTTTTCCCCAAAACCCACCATTGTCCCACAAAACCACTGATTTTTCCCTAAAACCCACCATTTCCCCACAAAACCACTTATTTTTTTTCCCCAAAACCCACCATTTCCCCCCAAACCCCACTGATTTTTTCCTACAAACCCACCATTTTTCCTCAAAACCACTGATTTTTTCCCCCCAAACCCACCA
Source organism: Pseudopipra pipra (assembly GCF_036250125.1). NCBI lineage: Eukaryota > Metazoa > Chordata > Aves > Passeriformes > Pipridae > Pseudopipra > Pseudopipra pipra. The sequence goes on from NC_087551.1 coordinate 115,556,441, forward strand.
TTTTTCCACAAAACCACTGATTTTTTTCTCCAAACCCACCATTTCCCCCCAAAACCACTGATTTTTTCCCCAAAACCCACTGATTTTTTTTCTTCATGAAGGAAAAATCCTGAGGTGAAATCCTGGCACAAAATGTGGGATTTCCAACCCTGGGATTATTCCTGGCACAAAAAGTGGGATTTCCAGCACTAGGATTAATCCCAGCAGGAATTAGAGATGACCCAGTAGGGATACACGTGAATTTGGTGCCTGGGCAGGGATTGAGGTGGAATCCTGAGCTGGAAACGGCCTCACCCAAAGGTGAAATCCTGAGGTGAAATCCTGGCACAAAATGTGGGATTTCCAACACTGGGATTATTCCTGGCACAAAAGGCTGGATTTCCTCCACTGGTATTATTCCCAGCAGGAATTAGGGATGACCCAGCAGGGATACACGTGGATTTGGGGTCTGGGCAGGGACTGAGGTGGAATCCCGAGCTGGAACCGGCCTTACCCCAGGTGCTGGGTCCGGACGTGCCGCTTGATGCCGACGATGGAGCGCAGGACCTTCCCACAGCTCGGCCACAGGCACTTGTACATCACCCTCAGCGAGTTCTGCGGGACAGACGGCCCTGTCACCCCCTGCCTGTCCCCTCTGGGGTGGCACAGGGGTGGCACTGTCCCCTCTGGGGGTGCTGGCTCAGCCCCACGGTGGCAGTGACAGGGACAGCACCAGGATACGGCTCTGGGGGTGACGGACGGAGCTGAATCGGGAATTTTAAGGGGAAAAGCAGCTGCAAATCCCTGGATGGGCATAAACATCTGCTCAGGGACGCGGCAGAGTGCGTGAAGCCACGTGGAGACCACGTGGCCCCCTCCATTCCAACCGCAGAATCAGGGAATCCCAGGATCAGCCGGGTTGGAGAAGAGCTCCGAGATCATGGAGCCCAACCCTGGATCCAACCCCGCCGTGGTTCCCAGCCCATGGCACTGATGCCACATCCAGTCTGTCCTTAAACACCTCCAGGATGGAGAATCCACCACTTCCCTGGGCAGCCCATTCCAAAGCCTGATTACCCCCTCTGGAAAGAATTCCTTCCTGATATCCAACCTGACCCTCCCCTGGCACAGCTGGAGGCCGAGCCCTCTTGTCCTACTGCTGCTTCCTGGGAGCAGAGCCCGATCCCACCCGGCTCCCCCGTCCTGGCAGGGAGTTGTGGGGCGGGAAAAAGTCCTTCCCGATCCCTCTTTTCTCCAGGCTCAGCCCCCCCAGCCCCCTCAGCCTCTCCTCATGGGAATTGTGCTCCAGTCCCTTCCCAGCCTCGTTGCTCTTCCCTGCACCTGCTCCAGCCCCTCCATGTCCTTCCCGAGCTGAGGGCCCAGAGCTGGACACAGCACTCCAGGGGTGGCCTCACAGGGCCACAATCCCTTCCCTGCTCCTGCTGCCACCCTGATCCCGATCCAGGCCAGGATCCATCGGCCCTCTTGGCCCCCTGGGCACACTCTGGCTCCCGTTCAGCTTCCCGGCCATCCCAACTCCCAGCTCCCTTCCTGCCTGGCTGCTCTCCAGCCCCTCTGTGCCCAGCCTGGAGCTGCAGGGGGGTCTCTCATTCCTCCTAACCCACCTACCTTCCTCTTGCGGGGGGCGGGTTCCTCGGGGAGAAAGGGGTCGGAGTCGGTCTCGAAGCCGTCGTCGGCCCGGGGGGAGCTCAGGGCCTCGCCGGAGTATTTGGGGCTGCCGGCGGGGTGCGGGGGCGAGGGCGTGGAGATGTCGCTGGCCCCGCTCCAGTGCCCGCTCGTGGTGCTGCTCCCGCTGTCCGAGACGTCCCCGCTCTCCTTCCAGGGATCGCAGGACGCCCGGGAGGCTGCGGGGAAGGGGAAGCTGAACAAACCCACCCTTTCAACCCGGGGCACAGGCCGGGCTGGACGACCCCACAACGGGTTTAATTATTTCACCATCCTCTTAAAAAACTCGGCAAAGCGAAAACTTTGCGCCTCTGGTGGTTTTTCCCCCCGCCCCGTCCTCCTCGGGGCACAGCCGGGCCCCGCGGGACGAGCACATTTCCCACGGCTCCCCGGGGTTATTTTTATCCCGCCGGGCGCATCTGACTCCTCGGGAATGAAACGGCCTCTAAAAAAAGGAGCTGACCGGGCGGTGCCCCCCTCGCTCCCCCCTCGCGGGCTGGGACTCCTGCCGGGGCTCCCCATCCCCTGGGATGGCTGCTGGGGATCGGGATCACCCCCAAGGGCGATGCCAGGGCTGTCCCTGACCCCGGTTGGAGGGAAGGGAAGGGAGCTGGGAAAGGGGCTGGAGCAGCAGGAGCAGCTGAGGGAGCTGGGGGGGGCTCATCCCAGAGAAAAGAGGGATCAGGAGGGACCTTTTCCTGCTCCCTGAAAAGATGGGGGAGCCAAGGGGAGGTCGGGCTCTTCTCCCAGGGAACAAGGGATAGAAGGAGAGGGAACGGCCTCCAGCTGTGCCAGGGGAGGGGCAGGTGGGATATTGGGAACAATTCCCACATGGAAAGGGCTGTCAGGCACTGGAATGGACTGCCCAGGGCAGGGGTGGAGTCGCCATTCCCGGAGGGATTTCAAATCCCTGTGGATGTGGCCCTTGGGGACACGGGTCAGGGGTGGCCTTGGTAGTGCTGGGGGTGGTTGGACTCCGTGATCCCAGAGGGGTTTTCCAACCTGAACCATCCCTAAGGATTCTGTGCCATCCTGGCACTGTCCCAGCTCCTACAACTAAAAGGAAGTTTAATAAGGTGGGGGTCCCCAGTTCCCAGGGAACAGGACAAGAGGAAAATGGTCTCCAGCTGTGCCAGGGGAGGCTCAGGTGGGATATTGGGAACAATTCCCACGTGGAAAGTGTTTGTCCAGCTGCCCAGAGCAGGGGTGGAGTCCCCATTCCCGGAGGGATTTCAAATCCCTGTGGATGTGGCCCTTGGGGACACGGGTCAGGGGTGGCCTTGGCAGTGCTGGGGGAACGGTTGGATTCCGTGATCCCAAAGGCCTTTTCCACCCTATAGAATTCTGCCATTCCACGATCCTGGTACCACCCCAGCAGCTCTTCAGCGCCAGAGGCTGAAGAACAAACGCAGGCAGCGATTCCCAGGAGGAACACGGAGCGCGTTCCTCCCTGTCTCCCTCCGGAATTCCGGGGGTTCGGCTCCCGTTCCGCGGGGCGGACACTCACGGGGGAGGCCGCTCTCGCCGGCGGGAGGGCTCTGCACCACGGGGCTGCAGGACAGGCTCGTCAGCACCAGGGCCGCCACCATCTCGTCCATCTCCACGGCGGCGTCGCCTTTCCTGCGTCCAGAATTTGGGAAAACACGTGGAGGGAAAAGCGCGAGGAACCGCCCGGATACGACCCCGGAGATCCCGACCCGTAACTTCGCCCCCCCCCCCAGCGACCTCCCCGTCGGGAAGGATGGGAAAGGGGAAAAAAAAGAATAAATTAAAAATTAAAAATCCCCCTTAATCCTAAACGTAACCGCCCCCTGGATAATCCCGGGTACATCCGTGGCATCACCGCGAGTCCCTCTCCCGCCCGAGCGATCCCGCCGGGAAGAGGCACGGACCTCTTGGGAACGTCGATGCTGCTGGACACGGATCTCTGCAGGATCTCGGCGGGAGGTTGGAGCGTGTCCTGCACCCTCCAGCAGCCCTGCGAGCCCTGCTCTGGCAGCAGCACCTTCCCCCGCTCACATTCCTGCCCGCTGGAGGTGGGGAGGACCTGGAAAAGGCACGAGGAGGGGTTGGTGTCGCCCGCCATCCGTGCCCTCCCAAAGGATCCCTCCACCTGCTCTTCCCACAGGAAAAGGCTTCAGGATGAAGGCTGATCCTGTCCTGAAGGGCTCGGACTTGAGTGATGTCCCAGCAGAGCAGAGGGGTGGTCAGGGTTCATCCCGACCCACCCCCAAGAGATCTTCCTCCCCCCCAACTCCAGCAATCCCAGGCTGAGGGAATTCCCGAGCTGGAATCAGCCGCCTCCGAGCGTCGTGGCTTTGGGTGGACTTTTCTCCAAGGGATTTGTCTGCTCTGGGTTCATTCCCACACCATCCCACGATTGCCAAAAGGATTAAAACCTGGAAGGGGGGGGGGGGAACAAGGGAGCGGAGGCTTCCTGGGCGAAGCGATCCCGAATTCCCGCCTTGGCTCCTCCACTCCCAGCTCCCTCGGGCAGGGAAAGGAGATGTGCAAACCTCACCTCCTCCTTCCCAGAGTGCCAAACTCCTCCTGATGGGCACTTTTCCACCACTACCAGCCCGATCCTATCTCTGTTATAAAGGAAACGTATGCGCGCCGACGGACGCTCCGTGTGTTCCCAGCTATTTCTGGGAATGGGAGCATCTCCTCATGGAAGTGCCACGGGTGTCACACCAAGGATGGACACAGGATGGACACACACACACACACAGAAAATGGGGTGGAAACACTCCAGCAGAAACCGGGGTGGAAAAAGTCCTCCCAAGGCAGGATCAAGGTGAAGGGAATCAGCGCAAGGATTGCGACACGGAAAATCCCGACCCTGCTTCCTGAAAACAAGGATCGAGGCGTGCGTGGATCGAGGTTGTGTTGAGGAGCCACAGAACCACTCAGGGGCCCTCCAGTTTTGCCCAGAGGGGGTTTTATGGATCCCCAGGGAGCAGCCAGGATTTGGGATTTACGTCTCCTCGGCGCTGCCTGGCCAGGAATTAACGGGAACTGCTCCAGTGGGATTAAGAGCGATTGCTATTCCCTGTCCCAGGCAGTGTCCTGGCCAAGGCCAGGCCCTCCTGAGCATCAGGAGCCCAGGACACATGGAATGTGGGGGGGGGCATTCCCACCTCACTCCTCCCTTTTTCATCCCAGACATCCAAACCATCGACCCTCAACCCGGACCGAGCTCCAAGGGCTGAGCCGGGAGGGGGCTCCTTGAAGCTTCCCTTCGGATTTGAAGGTGGGTTATGGGCAGGTGGGATAAATTCACGGGAGAGAAGCCCCGCTGGGAGCCGCTTCAGGTATCAAAACCGCCTCCCTCAACCTCAGACAGCCGGAGAAAACAGGAGGGAAGTTATCAGGTGTTATTCCCTCCTCTCTGGAGACCCACTCCTGGCTGGGATTGGGGATATCTCCGGAGGGGATGGATCTCTGCTTGAGCTGGCACAGCCCAAATCCTTCAGACACAGCCAGGGCCAAGAGCATCAACAACACCACCCACTAAAGATTCCTGGGAATTACCCATCCCTGCTGCATTTCCCATCAGGAGAACCCCAGGAGCTTCCCAGCACATCCCACCGGCCCGGGACGTACCTGCTGCCCGGAGTGGAGCTGCCGGAGGCCGGGGAATCCGGGAGCCCGGCCGTTCTCCTCCGCGGAGAGCGCGCAGGATCCGTCCTCGGGGGCGGCGGGAGCCCGGCCCGGCTCGGGCTGCAACCCCGGGACCTGCATCCCGTCGGCAGGGACGCGGGTGCCGAGCAGGGAGCGCTTCCCCAGACGCCGGGACAGCGCGGTCGCCATGGCACTGAGGGGAGAGGGACACGGGGACGTCACAGAAGCACGGAATCCACCGGGCTGGGAAAGACCTCCGAGATCATCGAGTCCGACCCAGGACCGAACACCACCTTGTCACTCAGTGCCACATCCAGTCTTTCCTTGAACATCTCCGGGAACGGTGGTGACCCCATCACCTCCCGAGCAGCCCATTCCAATGCCCGATCGCTCTTCCTTGTGAAGAACTTCTTCCTAATGTCCAACCTAAACTTCCTCTGGACACAAGACTGTGGCCTCTTGCCTATTGCTTGTTGCCTGGGACAAGAGACCGACGGTCATCTGGCTACAACCTCCTTTCCCGTCTCCCCTGAGCTTCCTCCTCTCCGGGATAAACAACCCCGGTTACCTCGGCTGCTCCTCACAGGACTTGTGCTCCAGACTCTTCACCAGCTCCACTGCCCTTCTCTGAGCACCTCCATGTCCTTCCTGGATTCAGGGGCCCAGAACTGGACAAGGCACTCACAGCAAGGCCTCGCCAGTGCCAAGAACAGGGGAAGAACCACTTCCCTAAGTCCTGCTGGCCACGCTGTTCCCGATCCAGGCCAGGATGCCATCGGCCTTCTAGGCCACCTGGGCACACTTGCTGGCTCATGTTCAGCTTCCTGTCGATCCAAACCCTCAGGTCCCTTCCTGCCTGGTCCCTTTCTGACCACGGAGCTCAGCCGGCGTCTTCCCGACACCATCAATGGGAGCCGGGAAAGCCCTGCGCTCCCAGGCACCGAGATTCCTCGGGAATGAGCTCCCATCAACCCGCAGCTCGGCCTCGTGGTCGCTTCTAAATCCTTCTGGGGACAAAACAGGGATGTTTTGTTCCCTTTTCCCCAGCCCAAAGGAAAGCCTGTGGATGCATCGGGACAGCGCCGGGAGCCGACGTTCCCTCCGGAGCCGCCGCGATCCCGAGGCCGCCGCGGCTCTTCCCGCCTCTCCCGCTTCAACCCTGACCTCCAGACTTGGGCCCGTGCCCGGCGCATCCTGCAATTCCCTGCCCTGAAAAACTCTCCCGTCAGCAAAACCCGGCGCCCCTTCCCAGCTGGGAATTCCAACGCTCCCCTTTTCGGGAAAGGTTTCTCCTCGCGCCCGGCCCTCCCAGAGCGGATCCGGCGGCAAAACGGGAGCATCCTCCTGCCCTGCTCTGTTGGAAAAGGGAGACTCGGGAGCGTTTTTATCCCGAAGTGTTTCTCTGTGATGATCTTTAACCCATGGGAACGGGATGTATCCAGCCACATCCCTGCTAAATCCAACGGCTCCGGCAGCTCTGTCACCGAGCGACAGCGTTTTTAACGGCAGATGCCACCTTGTTTTGGGGGGTTTTCCGGGATTATCTCGGATGAGAAAAGCCTCCCACAGGCAGAACAGGGAGCTCTGGAGCCGTCCCAAGAAAGGTTACTCCGAGCCACGTCCCGCTTCAAAGGACTTCCCGGGATTCGCGGGGGGGGGTTTTATGGATAACCGAACGCGCTCCGCTCGCTCCGTCCCGCCCCGGAATCCCGGGTAGAAAATTAACAGCGACCGGGGGGAGCCGCAAAGGGACGGAGCAGGAAGAGCGGGACGGGGCGTGAAGCGGGATCAGGGGCATGCCAGGGAAAAGCACCTCGTGCCAGGGCTGCCCGCAGGGATTTCGCTGCCGGCGGCACCTTCCCTCTGGAGCGGGATCAAAGCGGCCGCTCTCCCGGCTTCCCTCTCATCTCGCCCCGCCCGGGAATACGCCGGATTTCGGGATTTCGCAGCGTACGGGGGGGGGGGGGGTGCCCTTGAACCCGTTCTTTTTTTGTGTGTTTTCCTGACGAATCCACGCGGGAATCGCTCATCCGAAGGGACACCGGGAAGGCCGGGAGCGGGACACGGAGGTGGCACATCCCAGAGCGAAGTCCCTCCGCCGGCACCGACCGCCCCACACGTTTCCTCCCGTATCCACCGGGAAAAAACCTCAGCGCCGGGACATATCCCGGGATTTTGGGAGCGTGGAAAACCGGTGCCGGATCTCGGCCGCCTTCCCGCCCGGCTCCGAGGCAGCTCCTGGCGGGCAGCCAGGAGGGCAGCGCCGAAGGTGGAGAGGCTGCTTCTCATTTCCTTCGGGCTTTTCGCTTGGCCTTCCCTCTTCCTTCCCCCCCTCCCGCCTCCTCCGGCCCGGGAATGGAGCGGGAAGGAGGAGAGAGGGGGGAAGGAAAACCCTCCCAAACTTTTCGGAGCCACATCTGCTCCCGGCGGACCGTTGAACCGCCCGGATCCCATTTGGGGCGCCCCGGGGGCGGGGAGAAAACACCGAGGCCAAAAAAAAATAATCCTTCTCCTCCATCCACGTCCCAAAACACGGGAGCGAGAAGAGGAGCGGGAGCTTGGGAAGGCAGGCGGGGCCCGGGGAGGCCACGCTGCCTCCGGAGCCCTCCCAGCTGTTCCCAATCACGCGCCGCAGGGGTCAGAGCCGGCACAGATCCCAAAATTATTCCCCTGCTCCGCGACGCCCGGGCGTGTATTTTTGGCCGGCGTTTTTCCAGCTCTCCACCCTGGAGGGGGGGGGGGGGGAGGAAACGTCAGCCCCTTGTGCCCGGGAACCGGCTTTGGGAAAGCGGGAGCGCCGTTTGGCAAACGAGGAATGCCTGGATTAGCAAGGAAGGGGACGTGGTAAAAGCGGGGAGGGTGTCCCAGTGCTCATCCCGGCTCCTGTTGGCCCGGGGTTTGCCGGGAGAAAGGCAGCTCCCGCTTTCCCTGCTGCACGACCGGGACCACCGGCGCAAATCCCCTCTCCAGAGAACGTGCAGTTAGAGCACAACCCGGTTTTTTCCCTGTTGTTTTTTTTTTATGGATAAATGCTGGTAGGTCTCCTCAAATCCAGCCTAACTCCTGCCACGGATCAACAACCTGGACCACAAAAAGTCCAGGCTACAACAGACCCCAAACGCTGCTGCCAAGAACTGATAACGAGCCCGGTTTTTCCCCTCTCCCGGCTCTCGGTTTCCAAAAAAGCCCCTTCTCATCCCAAAATATCCCGAAGCTCTTTCCAAACCGCGCTCCTGCCCCGTGTGACTGGGAAAGGAGATATCCACAGGGATATATCCACAGGGATCTCTCGTTTTTACAGAGTTTGGGCCTGTATTAAACCAAGAGGCGACAAGGACCTGCCGAGCCCGAGTCGGAACCAAAAAATCCCGACGCTCCCGGACAATAACACAAAACAAGCGCTTCCAGGAGTTTCCTCCTAATTCCACCTCGTTTCACAGCTTGGGTCATGCCCAGGGATGTGTCACCACGGGGGAAGAAAGGCTCCCTGACCCTCATCCACGCCGGGCGATTCCGGAGGGAAAACGATTCGGGAGGAAAACGCATTTGGAGGTCGCGCTCCCGACCGTATCCATGTTTTTGGTGCCGGCGAGGGCAGAGCGACTTCCCCGAGGCATCGGGGAGCCGCCGGCAGCGAGGGGCAGCCGGGAAGGGAAAGGGAGGGAGTTGGCACTTTCTGGGAGCGGTGACGGCGCCCCGGGAGGAGCGAGCGGGCACAGGGATTCGTGGCAGGGACTGCGGGCACAAGGGATTCACGGCACGGACCGCGGGTGTTCCCGTGTGCGGGGCACGTGGGGAAGATGGCAGGGCTGGAGGCACGGGAGGAGCAGGAGGAGGAGGAGGAGGAGGAGGAGGAGGAGGAGGGTGCCCGGGCCTGCCGCGGAGGGCGGCACCGGGCAGGGCACGTGTGCGAGGGGCGGGGGACGGGCACGGGCAGGGAGGGAGGCAGGCAGGGAGGGAGGGGGACACACGGAGCGGGCAAGCCGGGGGGAGGGACGTGTGCCGGGATGGGCATGGATCGGGATGGGGGGAGGGAACAGGCAAGGGTGGGCATGGACCGGGATGGGGGGGGATGCACCGGCATGAAGGGCGGGTGGACACAGGCAGCGGGCAGGGGTGGGCACCCACGGGGACTGGGGGGAGGGAAGGGGGCACAGAGACGCAGGGTGGGCACAGGGATAATGGGGGGGGGGGCACGGGCACCGGGCAGGAGCGGGCATGGGCACCAGGATCGATGGGGATGTACCGGGATGGGGAGGGAGGGAGGGGCACAGACACCGGGTAGGCATGAACCGGGACAGGGGGGGCACACACACACCGCGATGGGCGGCACAAGCACCGGGCCGGAGGGGCCACAGACCCCCGGGGGCCGGCAGCGGGCAGCACTCGGGGAAAGGGGGTGCTCAGAGCCCCTGGACCATCAGAACCCCGGAGTGTGGGGGGGCACAGACACCGGGATGGGGGGGCACAGGCTCCGGGGAAGGGGGTGCTCGCCCCGGGACCGGGGAGGGACGGGGGCTCGGCAGAGCCGGGGGCGGGGGAGGCAGCGCAGAGCCGGCCGGGGTTCGGGAGGGGTTTTTTAGGGGAGGGGGTGTCTCCCGTTGCGACCCCCCGCTTACCTCCGGCGCGGCTCCCGCCCTCCTCCCCCGGCGCTGCTCGTTTCGAACCGCCCGTTCCCCCCCCTCTCTCCCGTTCCCTGTTCCCGGTTTCCCGGCTCCCTCTGGCCGGGCGGGGAGGAGCCGCGGCCGGGCGGGAACCGCGCGCGGGTTTTTTTTTTTTTTTAGCATTATTTTTTTTTTTTTTTTGGCTCTTTTCCCTTTTTTTTTTTTTTTTTTTCCTTCCTCCCCTTTCTCTTTTTTCCCCCGTGCTCGGAGGAGGATGGAGGGAGGGGAAGGAGGGAAGGAAGCCGTGCGGGGGTGGTGGTGATGGGGGTAAAGGGGGGGGGGATGCCGCGCTACTCACAGCGCCCGGGGGGAGCCCCCGCTCCGAGCCCTTCTCCTCGCCGCCGGCCGGGTTAAAGCTCCCGGGGCCGGGCTGGTGTAAACAACCTCCCCACATGGCTCGGCCCCTTCCTGCGCATTGGCTCCGCCGATGCCTCCAAATGCAACGCCCCCGCCGGCCCCGGCCCCGCCGGGATCAGCCGGCCCGGCCCGGGGGTGCCCGCGGGGCTCCGGGCAGGGGGAGCGGCCCCGCGGTTCGTCCCGCGGCTCCCCTGGTTCTTCCCAATCCTCCCCGGTTCTTCCCGGTCCTCCTCGGTTCTTCCCGCTCCCCCCCCGGTTCTTCCCGCTTCCCTCCCCGCTTCCCCCCTGGTTCTCTCTGGTTGCCCCCCCTGATTCTTCCCTGGTTCTTCCCCCCGGGGCTCCTCTTTTCACCCGAGCGGGCGCGGGAGGGGTCGGTTCTTGTCGCTTCCTGAAGGTGTTTTGCGCTTATAAAGCCTGGGTGGGTTGGTTGGTTGGTTGGGTTTTAGTTTATTTTTGGGGGGTTTCGGGGTGTTTTAAGTTTTGTCCCGTTGGAGGGTTTTGCCTCTGAAGGGCTGGGGCTCCCTCTGCATCCCCTTCCCAAGGGATGGGGCTCCCTCTTCCCAAGGGCTGGGGCTCCCCCTGCACCCCCTTCCCAAGGGATGGAGCTCCCCCTTCCCAAGGGATGGAGCTCCCCCTTCCCAAGGGATGGAGCTCCCCCTTCCCAAGGGATGGGGCTCCCCCTGCACCCCCTTCCCAAGGGATGGAGCTCCCTCTTCCCAAGGGATGGAGCTCCCTCTTCCCAAGGGATGGGGCTCCCTCCTCCCAAGGGATGGAGCTCCCCCTGCATCCCCTTCCCAAGGGATGGAGCTCCCTCTTCCCAAGGGATGGGGCTCCCTCCTCCCAAGGGATGGAGCTCCCCCTGCATCCTCTTCCCAAGGGATGGAGCTCCCCCTTCCCAAGGGATGGAGCTCCCCCTTCCCAAGGGATGGAGCTCCCTCTTCCCAAGGGATGGAGTTCACTCTTCCCAAGGGATGGAGCTCCCTCTTCCCAAGGGATGGAGCTCCCTCTTCCCAAGGGATGGAGCTCCCCCTTCCCAAGGGATGGAGCTCCCTCTTCCCAAGGGATGGAGCTCCCCCTTCCCAAGGGATGGAGCTCCCCCTTCCCAAGGGATGGAGCTCCCCCTTCCCAAGGGATGGAGCTCCCTCTTCCCAAGGGATGGAGCTCCCCCTTCCCAAGGGATGGAGCTCCCTCTTCCCAAGGGATGGGGCTCCCCATCACCTCCTTCCCAAGGGAAGTGATTCCCTATCACTCTGCTCTCCTTGTCCCACACCTTGGAGGGTCCCAGCGCTGCAGCTGGAGCCTCCACCGCCCCTTTCCCAAGGGATTGGGGCTCCCCACACCCCTTCCCAAGGGACTGGGGCTCCCCACACCCCTTCCCGAGGGATTGGGGCTCCCCACACCCCTTCCCAAGGGATCGGGTTCCCCATCATCCCCTTCCCCTTGCCCCCAATTCCCTGCACTCCCCACCACCCCACTCTCCTTATCCCACCTTGGAAAATCCCTGCACCACATCCAGAACCTCCTGGTTCCTCCTGAGCAGCTTCCCCGGCCTCACTAATTCTGTTTATCAATAATTGAGAATTAAATGAACACCAGCAGTGCCCCCCTTCGAACCCTCAGCTTTTCGTCCCCGTGGCAAAAAAAATCCCTAATTTTGCTGCTTTTGCCCCTTTATGGCAGAGCTGATGGTACCAACACTGGGCCTATTTCCAGCCTCAAAAAGAAAAAAAAAATGTGTATTTTTACCACCAACTAATAAACACAACGTAGGTGGGATTTTGCTGCTGTTGTCCGAGGTAAAATGCTGGGACAGGGCGGGGTTTTAATCACATAAAAGACAAAACCTCACGTGGTTTCTCAACAACGTATCTGTATTTTTTTCCTCCCAGTAAAAACAAGGTAACTTCTCCAACGCACCCAAACAGGAGCCAAAACCTCCTGTTCCAGCAGTGCTCCTAAATTTCCTCCCCAACTCCTCAGCCTTGGGCTTCTAAGTCACCCCAGTGCCTGTTTCAAATGAGAATTAAAATGAAAAGTGAGTTGTTACGTGTGCAGAGGAGGGCAGGTGCCTCGCTGTGCTGCTGCAGCCCTTGAGTGGAGGCGTTTCAGAGCAGCCTCCCCTCACAGCTGCCCCTCATGTCCCACCGCGGTGGTCCCCTCATCTCCGGCCAGGGTATCCCCCTGGCTGCCCCTCATCTCCTCATGGCCACCCTACACCTCCCCTGATGGCCACTGGCTTCTCACCTCTCATCTTCCCCCTTATTTCCCCTCATGGACACCTCTCATCTTCCCCCATATCTCCCGTCATGGACACCCCTCATCTCCCCCCATGTCTTCCCTCATGGACACCTCTCATCTCCCCCCATATCTTCCCTCATGGACACCCCTCATCTCCCCATGATCTCCCCTCATGGACACCCCTCATCTCCCCCATATCTTCCCTCATGGACACCCCTCATCTCCCCCCATATCTCCCCTCATGGACACCCCTCATCTCCCCCCATATCTCCCCTTATGGACACCCCTCATCTCCCCCCATGTCTTCCCTCATGGACACCCCTCATCTCCCCATGATCTCCCCTCATGGACACCCCTCATCTCCCTCCATATCTTCCCTCATGGACACCCCTCATCTCCCTCCATATCCTCCCTCATGGACACCCCTCATCTCCCCCCATATCTCCCCTCATGGACACCCCTCATCTCCCCCCATATCTCCCCTCATGGACACCCCTCATCTCCCCATGATCTCCCCTCATGGACACCCCTCATCTCCCCCCATATCTCCCCTCATGGACACCCCTCATCTCCCCCCATGTCTTCCCTCATGGACACCTCTGATCTCCCCATGATCTCCCCTCATGGACACCTCTCATGTCCCCATGATCTCCCCTCATGGACACCCTTCATCTCCCCCCATGTCTTCCCTCATGGACACCCCTCATCTCCCTCCATATCTCCCCTCATGGACACCCCTCATCTCCCCCATATCCCCCCTCACCGACAGCCCTCATCTCCCTCCATATATCCCCTCATGGACACCCCTCATGTCCCCATGATCTCCCCTCATGGACACCCCTCATCTCCCTCCATATCTCCCCTCATAGACACCCCTCATCTCCCCCCATATCTCCCCTCATGGACACCCCTCATCTCCCTCCATATCTCCCCTCATGGACACCCCTCATGTCCCCCCATATCTCCCCTCATGGACACCCCTCATCTCCCCCCATATCTCCCCTCATGGACACCCCTCATGTCCCCCCATATCTCCCCTCATGGACACCCCTCATCTCCCCATGATCTCCCCTCATGGACACCCCTCATCTCCCCCCATGTCTTCCCTCATGGACACCCCTCATCTCCCTCCATATCTCCCCTCATGGACACCCCTCATCTCCCCCATATCCCCCCTCACCGACAGCCCTCATCTCCCTCCATATATCCCCTCATGGACACCCCTCATGTCCCCATGATCTCCCCTCATGGACACCCCTCATCTCCCTCCATATCTCCCCTCATAGACACCCCTCATCTCCCTCCATCTCTTCCCTCATGGACACCCCTCATCTCCCCCCATGTCTCCCCTCATGGACACCCCTCATCTCCCTCCATATTCTCCCTCATGGACACCCCTCATCTCCCCATGATCTCCCCTCATGGACACCCCTCATCTCCCTCCATATCCTCCCTCATGGACACCCCTCATCTCCCCCCATATCTCCCCTCATGGACACCCCTCATCTCCCCATGATCTCCCCTCATGGACACCCCTCATCTCCCCCCACGATCTCCCCTCATGGACACCCCTCATCTCCCCCCACGATCTCCCCTCATGGACACCCCTCATCTCCCTCCATATCTTCCCTCATGGACACCCCTCATCTCCCCCCATGTCTTCCCTCATGGACACCTCTGATCTCCCCATGATCTCCCCTCATGGACACCTCTCATGTCCCCATGATCTCCCCTCATGGACACCCCTCATCTCCCCCCATATCTCCCCTCATGGACACCCCTCATCTCCCCATGATCTTCCCTCATGGACACCCCTCATCTCCCCCCATGATCTCCCCTCATGGACACCCCTCATCTCCCTCCATATCTCCCCTCATGGACACCCTTCATCTCCCCCCCTATCTCCCCTCATGGACACCCCTCATCTCCCCATGATCTCCCCTCATGGACACCCCTCATCTCCCCCCATGTCTTCCCTCATGGCCACTGCTCATCTCCCCTCATGATCTCCCCTCATGGACACCCCTCATCTCCCCATGATCTCCCCTCATGGACACCCCTCATCTCCCCCCATATCTCCCCTCATGGACACCCCTCATGTCCCCCCATATCTCCCCTCATGGACACCCCTCATCTCCCCATGATTTCCCCTCATGGACACCCCTCATCTCCCTCCATATCTTCCCTCATGGACACCCCTCATCTCCCTCCATATCCTCCCTCATGGACACCCCTCATCTCCCCCCATATCTCCCCTCATGGACACCCCTCATCTCCCCATGATTTCCCCTCATGGACACCGCTTATTTCCCCCCACAATCTCCCCTCATGGCTGCCCCTCACATCCCATGGCCACCCTTCATCTCCCCTGATGGTCACTGACCCCTTATCCCTCATGGCCACTGCCCATCTCACCCAAGACGTCCCCTCAGGGCTGCTCCTCACATCCCATGGCAGCCCCTGATCTTCCTCCCGTAATCTCCCCTCACATCCCATGGTCGCCCCTCATCACGATCTCCCCGCAGGTCAGCCCTTCATCCCTCATGGACACCCCTCATCTCCCCCTATGATCTCCCCTCATGGCTGCCCCTCACATCCCATGGCCGCCCCTCCTCTTCCTCCATGATCTCCCCTCACATCCCATGGCCACCCTTCATCTGCCCTGATGGTCGCTGACCCCTCATCCCTCATGGCCACTGCTCATCTCCCCTCATGACCTGCCCTCAGGTCAGCCCTTCATCCCTCATGGACACCCCTCATCTCCCCCATGATCTCCCCTCAAGGCTGCCCCTCACGCCCCATGGACAACCCTCATCTTCCTTATGATCTCCCCTCACACCCCATGGACAAACCTCATCTTCCTCCATGATCTCCCCTCACACCCCATGGACAACCCTCATCTTCCTCCATGATGTCCCCTCATCTCCCTCATGATCCCCCCTCACAGACACCCCTCATGATCCCCCCTCACGGACACTGCTCATCTCCCTCCTGATCCTCCCTCATGGACACCTCTCCCCCCCAATATTCTCCCTCATGGACACCTCTGATCTCCCCCAAGATCTCCCCTCATGGACACCCCTCATCTCCCCCCATGATCTCCCCTCATGGACACCCCTCATCTCCCTCCATATCTTCCCTCATGGACACCTCTCATCTCCCTCCATATCTTCCCTCATGGACACCTCTCATCTCCCTCCATATCTTCCCTCATGGACACCTCTGATCTCCCCCATGATCCTCCCTCATGGACACCTCTGATCTCCCCCAAGATCTCCCCTCATGGACACCCCTCCTCTCCCTGCCACGATCTCCCCTCACGGCTGCCCCTCACACCCCATGGCCGCCCCTCATCTCCTCTGATGGTCACTGAGCCCTCATCCCTCATGGACACTCCCCCATGATGTCCCCTCACAGACACTCCTCCTGTCCCCCACGCTCCCCCCTCATGGCTGCCCCTCACGCCCCATGGACAACCCTCATCTTCCTCCATGATCTCCCCTCATCTCCCTCATGATCGCCCCTCACAGACACCCCTCATGATCCCCCCTCATGGACACCGCTCATCTCCCTCCTGATCTCCCCTCATGGACACCTCCTCTCCCCCTCATGATCTCCCCTCATGCACCCCCTCATCTCCCCGCCACGATCTCCCCTCACGGCTGCCCCTCACACCCCATGGCCGCCCCTCATCTCCTCTGACGGTCACTGAGCCCCCATCCCTCATGGACACCCCTCACTCCCCCATGATGTCCCCTCACAGACACTCCTCCTGTCCCCGCCATGCTCTCCCCTCACGGCTGCCCCTCACACCCCACGGCCGCCCCTCATCTCCTCTGATGGTCACTGAGCCCCCATCCCTCATGGACACCCCTCACTCCCCCATGATGTCCCCTCCAGGCTGCCCCTCATGCCCCATGGACAACCCTCATCTCCCTTATGATTCCCCCTCACAGACACCCCTCATGATCCCCCCTCACGGACACTGCTCATCTCCCTCCTGATCCCGCCTCATGGACACCTCTGATCTCCTCCATGATCCTCCCTCATGGACAGCTCTGATCTCCACCACGATCTCCCCTCATGGACACCCCTCCTCTCCCCGCCATGATCTCCCCTCACGGCTGCCCCTCACACCCCATGGCCGCCCCTCATCTCCTCTGATGGTCACTGAGCCCTCATCCCTCATGGACACCCCTCACTCCCCCATGATGTCCCCTCACAGACACTCCTCCTGTCCCCCACGCTCTCCCCTCACGGCTGCCCCTCACACACACACGCCCCATTCCCGCCTTCCCTCCCCGTGACGTCCCTGACGTGCCCCCCCATCCCGCCCCCCGCCATTCCCGCCCCCCGGCGCTGCCGGGAACGGCGCGTGCCCTGCCCGCCCCCCCCCCTCCCGCGCCCTGGCTACGTGCAGTTCCCCACGAGGCGCCGCGCGCGCCCCCCGTCTGAGGGAACAGCGCGCGCGGCACGTTCGCGCCCCCGCCCGCCCGCGGGTGGGTGGGTGGGTGGGGGAGGGAGGGAGGAGGGCCGGGACCCACCAATGGCGAGAGGCGGCGCCGCAACGCCGGCCAATAGCGGCTCGCCCTGGGGGCAAAGTCCCGCCCCCTCGGGCGCCCATGGCGGCGCTACGGGGAGAGCGGCGCCGGTGGCGGGAGGGGAGTCGCGCCGGCGGTCGGAGGCGGTGGCGCGGTCGGTCCACGAGCCGCCTCATCTCCCTGAGCCCACTCAATCCATCAGCCCTCAGCCACCTCAGTCCATCAGCCCTGAGCCCACTCAGCCCCCTGAGCCCACTCAGCCCGCTCAGTTCATCAGCCCTCAGCCCACTCAATCCATCAGCCCTGAGCCCCCCCGAGCCCACTCAGCTCCCTCAATCCATCAGTCCTCAGCCCCCTGAGCCCACTCAGTCCCCTCAATCCATCATCCATGAGCTCCCTCAGCCCACTCAACTCCCTCAATCCATCAGTCCTCAGCCCCCCCGAGCCCACTTGGGCCCCTCAGTCCATCAGCCCTGAGCCCCCTGAGCCCACTCAACCCCCTCAATCCATCATCCATGAGTTCCCTCAGCCCCCTCAGCCCCTCAATCCATCAGCTCTGAGCCCCCTCAGCCCCCCCAGTCCCACTCAGCCCCTCAATCCATCAGACCTGAGCCCCCAAGCTCATTTAACCCCCTCAATCCATCAGCTGTGAGCCCCCTCAGCCCACTCAGCCCCCTTAATCCATCAGCCCTGAGCTCCCTGAGCCCACTGAACCCCTTCAATCCATCAGCCCTGAGCCCCCTCAGCTCACTCAGCCCCCTCAGTCCATCAGCCCTGAGCCCCCTCAGCCCCCCCAAACCCACTCGCCCCTCTCAATCCTTCACCTCCTCACCACCTCAGTGCCCTTAGCCCCCTCAGTCCTCTCACCCCCTCAGCCCTCTCAGTCTTTTATCTTTAGACCCCTCAGTCCCTCAGCCTCTCAACCCCCTCAGTACCCTCAGCCCCCTCTGCCCTCTCAGTCCTTCATTCCCAGTCCCCTCAGCCACCTCAGTCCCTCACCCTTTCAGCCCCCTCAGTACCCTCAGCCTCTCAGCCACCTCAGTCCCTCACCCCTTCAGCCCCCTCAGCCCCTCAGCCCTTCATCTCCTCACCCCTTCAGCCCCCTCAGCCCTTGCAGTCCTTCATCTCAGCCCCCTCAGCCCCTCAGCCCTTCATCTCCTCACCCCTTCAGCCCCCCCAGCCCTCTCAGTCCTTCATCTCCTCAGCCCCTCAGCCCCTCAGCCCTTCATCTCCTCACCCCTTCAGCCCCCCCAGCCCTCTCAGTCCTTCATCTCCTCAGCCCCTCAGCCCTTCATCTCCTCACCCCTTCAACCCCCTCAGCCCTCTCAGTCCTTCATCTCCTCAGCCCCTCAGCCCCTCAGCCCTTCATCTCCTCACCCCTTCAGCCCCCCCAGCCCTCTCAGTCCTTCATCTCCTCAGCCCCTCAGTCCTCCACCACCCTCAGCCCCCTCAGCCCCGGTGAACGGGGGTTAAACGGCGGCAGCTCAACCTCTGCTCGGCCCGAGGGGACCACAGCCAGTTTTGTTGAAAGGGAAAAGCTCGGTTAAAGTTCGAGGAAAACGATCCTGTGCTTTTAATGC
Source organism: Pseudopipra pipra (assembly GCF_036250125.1). Lineage (NCBI taxonomy): Eukaryota > Metazoa > Chordata > Aves > Passeriformes > Pipridae > Pseudopipra > Pseudopipra pipra. The sequence goes on from NC_087551.1 coordinate 115,575,110, forward strand.
TGTTTTCAGTGCCAGAAGCAAAGAGTCAAACGTGTTGTATCTCCCGGGTATCCAGCCCGGGAGCGCAGCAGCGTTCACAGCCCCTTTCCAGAGGCATTTCTTCACCCTGTGTTTTACAAAATCGTGGAGTCTCCTCACATAAGAGTGAATAAATAATTGCACCCATCAACCGAGTATCCTAAATCGTGGAATCACGGACTGCTTTGGGTGGGAAGGGACCCTAAAGCTCTTCCAGTTCCGACCCCGACACCTCCCAGTATCCCAGGTGGCTCCAACCCGGCCTTGGACACTCCCAGGGATCCAGGGGCAGCCACAGCTTCTCTGGGAATTCCAGCCCAGCCCCTCCCCACCCTCCCAGCTGGGAATCCCTTCCCAGTCTCCCATCTCTCCCTGCCCTCTGGCAGTGGGATCCATTCCCTGTGTCCTGTCCCTCCAGCCCTTGTCCCAAGTCCCTCTCCAGCTCTCCTGGAGCCCCTTTAGGCACTGGAAGGGACTCCAAGCTCTCCCTGGAGCTTTCTCTTCTCCAGGTGTCCTCATGGATCCGGTATGGAAAGGGAATTTAAAATTCATCCCATTTCACCCCCTGCCATGGGCAGGGACGCCTCCCACTATCCCAGGTTGGTCCAACCTTTCCTTGGACACTTCCAGGGATCCCGGGGCAGCCACAGCTTCCCTGCGAATTCCAGCCCAGTCCCCTCTCCCAGGGGAGAGTTTGTCCCCAGTATCCCACCTACACCTTGAAAAATTCTTCCAAGGCCACGGAAAAAAATCACCTTAGGATTTTATTTGACCTCTCTGCTTTCCCAGCTTTCCCGATTCTCACCGCACTAATTCCGCCTTCGGTGCACAATAAAGAGTTTGGGCTTGATGTCAGATGAAATACCTTTTTACACCAATAAATGTGAGGTGATTGACACATCGGTGAGCCTGATCCCCAAAGGAGAAGGTCCAGGGGCTGGATTTGGAGCTGGAAGCCCCGACGAGGAGCGCGCGCGCCTTCGAAATCTTCCTCCAGATCGTTTCCCGCGGGGTCCAGAGCGTTTCTTTTGGGAACAGTTCACTTTTAACCCCCTTCAACAGCGCCGATGTCCTTCTAATCCGTCCATTCCTTCAAGAATGCCTTTTGGAATCCTTACTTCTCCTGCTCTCCACCACATCCCGCCCCCTTGGCTTTACTGGTTTCTACTTTTTTCCCCGACGGTTGCCAACTTCTGATTTGACTTTGGGAGCCTCGATAATTTTCCCCAAGATCTGTTTCTTGCTGCCAATAAATCCCGCGTGCCCTCGTTATCTCCTCGTCGTGTTGTGCCGCGAGACATTCCCTGATTTCTCTTCGGGGTTTCCCTTCCCATCCCACAAAACCTCGATCTCTTGGAATCTCAAAGGGAACCTTGGTGAAAGATGCCAAATAAAAAAACATTCAGTGGCGCTTTTACAACTTTATAACTAAGATATCCTTCCTTCTGCTGATTTTTATTCCACTCTCTGTAGCATTCCCGATATTCCCCCGCGTCCAAAGCCCGGCGACGCCTCCCAGTTTTTTTAAATCAATTGTGCAACGTTTGAAACCGGAGGGGGGGAAAACCCGCGAGGAAAAGAAAAAATCCCATATATTAAAAAAAACCCCCACAGGATGATCATTCCTTAATTTCAATCCCTGTTAAATATCAGCTCGAGCCCAACAAGGCTCAGCCGTAAACCTGAGCTGGTTTTGCCCTGCCCGGCGTTTCCCTTTGGCCTCCGTGCCTCGACCTCGGGAGATGATTAATTTCGGGATCCGCGGGAGCTCGGGATAAACCGCTTAAGTGCCATTTCGGATCTGTTCATGTCACTCAATTTTGTTCTGACAGGAGGTGAAGCCGAGCCAAGCCACACGGCTCCGAAGTAACCAAGTGAACCGGATTTTTCACTGGATTTTCCTGCTGGAAAGGACTCCAGAGCGGGAAAATCCAGGTCTCTGCCACGTTCCTAATCCTCGAGTCTTCGGGATGCGATGCCGTTAAAACCCTCGGCTCGCGGGGTCGAGATGTTTGAGGCGGAAATGCGGGGAGGAGAAAATTAAGCAGATTTTTATCCGCTGCGAGGTCAAAGGAAAGAGTGAAAATTCCTTAAAAAAAGCACCTTCTGGGATTTGGGATGCTGCCTGTTGTGTTTTCCAAGTACCCAACCGACCTGTTGCTCATTCCCAAATCCAGCATCCCCTGGGCTGGGAACATCAGAAGAGGAGCTAAAACCCCTCCCAGCCTAAAAACGAAGACAAATATTTTCCTGAAATCCCGGTTTTAGCAAAAAAACCACCCGGATTTGGGAAGAGTTTCCCTCGTTTTCCCTGGTTTTGCCAATCCCGCGTTGGGGAATTCACCAACACCGAGGCCTGGCCACGTCCCCACGACTGAGCTCTCTTATCCCAAGGAGCAGAGCGACTTTATCCCGGTTAACTCCTCATCCGTGCCTGGGAATTATTTGGAATGTGACTTGACCCCGGGGCAAAACATGGGAAAAGCCAGAATCGGGCTGTTGGGAAGAGGTGGAGTCCTCGCTTGGGCGCGACGGGATGGAGCCTCTGACTTGGGAGCGGATCCCACGGCCTTCCCAGGAGGAAGCTGGAGAGGGAGGGAAAAAAATTCCCAAGATTTCCAAGATTTCCCAAGTTTTCCAAGCAGCTACAAACCCTCCAGATCCAGCGGGGGAGAGAAGGGAAGGAGTTATCCCTGAGGAATAATTTACATCCCCGTTGGTTTTAACCGAAACGATCCCTATTTTTTTCCATGTATTTTTCCAGCGAGCCGTGGTTATTCCAGCAAGCTGCCGGTGTGATCCCAACGCCCTCTTAATCCCATTTTCCCGGTTCTCCCATGCGGAATCACGCTGGACTTTGGGAGGTGCCCGGAGGGATTATCCGCAAAGCCGGGCGCGGCGGAGCGGAACGTGACGTCAGGAACGACAGGAATAACCGCAGGGATTCTCACGCGGATCGGGAAAGCTCCGTGGGGGCCACGGGGGTTTGTCAGCCTGTGGATTTTTGGGGATTTTTTTTGGAATTCACTTCCAAATTAAACGGGGAACTTGGCCCCTTGTCCGTACGGAGTCGGTGCTCCGTGCGAGGAGGGTTCGGAGCGGCCGGGACGCACTCGGGATTTCCAGTTGTGAGGCAAAGAAGGAAGCGGGAAAGAGGGATGTAAACATGGAAAAGGGAGCCCCAGGCCTCCTCCTCCTCCTCCTCCTCCTCCTCCTCCTCCTCCCTCCCTGCTTTTCCAAGGGGCCGTGGAAGGAGCCTTTGGCCAGGTTGCAAATTCCCAACTGCCTCCGCTGGCTCTCTCCCGCTTCCAGCTGTTGGCTCCCGTTCCCCGCTTGACGCAACAGCTCCCAGGGAGGGGGAATTCCCTCCCAAAAAGGGGGAAAATTATCCTTTTTTTTTTTTTTTTGGACGAAAACTCGGCGTCAGGAGGATTTTCCAGGCGGAACATTAAAAAACTGTCTTTTTAAGGCGAATAGGAAAAACGTTCGGAAATTCCACGGGAGCGATCCCGGAGAGTCGGGAAAAACTGGAGTTTGACAGGCACTGGATGGGCTGTGGAAAAGCAAAATCCCCCCCTGGGCTGCTCTGGAGAGGGAAAAGGCAATTTTGAAATTGAAAACCCCGGGATAACCGGCTTTTTTGGGAATGTTTGGGATGCGTGGGGGCGATCCCGGAGCTTGCAGCCAGCGAAGAGGTTTGCTCTGGGCTGGAGCTGCCGGGATTTTTCCAGGAGATGAGCGCGGCTCCGGGAGCAAATTCCAGGGAAAAGCCAAGAGGGGAAGAACCTCTCCCGAGGTTCCCTTTTCCTGCTCTTTGCTGCCTCCTGATTTTTTTCTTTTTTAAAAAAAACCCAAAACACCCTCTGGCCTGTTTTCCCTAATTTTTTTTTCCCTCCCTTTCCCTCGGCTTCCTCGTTTTTAACCCTTTTCCTGTCGCTCCCAGCGCGGCTCTTCCCTCCCGATCCTCGTGGATCCACGTCCGGATGAAGCGCTTGGTCCCAGCTCTGTCTGGCTTTGTTTTGGAAGTGGAGCGGATCCAAGTGGAGCGGATCCAAGGGGAGCGGATCCAAGGGGAGCGGATCCAAAGGGAGCGGATCCAAGCCAGGGAGATACAGAGCTCCTGGGAAAGAAGCCAAGGGCACTCACACCGAGGAGGAGCTTCTTTGCCATGGAGCTTCTCCACGGCATCCCCGGGGGAAAACTGTCCTGCTTGGAGAATGTTTGGAAGCGGGAAGGAGCTCCCGCGTACCAGAGAAGCAGCGATCCGCCCGGATCCCGATGCTGGTGAGGAGGAAGGAGGCCAAGGATGAACGTGACGGAGGTTTAGAAGATGGAGAGTGGCTCAGGGACAGGGAATTTTCCTTTAGGATGAGGGATAACGAGCGGAACTGGTTTGCAGCAAGTCCAGATCCCTGTGGATCCTTCCGTCTCATTCCCCGGAGGAGCTGCGGCGTTCCGGGCACTAAAGAGTCCACCAAGGGCTCTCTTAGATCCAAGATCCCAAGCTGCAGGATTCCCAAGGAATCAGATCCTCCGTGGGGGGGGGTTGTCAGCAAAGGATCCTGCCCTGGATCCCTTCCCGAGGGTCTCAGGGCTGGGAGCACCCTCTGGAGATCCTCTGGAGAGGGTGGAACGGGAGGCAGCATCACCCTCATCCGGGAATTCCGGGATGCGAAAGAGGACGGGAAAGGAGGTGGGGGTTGGTTGGTTTGGACTCTTTCTGCTTTTTTTCTGATTAATTAATTAATTATCCTTTTTTTGTTGTTGTTTTTAATGGAACATACTCCAGTCGGCCGGATGGAGAAGGTTGTCCTTCCCCTTTTCCGGTGGAGGAGGGAAGTCCTTCCCAAAGTCGTTTCCCATCCCCGCTCGATGACAGACCAGGAATGTCGCCGTCTCCGGGGCTCCAAGGACGACTCCAATGTCTGGAGAAGCCTCTTTTGGATTTATTAAACCTCATCCCAAATAATTCCGGCAGAACATTCCCGCGTCACAAAAAATAGCGTGTTTTCCCTCAGGATTTCCACCGGATCTCCGGAATTTCCCTCCGGAACTCCAGCCCCTCTGGCAAGAGCAGCAGGGCAGGAAGGGAAACCCGCCGGGAAAACCACAATTTTCCCCTTTAATCCCGATTTTTTTTTATGGTTTCTATAGGGTCGGGCAGCAGAACACGGAATTCCACATGGAATTGCCGCTCCCGGTCAGGGAATGCTGCCAACGGCACCTACGGAGAGGGAGGCAGAGGGGAGGGTGTAGGAAGGTGGAGGGACATATAGGAAGGGGGATGAGGGTATAGGAAGGGGGAGGAACATATAGGAAGGGGGATGAGGGTATGGGAAGGTGGAGGAACATATAGGAAGGGGGATGAGGGTATGGGAAGGGGGATGAGCATATAGGAAGAGGGAGGAACATATAGGAAAGTGGATGGACATATAGGGAGGCAGGTGAACCTGTAGGAAGGCAGGTGAACATATAGGATGGTGGATGAACATACAGGAAGATGCACGAGCATATGGAAAGGTGGAAGGACATATAGGAAGGCAGGTGAGCATACAGGATGGTGGATGACCATATAGAAAGGTGTACGATCATATAGGAAGGCGGGTGAGTGTTTAGGGAGGCAGGTGAGCGTGTAGGAAGGGAGGTGAACTTATAGGATGGTGGATGAATATATAGGAAGGTGGATGGGCATATAGGGAGGTAGATGATTATACAGGCAGATGGATGAGCATATGGGAAGGTGGAAGGACATATAGGAAGATGCATGAGCATATAGGAAGGTGGAAGGGCACATAGAAAGGCTGGTGAGCATGTAGGTAGGCAGGTGGGTGTGTAGGATGGCAGGTGGACATATAGGAAGGTAGATGAACATATAGGACAGCAGATGAACATATAGGAAGACAGGTGAGCATTTAGGAAGGCAGGTGAGTGTGTAGGAAGGCAGGTGAACATATAGGATGGTGGAGGACCATATAGGAAGATGCACGAGCATATGGGAAGGTGGAAGGACCATATAGGATGGCAGGTGAGCATATAGGATGGTGGATGATCATATAGGAAGGCAGGTGAGTGTATAGGAAGGTGGATGACCATATAGGAAGGTGGATGGGCATATAGGAAGGTGGATGAATTTGTAGGAAAGCAGAAGGGCATATAGAAAGGTGGATGATCATATAGGAAGGCAGGTGAGCATATAGGAAGGTGGATGACCATATAGGAAGGCAGGTGAACCTGTAGGAAGGCAGGTGAGTGTGTAGGAAGGCAGGTGAACATATAGGATGGTGGATGACCATATAGGAAGGTGGATGATTGTATAGGAAGATGCATGACCATATAGGAAGGTGGGAGGGCACATAGAAAGGCAGGTGAGCATATAGGACGGCAGGTGAGTGTGTAGGAAGGCAGGTGGACATATAGGAAGGTAGATGAACATATGGGAAATCAGATGACCATATAGGAAGGCGGGTGAGCATTTAGGAAGGCAGGTGAGTGTATAGGAAGGTGGATGAGCATATAGGAAGGTGATGGGCATATAGGGAGGTGGATGAATTTATAGGAAAGCAGAAGGGCATATAGGAAGGTGGATGATTATACAGGCAGATGGATGAGCATATGGGAAGGTGGAAGGACATATAGGATGGCAGGTGAGCATATAGGAAGGTGGATGATCATATAGGAAGGCAGGTGAGTGTTTAGGGAGGCAGGTGAGTGTGTAGGAAGGCAGGTGAACATATAGGATGGTGGATGACCATATAGGAAGGTGGATGACCATATAGGAAGGTGGATGATTATACAGGCAGATGGATGAGCATATGGGAAGGTGGAAGGACAATATAGGAAGGCAGGTGAGCACATAGGAGGGTGGACGATCATATAGGAAGGCAGGTGAGTGTTTAGGGAGGCAGGTGAGTGTTTAGGGAGGCAGGTGAACATATAGGATGGTGGATGAACATATAGGGAGGTGGATGAGCACACAGGAAGCTGAGTGTTTAGGAATGTATAGGATGAGTGTACAGGAAGGCAGGGGAGTGTGCAGGCGGTCTGGGAATGCCGAGGAGCTCATGGAAGGGTTGTGGAGCACAGGGGAGTTCACAGGAGGTCTGGGAATGCTGAGGAGCTCCTGGAAAGGCCATGGAGCACCCGGGAAGGCAGGGGAGTGTGCAGGAGGTCTGGGAATGCCGAGGAGCTCCTGGAAAGGCCATGGAGCACCTGGGAATGCAGGGGAGGTTACAGGAGGTCTGGGAATGCTGAGGATCTCCTGGAAGGCCTGTGGAGCACCTGGGAAGGCAGGAGAGTGTTCAGGAGGTCTGGGAATGCCGAGGAGCTCCTGGAAAGGCCATGGAGCCCTGGGGAGGTTACAGGAGGTCTGGGAATGCTGAGGAACTCCTGGAAAGGCCGTGGAGCACCTGGGAAGGCAGGGGAGTTTACAGGAGGTCTGGGAATGCCAAGGATCTCCTGGAAGGGCCATGGAGGACCTGGGAATGCAGGGGAGTGTGCAGGTCTAGGAATGCTGAGGAGCTCCTGGAAAGGCTGTGGAGCAGCTGGGAAGGCAGGGGAGTGTGCAGGAGGTCTGGGAATGCTGAGGAGCTCCTGGAAGGGCCATGGAGCACCTGGGAAGGCAGAGGAGGTTACAGGAGGTCTGGGAATGCTGAGGATCTCCTGGAAAGGCCGTGGAGCACCTGGGAAGGCAGGGGAGTGGCAGGAGGTCTGGGAATGCCGAGGAGCTCATGGAAAGGTTGTGGAGCACCTGGGAAGGCAGGGGGGGTTACAGGAGGTCTGGGAATGCCAAGGAGCTCCAGGAAAGGCCGTGGAGCACCTGGGAATGCAGGGGAGTGTGCAGGAGGTCTGGGAATGCTGAGGATCTCCTGGAAAGGCCGTGGAGCACCTGGGAAGGCAGGGGAGTGGCAGGAGGTCTGGGAATGCCGAGGAGCTCATGGAAGGGTTGTGGAGCACCTGGGAAGGCAGGGGGGGTTACAGGAGGTCTGGGAATGCCAAGGAGCTCCAGGAAAGGCCGTGGAGCACCTGGGAATGCAGGGGAGTGTGCAGGAGGTCTGGGAATGCTGAGGAGCTCCAGGAAAGGCCGTGGAGCACCTGGGAATGCAGGGGAGTGTGCAGGAGGTCTGGGAATGCTGAGGAGCTCCTGGAAAGGCCATGGAGAACCTGGGAATGCAGGTGACTGTGCAGCGCTTCCAGGGCTGGGATGAGATCCACGGAGCCTCCCAGAGCTCCTCCCGGAGCGGGGCCGTGCCGGGATGACTCACCCGCCGCTTCCAGCGCAATTCCAACGGCAACACAGTGGGATTGGAACCGTCCCGGCTCCCGAGCCGGGAATATCATCGCGGGACGGGGTTGTTTTTTTTTTTTAGGGTTTGGGTTTTTTTTTTTCCCATTTAAGGTGAAATCCCGTTTTTTTTTTTACCGACTCATCCCAAAGGAAACCGCCGCGGGCTGGAAAATCTCCTCCCCGATTCCCGGGATGGGGGTGGGGGGCAGGAGGTGCCACTTCCCACTGGGATTCGCTGCTTCCCACCAGCAAATGGCCAAGGAGAGGGGATGGGAAGCAGGGAAGGAGAAGGGATGGGAAGCAGGGAAGGAGAAGGGATGGGAAGCAGGGAAGGAGAAGGGATGGGAAGCAGGGAAGGGATGGGAAGCAGGAAAGGAGAAGAAGGGGAAGCAGGGAAGGAGAAGGGATGGGAAGCAGGGAAGGGATGGAAAACAGGGAAGGAGAAGGGATGGGAAGCAGGGAAGGAGAAGGGATGGGAAGCAGGGAAGGAGAAGGGATGGGAAGCAGGGAAGGAGAAGGGATGGGAAGCAGGGAAGGAGAAGGGATGGGAAGCAGGGAAGGAGAAGGGATGGGAAGCAGGGAAGGAGAAGGGATGGGAAGCAGGGAAGGAGAAGGGATGGGAAGCAGGGAAGGAGAAGGGATGGGAAGCAGGGAAGGAGGAGGGATGGAAAGCAGAGAAGGGATGGGAAGCAGGGAAGGGATGGAAAACAGGGAAGGAGAAGGGATGGGAAGCAGGGAAGGAGAGGGGATGGGAAGCAGAGAAGGGATGGGAAGCAGGGAAGGAGAAGGGATGGGAAGCAGAGAAGGGATGGGAAGCAGGGAAGGAGAAGAAATGGGAAGCAGGGAAGGAGAGGGGATGGGAAGCAGGGAAGGGATGGAAGACAGGGAAGAAGGGATGGGAAGCAGGGAAGGAGAAGGGATGGGAAGCAGGGAAGGAGAGGGGATGGGAAGCAGGGAAGGAGAAGAAATGGGAAGCAGGGAAGGAGAGGGGATGGGAAGCAGGGAAGGGATGGAAGACAGGGAAGAAGGAATGGGAAGCAGGGAAGGAAAAAGGATGGGAAGCAGGGAAGAAGGGATGGGAAGCAGGGAAGGAGAAGGGATGGGAAGCAGGGAAGGAGAGGGGATGGGAAGCAGGGAAGGAGAGGGGATGGGACCTTCCCAATCCCTATGGAGCTGCAGCCAGAGTGGAAGTGCAGGGACATCCCAGGAGCAGGAACAGCAGCTCCAGAACTCCCAGCCCCCTCCAGGCCTTCCCAGCCTTTTGAGGGAGATAATCCCACATTCCCACACCCAAGATGCAGCAAAACACGCCTCTATCCCGCTCCAGCCTCATCCCCATTCCAGCAGAATCCCTGGAGACCACCCCAGGGACGACACAAGGCCCAGCAAGCTCCTTAGAAATGATTAAAATAACAATTAAGTGCCGTTTTCGGGCTCCCCAATCCAGAAACTCTCTCGCTCCCGGGAAGCAAAACCACGGATTTTTCCCTGGGATCCAAGCTGGATGGAATCCCAGAAACATTTAGGCTGGAAAAGGCCTCGGAGACGTCGAGTCCAAACATCCCCCAGCGCTGCCAAGGCCACCCCGTGTCCCCAAGTGCCACATCCACGGGGATTTGGGATCCCTCCAGGAATGGGGACGGCCCTTTCCAGGTGGGAATTGTTCCCGGCATCCGACTCTCCAAGCAGCAGTTCCACGTTTTTCCCTCAGTGCTTTTCCTTCGGCTGATCCCACCTGGATGCTCCCACCTCCCCCCCCCAGGACTGGGATTGTCCCTGAGGAACACTCAGGGATGCTGAGGGATAACCTGGAGCACCTTTGGGAAGGGATTGGGAAGCTCTCCCTGTGCCTGAAGCCGGGAAAACCCTTGGCTGGGCTGGAGGCAGCTCCGGGAATCTCCAGGGTGTCCTGTGCTCCAAGGAATTTCCAGGGTGTCCTGGGCTCCAAGGAATTTCCAAGGTGTCCTGGGCTCCAAGAAATCTGCAAAGGTGTCCTGGGCTCCAAGGAATTTCCAGAGTGTCCTGTGGTCCAAGGAATTTCCAGAGTGTTCTATGCTGGTCTCCAGGCAGCTCCAAGGAATCTCCAGGGTGTCTTGTACTCCAAGAAATCTCCAGGATGTCCTGTGCTCCAAGGAATCTCCAGGGTGTCCTGGGCTCCAAGGAATTTCCAGAGTGTCCTGTGATCCAAGGAATTTCCAGAGTGTTCTATGCTGGTCTCCAGGCAGCTCCAAGGAATCTCCAGGGTGTCCTGTACTCCAAGAAATCTCCAGGATGTCCTGTGCTCCAAGGAATCTCCAGGGTGTCCTGGGCTCCAAGGAATTTCCAGAGTGTCCTGTGGTCCAAGGAATTTCCAGGGTGTCCTGTGCTCCAAGGAATCTCCGGGATGTCCTACACCAGTCTCCAGGCAGCTCCAAGGAATCTCCAGATTGTCCTATGATCCAAGGAATCTCCGGGGTGTCCTGTGCTCCAAGGAATTTCCAAAGGTGTCCTGTGCTCCAAGGAATCTCCAGCTTGTCCTGTGCCAGGCTCCAGGCAGCTCCAAGGAATCTCCGGGGTGTCCTATGATCCAAGGAATCTCCAAGGTGTCCTGTGCTCCAAGGAATTTCCAAAGGTGTCCTGTGCTCCAAGGAATCTCCAGCTTGTCCTATGCCGGGCTCCAGGCAGCTCCCAGGAATCTCCAAAGGTGCCCTGTGCCCCAAGGAATCTCCAGCTCGTCCTATTCCACATCCAGGTGTCTCTCCGGGAGCGGTGGCGGCTCCTCCTCCTCCTCCTCCTCCTCCTCCCCCCCGGGGCTCTCCGGGGCTCGGGGGTTTTCCCGGGATTGCCGCGGCCGGGGCATCCTGCACACCCAGGCGTACACGGGAATTCCGGGGCTCCGCTCCCTTCCCGCCCCCTCCGGCTCGGGAATGCCGGGATCGCCGCCTTCCAGCCGGGATCGGGGGGCTCCGTCCCCCGGAGCCTCGTCCGGCGTCCGGGATTTGTCCCTGATGCTCTCGTAGATCCGTCCCTCGGCTCCCGGCGCGGGATCCGCCTCGGTATTCCCGGGAATCGCCGGGAGCTGCCGGTGCCGCAGGAACTCGGGAGTCCTGGCGGGAGGCTCGGAGGGCGGGTGGGAATTCGGGTGGGAATGCCGGGGGTCTCCCAGGGAGGGGTTATCCCGGTGATCCGCGGATCCGTCCGCCCGCTGCTGGGGCTCGCCGGGAATGGGGGTTCCTGCGGGGAGGGAAATAGGGATAATGAGCTGGGAAAGGCCATGGAGAGCGGGGGTGGGGGGTTGTGCTCCCCATCCCGGGATCCCGGCCCTTCCTTCCTTCCCTGATTTCGGGAGGCTCGGCTCCCGACTGGCAGTGCCAATCTGGGAATTCCAAAGGGAAGGAGGTTCTGGAGAAGCCACCTGGGTGGGTGTTCCTTGTCCTGCCTGAGCTCAAAGGGGTTTTTTTTTGGGGGGGAAGGACCCCCGGGGTGGGGGTTGGGGGGCGGGGACAGCGCAGGAGCCGCCGAATTCCTGCTGTGTCCCGGCGGGAAGAGGGGCCTGCCCGGGCAGCACCGCAAGGGGAGAAACCCAGTGGGAGCATCCCAATATGGGCACCGAAATATGGGCACCCCAATATGGGCACCCCAACATGGGCACCCCAATATAAGTGCCCCAGAATGAGCACCTCAATGGGAGCACCCCAATATGGGCATCCCAATATGAGCAGCCCAATATGGGCACCCAAATATGGGCACCGAAATATGGGCATCCCAGTGGGAGCATCCCAATATGGGCACCCCAATGGGAGCACCTCAACATGGGCACCCCAATATAAGTGCCCCAGAATGAGCACCCCAATGGGAGCACCTCAACATGGGCACCCCAATATAAGTGCCCCAGAATGAGCACCCCAATGGGAGCACCTCAACATGGGCACCCCAATATAAGTGCCCCAGAATGAGCACCTCAATGGGAGCACCCCAATATGGGCACCCCAATATGGGCACCCCAGTATGGGCACCCCAACATGGGAGCACCCCAACATGGGCATCCCAATGGGAGCACCCTAATATGAGCACCCCAAAAAAGGCACCCCAACGTGGGCACCCCAATGGGAGCACCCCAATGGCAGCACCCCAGTGGGAGCACCCCAATGTGAACACCCAATATAAGTGCCCCAATGGGAGCACCCCAATATGGGCATCCCAATATGGGCACCCCAATATGGGCACCCCAATATGGGCACCCCAATATGGGCACGCCAATGGAAGCACCCCAACATGGCACCCAAATATGGGCACCCCAATATGGGCATCCCAATGTGAGCACCCCAATGGGAGCACCCCAATATAGGCACCCCAATATGAGCACCCCAATATGAGCACCCCAATGTGATCATCCCAATATGGGCACCCAAATATGGGCACCCCAATATGGGTATCCCAGTGGGAGCATCCCAATATGGGCACCCCAATATGAGCACCCCAATGTGATCATCCCAATATGGGCATCCAAATATGGGCACCCCGATGTGGGCACCCCAATATGAGCACCCCAATATGAGCACCCCAGTATGGGCACCCCAATGTGATCATCCCAATATGGGCATCCAAATATGGGCACCCCAATGCGGGCACCCCAGTATGGGCATCCCAATATGAGCACCCCAACATGGGCACCCCAACATGGGCACCCCAATATGAGCACCCAATATGGGCACCCCAATATGGGCACCCCAATGGGAGCATCCAAATATGGGCACCCAAATATGGGCACCCAAATATGGGCACCCCAATGGGAGCACCCCAATATGGGCATCCAAATATGGGCACCCCAACATGGGCACCCCAATGGGAGCACCCCAAGATGGGCACCCAAATATGGGCACCCCAATATGGGCATCCCAATGTGAGCACCCCAATGGGAGCACCCCAATATGAGCACCCCAATGTGATCATCCCAATATGGGCATCCAAATATGGGCACCCCAATGCGGGCACCCCAGTATGGGCATCCCAATATGAGCACCCCAACATGGGTACCCCAACATGAGCACCCCAACATGGGCACCCCAAGGGGAGCACCCCAACATGGGCACCCCAATTGAAGCACCCCAACATGGGCACCTAAATAGGAGCACCCCAATATGGGCAACCCAACACGGGCACCCCAATGTGGGCATCCCAATGGGAGCACCCTAATGGCAGCACCCCAATATGGGCAACCCAACATGGGCACCCCAATATGGGCATCCCAATGGGAGCACCCCAATGGGAGCACCCCAACATGGGCACCCCAATATGAGCACCCCAATATGAGCACCCCAATATGAGCACCCCAATATGAGCACCCCAACATGGGCACCCCAATATGAGCACCCCAATATGAGCACCCCAACATGGGCACCCCAATGGGAGCACCCCAATATGGGCACCCCAATATGGGCACCCCAACATGGGCACCCCAATATGGGCACCCCAACATGGGCACCCCAATATGAGCACCCCAATATGGGCACCCCAATATGGGCACCCCAATGGGAGCACCCCAATATGGGCACCCCAATATGGGCACCCCAACATGGGCACCCCAATATGGGCACCCCAACATGGGCACCCCAATATGAGCACCCCAATATGGGCACCCCAATATGGGCACCCCAATGGGAGCACCCCAATATGGGCACCCCAATATGGGCACCCCAACATGGGCACCCCAATGGGAGCACCCCAATTTGAGCATTTGGGGTTCAGGGATGGAGTCCCTGAAATGGGAACCCCATTCGGGATTCAGGGGTGGAGCCCAGACCCCATTTGGGATATGTGGGAACCCCCTTTGGGATATGTGGGAACCCCCTTTGGGATTCAGGGATGGAGCCCAGACCCCATTTGGGGTTCATGGATGGAGCCCAGACCCCATTTGGGATATGTGGGAACCCCATTTGGGATATGTGGGAACCCCATTTGGGCTTCAGGGGTGGAGCCCCGACCCAGACCCCATCTGGGATATGTGGGAACCCCCTTTGGGATTCAGGGGTGGATCCCAGACCCCATCTGGGATATGTGGGAACCCCATTTGGGGTTCAGGGGTGGATCCCAGACCCCATCTGGGATATGTGGGAACCCCCTTTGGGATTCAGGGGTGGAGCCCAGACCCCATCTGGGATATGTGGGAACCCCATTTGGGATATGTGGGAAGCCCCTTTGGGATATGTGGGAACCCCCTTTGGGATATGTGGGAACCCCATTTGGGATATGTGGGAACCCCCTTTGGGATATGTGGGAACCCCCTTTAGGGTTCAGGGGTGGATCCCAGACCCCATTTGGGATATGTGGGAAGCCCCTTTGGGATATGTGGGAACCCCCTTTGGGGTTCAGGGGTGGAGCTCTGACCCCATTTGGGATACGTGGGAAGCCCCTTTGGGATACGTGGGAAGCCCCCTTGGGGTTCCGGGTGCAGCCCCGCCCGTCCGTGGCCCAGGCCCGGCTCGAGGTCCCGGAGCTCCTCCAAGTTCATATCCCGGGAAATCATTAACCGGGATGTGCCGGCACGGGACGAGCCCCGGCACCTTCGGACTGCGGGGCCCTTCCCAGGGCACGGCCACATCCCAGTGGGAATGAGGGTCCCAACATCCTGCTGGGAATGAGGGCCCCATCCCAGGGCCCTTCCCAACATCCTGCTGGGAATGAGGGCCCCATCCCAGGGCCCTTCCCAGCATCCCAGTGGGAATGAGGGCCCCATCCCAGGGCCCTTCCCAACATCCTGCTGGGAATGAGGCCCCCATCCCAGGGCCCTTCCTGGCATCCCAATGGGAATGAGGGCCCCAACATCCCACTGGGAATGAGGTTCCCATCCCAGGGCCCTTCCCATCATCCCAGTGGGAATGAGGCCTCCATCCCATGGCCCTTCCCAACATCCCACTGGGAATGAGGTTCCCATCCCAGGGCCCTTCCCAACATCCCAGTGGGAATGAGGCCTCCATCCCATGGCCCTTCCCAACATCCCACTGGGAATGAGGTCCCCATCCCAGGGCCCTTCCCAGCATCCCACTGGGAATGAGGTTCCCATCCCATGGCCCTTCCCAGTATCCCGCTGGGAATGAGGGCCCCAACATCCCACTGGGAATGAGGTTCCCATCCCATGGCCCTTCCCAGCATCCCAGTGGGAATGAGGCCCCCATCCAGCTGCTCCCCGCAGCTGCAGCGGGATCCAGGGAGAATCCATGGGCCAGAGGGCCCCGGGAGCACCCGCAATTCCAGAGGGACACGGCAATTCCGTCCCTTTCCCTATCCCAGGCCTCACCTTTGGGAAGCGCTGCTCCCGCGGCGCCGGATTCCGGCTGGACCATCCTCACCTGTGGGGGGTGGAGACGGCTGTGCCCGACATTCCCAACGCTCCCGGATCCTCCCTGGAGCGGATCCCAATGGATCCCAATGCTCCCGGATCCTCCCTGGAGTGGATCCCAATGGATCCCAACGCTCCCGGATCCTCCCTGGGAACTCCGTATCCCGCTGGGCCGTCCCTGCCGTCCCCTGTGCCGGCACCGGGGGGGCTGTCCCAGCCCACGGGATGTGGGAATGGGGGACACACGGGGACAGGGATATGAGGGGACAGGGATGTGTGGGATAAGGGATGTGTGGGATCAGTGGGACACTGTGGGGACAGGGATATGAGGGGACAGGGATATTTGGGATCAGGGATATTTGGGATCAGCAGGACATGGTGGGGACAGGGATGTGTGGGATCAGGGATGTGTGGGATCAGGGATCTATGGGATCAGCAGGACACCATGGGGACAGGGATGTTTGGGATGAGGGATGTGTGGGAACAGCAGGACACCATGGGGACAGGGATATGAAGGGACAGGGATATTTGGGATAAGGGATGTGTGGGACAGGGATATGAGGGGACAGGGATATGAGGGGACAGGGATATTTGGGGATCAGGGATATTTGGGATGTGTGGGATCAGCAGGACATGGTGGGGACGGGGATATTTGGGATCAGGGATGTCTGGGAACAGCAGGACACGGTGGGGACAGGGATATGGGGGGACAGGGATATCTGGGATCAGGGATGTGAGGGGACAGGGATGTGTGGGATAAGGGATGTGTGGGATCAGCGGGACACTGTGGGACAGGGATATTTGGGATAAGGGATGTGTGGGACAGGGATATGAGGGGACAGGGATGTGTGGGAACAGCAGGACACCATGGGGATAGGAATGTGTGGGACAAGGATATGAGGGGACAGGGGTGTGTGATATAAGGGATGTGTGGGATCAGCAGGACACTGTGGGGACAGGGATATGAGGGGACAGGGATATTTGGGATAAGGGATGTGTGGGATCAACGGGACACTGTGGGGACAGGGATATGAGGGGACAGGGATGTGTGGGACAGGGGTATTTGGGATCAGGGATGTGTGGGAACAGCAGGACACCATGGGGACAGGGATGTGTGGGACAAGGATATGAGGGGACAGGGATGTGTGGGATCAGGGATGTGTGGGATCAGCAGGACATGGTGGGGACAGGGATATGAGGGGACGAGGATATTTGGGATCAGGGATATTTGGGATCAGTAGGACACTGTGGGGACAGGGATATGAGGGGACAGGCATGTGTGGGATCAGCAGGACGTGGTGGGGACAGGGATGTGTGGGATCAGGGATGTGTGGGATCAGGGATCTATGGGATCAGCAGGACACCATGGGGACAGGGAGGTTTGGGATGAGGGATGTGTGGGATCAGCAGGACACTGTGGAGACAGGGATATGAGGGGACAGGGATATTTGGGATAAGGGATGTGTGGGATCAGCAGGACATGGTGGGGACAGGGATATCTGGGATCAGGGATGTTTGGGATCAGCAGGACACGGTTAGGATGGGGATGTGTGGGACAGGGATATGAGGGGACAGGGATATTTGGGATCAGGGATGTGTGGGAACAGCAGGACTCGGTGGGAACAGGGATATGTGGGACAGGGATATGAGGGGACAGGGATATGAGGGGACAGGGATGTGTGGGGTCAGCAGGACATGGAGAGGACAGGAATATTTGGGATCAGGGATCTTTGGGATCAGGGATGTGTGGGATCAGCAGGACACAGTGGGGACGGGGATGTGTGGGATCAAGGATATTTGGGATCAGGGATGTTTGGGATCAGCAGGACACGGTGGGGACAGGGATATGTGGGGACAGGGATATTTGGGATGTTTGGGATCAGCAGGACACAGAGGGGACAGGGATATTTGGGATCAGGGATGTTTGGGATCAGCAGGACATCATGGTGACAGGGATATGTGGGGACAGGGATATTTGGGATGTGTGGGATCAGCAGGACACGGTGGGGACAGGGATGTGTGGGGGACAGGGATATTTGGGATCGGGGATCTTTGGGATGTTTGGGATCAGCAGGACACCGCGGGCACCCCCCGCACTCACCCCTCGGACCATCCCCGGGCTTTCTTTCCCGCTCCGGGTGGAAAATCTCCGGCCGGAGCTGCGGAGGGAGAAGAAGAAGGGCCGGGAATTCCGGGATTGGGGTGGGCTCAGAGGTGACACCCCCTCCATCCCCTCTCCCACCCCCTTTTCCCGGCGCTTCCCTTCTCCCGCGGCTCCGGGAGCTTCCCTGTCGCCACCCACGGCGTTCCCAGCGGGAAACCCTCGGGAAGGATCCCGATCCCGGCGGTTTATCCCGATCCCGGCGGTTTATCCCGATCCCGGCGGTTTATCCCAATCCCGGCCGTACCTGGGGCGGAGGGAGCAGAGGAGCAGCAGGAGCAGCAGCGCCGGGGCCACCGAGGCCACCAAGGCCAGCGGGGCCACCGAAGGGCCGGGAAGGGCCGGAGCCATCGGATCCCGAGGGTTGGGAATGGCTGGGAGAGAAAGGACAGGGGTGGGATCGGGATAACTGGGATAACTGGGATGGGGGGATAACGGGGTTGGGGTAATTGGGGTGGGAATGGGGTAATTGGGATTGGGATTGGGCAATTGGGATGGGTAATTGGGATGGGGATGGGGTATTTGGGATTGGGAATGGGATAATAACGGGGTTGGGATAACTGGGATGGGAATGGGGTAATTGGGATGGGGATGGGATAATAATGGGGTTGGGGTAATTGGGATGGGATTGGGGTAATTGGGATGGGGCAATTGGGATGGGAAAATCGGGATGGGAATGGGATAATTGGGATGGGGCAATTGGGATGGGAATGGGAAAATCGGGATGGGAATGGGATAATTGGGATGGGGATGGGATAATTGGGATGGGGCAATTGGGATGGGGATGGGAAAATCGGGATGGGAATGGGATAATTGGGATGGGATTGGGATAATAATGGGGTTGGGGAAATGGGATGGGGATGGGGTAATTGGGATGGGGTTGGGTTAATTGGAATGGGGTAATTGGGATGGGGTTGGGATAACTGGGATGGGGTTGGGATAATTGGAATGGGGTAATTGGGGTGGGGTTGGGGTAATTGGGATGGGGTAATTGGGATGGGGATGGGATAATAATGGGATTGGGGTAATTGGGATGGGAATGGGATAATTAGGATGGGGTAATTGGGATGGGAATGGGATGATAATGGAGTTGGGTAATTGGGATGGGATTGGGGTAATTGGGATAGGGTTGGGGTAATTGGGGTGGGAATGGGGTAACTGGGATGGGGATGGGGTAATTGGGATGGGAATGAGATAATAATGGGGTTGGGGTAATTGGGATGGGGATGGGATAATTGGGAAGAGGATGGAAAAGTGGGATGGGAATGGGATAATAATGGGGTTGGGGTAACTGGGATGGGGATGGATAATTGGGATGGAGATGAGTAATTGGGATGTGATTGGGATAATTGGGATGGGGTTGAGGTAATTGGGGAGGGGTAATTGGGGTGGGAATGGGAAAATTGGGATGGGAATGGGGTAATTGGGATGGGAATGGGG